>NC_064242.1:4212251-4929213 GCF_023101765.2 Spodoptera frugiperda | reverse complement strand
GATGATTCATGCATACTTATAATTTTATAAATGAGAAAGTTTGGGTGTTTGTTATTCAATCACCTCATACGGCTAACGGATCGGGATGAAATTCGGAACAAGGATAGATTATGGTTTGCATTAACACATAGGTTTTTGTTTTCGGGTAAAGCCCCAGATTTTAAACCTTCCCTAGGTATCCACAAATAATTCAAGACCAAAATTTGCCAAATCTGTTCAGTCGTTCTCAAGTTTTAGCGAGACTAACGAACAGCTATTTTATATATAGAGAAGTAAGTATATAATCAAGTACTGATTTGGAGAAAACTTTTTTTTTAGTGGCCCTCCAGAATCACCCTGGAAACGAAAAATTTTGATTAGAGATTTATATACATCATCATCTTCATCAAAAATGCCGTCTCACGTAGATACAATCGTAATATTCAGCAAACAGTTTAGTTTCCATCCCTCAGTGGTGGTTTGTAAGTTTATCACAATTTCTGTTAAATGTGCGGACGAAAAGTAATATTTGACGAACCTTTGCAACATCTGAGCCTTGTATATTAATGCACACAAAAATGTCGTTGTCACCTAATTGCGATATAGAGCACGCCGCTCGTTTGTCCAGTTCCAAATGTGCCAGTAATAAAATATTACTTATGGCATCCTGAAAAATAATTACCTAAATTATTAATTTTGTATGTATACAAAGAAGAAATACAATAATGAAAATCAAGTTCGGTAAAAGTATTGCAAAAGACCTATAATATGTAAAACTGTATGAAACTATGCCTTAGTAACAAATCACCATGAATATTTACTGGACTGGCGAGAGCGGTAATTGCCAATGCATTTCTAGGGTCGGCAAAATATGAATAATTGAATATTGTAGCTAAGAGTCTAGTGTCGACATCGGAATGGTATGGCAAGGCACTATTACATAAGATTGATATAAGAAACATGTTGAATTCCATGTGAAAGCTGCCTCTATTCTACTTGAAGTTAAAGTACTAATTAATACCTTTTCAGTATGGCTCGTTCTTCCATACCCAGAGGCTAAACACGTGCCATTATAATCCATTTCTTTTGATGCAATCGGAATCGGAGCCACGTAGTCAGTATAAATAAATGGGGTACAAAGATACTGAAAAAAAAAACATTTTGTTTAATGTTACACAATGCAAAGCAAAGCCATATGAACAGCAGGAGAGTGAGAAAGATGATGTAGTAATATTTCATAAAAAACTCGATTCTCTGAAAAACTATGAGAAGATCATCATTTTTTTATGAAGTAAAGAAGAAGAATCGATTATCAGTATCAGCACATAGAAAAGACTTTGTGATGGTACCTTAACGTATTCTCAAATATACAACTTATTATTAATAATATAAGACTTATTTCACAATAACTTCTTTTACAATTGAATTGAATAGACTTCATTTACAAAATACTCACCACAACTGCTATGTCATAATTGGGAAAGCTGAAATTTTTGGGATATCTGACGCCTGCTAGCTTCCTCCATTGTGCTTGATCATTGTCATTAGTGTGATTGACTTTATTCAGTAGACAGCCAGCGACAGCACATTTGTCCATCAGCAACATATTATCAATGAACCTAAAAAAAGGATAGTTTAGTAATAGGTGTTTTGAAAAAATATTCAGGTGAAAATTGTTACTCGTATCTATATCGTAAAAATATTAAAAGATCTGCTTAGTAAATTGGCCTAGGTTGCGGAAGGATGCAGATGATGATATATTGTACACATTGTTGCTTCATTGCATGAAGCCATCAATGATAATAAAATAATATTTCCTTCAAATACAATATAAAATGTCTCAATTTTTACTTTTACTTTAATCTAGATGAATAAACCAACGTAAAATAAATAAGAATATTAACCCTTCTAGTGAAACGTTTCTTTGTACATTTTCCACAAAGCAATGGGCAGCACTTAGAACCTTTTTTTCACTAATTATGGCTCCTCCACAAAAAGTCATGTAAAAACCGTCTTTCATTAGTTTCTTTAAAGACACCTGAAATATGGTAGTTGTTTTTAAAGCAATAAGGTATAAAAGTTACTAACAATAATACAAAACTTCTATATATATTATACAATCTGATTACCCCACGCCGTTGAATAAGGAAAATTGAAAAACTATGGATTTCATCAGTGTTTAGGTCCACTACGGTCCACAGTGGCCTCAATGATAAGCTCGATCTTCAGATCTAATTACTGTTTACCACTTATACAGATTTAAGTATTTATTTATTAACATAACTACGACTATTATATGAAAGCCAAAGTCTACTTTATCCTATATCTGTTCCTGTATTCCAGATCTTTGAAGACAATCTCTGCAGAAGAGCAAATTTCATTGTGTTATGAACTACTGAGCCTGCCACAATGTATTTATGGTCGAATAGATTAGCTGATCCTGTAGTTTTATAGCTATCTTTATGGAAATTCGATACCTGGTAAGGAACATCCCCTAATTTAGCTGGAATGCCATTGATCACACGTGGGAACCAAACTTCTTTATTTGGACCTGATATCACAGCACTTGTCTCATTTACTGAATTTATAGCCAATTCATTCTGTGCAAATGATTCTGTTAAGTATAATACGATACCAAACAAACATTTTAAAAACATGAAATACCTATTGCTGAATTGGAAACTTATAATTTGAAATGTCATAATGTTTGTGTGTATTTTCTTTTATACTTCATGCTTTATGCTTCATCATACTCTTTTGTTATAGAAACTCTGTTGTAAACGCTCTAAAGAGTACATTGTTCTTTGAAAGGTAGGACGTTAAGAAAAATACCTTTTCAACGTACTTGTTTGGACATTTTGTGTTTTATATCTATTTGGAATGCACCTGTGACTCCACTGGTATTGCGGGTGTCCATGGGCGGCGCTGATCGCTTGTATGCTCGTTGATTCAAGGACATTTGATCTTTATCTGAGGAGTGATATTCGGTGTGCAATTTATTGGACTATAGCATAGAGTTATATGGCCCAGTTTTCGTGAAGGAGTAACAAACAAACAAACATACAAACTTTCGATTTTTGATACTAGTAGTAGGATAGGAACAAATGAAGAAATCAAAAAGGACTGTTTGTAACTGATTCGGCACTTCTTGAATCAATCAAAAATAAGTAGGATGTTGTTAGGACAAGAGCTCATTACGGGATAGTAAAATTAAAACTCGTCAGAATAAAAATGTTTTGTATATTATTTTCGCTATTGTTATAGTAAGAAATATATCCAGGTAGAGTGATAAGCCAAAAACTGATATAGAACCCTTATTTACAAAACCATAGTATTTAGAAACTCTAGTGAAGAATGATCCTTTTCCTCTAGCGTGACCGCTGACGACACCAACTAACACTCCTTTGGTACTTTCATTTGGATCACCTGTATTTTTACATATGAGAGGACCACCAGAATCACCCTGGAAACGAAAAAAAAAAGATTAGTGTGTCATAAAAACTTTCCCAGCTAATCATAAATCCCTAAAAGGCCGGTAACGCACTTGTCACTCCTCTGAAGTCAGATTGTGCATAGGCAACACCGATTGCTTACCATTAGGTGATCCGTGTCTCGTTCACTGTTCTACACGAAATAAAAAATAATAATTAAAAAAACCCTTAAAAGTAGTAGAATACAAAGTAATTGAATTAAAACAACTCCCCGATTTTCCCCCCTTAAAAAAGGGGTCCAAAACAAAGAATCCGATATAACATCGAACCTTCACCGATCTGTGAATAAAAGTTACTCGACAAGTTCATTAAAAATTATTAAAAAAATATTACCTAATAAATACTTGGCCCTTTTTTCTGATTTTTATTAAACTACTAGCTTCTGCCCGCGATTTCGTCCGCGGAAAATAAAAAAAATTGGGTTGTACTACCCCTAACATTTAGGGTGATGAAAAATAGATGTTGGCCGATTCTCATAGATACCGGATAAGCACAAAAAATGTCATCAAAATCGGTGAAGCCGTTTCGGAGGAGTTTGGCAACGAAAACTGACACACGAGAATTTTATATATTAAACTACATTTATGACGTAGTTATATCGGATCTTAGATCAAAAATTTAATACTACGTGAAAACATACTATCTATATTATTGTTTAAAAATAAAATGGACCTTTCCGACGTCAGTGACCGAAGAATAGGTGCATACAAATAGATCCATACGTCTGCGATGCACCTTACTGCACATTTCATTACGCATGATGTCCAAATTCGCCAATAGAAGTATTTCAGTTGTATCCTATATCAAAATACAAATGAGAACATAAATTCAGTGTCTTTCCTATTTATACTATCTATAATGTTTGTTCGATTCCATTCACGGGACCACATGGCCCCGGACCTTTGCAAAGGCATATGAGGAGTCGAAGCCAATTCGTGGAGGCCCGTTGAACAATTTTAATCTAAATGTCATCAGCTGGCTATTATTACTAACTAGCTACTTCCGCGCGGTTTCACCCGCTCTGCTCGGCTCCTATTGGTTATAGCGTGATTTTTTATAGCCTATAACCTTCCTCGATAAATGCACTATCCAACACAAAAAGAATTATTCAATTCGGACCAGTAGTTTCAAAGATTAGCGCGTTCAAACAAACAAATAAACTCTTCAGCTTTATAATATTACTATAGTATATAGATTACTTATATTTAAAGCTAAAGAGTTTAATTGTTTGTTTGAACGTGCTGTTCTCAGCATTTTTCTCGTTCCCGTAGGACTTTCGAGTAATATTTGGATAAAAAATTCTATGTTCATCTCTTGATTTTAAACTACCTCTATTTAGCCATTACAAATAACACTATTATAATTGCTTGCACAGTTGATTCACTGGCTGGGCAACTGGGTCGCAGCTTTGATTCCCGCGGAACAACTCTTTGTATGATCATCAGATTGTTGTTTCTGGTCTCGGTGTGATGTGTATGTGAAATTGTATGTTTGTAAACACACCCATGACACTTGTGTTGAGAAAATGTTGATAGATTTGTTAAAAAAATATGGTTCATACCTTTTTTCCTTGTCCTGTTCTTCCATAGCCGGAGACCAAACACTTACCGTTATAATCAGTATGCCTTTTAGCATATGGTATTGGACCAACGTGTGCATTATATGTGAAAGGAGCTTTTGAAAACTGGAAAATACATATTGAATTTGTATGAAGTTACACAGATATATGTACATACATTGTTTATAAAAATAACAATTACCTATGCATATTAATTTACTACACTAACCGCTCGCTGTACTCAGAGTCATTTAATGAGTACTTAACCCAGTCCTTAACAATTGTTTTCGGAACAAAATCGTTACTAAGGAATAGTTTAGACATCGGGCGATATCGGGCGATTTCGGACGACATTGCCGCAACAATGTTGGCTGTGCAGTTTCGACATCGCCCGATATTTTTGGGGACACATCGCTTAATTGGAGCGACAATTGATATTGATAGACTGCAAATTATACCAAAATTATCCCCATAATCATGGACGTTAGGGAGTGAAAGCGCCACATTTGTAAGTTTAAAAAAAAGCCGGTAGAGGGCCAAAAGACCTTGTTGTAATATTCCATTTTGGCGAGTTAAGAATCTTCATTAGTGTTCCTAAAAAATCTTAAACATGGCGTAGTAAAATTAAAAATGTAAAATTAACTGATTTGCACTTGTGCCACTGTCACTCCAAATGAGCGACATGTCGCTCGACAAATGTTCCTAGTGGACGAGGCTTTAAGTAGGTATACTTACAGCAACGGCTATGTCATGTTTTGGAAACACATACTTTTTCGGATAAATCACTCGGTTCAATGCTCGCCATTGACCGTCACTGTCGGACGCAGAATATTTTGCTACGTTCAATAGGTTTCCAGCAACCGCATATCTATGTTTCAGTAAACCAGAACTGGCTTGTCTATAAAACACCATGCTTATTGTAAATAAGAGTCAGTACCCTTATTATTAGTTTGCTTTACGTTTAAAGTGATCGAACACTGATTGGTTGGTTTATTAAAGCCGGCCAATCAGAGTCTCTCATAGTCCAGCAGTCCAGCAGTGGACTGGTTATGATTGTGGTTTACCTTGTTAGCTCTGGGTTAAGTAAATATTTATCCCACCCAAAACATAAATGTGAAAGGATGCCAAGTTCGATAATATTGGAATGCTTCGCCTATAAAAGAAGTGAGATCTAAATAAGTACCAAGTTCCATACACAGACCTCAGTTAAAAATGATATAACAAGTTGGCAAGTTTTCACACACTTTGTTATAAACCTACTAAACGCAATGAGTCAAGTATATAATTTTCTATTAAAACTTGCCAAGTTATATCATTTTTAACTGAGGTCTGTGTATGGAACTTGGTACTTATTTAGATCTCACTTCTTTTATAGGCGAAGCATTCCAATATTATCGAACTTGGCATCCTTTCACATTTATGTTTTGGGTGGGATTTCATTTATTTTTGTAAGGTTTATTTTGTTTTTTTCTTATTTTACTTTACTTTGACTAAATACAAACCTTCGTAACGAATTTTAGGTCGGTACGACCATTGGAAGATATAGATAATTTTTTTGTTTTAGTTCCTTAGGGGTATGAATTTACACCTTCATTATTTTTAAAACCGACTCACACTTGGCCATTTTCAGATTTTTTCCTTTACCTTGACCTAAAGACCTACCTCCATGCCAAATTTCAAGTCAATACGACTATTGGAAGTGGTCTAGGTTTTTGATGAGTGAGTGAGTCAGTCAGTGAGTGTATAGTAAAAATAGCGATTTTCTGACGTCGATATCTCAAGATCTACAATAGGTACATTAATGAAATTTTGTATTTTAGATAAGTAAGTAGATCTCGATAGATACTAGAAATTTCATATGCGTAGATAAAATAGATTTTGAGTTATAGGTGGGTCGAACTTGGCCCGAAATGGTTCGTGTAATATAACCCACGGCCGGTGTGTCGGTTTTTTTGCTCGAACTTGGCGGACACACTGCCGTGTGTCTAGATCATTTGTCCTCCGATTTTCGTAGGAGTTGAATTCTCAGTAGGGATAGTGCTCGTCTTGCCTCGTTAAGTATGTGTGAAATAATGTTAACATTAATGCACCTGCATTATGAAAACAATCAATGCAAACCAAACCACTTTTTTAAAAAAAGGGAACCGCATTACGTTTTCCTTATCGCCTCCATTTTTTTTAAATTAGATATAATCCTAAAAGCCTTCTCCTAAGTCTGAAAATATTATGCTGGAAACTGAATCAAAATCGGTTCAACCCAATGCGAGATAATGGCGTACATACAGGTCAAACTGAGAACCTCCTTTTTTGAGGTTACCTGTAATTTACAGTTTTGAATACATAGTAAAATTATACCCTGGATAGAAAAGCTTATGACAGTTACTTCTCCCCTGTTCTTCAAAGCAGTGAGCAGCTGTTATCATTTTATTGGGAGCAACTAACGTAGCACCACAAAACGTCATGTATAAGTTTCTTGCACGACTCACTAAAATTTTCATAGCTATCTGTAATTGTATGGAAAATATATCATTAGTGCTTTTGGGGTCACTGGGAGTATAAATGATGGTTGAGGAATGCGTACTTGATACGGAACATCTCCTAACTTGGCTGGATAACCATTGACAACCCGAGGGACCCAAGTCCCCAACTCCATCTGTTCTCCCATCTTGATCATGTCAGCTGATACGTTGGAATTTACATCGTTTGAAAAACATTCTCTTGTGAACATTAGTATACATAACAAAAATTTGTAAAACATGAGATTTTGATAACCGTTACCGAAATATGATTTACCTAAACTGTCATGACTGTCAAATTATACATCAATCATGACTTTATTCTTTGACTTCTGTTTGTTTTAGTTTTAAGATTATAGAGAAATAAGATAAAGGGATAAAGGTTTTCTTTATGGTAAGTTTTAAAGTAAGTTTCAAGAGTTATAGATTGTGGGAGAGCCATGCTTCGGTACGAATGGGCTGACTCGACCGGAGTGATACCATGGCCTCACAGAAAACTGACGTGAAACGACCTCTTGCGTGGTGTTTCGCAATCTTTCCACCCCCCATTTCTAAACAACCCTTAAATTCTTATCCCTCAATAGGCCGGTATCGCACTTGTAACGTCTCTGGTGTTTCAAGTGTGGGCGGCGCCGATTGTTTACCATCAGGTGATCGGCTGGTGCCGGATTATACCATAAAAAAAGAAAATAAAATAGTATAATAAGAATAGAGGAAGCAATGATGTTGAATTTACTTATCCATAGCTATGATAAATAATTAAATAAAGGATATCTATTTAAATAAATTTAAAGAACATTAAAAACTAATAAATCAAAACTCAGCAAACCAATGTAACTTTGTATTAATGTGAAAGTACAGATAATTAAAAAAGAACTTTCGTTAATTTTCGCACATCCATGAATATAATCCGTATACGCCGACACTCTCGTGAAGAAAGCATTTTGGCCAGGGTATGCGCCACTTGCAATACCAACCAAAATATTACTTTTACTCGAGTCAGCGTTTGTCTTTGTGCAGACTAAAGGGCTTCCTGAATCTCCCTGTGAAGAAAAAAGAGAAGTATGGTCAAATAAAGAGGCACTACTTAAATCTCTTATATCTTTTGACGTTTTAATTCCATATAGGTCAGACGCGAAGTCCTGCGTTAGTTAGCATTGCTACTGCACATTGCTACAAAAAGTCACCGTGGGCGGGGGCCGTTAATCAATTTTAGATTAAGGTTATTGAAACAAGAAGTAAATAAACGTAGAAAGTACATAATATATACGATACGATATATTTCGATATCTTTATATATATAATTCTTCTGTAAGTGTGTATGTTACTGAACTCCTTTTAAACGACTGGACCGATTATGATGAATTTTTTTGTGTGTGTTCAAGGGGATCTGAGAATGGTTTAGATTCACAATTTTGTCCGCTGGACAATGTTTTTTAAATAATTTTTAATTTATTAGTAGTTGTTGATTTTGGAATGTTTTACATTGGATCGGACAGACGGCGCTACCATCGCAGTGTCAAATATTAATGATGTTAGATATTGTCATAACATTTGAATAATCATTTTCATCAAAATGGTCCAGAATGTTTTAGCTTATTAAAAAAATATTTTCAAATTAAAGACGTGTAGACAGGACAACGTCTGTCGGGTCCGCTAGTTATATCTAAATTGCTAGGTTCCTTAGGTACTTCCTAGGTTTAGAATCCGTACCATCACGCTTGAGACGCATACAATGTATCAACACGATGATTACAATAAAGAAGTTGTACTAACCCTCCCGATGTCTGTTCCAATGGCTGATGTGCATATGTTATATTCGAGATCTCTATATTGAGTGACGCGAGGGCATTTATTATTTGCAAGGATTAACACGTATGCCTTCATTAAGGTGTCGGATGTAACCTGAAACATGTTTTATTTTTCATGTTTCGCTACATGGCTAACTATATACTTGACTGCACACATGTCATTGGGCATTGTCCAACAACCGAAAATTATAATTATATTTTATCTCGTTTCGGGATCCAGGCCAGTTATTCATATCCCTGGCTGACTTAAGTGTTTTCATGGTTGTATCTACTGCAGATCCTGACTTACAGGAGTTGCAGCGGCTTGGAAGGTTGTGGCAGACTTGTCACTACTGGCAATCCTTCTGGGAAAAGTGTAGACTGATGCAGAGAAATTGGATTGAGATCGGATTATAGAAATGTGCTCTCGATCTACGTCGTTGACATCGACCAAATATCAGCTGGTCAATTTCTAAATCAACTCCACAGTCAGCGGTCGACTAGACCATGTAGAAGGCATTTAAGTAAAGAACTATTTGACTAATGATAGTCTAGTGTGCTAGCTACGTAAATATGAAACTTCACTGTACACTTTATGGACTGGTCAACTTTCTCAATGAGCTTAGACCTCACTCCTTTACAGAGGGTTCTTTGCTACACGTTCGTTTTTGAATCTGGGAGAATTGGGAATTGAAGCTAATGTAACATTTACTATAAAAATAAATAATACTATGATAGTTCACCTGATTGGAAACTTCACCATACCCTGATACCAAGCAGTATCCTTCATAATTTTCATATGTCTTTGCTATTTTGATCGGTTTCACTAAATCGTTTAAAGTGTAGGGAAATACGAACTGAAACAAACAACGTATGTACATCCATGAAGTATTTTATTCTCCTTTGGTTGAGGTAGGTGTATACAATGTAACACTTTTTACCAGCTATGTTAGTTGACCCATGTAATAAAAAGGGAGCTTGTGTCTGTCTACAAACTAGGCATACTTTCAGGTCACAAGTAGTCTGACGAGCAATGAGTGGCGTTAAGTGTCGGGAAAAAATATCTTATCACTACGATATGCGTATTGCGTATTTCTACGTCTCTTTTCTCTTTATAAATCTAAACTACAAAATGGCGTGATTATGTGAAGAATAACTACGTGCACAACTTTTTTTTAAACTGACATGGTCACTACTAACTAGCCTTACGAACTCTTAAGATTTCAACCGCAGTCATGGCGCTTGCAATAGTACCGAAATATCGGCTGCACGGTTGGTGCGGTGGCTGGGCAACTGGCTGCCGCGCAACGGGTAGCGGGTTCGATTCCCGCACGGAGCAACTCATTGTGTGATCCACAAATTGTTGTTTCGGGTCTGTGTGTCATGATGTGTATGTGAACTTGTGTGTTTGTAAACGCACCCACGACACAGGAGAAAATCCTAATGTGGGGCAACGTTTTTTAAAGAAGAAAAAGAAGACAAAATATCCCGTTTTAAGTTCTAACGATATTTGCAGAACTTACCAGAACAGCAATGTCATGCTCCGGGAATTTATACGAAGCAGGATAATTAACATTATATATGGTTCTCCATTGCTCGTGTGCTTCTTCTTGACGAGCCCTATTTCTTAATGTTCCCGCTACAGCATATTTGTCTGTTAAATCTTGCAAATATGTGTACCTGAAAAGGTAAGTAACTTGGTAGGTATAGTACGAAAAATTCGATTCAACATTTATTTATAAACTATTTATTGAATTAATTTTAATTTTCTTTGCTGGCATTTTATTTATTTATTATTCATTTTTAGTCGTGACAGGAGATGGCAGGTCTCAAATATTTTTTTTGGCAATATGCATACAGAGTATGGATTGGGAGTGATGAAAGACTTATTAATTTAATTTTTTTTTTATAGATGCAAGAAAAAATTTGTTAAATACACAATAAATGGAAAACATCTGTAAAGATATTTTACCCACGTAAATTAATGGAGAAAAGCTCTACTAGTTTCGAGTCACAGAGGGACTCTTGATCATGATCAGCGTGCACAGAAGCGGCGACGTCGCGCAGCCTACTAATTTACATGAGTAAACTGTGATTATTAGTTAACTAGCTACTTCCGCGCGGTTTCACCCGCTCTGCTTGGCTCCTATTGGTCATAGCGTGATGTTTTATAGCCTATAACCTTCCTCGATAAATGCGCTATCCAACACGAAAAGAATTATTCAAATCGGACCAGTAGTTCGGGAGATTAGCGCGTTCAAACAAACAAACAAACTCTTCAGTTAGTATAGATTTAGTATGTTTCACGATAGTTATTATAAAGAAATTACCCTTGACAGATGGCGACTACAACATTATTCTCTCGAACAAAGCAATGTGCTGCCGTCAATACTTTGGAGCGGCTAATCAGGGCGCCACCACAGAATGTGTAAAACAAGCCATTATCATATTCTGCTCTCGTTTTTAACGCTATCTTCGGAAGTACAAGAAAATATTAGTGTTTAGATACAAATTGGGAAAAAAATTAAATGGATTTTGACTATACTTGTTATTTGTCGAGGGTTCAAAACGACTACCGATCAATGAGTATGGGTATTAGTGGCAGAGTCAAGGGAACCAAGTACCTATAGTTAAATTTCTGAATTTTCAAAATTATTTTATTTTCATTATGGTATAAGCCGGTAAACGAGCAGATGGATTACGTCCGTCGTTCATGGATACCCGAAACACCAGAGGCGTAACAAGTGCGTTGCCGGCCTTTTAAGGGTTAGGTATTTAAGGGTTCTGGCCTCCGGTAAATCTGCCTTTGTTCTCGGGTTAATAGTAATAGGACGGATAAAATAATAACATTGAGGAATAATAATGTTGGAAATTTCTAGAATACTTAGTAATTACAAATGCGTAGCTTGGACGGACTACTAATGAAATCGTCTGACCTGATAAGGCAATTCAGCAGGCGTCGCTGGTTCACCATTATAGACTCGCAACGTAGTATTATACGGAAAATAATATACCTCGCTACATTCGTGGAACTGAAAGAAAACATTAATCATGAGATGTAATTTAGCTAATTTACTAAAAGTAATAGTCATTTCACACTTAGATTTGTTATGATCACATATTCCGATTATATTTCACTGATTGCTGTTAAATTTTTTGACAAAATGTGAAGAAGGAGTATTTTGTGTCATTGTCATTCTGTAATTTGATAGTTTTCAACAAAGAGTTTATTATGTTAATTAAAAAAAGAGGAATGAGGAAGATATCTACCATAAATTATTAACCCTTTATAAAACATGGCGATTGCATTCACACCCAAGGACGTTGTTCACAACCTTTTAAGTTTGTATTTTTGCGACTAAAGTACGTTACTTTTTCCACTTACCTCGGTTTTTAACTAATACTTGTGCATAGCGCCATCTGTCAGTTTGTGAAGGTATCAATTCCAACGGACGGACCAAATTTTAATAGGGGACGCTTAGCTTCCTGCCACATTGACAAGTACCGAACAAAATCGCTAGATAGCAGCACCTTCGCTTATGGCTCATAATAATTATTAATTTATTGAAATAACTTTAACGCTATCCATATAAGTACAATGATGTACGCCATCCCGTTATTGTATTACAGTGATTCATAATACTTATATATCACACAAAGTCGATATTTCATATTTAAAATATGTATTAAGTCATTTTCTTTGGGTGAGAAACAACTTTTCAGCTGCTATAGATATCCATAGGCGACACTCATTGTTTACTATAAGACGATAAAATTGGTGACGATGATCAAATGAATCGTCAGATAAACATCACAACTACCTACACGTGGCCACTGCTGACCAAAAGCCTTCTCACACGAAGTAGGTTTGAGCATTACGTATGTATGCGGCCAGCCTTAATCACCACGCTTGCTCAATGCAGGTTGGCGATTTCAAACTTATAATTAGAAATTATATGCCCAGGTCACAATATTTTCCTTCATCATTCGTCTCAGTGGTGTCTAATGATGCTTAGATATTCAGATTCCCAGAATTCCCAACTCATATTGACTGTAAAAAGGTCAATATATACTTTTTTCTCTTTAAAATCTCTTGTCTAGGTAACTTCCTTAACACAATATCTTAGTAGTAGTTTTAATGGTAGTAGACGTTGTGCATTATACATCAGATGTTTCATTACCTCTAGACTTGGGGAAGGCTCCGGAACTTGCTTCATAAATTATAACTTCCGTTAGTTTCGACTTGACGGATCAAGGGCGGTGGTATACGGGGTGAAAGTTCATTTAAGATGGATTACTCGCATAGTATAAGATTAAAGAAATAAATACAAATCTTAAGTTTTATATTGTAATATCCAATTCAAGATCATCACGGTTACCCGTGCGTAGGGTTATTCAAACCATATGACAACCACAGATGGGGCCCATTAGGGCTAATGCCTGATCCGGAGCAACGGACTACCTAGCGAGTTTATCGGGACTCCAACTCGAAAAACAGGAGTAGGAACGGAATGGTTTTTAGTCAATAAGAGTCTGACACTCCCTCTTGATTCGCCCAAGGCGGGAGAAGTCTAAAGAAAACTAGGCCCCTTTATTGGTTACAGTTAGCATACGTTAGCAAACTTACGAATTAGGTAAATTTATAAATCTCAACAAATCATACAGAACATTGCAGAAGCAGAAATAGCTATATCAAAAATCTTACCAATTTCCCTCACACAATTTCAATCAAAATCAAACAACGAAAATTCAGCCCTACCCCACAATTACGAACTAGGGACCATCTGACGTCATTAATTATCAAATTTTCACCTCGTGAGGTTGAACTCCTTAGAAATCCGGTACTCGTGAATTGTCTTGAGATTTGTATTTAATTAGTGAAACCTAAAGTCGATGTGTGTAGCCAAGCCGGATATTAGGCCTGCATACTTAAGAGGTCGCTTCGTGAGCCAACTGCCGCAAATTGGACGTGAGACGTGGCTAATTGATAGGAGGCCTGGTAACTTGATTAGAGGAAGGTTTCGATTTTAATTTGGTGGATTTTGAGTTTATTAATTGGCAGTTATTAGGTACAATGCTTCGGGTACAGCAAGTAAATTACTATTGATTTGGTTGTGGGAAAAAATAAAGTACGAGAGATGTATGAGACTTTCATAAAAATGTATGCGATTTTTATTGAAATCTGATACGTTTTATAATATATGAGACTTATGATATATCTGTTGTCAAAATCCAAGTTGAGTTGTATTTTCTACTAGTTCCTACCAGCAGGTTCGCTCACTTGCTCATTGGTAAAAGAAGCTAACTTATGACGTTCTCTAGGCTCCTAGCAATCTTTAGAAAACAAAAATCATGATGAAAAATCTCACTCGGCAATTTAGCATCATAGTTGAGCAAATAAAGATTGTTTTCTCTTCAGATATAGAACTTGCTTTAACTACATAATTACACCATCAATGTATGCACACATACACATTCTAAATAGACATCTACATACAAACTACAACAGGGTACAAGACGCCACTAATTAGGTCTGCTAAGTTGAACAACTTAGATCACAGTCACTACCGAAATACTAATTAAGCGATACGTTGCTTCGCTAAGTTGAACTAAGTAAGAACTAAGTTGTATTGTCTAAGTTCAGTTCGAATTGTGCATTTGGACTTTGTTAATTAGGTGTAATTAATTAAACTTGAAGTTCTTTAAAGGCACTGCACTGTTTCTTTTTAAGACTTAATTTTTTAGAGATTGGTAATAATAATTAGTGAATTATATTACGTCAGTGATGCTCTTTAAATGTGGTGTACGCATGACCATCTCGATATTGATTGCTGATTTGGGAAGTTCTATGAATTTATTAATAAGAATGTGGAGTTTGCAACAGGGTTATATCCATGGTGTTATAACAAATTACTAATAAAAAAGTGGACTGTAATATACTCTGTGGCAATTATAAGTAAGTTTCATAGGTAACATTAGTGAGTTATTTTGATACATACATACATACATACATACATATCGTCACGCCTTTAATCCCCGAAGGGGTAGGCAGAGGTGCACATTATGGCATGTAATGCCACTGAACAATGTACACCCACTTTTCACAATTTTTGTTGTAAGTCCCATGTAATAGGTGGTGAGCCTATTGCCATATACCGGGCACATTTCCAGACTCCGTGCTACTACTGAGAAATTTTCGAAAATCCGAAAAAAGCCCAGCAATACTTTGCCCGACCCGGGAATCGAACCCGAGACCCCTTGTACGGCAGTCGCACTTGCAACCACTCGACCAACGAGGCAGTCAAGTTTTATTTTGATACAAATCTTAAATAATTATTATTAAACACAAATCATGATAAAAATTATGGTCTTATTCTGACAAATACCATTTAACCAATAACCACAACATTTAACGATATTAATAGATCATCTCATCCGATTCACAAACAAACATACAATACAGCTTGGCTACTTGTCAATGAACATAAAAAAGTAGTAGATAGTATGAACAGATGCGTCACAATAGTTCGTTATGCCGACGCCTCGCGCACTCAATAAAAACATCATAATGAATTATAATGTTGCACATATGCGACTTTTTAAACAGCTGAGTGGCTGGGCTGGTCTCTGTTGCTTTGTTAATGAAATTATGTGAGTGTGAGGTAGTGAGATTGATGATTCCTTCTAGATTTTTTTTATAGGTCTGGCATGAACTTTCCTTATTAAATATGTTACAGCATAGATATAAGAACTTCCTATTTGTGTTGTACTGACAGTAGTGTTCTGGTGACTATTCATTCACTTTACTTTAAATATAGATTTTCCATACATCAATAATTTTAACCATCTTTCGATTTGAATTCAGTATTATTATCCAAAGTGTGAGTGTGTTAAAAAGAGCCAAATTACAAGTACCCTTAACCGACGAACATGCATGAAAATACTGAAGACTGTTGATGAAGTGGAAGAGGTATGTAAAATTTCTTAATTATTGGCGTTCCATTGTCTCTGCCTACCCCCATGGGAGACAGGCGTGAAATTATGTATGTGTGTGTATATTTTATTTGGTCATTATCAAAACAATTAGGAAGTTAGATTATGTAGAAGACAAGATTATAACAAAAAACGTATGTCTTCATTCATAAACACGTGGCTAGCCAAAAAAACAACTTAAGAACAAACAAGTCAAAGCACAAAAAATAAACACAAACAAAAAATGGACTGACCAAACTAGAAGGTCACTCGAGTGGCTAATGGCACAACAAAAAGCTATTTAATAGTGGGCCCAACCGGGCCATTACAGTTAGCTAGCGGTGCTTATTAAAAATGTGGCCTGAATATCAAATTGCTATCTCTGTATTGTGTAGCACCCCTAAATCATAGGTGCCCGAGTACCCCTTGGATTTTGATGGTGCAATTGTAGCGAATAGAATGTTTAGAAAGGGTCGAATTTTGAGTAAAGACTTGTGTTTGAGTAATCTGTTTATTAAGTTATGTAGTGTAAAGAAAAAAGTGATATTTTAAACTTGAATGGTCTTGTTTATCTAATTTCTTTATTGCTACACTAGTTTTATTACTTTAAAAATATATAAATAATTATATTCATAAAGTGACTTTACAGACTAGTTCAATAAAGTATCATTGTTAATAAAGCATTTAACCCGAGTCTTAAATTAGAACAAGCACTAAGAATGTCCCGTCTAAAACATTATAAACACTACATAAAAAGCAGCTAGTCCAAGCATTAGTTATCAGGGGCGCCACTGGCCCTAAAGCGTCCTATTGTTTGTTTTTTTATAAATAAATTCAGTTGTCACATCTCACATGATAAATGGTAGCACTGACATGGTGCTCATATGGCGAATTTGGACCCACTTGGGCCACTTGTTAGTTTGTTGGGCTATACTTAGTAAGGGCGCGATGCGATGAATTTGGAGAAATTGTTCTAATATTAATTTTGTTTTCGATGTTCGTAAGTTTGTAGTTTTATAGCTATTTTTGTTACTAGCCGAAAAAAATACCTATATTTAATTGTAACAATTAAATAGGTAATTAAAATTATAACTAAGTAAATAACTACGTGAATGTCGTGGTGACGCTCGCTTCTCGGGTTCAACACTCGGGTTCAAAACCTACCAACTGCAAAGTACCAATGTGACTTTTTCCGAGTTATATGTACTTTCTAAAATTATTTAGACACCACTGACTTACGGTGAAGGAAAACATCGTGAGGAAACCTGGGCTTATAATTTTTTATTGCAAGTTTGCAATTGCCATGTCGCATTGAGCAAGCGTGGTGATTAATGGAGATGTGTAGTGCAGCAGTGGCCAACTAACTAACACTAACTAACAGGTAACTAATCTATGAGGCTAACTAGAAAATCCTTAACATAATATTGCTGCTGCATACTATCCTAGCAACTACATTTATAATAGTAAAATACTCAACAAACAAAAAATAAAGAATTCATTTAAATAAAAACAATATTCACGACCTTACTCCCAGTTTATTTGTGGATAAACCAAAAGCAAACGTGAGTTTCTTTAAAAAAAATGTTTTGACAAAATAATCTAAACCGATTTCGTGGCTAATATTTCGTGACGTTAAATAAATAATCAGCTCGCGAATCCATTTGCTTCGGTTTCCGCATTTTTTCTGCTCCATTACAAGAACGGTGTGCAGCCAATTTGAAAATATTGAATAAGTAAAGCTTCCCGAAATATGAATGCAGAGATGAGGTTGTGAACAGAATCGACTCCCATACCTTTATTAACTACCAAATAGAGAGAATAAATTTTCTCCATTAATAAAATGTGAGTAAACCGTGATTTTTAGTTAATTTAGTATATCTCATGGTAGTTATTATAAAAATAATCGGCAACGTATAATCTTTGATGCTTTGTGATAAGTATGGAAGTATTTAATTTTAAAAATATAAGTATTTTATGAACACCCTTTTTTAGAGAAGGTTCTTTATCCAAAAACGGACTATTATGGGTTGTAATGAGGTAGTAAAAATGTGAAGATACATACCTTAATTTGTATATTAGGTTTCAGAATGAATTTTAGAAATATATTGTTGTTTGTTTATCGAAGTCGAAGTCAAAGTCAAAGAATTTATTTCAATAAATCCTAAATTAGGCACTTTTGAAAAGTCAAATTGAATTGACCGTCACTCTGTCTATCAGTGAAGCAAGGTGCTCGTTTCTAAATCATAACGTTATCAATCAATAGGCACTGCCATTAACGTTGATCATGAATCTACCTTTAACATTGTCCTATCTGAAACTCCCATTCATACTTAATCTTTGCCCACCAGCAGAGGAGCGAACGCTAAACACATTATGACGAGTTACTGTGTTTTATCATGACGCCGCTCCTCAAATATGATAACACGGGTCTGTGGGAAAATACACTGTGAAAACTCCATGGAAATATCATGGAAATTACAGTCGCACCATTAAGGTGATGTGCATATTTTGTGAGAGGAAATGGAAAACTTCGTGGTTTGTTTTGTAACCTTTTTCGGACGAACGTTTTAGTGTTGTTTTGGTCGTGCATTGTGTTGTCTGAAGTTTGCGTACCGCTTTGATTTTTGTTTAGTGTGTTATTGGAAAGGCAAATTGATATGTTACAGAGTTGAAGAAAAATACATATACTACAGAGAACATAATTATGAAATGTATTTTGTAATACAATGTAATAAAAATACATTACATAATTATTATGAATAAAACCAAAGACTTTATAGTTGATGGAAAATCGAAACCTCAATCTACTCTTTAAAAGAGCATGATACAAGCACACTAATGTTGTAATATGAAAGGTTGTTTGGATTTTTGTCCGTCAAGTAAGTTGACTAGTAGAAGCTAGTCAATCATCAAAAAAAAATATATATATATATACATTCCATGAATTTGAAACAAAACAATGCAAATAATAAATTACCTAAAACCGCATAGTTGTTTGGATATAAAAACCTATTTAAAGATATTATCTGGTCAGTTCGTCTGTCCTTTATTTCTCCAATTAACACACAACGTAACTGTAGTCTGTACTTAACCACGGTTTGTTTGCTGGCAGCTTCTGACATGTTTCATAGTTCGCATTAGTGCCTTTTATGAGACACGTAAAGTTTGTTTTTTTTTGATCCAGCCTGTTCAAAGGTTTAAGTATTTTCGTTTTGGATATTGTTCTCGTAGTTGTTGTACTATTTTGAATGTTTTGTTTAACATTATTTTTACGACTTTTTCCTCTGATCACGTCTCACGTTTTCTTTCGTGCAGTAATAAAAAGTATAGCTAACTACTTAATGCAATTAGGAAGAATATAAAGTTCTGAAAAACAGTTACAAGGTATCAAAGTGTTAATATAATTATTAATATATTATTACAACAATACTCGTTTTTTCTTCTTGAATAGCTACAATAGTTGACTATCTATGTCAAGTCAAATGAGATGTCATTATTATGAATTTCCGCAAAAATGTCAAGACAAACGTGCGACATCGCAATTTCGGGAAAAAAGTCGGCAACTTTAACGAAACAAACAAAACACGAACAGTAGTACGAGTATCGGTGTGACAGACGGCTAACCCTTTTACTGCGGACACGGGGTACATTAATACCCTTTTATAGCTTATTTGTTTTGTCAAAGACGTCACTGAAGACGCATTCAACGCGTTAGAACGGCGTATTGTGTCAAAATGTTTGTGGAATTTGTTTCACAGCGGGTTGTTAGTTTTTTCTTTTATTTTAGAATTTGGTGGTTAGTTACCGTTAGTATTTTTTGGCTGATATTGTGATGTTGATGTGATTCTATAAAGTGTGGAGTTATAACATACAATGTAATTTTTCCACGTATGATGTGTCATACATACATAAAATACTGAATAAAACTGCTAATGTATTTTACATTTGTTTTATTTTGTGGGAATCGTCTGTGTTGAAAACAGATTCCTCGTAAAAAATCTGTCACTTCCGTATCTAGTTAAGTGAAGAAGCCAATTTTTTGCCCCACATCCACTTGATTAGGTGTGAAACACTAAGAAAAAACAAACCACTCGACTCACCGCAGTCCATCAAGAATTCACACTGTTTGCAAACTAATCAATTGGTATCAACATCCGCTGTACACATCTGTCCGTTTTTGTCGCGGACATTTCCTAGAGGCCCTTCATAGAAAAGCAATCGGGTAGTCGTAAACGTTAAGGGTCTGAAAGTACCCCCCGGGGTGCTTGTAAAGGCAGGACGATGTTTCTTGACACTGGCAGAAAAAGTACCCGTTGGTAGCCCCTAATCCGGGGCCCGCGTCAAGGGGGTTATAAGGCCAGCAAAAAGTGTAATTTAAAGCTGACTTAAGGTTTCGAATTAAAATGAAGGAGGAAGTCATGTCAGCTTGTTTCTGTAACGTGACTACTGCTACTGAATGTCCGTGGAGTTTTTTCGAGGTTCATGAATATTTAAAGATATTTTTGATATGAATTTTATGTGTAGGTACAACTTGAAACTTACAATGAAATTACTCATAGTGCGACAATAGTTATGTTGTATCATTTAATATTGTGTTTGTTGCATAATTTGCATGGGAGTAGTAGTAAAGTATGTTGAACATTAGTTTATTTGTAATAAACAAGTAAATTATCAGCAAGGTTATGTCTTAAAATAAATAGAGTTTTCAGTTCTTTATATGCCCCATCTAATCATTATCACATTACGTATAATACGTTTTT
Source organism: Spodoptera frugiperda (assembly GCF_023101765.2). Classification (NCBI taxonomy): domain Eukaryota; kingdom Metazoa; phylum Arthropoda; class Insecta; order Lepidoptera; family Noctuidae; genus Spodoptera; species Spodoptera frugiperda. Next base: position 4,908,147 of record NC_064242.1, on the reverse strand, counting down.
ATCAGTCATTATTATGTTTCTTAAAATTGTTAACATCTAATATTTTTTTCTTCATTTAAGTCTTAACAAATGGATTCTAAACATACAAAAGATCACGTGCGTTATCATCATTCATTCAATATCAACAATTAATATTCACAATACCGACTGTAGAATCAGAATGCAAACTTAGATTTCCCCACTGATTTCACTGCAGTTACTGGCACAATAGTAACCTGATTATAATGCCTGGATCTAGATCCTATTGTTCCAATAAAGGATGTTCAGGAAATTGATTTTGTATGCTAATACTGGCTGGCAGGTTAGGAATTGCGTTATAAATTGTGCTTCTGGTATTCGTGATATTTGTTTAAAAATTGTATTTCATATTTTTAGGCGTTGCATTTTTAGCCCACATTATCATGTTCTCTCGTGATATAAATGTGTAGAGTTAATATAAACGTAGGTAAACAAGTTAAACCTTTTACTGCCAACAAAAAACTGTTAAAGGCTATTCCTCCACTAGTGTCGGTCAGCGTTGTCCGACATGGCGTCTAATTAAACACATAGGTTCTCGGAACAACAACTCTTGGATCCCACGAATATTATTTGTGCTCAAATTGAATCCATGATATTATGTGCTACAACCAGTTGTTTAGCGAATACGCCATCTTTGTAGTCATTATTATTTAATATTGATATTGTAATATGATAGAGCTTGTAATGGCGTCTGGTAGTAGTAGTTTAATCTTTACTTACTAATTCGAATCCTTGGGGTATAACAGGTAAAAGTTATGTGTGAGTGCAAATACGTTCATAGGATTTGTAAGACTACATATTTTGGACATTCAAAGCGCAAATAGCATTTATATTCTTGTGCAATTATCAAATAGGAAATAATGATATCAAAATGATCATATTAAGATATTGCAATATATTTTTTATTGATTAGTTTTAACTTTACCGCATTCTGAGATCTTTAGGTATAAAGACAGTCTTTTTACTTAGCTAAAGATACCTTTCTTACACAATTCCTACTGTTGAAGAAATACCAAGAAAGCCAAATACAGTATGTATTTATGATAATAGAGCATTAGGCAAGTTACTTAGGGATCATCTCCGTATACTTAAGCGAAATACATCATACATCTTAAGTTAAAACAAGTACCTATGTTCGTCGTAACAGGCAAATCTCTAGGCACTCGGGGGCGTGGCTTAAGGTGGGCGTGGCGAGGAGGCGGTCCCTCTGAGGCCTCCCAAAGCACTCAGGCCCGAGAGACGAGCACCAACTTGTTTGTGCCTTGTTGTTGAACTTAGATATTAGTCATTTTATGTATACCTAAAAAGCATACTTTTGCTTACCTAAATGTCTAGTTGTATATGTACTTGTATAGGTAAATGTTCTTGGCTATACGTTGTCTAGAAAGGCAATTACTTAGGTATGCTTTGTCCTATATATTAAAAAAAAAACATTTTTAAACTTTTTTGCGATGTGTCTAAAAATTTAACGCTTAGTATGGCGTATCATTATGTTTATAGGGTGATTTATCAATTTTTAAGTTGTGTAATGCGTAAATGCCGAACTTTAATTTAGACTAAATGAAAGATTAGGCGGTGATTTCAATGAAGTATACAATACACCGCTTTACTCACTAAGCTCTACTAGTTTCGAGTCACAGAAGAACTCTTCTTTATGAGCAGTATGGAAGGACGCGACCACGTCGAATGTTTTTATAATTTTTATTTAAATACTAGCTTTTGCCCGCGACTTCGTTCGCGTGGAATAGTGACTTCCGGCAAATTTTTGGTTTTAACCACATAGTTCCCGATCTCGCGGGATCTCTTCAAAAATGAGATGTGGAAGATATTCCAGGGAACTCTTCAAAAATCAACATAATGAGCTCTGCGTTTGAATTTAATAGATGTATACTCACTTAGGGCATTGAAAAAATAGTTTAAAAACGGACTTAAACTAACTTAAAACTAAAGAAAGCTACGAATTACGAATTTATAACAATTAAAAAAGAAACTATATTACAACCTATCCTCTATGCTATAATAACCAAGCTTAAACTAAATAATTTAAAAGAAACGACTTAAATCTAATCTAATCTAATTAATTTGACTTACAATTTTAATAAAAAAACTAACTACAGTAACTACTAATAATCGATATCAAACTAAACCTACGTTAAATAGTTTAACCAAAAAACCAGGAAAACCCAACAAATAAACTTATTAATTGACAAATACAACGAAACCAATTTAGAATATACGAAACAGCAGGACCACTACAGACAAATAATCATACGACTGATAATACACTTTTTCTACGATAGTACCGAAGCGCTCGGCCGATACCCAACCAAATGAATGTAACGAAACCATAGCGCGATCTATTTCGATCCCAACGCCATCTATCGAGGATAAAGACAACTTGGATTATTTATTTATACTCCGTTCGGGCATTTTCTTTGTACTAAAAGTTTAATTATATTGATATTATTTTTTTCATACCTTTTTACTATTTATTTACTTTTTTCGATGAATTAAAACAATAACATGAACCGAAGTCGTGTAACGATCGACATAGAATTATCTATACTCCGTTAGAGCATTTTCTTTGTACTAAATGTTTTATTATATTGATATTATTTTTTTCATACCTTTTTACTATTTATTTACTTTTTTTCGATGAATTAAAACAATAACATGAACCGAAGTCGTGTAACGATCGACATAGAATTATTTATAAATAATTTATTTCTTATTTTTATTTTTTGATTTTTGAAATAAAAATATATCTATGTCCTTTCTAAGGTTCTAAACTATATCTGTACCAAATTTCAACCAAATCCGTCAAATAGTTGCGGAGATTAATGGTATAAGCATAGAATGTTCGACGTGATTCTTTAATTTGACATAACTTTTTTATTTATGAACCGATTGACATGAAACAAACACTAAATGTAAATTTAAGCATCCCACAATATATTCGTGAAAACCGCATCCAACTCGGATCAGCCGTTTCTGAGATTAGCGCGCACAGACGAACAGACAAACAGACAAACAGACAAACAGACAAACAGACAAACAGACAAACAGACAAACAGACAAAAAAAAAGTTAATTACATTTTTGGGTTCGACATCGACATAACAATAACCCCTGCTATTTTTTTTATTTTTATTTTCAATGTACAGACAGCACTTTTCTACGATTTTATTATATGTATAGATATTATTTTATTTCTTTACCTAAGAATGAAATGGTTCAAATGAACTTTACTGTTTGAAAACATCCATTCATCTGAGCTCATTGTAGGTACAACAGAGTAGAAATATGAATCACAAACAATACGTACTTAACTATGTATACAGGCTGATCTATGTATATTTAATTTTCTTGTCGAATATTAATACCCTTTATCTATTTTCCCCATTTCCGTCATTACTATGACATCAGCTAATAGGTCTCTGCTATCAAATATAAATATAGCACACATCGATCCATAACTGTTAATGTTGTCATACCTATTTAAAAATACTAGTGGTCGCCTTTTTTTTTTTTTTTTTTTTTTTTTTAGGGTGGAAAATCATCCAATGACTTCTCCCGCCTTGGGCGAGGCGAGAGGGAGTGTCAGACTCTTACTGACTAAAAACCACCCCGTTCCTACTCCTGCCTGTCGAGCCGGAGCCCCGGTAAACCCGCTAGGTTGTCCGCAGCTCCGGATTAGGCATCAGCCCTACTGGGCCCCATCTGTGGTGGTCTGATGGCTCTTTGAGGCGCGCGCAGAACGCGACGCGCCGCACGCACGGGTCTGGTTCTGGTCGGGCGGCGAGCTACCCTTGCTCGTCGTCCGCAGACCCGCACTTACGGTGGCCGGAGATCGTCGCGCGATCCCCGACGCCCGGAGTGTCTCTCGCGACGGCTGGGGCGTGAAGAGGTTCGTTCTCTCACGCGCCCCGCCTCCTCCTTAGCTAGCATGACTGCTTCGCAGAAGGAGGAGACGGCATCCCAGTCCCCCTCGCTCCGCACCATGGCTTGTATCAGTGCCGGACGCGAGAGGGTGCCGTCGCCGACCACATCCCTGAGGACTTGGCGGTGCTCAGCCCACGCAGGGCACACCGCCACTGTATGTTCTACAGTGTCCTCCGGGCGGTCCTCGCAGTGATGACACCCGGGCGTTTCCTCCCGCCCAATAAGGAACAGGAACCTACCGAAACTCCCATGTCCGGTAAGCACCTGCGTCAGGCGGTAGGTGAGGACGCCGTGGCGCCTCTCTAGCCACTCCTCAAAGAGGGGACTTACCGCTGCAATGACAGCGAGCCCAGCCCTCGGTTGCGACAGTCGTTGCTGCCATTCCGCCATGAGATCGCGCCGGAGCTCGTCCCGCCACGCACTGATCTGGCGCGGTAGTGGAGTTTCGCCCCGGCGACACGCGTCGGCGCGCAAACTGAACACGCGCGCGAGTACCTTCGCCTCCAAATCCCACGGCGGTAATCCGGCAAGGAGGTTCGCCGCCTCCCCGGAGATCGTGCGATATCCACGGATCACCCGGATAGCCATGACCCTCTGAGACGTGAGCAGCGCCCGAGCTGGCCGCCGCATCAGGTTCGGCGCCCACACAGGGGCGCCGTAGAGGGCCATGGACCGCACGATCCCCGCGTACAACCTCCGGCAGGAGGCATTTGGCCCCCGAGGTTGGGCAGGAGCCGCTTAAGCGCAGCCCCCGTCCGTTCCAACTTAGGAGCCAAACGTCGAAAGTGTTCCACGAAGTTCCATCGACTGTCGAGGACGAGTCCTAGATACTTCATCGTCGTCTCGACGCCGATGGAAACTCCTCCCGCCGTTATTTGGGACCCACCCGGAGGTGGCGCGTTCCCGCGGCCATGAAAGCACATGGCCTCGGACTTGTGGAGCGCCACCTCGAGTCCCAATTGCCGGATCCTATCAACAACTGTCGCAACCGCTCTCGCCATTAAGTTGGCCGCCGCCTGGTGCGACCTCCCGTGCGCTAGCACTAGCGTATCGTCGGCGTAACAAATTACGCCAACGCCGTTCGGGAGGTCGGTGCGCAGCACCCAGTCGTAACCGATATCCCACAGGAGCGGTCCCAAAACCGAACCCTGTGGAACACCGCGCGACATCTCTCGCCGTTTCCATTCGCCCTGGTGACCGGGGTATATGACATACCTGTCTGTCAGGTAGGCCTCGATTATACGACGGAGGTAGGTAGGAACCCGGTGATACCGGAGTGCCTCCAGTATGCAGCTCCAGGGTAGGGAGTTGAAGGCGTTGGCGATGTCGAGAGACACCGCCACTACGACCTTACCCCTGGACACTGCAGTCCCCGTCGTGAGGTCCCTTACGCGCATGATGGCGTCCACCGTGGAGCGCCCTCTGCGGAAGCCGAACTGGCCATCCGCGAGGTCCGGCCCAGATCCGGACAAGTGCGCGACGAGGCGGTTCGAAATTATCCTTTCAAAGACTTTTCCCACCTCGTCGAGCAGCACAATGGGCCGGTACGCGGACGGAGAGTCCGCAGGGCGCCCCGGCTTCTTCACGAGGACCAGTTTTCCCGTCTTCCACTGAAGTGGGAACTGGCCCCTCTCCAAGCATGCGCTGTAGAGACCTATTAATCGAGACCCGAGAGCCTCCGAAGCCAGGACCCACGCCTTGCCATGCAGGCCATCGGGTCCTGGGGCGGTGTTCTTGGCGCCCATCCGGCGCACCGCCGCTCTCATTTCTGCCTCGGTCACCTCCGGAACGATGTCGTCGTCGTCGTCACTGTGGCCCGCATTGGGCACCGCAGGGGGCACTAGTGGTCGCCTAGTGGCCGAAATTCGACCATATATGATTTAATTTACAATACCACTTAACGTACGTTGAAGGATAATTTTTATTTAATTCAAACTCTTTTATAAAACTCTTTTCATATGAGACGTGAGAATATCATCGCAATGTCTATCGATTGTGACGTTTTGTCAAATACGATCAGATACTATGCATGTGTGTGTAATGTTTTATTTATTGATTTAATGTACTTTATAAGCATTATTTTTGAAAAATATTAGCGCTATGCACTTCTCCTACACATAAACTATAAGTGTACCAAATTTTATGCTCCTACGTCCGCGCAATTATCGTAAAAAGTGGTCCAAAGTTTTTGCATCACGTATTAATATATAGATATCACAATATAAAATAAAATGCCTAAAATAAACTTTAGTCTATTCGGTATTGTGTCGATTTTCCAATTAACTAGCGAGCTAATGTTATTTCTAGTCTACATATTTATATAACAAAATGAAACTTGACTAAACCACTAGTGATATCTAATACTAATTGATATGAAATAAAGGTACCTACTATTATACATGATAAGTTCAATCCCGAAAGTATGCTTCAATTGGGCACTAGCTACTTAGTAGCATGTGTGTCGAAATGTTGCTCAGAACTAGCATGCTTATTTCGGTCATGCTTGCAAATCGACATGCGAGCATGCTACCTTCAGTGCCGGTGTAAGGAGTGTGCTTTAAGTGCGTCTAAATAGGTAACATATACTTAAAACTACTACGTAACATACTAAGAACTAAGATGCTTATTGCTAGCAAATGTAAACTGCTCATAAGCATGCTCGTATTGAGCATACTCAATAGAACGCTTTTTTACATGTGTAGCAGTACCTTAAGATTTCTTTTGTAATCCAATAAGAAACGTAGACATCTCGTCTATACTTCTTTTTATTACTGCACTAAGGAGATGTTTTCAAAAATTTAGATTTATTATAGTTTGATAGCCAAAATCAATAGGCTACTTCCTAAATTGGACTTCTATTAGCAGTGTGCTAATTGCAGCGATATTCCACTGTGGCCTAACGTATATTTGTCTGCTGTGCACTATAAATGCAATTCGAACAGGCCTTTGACATAATGGAGGTTAATGAATTTTATATTGTCTGTAGTAATCTTTGAAATATTTTTATAATAACTATCAAACGACATCGAAAGACACACAAATACAAAATATCTAAAAAAATAACAGCTTACTCACGTATATTAATGGACAGAAAAGAGATAATACGCTGACTTTACCGCGTCTCTGTAGGCTGCTCATGATGAAGAGTCCCTCTGTGATTCGAGACTAGTAGAGCTCTTCACCCAATGGAGAAGAATGATTTGGTATATGTGAGTAAACCGTAAATTTTTTAGTTTATCTGTGAAATATTCTGTTTTTTCACGTATGCGTATATATGCGACTAAAACAAGCAAAAGGAGTTGTGGCAAAAATCAGTCGTTGTTGATCGACAACTTGATGATATTCCTCCGCGAGCATGGAGAAAAAACACTTCAAGGAATACTTAACAGGTGTGGCTTGTTATGAGATTACTTATTTATCCATTTTTTAATTATCTATTGTTTTTTTTATAAAGAAAAAATATTTGTACGAAAAAAAATCTTAGTCAAGTACGCAACTACACGAAATAAGACCCATGTTTGTTATTGATATGTAAAACAATCTCATCTGACCATATCTCAAGACATTACACCAACAACACATAATTATTTAGCAAATTCTTTCAACAACCAAACTAAATCCCAGATTTGTTGCGTTTCAACACTTGATGTGAGACCAAGGTCCATAGGGAGCCATAATTAATAAATGTTAAAAAGATCCCAACAGATAGCATGATACGTATCTACCTATAGCTATAGGTATACAAACCCCTGGAACAATATTCCCTGAAGGATTAACACCAACATTTGTAACCGCACATTTGAATTTCCGCATTTCACACATTTGAATTTTATGTCGGTTGACGCTGCAGATTATTATATTATGCATTTGTTTTGTATTGGTACTTGTGTCTATGTATTATTACATTATTGATATATGTTTCAGCACGAAGATTTTCAACGAAGACTTTCAGCGAATAAGACACGCTTTTGCATGATGTAAAGTTGTAGACCTTAATAATACTTCCAAACTATTATTATTTATCAAAATACTCTGGTTGACTGTATACTACATTTAAATATTAGAAAAAATCGCAACCGGGTCGCGACATGTGGCCAATTGTAGACGCTATCTCCATTACATAAAGCTCGTAATACAACGTTATAACAAAGTCGTTCGAGAATATTCTAGAAAACATTATGACAGAAGCGTACTCTAGACACCTATGTTCTGAATTTAATTTCAGTCTCCAAATATAAATCAGCGGCATACGTCGTGTCAACGACCCAAAACGTTATTTTAACGACAGCATTAGCGTGCTCCGATTTGTTCACGTTCAAACATACAGAACACTTTACATATAATTAATGAGGCGACAAAACCTCATCTCGGTCGCAGTTAAAGTCAATTCCCACTGAAATTTCATCATCGTCAATCTAACTTGGGTTTAATAAGTAATACTCGTGGCGTGGGCCGTCCCTGAGCTCGGCTTGGTGCGTCCAGCGAGATGTTGTGCGTCTCATCTATCCCGCTATCCCTTACTCGCGCGCGCGTGCTGCGGTCTCAGAGGGAAACCTCGCAACGTCCCTCCATTACCATAATACGCGTCGATAAATCTACTCGTATGTGTTGAAATCGTGGATGAAAAAATCAAATAGAATTTTTAGATAGCATTTAAAGAAATGTTATCGTATATTTTTGTGTTTGTGAAGGAAATGAAGGTGTGCAAGTGGCGCCACCTGCGGCGGTGTATCTGTCCCGCTCTTGAGGCGAGGGCGTGTCCCCAGGGCGCCTCCCCCAGTCCGCGGGGACGGACGGGGGCGCCGCGAAGCCCGGGCACTCGGCGCCGCTCTCCCGCGACGCTTGTTAGTGTTCCGCAAATTCACAGCGGGATCGCCCGCACAACCGGGACTCGATCCCTGAACGCACATACGATAACACAGAGCCGCCTACCGGATAGTTATACAACAGATAGTTGATACCAAGTTGAAGTATTTTTTCCAAACGTACTTTTTTAACGACGAATATTTTTTGTGTAACTTCTTTGAGGTTTTCCTGTGTTTTTTAAATACAACTAAAATTGTTTTTGCCGTAATTTGTTCTTGAAACATGAAAGTTTGAACAAAAATAAAAACTTTTTCGAAGATAATTCGAAAAAAATCACGCAACTTAAAGAAAATAAATAAATAATATTTTTTCTTAGTTAAAAAGGACAGTGAAAATAAAAACATAAGAATTCGAATTTCGAACGTAATTTTCGGAGTAGTTCGTGATTTTCCGGGGGTGTTCGTGCGCTTTCGGGCGCGTAATCGGGTGCGTGTCGTGATTCGAGATTCGGTCGGACGAGTTGAACGCGGCGGCGGGCGGGTACACGGGCTCACCGTGGCCGCCGCTGGAACTCGACCCCGTGGGATGGGGACGAAAGCTATACCCTTCGGGAGCCCCAAGATCTTCAGGTATGTACCACGAAATATGTCCAACAGTTAATTTTTTCATCCCAAAGTTGTTTGTTTATTTGTAGTGTCTATGAAAGGTTTCGATACCTGAATATTTTTCTGTCAAAACATATCAAGAAATAATGTACGAAAAGTTTGTAACTATTAAAACTTGTAAAATAAAAATGGTGTAGATTAAAACCCATAACTGTTTCTTACACACTGAATGAGATACAATAAGATTACAACACTGAATCAATCAAAAACATGCAAAAAAGTGTTGTAACCGCTCTTAATTAAGGTAAATCATTTTAATTTTGAATTCAAAGTGTTGATATAATCAAGTCTACGAAGCGGCTACGGCGTAGCATAACAAATGAGCGTAGCAAGCGTAGTAATTAATTCGTAGACTAATTCATACCGTCTTAGCGAGAACTTTGTTTATTATAGTTTAATTGATAGATACAAACTTTTGGTGGTATTTTTAGACCTTTAGAATACTTCTATTGTCTAAAAGTTTTGAGTCTTGTTTCTTACTGAAAGGATTTTTAAAATAATTATTTGGCAAGCCTATGGGAAGAATAATTCGAACTCTATTTTTGGTAATATTTACTTATATTCAATTACATGATAGGTAAATTTATTTATGTATTTTTCCTAAGCATTTTTAGGGGAATAAATATGTACTTACAGATGAGTGTTTAAAATTAAATTAAATATAAAATACTGACTAAAAATATACGATTATTTTATGCAATAACCAGTATTGTAATTACATGTTTCTTACATTTAAAAAATGAATACATATCTAAATAGATATGTCAAAGATTGAAATTGTAATTTACTTATTGCAACTATACTGAATTTGTTCAAATGTAACCATGAAAATTAAACTAAGAATAGGAAATAGAGAATAAAATATAACATTTAAGTCTACTTCAGTACTAAATCATAACCTTTTTACAATAATTTAAATTATAGTAGTTTTCAATTTACATAGAACAATAATGAAATAAGAAGATATTTTTATTATTCTATATATTAGACAATTCTAAAAAAAACAGGATTTAATCATCCTAGTTAGTTTTATTCAAGTTACTATATTATGTAAAGTAAATAATATATATTTGTAGTTTTGTTAAAATTTTGCTTGATAAAAATAAAGGTAAAATATAATAAAACAACTGAATATATTTTTTAATGTTTCAATACTTTACATTGAATATTTAATACATTTTGCAAGTAATGTAAAAGTTGTAAATTATTATCATAAACATAATACATGCTACACATCACATATAGGATCATTTCTATTTCACGATCCTGGGATCATTATACTCCCACTAATAGTGATGTGCTTGCAGGCGGACTGATGTTCGGCCTGCACCACCAGGAGGCGGCGGGGGGCATCCACGCTCAGCCCCGAGGACCTGTCACCTCACTAAAGGAAGAACCCCTCACTCGGGCATGGATGACTCCCACCTCACTAGTTGATAATACCAAGTAAGTATCCTAGCATATTATGAAACTAATGTCCGAATACTCAAACGCTACTCAGTTTTAAGACTCTCTCAAAACTAGTTCTGTTGCTATCAATTCTTTATAAAATAACAGAGATAGCACGATATTTAAGTAAACTTAAAATCAGTAGTAAAATTGGGTATTTCTATTTCACGAACCTAGGATCATTTGTACTTCACGTTCCTGGGTCATTATACTCCCACTTTAATAGTGATGTGCTTGCAGGCGGACTGTGTTCGGCCTGCAGTTGAAAAGGAGAAGCTAGCGGGGGGCATCCACGCTCAGCCTACCGAGGACCTGTCACCTCAGATAAAGGACATCAACCCCTTTGTATGGCGTCGGGCATGGACATGAACATCCCAATATTGTACTATTTTTTACTTTAGTTGAGCGGCTTACAGTACAAAGTAAACGTATCCTAAGAAACTTTGTATCAAATTATAAAAACATAATGTCCGAAAAAACTTCAACACGCTAAAATAAATCGTTTAGTTTAGTTAGACTATTCATTAGTCATAGATGTTAACAAGACATCTTCTCAGAAACTGAGTTGGTGTCGCTATCAATTTCATGCCTTGCCCAACTAAAATACCATATCAGACATGATATGAGCACAGCAACCACTTTTAGTACAACTTAAAATTGAGTAGTATTTCAGTATTCGGGCGTAAGTCCTTCAATAGGTCTTTCTGTTCGCGGTGAACTCATAAAGTACTGAACGATTTTCATGTGATTTGCGTTGTTGAATAGAGTAATTATAGAGAAAGTTTAATTAGTAAAACAGTCTTGAAGGATCCAGTGCTTTGGGTGAAGTTGGAAATGGAAAGCTAGTTTTAATATTTCCATCAAAATCTCTAGCTCAGAATACATTAGATACTAGAGTAAAGACAGGTTATAGGATTACATTTTAGTTTCTTTGTTGAGAATTAATTACCGAGATATCAAGAATTGAAACCACTCTAAAATCCTTAACCCTCAAATAGCATGTGCTAAACTAAAATAATTCTAATAAAAATGTTGGTTATACCCAAACAAAGTACCCTCATTTGATACTCTGTTAAACTTGTTAGTGACCGAAAAGAGCATCGGACTAAACTTATTATAGCAAACGAAATTGTATTAGCGCTCTTCGAAATGGGAGCAAAACGTACCCTATTTGACATTAAATAACTGTAAGGGATTAAGTTCGGTTTCCTAATGCGCCTTTTTGTGGGGTTCTTGTCAATCAATATGTTTGTCTGCGTTCGGTAGTTGCAACTCTATGGATTTACTTTTGATGTGCTTCTTGATGTAGCAAAAGATTCATTCATGATTAGTTGACTACAGTTCTTGTACGCAGTTTGCAGCAGAAACTATTTCTTCTTAAATAACCACGATATTTTTTCTTCTATTTTCATTAGTTTAAAATTGTAGCTTTATATTATGTATTTATTTTTGAATTTATTTACAATTACGCAATCGACAAAAGAAACACATCAAAATCAACATTAAATATAACTTAACATTAGAAAGAAAAACAATTCTTAACCAACTCACAAAAAGTTTGGACCACCGGAGTAAAATAGCACGCTTATATACCAACAATACTTTTTTCAAACCAAACCAATTAGCATGACACGGACAACTATCTACAAAACACCAATCACCTGTACCCTTTCCATGATAAGTACAATGGCTCTATTATCACGTATCCAATCAGGGGCGTACAAATTTCGCACGGCCATAATGAAGCATGCGGTAACAAGTGCGTATTCATAAAAGCAAAGGGCGCTATAAATCATAGCAAGCGATGCAGGGGCAGTGCAGGCAATGTTTCCGTACAATAACCAGTCAGGTCACAGAGTATAGTTTGCGATTGTACCCGCATCATTTATTTAGAGTATTTGTTTTTAATAGTAATTTACGTGTTTTTTTTGTATCTTTATTTAATTAGGAACCTTTATACACAAGTATATGCTAGTTCCATTGTACTACTACACAAAAGATAATTAAAACCTAATTCAACTTGATTTGTGTCAGCATGTAAATCAGACTATTCTAAGGGTGGCCGATAATTCTTAATAATATTTTTTTCTTTATATAAGCGATCGGTCTGTTAAAGAAAAAAGCAACCTAGAATGGACACACAAAACAAAACACAAATCACATTACAATAAGGAATAATTCTAAACAACACCCTCTAGTAATTTCATAACCAATATTTTGTTCCAAAATTCTATGCTATCACCATTATTTATTCAAACTCATAATTTACTAGAAGAAAAACTAACAAGCCCATACATTTTATGATAATATAATACACTTGTGCAACAATAAACATTTGGTGCGCTGTATAATGTGACGTATTGGTGCACCGACTGCGAATTAGGGAGGTATTGTGTTTGCACAGAATCATAGAGGAGCGCCCTTCCGACATCTGTCGTGTTTTAGTCTGTGCGTTCCTATAAAATGTTTACTTCCAATTGTTTTTATTTGTTTTGTGCTGAAGTAGTGGTTAGATTAATTATGTTTACTGTTGTTTTTGTACTTTAGGACCAAGCTTATGTTTTGTATTTTAGATTATTGAGGAATAAACTATAAAATAAATCTGTGAATAGAAAAAATCAAACATAAATATTACTTTTAAGGTTGAGTTAGAATTGTAGCTGTTTAAGATTTAGTTGTTTATAAGTTTCTCTTTTAAACTCTTCAGGTAATTTAAAGATTAACTTTAATAAACACGAGATCACATTGCATTAAAATAGGTAGATGATAAGAACAGTAACAGTAACAGGACAGTGACAAAACTATTCATAACAAAATAAAACTAAAAAACATGTAAGCAACCAGCACTATTTAATTAAAATAAAAAGAGGTGTGGTTACGTTACCAAATTAATTTCTCAATAAGTCACTAATTAAACTAATTGTGGGCAATCACCGGGTCTTGGGATGACAAATGTTGACAGATAGCCGACCCGTCGGCGATGACAGACTCATTTGTTTAGCAGTAAATCATTAGGCCGCACCCGCGTACTAGCGTTTTTAATAAATTACATTACTAGGTAATGATCCGTCTAAGAGTGGCTGTACACGCGAATAATAATTGTTCGCGTTCCATAAAAGGAGGTTCGTTTGAGTGATTAGTTGAATTTAATTGGGTTAGTGTTTTGTGGTATTTGGTTTTTATTTGTTTCAAATTTATTATTTAAGTTTCCTTTCAAATTGTTGAAGTTAATATGTTCATGAGAAGTTCGTCATTTTTTAATAGTGAGTGAGTTAAATTTTATTTTGGTTTTAATTCAAATTATGTTTGACGAGGAACTCGATTATTATGTTGTTGGCTGTTTGACGAGGAACTCGACTAGTTTCGAAACCGTGCGAGCCTCACATTCAAACAGCATACGTGAGTAAGCCGATAACATAATAATTAATTTAGTATGTCTCACGAAAGTTATAATAAAATTGTAGCAATTGATTTCATTTTAATTCAAATTAAGTTTCATAATGTTACAAGATTATTTTTTTACTACACATTGATAGTTCAGTAACCGTCAAAACAAAAAATACAAAGAAACAGCGATCACTCCAAAACATAGAAAAAAAAAAACCGTTCTAAAAAAAAAATAGCCAAAGATTGACAAAACGCTCGCGATCTGTAAGCGAAAAAAGCAGTGCAACCTAATCGCGAACGCGCCGCCGAAACTGGTAACGATAAATAAAACAATGGAGTGTCGCGTGCGAGAGTATAAAATGGCAATCGCGAAACCAATTTGTTTACGCAAATTCTGCAGCGGGGAGAGATGTATGGGCTACCATAGCGTAATACGGTCCTGGTGGGTAATGTACTCTAGTGATGTTACTGCGGTATCGAGGTTTTTGAGGAAACGGGTATGTTTCGAATAATAATAATGGAAGGGAATGTTTCTCTGAGTTGTGGCTAGGTTTGTGTATGGATGTTGTTAGTCAGATTGGTTTTAAAAGTAATCAAAATGGAGGTTTTAATTTTGGATTTCGTATAACGGTATATTCATATGTGTGTAATACCGTACTCTGACTACATGGTTAGTACAGTGGTTATCAATGGTTCCACGACACTATCAAAATAGTAGGTTACAAATTTACTTTGATACCCAAGGTTAGGCAAATACTGGATTATTTAAATAAATTTGTAGCTTTACAAATTATTACAAACAACAGCTGCACATCCCTAAACACAAGCACATTTACGGGAAACAACAATGAGAAATGAGACCGAAGATTTGATGAACTGCACACATTTCAAATGCTCTATCGATACATTCATTCGACAGATTCACATACCATCATTACTGGTAAAATAAACCTTATCGCCTGAGTTATAAGAGCTAATGTAATGGCAAATTTAAAATTTGCACTTATTTTCGAATTTCGAAAAGGCACACTGCCACACATGTCGATATCGATGTGTGTGTTCGAGCGGTGCTATTCGTACATCGTCACTTCATTAGTGTTATCGATATTTTCGGATTGCTTCCGAATGTTAATCTTACTTTCCATGTAATTTTGGTTAGACACGTATAGCTTTAGAAAATAAATAAAAATTCTAACTATAGAATTCATCAGCTGTGATGTTAATTTATGATGATCGATGATGACGGGGTATGAAAATTAAAAATCTATTTAGTCCGTCAGTTAGGTAATAAAAAAATATTAGACATTTTTTTATTTTGTCCTATAAGATAACAATACTTAGATAAACGAATCAAAGTTTAGAAGTAGGTGAAATGACGTCACGCGATATTTCAAATCAATATAATATCTTCGAAAGTATTCGTTTCCGTAAGAAAATAAAAAATACGTGTCTAATGTTTTAAAATAATCTACAAGACGAACATTAAAATAAAAATTAGTCATCTACCCTATTCACTGGTTCACATCACAAAATGCATAACATTCCAAGTATAGCAAATTGTACTAACTTTAAAAAAAATGTCACCGCAATTCTTCGTGCCGAACAATCACAAAGTTAACACTACTATTTGTAAGAAAATTAAGTCATCAGTACATGAAAAAGAAAGGGTTAACCGTAAACCGTAATAATAACCACAGTTAACTTGCAAATCTATATTCCTAGTAACGGTAAAAGTCATAAATCATTTTTAAAGGATTATAATCTGTTTCTATTGTTTATCTGTAGTTTTTGTTTAGTCTGTGCTCGGTGACAATGGCGCGGTTAGTTTTGGCGGCAACGTGTCTATTGACAAATTGCAGTTTGGAAATAAAGTAACTGTGGAAGAAATGTTGTAATTTATGATCTCTGAATTTGGGTTCCGCATTTTTTGTTTGAAAACTTCACGGTGAATTAATATTTTGGTTATTTTGGTAGCTGTTTGTTGTGTTTGTATGTGAAACTTTGTCACAAAATAAAATGATATGTTGGTTTTCTACCTAATTAACTTTAATTTTATAATTATGAATAATACCGTTTCGTATATTTCACAGTGTTTAATAATAATTATTAATTAAAAAAAAAATCACTACATCTTACAATTTTTTATTTTATTTTTATACGAATTGCATGCAAAAATAGACCTTATTGTTTTTTAACCTAATTCCTTTGTCTATACAGTAGCGTAGGCGTGGGTCGTGCGCATTTCGAGAAGCAACCACCCAGCAACCTGCGCAAGAGCAACTTCTTCCATTTCGTGGTCGCGCTCTATGATAGAGCGGGACAACCAGTGGAAATCGAACGCACCGCCTTCATCGGATTTATTGAGAAAGATCAGGTAAAGTATTAAAACTTCATTACCTTGTTAGGGTTCCGTAGCCAAATGGCAAAACACGGAACTTTTATAGATTCGTCATGTCTGTCTGTCCGTCCGTATGTCACAGCCATTTATTGTTTAAATGTAAGTAGGTATATTTTGTTCTAATTGTGATACAATAATAATAATTAATACTGCAGTGTGTTTGCTGCAACCCTATTATATACAGTTAAAGTCCTTTAATTAGAATTTGTATTTAAAATAATGTGCGCAGTGAAAGCACGTTAATTAGAATTCCTACTTAAAACAAGCATACAAAAAATATTTACTTAGAAACAATTTAGAATACTGAGCGGATTACGCGGCGTCTGCCTTACTATCAACTTAGTTAGCCCCTTTCAATACGGCGTCATATTGTTAGTTTATCAAGAAATGCTCGAAACGAGATACGAATCACTGAATTCACTGGAGTTCATCAATCAGGATCGGTCCGACATGATTTCTATTGTGTGCACAATACTTATTTACATAATACGCATGCGTGTTGGTGGCATGTGTTAAAATTTAACTCTCGATACACATCAGTCTGTCTTTGGTTTAAAGATCGTTTTTTGAAGTTCATTTGAATGAAAAGAATTATAAATAATTTACAAATTTCAATTTTAAAAGGTTTTACTTTTAGTCGTATTTTATTTGTCATCTTTATGTATAGGTACCGTAAACTGGAAGAGCGAATCTAATTAATACAAGCATAACTTTGCTTAAAAGGTGATTCCAAGTGTCATATAGTTGTCATTTGCATAAGTTGAAGAAATAAACATTTGGATCTCATTAGATGCAACACGGAATAAATTAACAAATTAAAAAAAAAACAATAAATAAAAATAAATATTTTATTTAAAACCACTGTCTGTCGACAGAGGGCGTTGGCGCGTTCACACGTCTTGTTTGTTGGCTTCGTGTTAATTATTCATATAGTAAACATTCATGCTCGTGTTTTACTGAATGCGGCCCGCACTTTATATCATACTGTTAAGTATTTCCACTCTAGGCTTTTTTGAATTCAATATTGGTTTTCAGTGAAACAGTTTTATTACATTTATTTTTAGGATTAAAGAGTAGGGTAAATGGTCGTATATTTGCCATTATATGTACATAGTAAAATAACTTTCTTTTTATTTATTTATGATTTTTACAATTAATAAAGGGTAATGCATATTCAATAGAAACCAAAAACCACCAAGGTTTAAACGTGTGCTATCATGAATAACTTAGAATGAAGTGTGTGTAACTTAAAATGAATTCTTAATATATTGGAGTCTAAACTTTTAATAACACAAGTTATGAAAATTACAGAATGTAGATTGTAGCCAACTAAAATAATGTGTGTATCCATTAGTATTAATAGTAAATAGAACGTGATTTTAAAATCAAACTGTGTATTAGAAAAATAAGCATTGAAGTGCATCTGACGGTACAGGAGTACCCCTCCAAGATGACTCAGGCAAACCGTAAAGGCCCTGCCTACTTTTAACAGAGCAGTTTTTAACCCACATAACTTGCGTTTGGTTTTTTTTAATTCTATTTATATTAGTTCTCAGTCATATTTTTTTTTTTTTTTGTACAATAAGTCTAATCAATATTTATAGTACCTATGTTTTTTAGTTTGCATTTTGGGGTACAATACTAGATAAATAAAAATCATAACTTATACAAAATCACGTACGTAAGTAATCTGCTCACTTCTCAACTTTGACACAATCAAAGGTACCAGCTACTACTAAAACTTGACTTTTTATACATAGGACTCTACCATTAACCATAACATTTTGTTACAGGAAGTTGAAGGGCAAAAGACGAACAATGGCATCCAGTACAGGCTTCAATTACTTTATGCAAATGGTAAGTGACTATCTTCCTCAGTTTTGGGGTTACTCCATGACGAGGTTGAAGATATTTCTCTGGACAAATCCCCCCGTTTGTGTTATAGCTTGAGGAAAATTGTGTCGACTAAGCTGTTTGCTGGGTTTATAAATTTATATTAGGTTGTGGTTGTAAGGTACTCCCTGCTGTAGCTAAAATTCTCTTTAGTGATGGGTGGTTAGTTGGAGTACGTATTGAAGAATATTTTTGGACCAGAGTCTTAAAGGTGAAATGACAAAACTTTTTTATAGTTACAATAATACCTCATTCAAATCCTATATTGGCTTGTGATAACAGTCTGCAACCATATAGGTAGACCAACTAAAATGTTTACTAACAACTTCAAAAGTGAAAAATCACCTTCTAATCCTATCCTATCTTAACCAGCTACGTTTCCAAACGCATATTCTATATTAAGTATTTATAGTCTGTATCGTCTCGACCGTCAATACTATGATGTGGAAGACATAATCACAGCTACAATCTGGAGTTGAACAAACATAACAATTTTCACTTTTGTAATCGACACTTCACATAAAACAAATCCTATCATATCGAATTCTGATGTACCTAATATTACATAAACACCTTAGTAAACCAAAGGACGTTACCAAAAGCATCCTATATTAGGTACAGTTAGACCGTCAATACAGCGATGCGCAAAGCATTATCACCCTGCAGTCGGGAGTTAAGCAAATATTGCCCGACTTGGGCATTGTGGCACTGTCATGCATGCTATTGTCGTCAATAGCTATTCAAGCTTCTAAGATCGAAGTAGCATAGTACTGCAAGCTTAGGAGTTAGTTAATAATTGAATTAGATTTTTAGTTATGGTTTTGTGACTAATATTTTGATCAGTATGTTGGTATGATTTTAACTAAAGGTTGGATATGGCATTCAACTTTGGGTCAGTAAAATATTTTTTGTAGTAATTTATTAATAAGTCATTTATTAATGATGGATAACGACTTAGTATGCGTCAATTGGGTGATAAAATTAAAATGTTTGATTAAACATCACATCGAACCATATCACCGTCTTTGTAAAACTATATCATACAAATATTTATACAAGCAACTATAGCCATTATTCCATAGCAAGAAGGTATAAATCAAATGTAAAGCTCAATCTCGTATTCAACAGTCGTCGGTGACAACACAGACTATACAGGGTGGTCGCATTGTAAATATTTGCCGTCTTGCCGCTAGACCAGGGATAATGGAAAATTGGCACAGAATAGCGAGCTCCTGGACTATGAATGACGATAGCACTGAAGCTCTTAGACTACGTTATTGGAGGGATGAGTTGATGTTTAGTTTAAGAAAAATAATTTTAGGAAACAATGATATTATGATAATAATTGATTTAACTATGGTAACTTGACACTTGATTATATTTAAATTATTCTATGTAGACATTTAATAAGGTGAAAAGTCACCTTATTAAATGTCTACTAAATAAATAATTAATTAATTAATTAATTAATTAATAGTGCATAAAGATGCACTATTAAACATGATTTTAATTTTATATACTTTTTCAGTTATTTTATGACTAAAAAAATATATAAGAGTATTTATCTACCTACTTGGTTATTTTGTTGGTGTGACTTTTCTATAATCACATCATGTTTAAAAAATGTGATTCAAAAGTAAAGTTAATACAAACCATTTGGAATACGGAACTCTAAAAGGAGAGTAGCAAGCATAGAGGCAATTCTAGGAGGTTAACAAATTGTGCAATGTCTGCTGCTACGTCGCTACGCTCGTAGCCCGTAGCCCGTAGCTCGTAGCTTGCTACGATCTTTATTGCTACTATGTGTAAATGTTACTGTTTTATAGGAGCGAGAATTAGAACGATCTTAATATAAACACAACATGTTAGAGACGGTACCAGTATGTTAGCAATGCAATTATTTCCAATGTTTTTGTTCTGATAAACTTTTCTTTTTATTCTTAAAGAACGAGAACATACTTTTTGTTGGAAGTTGGACTTTACAGTACTTTCTTCTCTTGGTTTTTTTGCAATAATTTTTTTATATTAACTGGTTTTCATCTTACACAGGTATCCGACAAGAACAAGACATATTCGTTCGACTTATCGACTCGGTGACGAAACAGGTAAGACATTTTTTATTACAGTTCTATTCAGTGTAAAGTTTTTGAGAGAAAGTTCCCAACACAGATGTCACATTATTCCTAAAACGTTTCACCCAAAAGTACGCCATGTTGCCACGTGACGTACGCGTGATGCGCACGCGGCTGATTGTCATCGCGCGCCGTCTGATTAGACCCTAATCCCCACGCCCCCTGGTCAACTAAATTGCATTGCGTTTGCGCACAATCATTATCGTTATCTCGTGTTACAATTTTATTTTATTTTTAGTTTAGAATTTAGATAAAATGAATGGGGAGTGTCGTGTTGAAAGATTTTGATCGACGTGAAGGGTTTGATCAGCTGTTCGTAGGTGTTAATCCGTTTGTTATTTGAGAAATGTTGTAGGGTTCTGATACTATTGTGTTCGGTAATAAAATAAATGTGAGAAGTTATAGGATAAGATAGACATATCAAGGCTAATTTTGAAAATAATAATACAACATCTGTTAATCTGTACTTCGCAAACAAAAAAAACATTTAACTGCCATACTCAAAGATGTTTAATTAGAACTTAAACTATTCTTTAGTAACGATTTTATAGTGAAAATCATTGGTATAGACTGGGTTAAGTAAATATTAAATGACTCTGAGTAATGCATTAAGAGTTCTAAATCTTCCTTAGTTTGTTTATCACGTTTTTAAGCATGACGCAGGTTTATAATTTTTTTCATTCATTTCACTGATTGAATGAACATTACTTTTTAATATCTTATATCATCGAATACACTACAAAATATCTTAAACAATCAACAGCAATTATAAACAGCAACAAATAACATAGTTAAGTAAAGCATGATGAAACTTCAACACCTCACATATATAATTTCAACACGTCCTATGTTAGTGTTGTGTAACAGGAGGCCAATTACCAAAGATTTATGTTGAGAACATAATTAACTTAGGCCCAACGTTGTTAACTAAGAATTACGGAATCGTATGCGGTATATAAGATACACGGTTTTGTTATAATGGCTAGTTTTTTTTGGCTTGGATATATTATTATGAAAAAAAAACAGCTTTGTAGTTCTTTGAACATATTATTTTACTTAATATTACAAATGCGAAAGTTTGTGAGATTAAGTGTTTGTTTGTTACTCAATCACGTCAAAACAGCTGAAAGGATCGGGATGAGATTAGGTACTCGGATAGATTGTGGCCTAGAATAACACATAAGCTTTTTATCCTACAGGAATGTGACCGAGCACTAAAACAACTTCTATGAAATCATTCTTATCATTGTCATCAGCTCATTTTCGTCTACTGACTGATAGACAAAGGCTTGAAGACATTGTCATTAACAGATCACTAAGCTTGATCCTCAACTTTGACTTAACTTTAAATAACAAAAAAAAAAAAAACATGTAACAATGAACATTTCAAGCCATGCTCATACTCATGAACAGCATTCGGCATTCAGCGACACTAGTCCAGTTCTTCGTCAAATAATTATGTGAGTAAGCCGAAAAACATAATCATTAATCTTGATAAATCTAAAATACTAAAACATGTTTTGTAAGGATCTTCCTTACATTTACTAAGATCCTACCACATACTCACATACAGCGTTAATTATATTCGATATTGTCAAGTAACGCTTTAATAAATCAAACGTAAGGGTTAATTTAAATTGCACCGCACCTTAATACCAAGCCTCTTGTCAAGAGGGTTGTTTGAAATTATTACTGCAGCCTTCTTCGGTATCGTAACCCGTTATTGTGTGGAGACACAACGTGTTTTGCTTATATGTATGTGTGTTTGTTTATGTAGTTTAGAAAGTATGGGACATATAGTTTTGATGGTTATGAACGTATACTTTTTTCTTTATTGTTCAGTTGTGAATCTATAAATATGTATGTACTGTTCAGTTTATTAATTTTTGTATTTTTTACTATATTTATCTTCAAAAGTTTTATTTTCTTCAAAAAATTCTCTCTTGTGTAACATTTTTACAATGTGTGTGTAATTTTTTGTGGATCAAAGAGTTGCTCCGTACTGACTGCCCAGCCACCACACCAACCGTGATTCTCATTGAACTTGACAGGCAATAAACATTTTATACCACAGATGATGGTAGTATTACACTGTGAACATATTCGACATGGACATTTTTAACACATTTTAATAACGTGATTAACTTTAACCTCAATACAAAAATACTTTTCATCCCTACCATGCAAAATTAAAAAAATATTTCTATTTACATCAACATAACAAATCACACAATAATATAACGTGAAATAAATTATATTCTATCACAAACATAAGTACGATACTGTTGTTTTATGAGCGAGTAACAAATAAAGTGTGCTGTGGACTCGAGACGTGCTTGCATCGTGGCATCTCGCGTGATTTACATGAGCGACAACGCACAGAGACTGCGAAATTGTCTTGTACTGGCACAATTTTTATCAGTGTTCTCTATGTTGTTTGTGTTAGAGATAGTTTTTAAGTAGAATAATAAAAAATAACTCTTTAATTTACTTATTATGTGCTGTTGTAAAGACGGTAGAAAGCGTAATGTTATTGGTTTATGGATAGCTGTGGATGGCTCTGGTTGGTTCGTGCAAAACACTGATGTTGATACATAGCCAGAAACTTAGTAGCTTCTGCCAGCGACATCGCCCGCGTCTTCGTGGGATAAAAAGAATCCTACCCCCCATGTCAGTTCATACCCTGTCTGTATATCAATTTTCAACAAAATTTGTATAGTAGATTCAGACGGAAAAACATCCAAACCAACAAATTTTCACATTTATAATATCTTTAATGTAATCGTGCAGGAATTCGTGTAATTACAATTATTTGTACAAAAAACAGTTTAACAAAATGTTAATTCAATCGTAAGTTACAATTTTTTTATCAGTTATGATAATTTGTAATCACATCATCAGCTATCAGGTAAACTGTTATAGAAATGTTCTACCATTACGTTCATGCAAATATATGCCTTATATTGTAGATGTAAGTGGTAGTAAAAATAGTAAAAAAGACAACAAGCACAATGATTTACGCAAGAAGCAAAGTCGCCTGGCAGCCTCGCCAGAATAGTTTACTCTAGATATTTTTATTATTACTGCAGTCGCAGTTCTATACAATTTATTTTCTTGTGTTTTTCATGACCATTTCTTATACTGAGATAGAAATTATTTAAGATTTTTGCGCATTTTCATAGACATTTATAAGTGGCAATAATAATAATCGATCAAGTGAGTTAATATAATATAGAATTTTTATAATTAGATAATTTCTCTTCAAGCTTTGATTCAGTCTTTACTTGTAATGTTTGCTTATTATACATATACATTATTATAGATATTTATAAGTTTTCTGAATGGTATTCGTTATAGATTAGTAGAAAAGAGTGAGGGATAAGTGTAGATCACGTACTCCAATTCACTTTATATCAATCTCTAACAATTTCTAGCAAAATGTTATCAATAAAAATGCCTCAAAATACCTCGTAAACCAGCTTCCGAAAGTCATTTCGTGAACAAAAGGCAACTAAATTAATATGTTGTTTGAACATCGTTAAATAAACATAATCATGACGCCACGTGCGCCACACACGCCTCTCCATTCAGACCATGGAGCGTTCTATGGGATTTACTCCAATCTCATTCGGCGAACTATGAGTCAGTATCTTAAGACTATACTCAAACATAGGGTGGGCAGATTGATGTTTTAGATATTGATATGATAGTGATTTAGTATGGGAACACAAATAATCCGGCTGCTTACTTGTATGCTTAGTTCGGTGTAAAATTTCGCTTGGATTAATAGAGTAACTTCACATTTTTATGTAACACTGTTAATCTTAGTTCCAACACCAAAACAATTCAAATTAAAATAAAAACGTTGCCCCATATTACGATTTTCTCCTGTATCGTGGATGCGTTTACAAACATACACTTTCATATACACATGACACCCAGACCCGATACAACAATCTGTGGATCACACAAAGAATTGTTTCACAAGAATTGAACCTGCGTCACGTTATACGGCATGCAGTTGGCCAATCACCACGCTAACTGTACAGTCAAGTAAATGTAACTAAACTTCGAAGAATATATTTTACTAGCTCTGCCCGCGAATTCGTCTGCGGAAAGTTAAAAAATTTAGGGTTGTACTACCCCTAACATTTAGGGGGATGAAAATAGATGTTGGTCGATTCTCATAGATACCGGATAAACACAAAAAAAACATCAAAATCGGTCAAGCCGTTTCGGAGGAGTATGGCAACGAAAACTGTGACACGAGAATTTTATATATTAGATATTAGCTATTTGCATAGAGTACTTAGATTCTTGACATAATTTGCACTTAAACGACAATTCTTTGTATCTTACCAAAACAAGAGTTGCGTGTCCCGTTCGCATGCACCGCACGGCATTAGCTGATTGCCCGTGTGCCCACAGCCTAACGTTTTAATACAATTAAATCGACCGCAGCTCACTATTACATCGAACATCTTTTCATCGCCATTTTTGTGAACGACTCTTTTGCGTGTCACTCGATTTGTACGGAGTACGGACTTATTAAGATAATGTTACGTGACATTTTAGACGATTACCTCCTTTGTTTCAATCTGTTTTATTCAATCTAGTTTAGATTGTATTAAATGTAATACAATTTTGATTAGCATTGATTAATGGATTAATGGTAAATCGAAATTGTGCAGCATTTTGTACTGTATGCCACGTGTTTTGATAAGTTCTTGGCTCAGTGCAATATACGTAATTCAAAATGCATCATAACTTATGACGACATAGATGCAAAATGTTCCTCTAAGTAAAGTAACTTTACGTTATTCTAGGAAGTGTATGATTACACACTTTCAATTATAAACCACATAACATTTCATACCTTCCAAAATGCCTCAGCAATAACAAACAAAACCATCACAGAAGCTCACTACTCGTACATAATTAATGACCAAATACAACATCCTGTACAACACTGGCAGCACTATTATCTATTTTTTTAAGTCCACACTAATTCCCCAGAGATTGAATCCCAGGCGACGGACTATGCCCAGTGCGGCGACAACCCCAGACATCCTGGGGGATTCTCCCAATTCAAGGAGTGAACTTGAAAAATGTTAGTTCACACCACTATCCATTCTAGTGGTTTTTGTACTAGTTTAAACGTTACATAAGAGTGTTCTTCTTACTGCCGTTCTCAGAGACATTTAATGATTACTTAAACTATTTCTTAGTAACGATTTTGTTCCGAAAACCATTACTAAGGACTGGGTTAAGTAATCATTAAATGACTCTAAGTATGGGAGTTATAGTCATTTGGTAAAACTATAATAATGCTAATACGTTTCTTCTTAATTTGTTTATGTAAACTATATATGCGTAGTTATGTCATTCCTTTGTTAGTAAAGTTATATATAGGAGTTCTGTGTATACAAACCTAAACGTACTTATCACAAAAAGACTAACCTAAAGTGCTTTTATGCAATCACTTGAAAAATCGAATTTCTATTATAGTAAATCATAAAATGTTATTTACATTTTTAAAAAAACCATTTATTTGTTTCATTACATAAGTATGTATGCTAAGTAATTTATCAGCATCATTCAGTCATTAAGATTATTGATTATACCAACTGCACAACAGAATGGTAGGAAAATCTATTTGATTTACAACAACACCTGATCCCGGGCCCTTACTTAAGCCGAATGCAGAAAATACGACCCCTAAGCTATTTTGATGTTCCTAAATACTTTTGTATGACCCTTAGATACCTATTACAATATACAAAGCAAAGTCCTTATAAATCCATGGCACAAAAGACGATAATACCCCTGTTTCATATTCAATTAAATATTTTGTCAGGGATGAAAAAATCTATTTAGGATTTAGGGGGTTTGTGTGTTGTATTTGTAAGTAATAGTTGTACAAATTGTTGGTGCTTTTGGCGAAAAATATACAAAATTTTTGAAAGTACATAATTACATATTACTTTTTTTTTTCGGATAAGTATTTAGCTTTTAAGCAAATTGATTTTGTTCTAAACTCTGGTACTTATATTTATAAGTAAATTATTTATCAAAAACACAACAATAAATAATATTTGAATCAGATTTTTTGCCTAATAGTTAATAATTGTTAATCGAAAATGCAATTCCCATGAAACTAATTACTTATTCTGTATAACGTTTAACAATCTTTTGTACCCCATATGTATTGGGGTTACCAGTAATTAGATATTAATAGATAAACACACTGTACACGTGTCGGGGTCGGTATTACCAGATGAAAAAATAAGAAACATTTTGTAAGTTCTTGTTTTCAGAGTAATTAACTTTTGAGTAGTATATTTTAGTATATTCAGGACATCTGTAGTCATGAGTTCAGATGTCTTCTTTTTTTTATTTTAACAATAAGGACCTAGCTTTTTCTATGGTCCTTATTATAGGTATACAGTAGGTTTACATTCGTTTAAGTTATATTTATTTATTAAAAACCAAATTACAGTTAAAAAAACTTTAACAAAAATAAATTATAACATTAAAAATACTACAATAAACAATATACATTTAAAGTTGACATTTCAGATTAGTTTCGGGAGTTATCATAATCTCAA
Organism: Spodoptera frugiperda; assembly: GCF_023101765.2. Classification (NCBI taxonomy): domain Eukaryota; kingdom Metazoa; phylum Arthropoda; class Insecta; order Lepidoptera; family Noctuidae; genus Spodoptera; species Spodoptera frugiperda. The sequence continues at coordinate 4,880,850 of NC_064242.1, read as the reverse complement.
TGGAATCTGTCATTATTTTACACTACTGTCTATCCAATGAAAGAAAAAATGCCGTGACGTTATGTTAATAGAGTAGGCGGGTACTTACCGATTTTAAAAATGTTATCAGCTTCGTGAATTCAATGCGGGAATTATGCAAATAAGTTTTTGGTTTAGATAATAAAATGCAATAATTATGCATGCGAGGGTGCATGAATTAGCCAAAGTAATAACTTGATGAAGACGAGTCATTTTATCTTATCTCCATTTTTAATTAATTTTGTATCATTATCTTATGTTACTAATTTATGATTTATTTCTGAGTCATAAGTTCTATTATTGTGTGAAAATATTAATGGTGCGTTTTTGTTTCAGCCTATTGTATACGAAGGACAAGATAAAAATCCAGAAATGTGCAGGGTTCTACTAACACATGAAGTTATGTGCAGGTAAGCATATATTTAACCATATTAAAATATTTTTCATCATATTATAATATTTTATATTATTTCATTTTCACCGTTAGTCGAAGGAGAGACCTTCCTAAACTTTAATATTGTTCATAATAGTACTTTATGGTTTTGCGGTTGATCTCTTCTAGTGTGTTTAAAAATAGTTCGATATTTAAAATAATCAACCATATTGTAATATTTATCGATATTCATCGTGTACGACGAATATTGTTACTGGCACATAAGACGTCAGCAATTTTATTCGAATTCTACATTTAAAAAAAGACGTTACGCATTTCGTAGAAACGGTCGCGACAGTCATTTGTCATAAATATTGACTCCCAAAATATTATTGCACGGTCATGTTTCTTTAAAATGGCAGGCTTTTGTGGGCCATACCATACATGATAGGCAGGACTGTGTTAATACTTTTACAATTCCTCATAACTTTATGACAATTTCCTTTGTATATATAAAGGTGGATTATTTCTGGAAGTTTCTAAACATAAGTAAGTTTCAACACAAAATGAAAGTTTCATTTAATATCGGGTCTACGAATATTAAGCTAATCCAAATAAAACTGTACAAGCATTTGAAATGTAAACAAGTAACAACAGTTTTACGCGAAGGCATCTTGTAACTTCCTAATTACGAGCGGGCGAACAAAGAAACGAGCATCCTTATTAATTTAACCATTTGTTTGGGGTGGTTTTTCCGCTCGTAAACGTACTGTGTCTCGCCATTCTATCAATGTAAGTGTGTATGGCGATACTACACCGCGTCAGTGTGAGCAATTAAAATTTTATTCCACCTTAGACTGTGTGTTGCTGTCTCTTTTTGCTGGATATGTGTGTTCCTGTCGCACGTCTTCAGGGGAGGAGTCTCTAGGGAGTCTGTCCTTTCAATGTCTTTGCCCTTTGCGTCAAGGAGTCCCGGTAGGGCGCGTGCAGCGTATTGTTTGTTTAGCGTGGATATGACCGGCGTTTTCAAAGTTTCTTTTTTGTTGCCTAGTTTTTGAACTTTGAGGGATAAAAGATCAGTTTTGATACGAAAAGTCTTTAAAATAGTTTATAGCAAATAAAGGTCTTTGTGTATTACTGTAGATTTGATACCAGATACTTGTTTAGTAAACTTGAAACATGCTAATAACTTATAAATAAATTAGTACATAAAGTACTATCAAAATCGGTTCAGTAGTTTTGGTACACGCCAATGACATGCGTACAAAATAATTCCATAGAAGATTAGAACACAAAATTCATATTTGTAACCGTTACAAATATGGATGTTATGAGTGACACATTGCATCTAAACCCTTCGGTACTTTTACTAGCAATTTATTGATTTTCATCCCCATTCGGTACAGGTATCCCTTTACTCGGCTAAAAATACAGGGGATCGCCCTAATGTGTCCCGATATTGAGAATTTATTGTACTCTCTGATGTTATTTCGTACGTAAATATAAGTTTGAAGATTATGTAGTATTGGATGATTCAGAAAAATGTGATTTATTGCATTAAAAATAAGGTTTCTTATCAATTAAGTATGGTGTTGGTGAGAGTTTCAACCAAACACTAGATATTAATACCAGAATTTGTTTACAGTCGGTGTTGTGACAAGAAGAGTTGTGGTAACAGAAACGAAACGCCTTCGGATCCTGTTATCATCGATCGGTAAGTCACAAGTTTTTCATAAAACAAAATAATATATTTTTGAAAAGAGAATATGGAAAAAAAGTCTGTGAAATGTGTGATTCCACCCAAATATATTAATCATTTACCAAACGTTCAATATTACATATATCACTATCCTCAATTAAACAAAAAAGCCTAAACAAGAGCTGCAAACGAAAACAGAAACAAATCGCGAAGTTCAATGAACACTAAAACAATAGAGACGCGTTTGTTAAAATTCCGTATTCCACAATTGGTAGCGATTCATCAGCCGACAATGACGGCAATCTCGAACTTTCCCGAGGCAAATGCATTTTCGCGATACAGAAAACTTTTGAGGCTCTCTCAGTTTGCATTGTACCTATTTTTATTGCGCACGTCGCTGCCAGATATCTATTGCGGAGTTTTTGTTCACAAATTTTATTGAAAGCTCTTTGGTCGACCTTGTTGATGTGTTTGTTTTTGCCTTTCGTTGGCATATGAAATGTGTTTGGTGGAAGTGAAGTTTTGTTATAGAAGGTACAGAATAAGTGGATATAAATTAGATAGAATACTACATGTAGAATTGAGAACCTTTTTCTTTATGAAGCCAATTAAAATCTTTAAATCCAACCTTTAACTTAGCAAGAAAAAAGTCGTTATGGAAATATCAAAACAATACGCAAGATGAACAATCCCTAAATTAAAAATACAAGGCCAATTAATCACACTTTTAATGCACCACGAAAAATTTGGCAATACCAAAATTCAATAGATAAAAGGTATTTCGGCATCCTTCAATCGGGGGTTCACAAACAACTCTGTAAAAACAAAAGCTGCACAAAATTGAGCTCACATCGATCTCACGCTGAGCCATTCAGCCTTCTGATGTAGAATAGTGTCGGGAGGAGCGCCAGCTAATCAGGCTGACAAATATCGAAAATTTCAATAGAGCTGCGACCACTATTGATACCAGGGGTCGCGAGGCGTTCCCTATTTTTTATTTTTCGGCCTTTTTCGGGAATTCAATAGAGATAGGCGTCTCTCATTCGGTACGACGTTCGATATTTGAAGTTTAGGGTTGATGATAATGGTTTTCCTATTGAGGACGTAAATCAGTACGGTAATGAATACTTGTAAGTTTAAGATCATTAGATATTACATATTATAAAGAAACAAGATTTTACGTGAACACAATTGTCGAATATTCAAATCAGAGGAGAAATATAAGTCAACTTGTTTTCTAGATTAGATGCTAGAGCTACATATAATGCATCTCCACGTGTGAAATTCATCAAGTAAAACACAGGTTTCAAATTCATCTTTGCCAACCCTAAACACCAAACGTCGGTTTTGTAATTCGCTCGATTCCATTTTTTTTTCTACCTTGGCAACAAAAAAAAAAATTAACGGTTGCCTTTGTGCCAACTTTCCTTTGGTTTTCGGCGCATGAAGTTGATCGTGGAAATTCTCTCTCACCACAAATAAAACTTGTGATTTTTCATCGTTTGATGTATCTAAATTAAAGTCGATTTTGCGTTGTTCATTATTAGGCTCGAATTTCGCTGACAAAAGGATTTTATGAATATTTATTGTCGTTTATGAGTGCGTGAGAATTTGATTTTAGACCTTAATTTGGTTTCATTAATGACCTAAGTTAATCGTGATGTTGTGACAATTTCAAATTACTGGTAACGTGGTTCTACTTTTATATCAATTGGAATTATTAAACTGATAAAAATGATTGGTTTTTTGGTATAAAATATGAGGGCAGTAGATTTTGGCCGTAATTAAATAGTACTGGCCACTTAAAACCACATACAATTAACACGAGTTAACGTCAAACGTCAAGTACTATCAGTGTCACAAGTCAGTAGTACACACAGCAATATCCATCAGCCATTCATGTACCGTGCCTCGCCCACGGTACACTCGCGAACTAATGCGATAATTGAAATTGTGCAATTGCGTGCGAAACGCCCAACACCGAATTCATTACAGTCGTGTTTTTTGCAATTTGTATTTTTTTTCTTTTTCACTTTTTGCATTGTGTCGCTGCCAGCGAAATGATACGTATTCTGATGGTTTAATTATTTTATGCATGCGTCATCGTAGTCTTTTTACTTAGCAAATGGACGTTTTATCATAAAAGTTATTTTATGAGTGGCATACTTTTTGCAGACGTTTAGTGTAATTTTTATTAGAGTAGTCTTTAATGGTGGATTAGTTTGCTTTGTTATTATTTTATTTGGGAACAGAAATCGTAACATTGTCTTACACAATCTACAAAAATATGCACAAATCGATTTCACACATCCATAATCGATTCATCGATAAAAAGCCCCATATCGCATCACTACAGAATCGGAAACAAAGCTCGCAACAGCGCTCTAAACCGTTCCTGTATCGATAACACGACGAATAATTGACGTAACGGTAAAAGCAGGCAACAATCCAGAACCCTACGAATCAGCAGCAATTTGTTAAGTGGATTTTTGGCCGAGACACGCTCGCGGCTCGTTGCGCTTCTGTACACAATTTCATTATCTCTGCCCGCGTGCCCGGCCGACTCTACTATTAACTTATGCGATACTGTTGTAAGCTATGGACATTTTTTCAATAAATTTTTGTTTTATATAGGACATTTTTGGAAAAACATAATAAACACATAATTGTCGTAGATTTTAGGTTTAACCTGGTATTTAGATCGATATAATGAGCCAATATCTTTCATGGTCATGATCAAATTTTACATACTCTAATACGTTCAATTAATTATATTTAATTTAGTATGTCTCACGAAGTTTTATATACATTTGAAGTAACATTTTCACCAAACTTTCAAATTAATTTATTAAATCAACAAATAACATCAACTAACCTTCAAAAACCAAATCCAATTTCAACCAAAAACACAGCTACAAAAATGAATTAAAAAAACAATCAAATTACACTTAAAATAATTTTGAAGGCACCCCTATATTGGCTACGGCTATAAGTACTACCGTTTACTAGCCAGGTACTTTAGAAGATGAACTTGACCAAATCAATTCATGCCCACGCATACCGCCCCTACGCAATCACTTAAGAATTTTATGAACCGTAATGATTAAGATGTTTTGTCGTGCTTGAGTTTAAAACCGTGTAAGAGGGGTTTAATCGTCAAATCGGTTTGTTGTGTTCAACATATTGTGACTGGAATAACTATTAAAGGATTAGGCGATATTTTAAAACGTTTGGTTAGTGAATTGAGCGTGTACTTTGTTTGAAAGAAGCGTGAGAGTGTTGAACTGTTGTAGGGTTGTTATGAGTTCTCTAATTAATTTCTTATAATATATTTATTTGTAGTGTGAAATATGAATTCAGATCCAGAACCATCAATTTTAAAATTGTTAGTTGAATTTGTTAATCAACTGATATTTAAATTACTCAAGAATTGGTTTTAGCAAATCGATATACAACGTACGAGTAGTTTAAAATTAGCCAAGATATCAATTCATAGTTAAATTGATCGTATAATTTGATTTCGATTAATTGAAAATCGATATCCAACCTTCTTTTTAAATGACAAATACAGTAAAGGGGCAAAAAGTCCGGTCCTCGACATATGGCCAACATCTATATTACAATGGGATCTTTACACCCTATTTCGGGTGCGACAAAATCGATTCCCAATTCGATATGACCCTCTTGTGCTGCCGGTTTGATGGAGACATATTTTGGCTATGAATGTACTTGTAGCAAGATGAAAAATATGGTAGTGGAATAATTTAATGAATTGAAGTAGTAGGGTTGTTATTCTGCTTCCAATGGACGTGATAAAATGTTTGGATTTTGCTTTAAGTTGTAGAATAGATACTACCTTGTCAGTTTCAATACATTTACGACTGATCGTCAAATATTTTTTTTATGTTATAAGCCGGTAAACGAGCATACGGATCACCTTCTGGTAAACAATCGCCACCACCAATGGTTACCTGAAATCCTAAATATGTGTTGCCGGCCTTTGGGGGTTAGGAATTTAAGAGTTGTTTGGAAATCGGGGATTGGGAAGATTAGGAAGAAGGGGTATTAATTGAACATTGAAGACACTATTGAATAATCACGATTACAAATCTTTAACCAAAACACTGATTCAGAAATTGTTACCTTAATTTTAAATTAAAACCACATTACTAAATACTGGGTTTCTATCGGCTGCAGTTTTCCGGTGATTTTCGGTCTTGTGAACGCCGGTGTGAGGGAATCACGGCTATTAAATTGTCTCATTAGACACGCCGCGCCGCCACCCGCCCGCCTCTTCTCGCCAAATAAATTCCTTTTACGTCTGATATCTCTATTACCTTTTTTGTTTTGATACTTATCTAGATATCTTACAAGACTACCTTTATTACACGCTTATTTATCCTTATCAGCAATCACTGTTTCAATTTTAATTAATTAAGCGTATCGGTCTTATAACTAACTGTTCAAAAAATAAAGAAAACTACTGTTAACGCTAAACTATAAATTTATATTACAAATAGTTTTCCAACTACAAGTTTATTGGTGCACGACTTCGGAACGGCTCGGTTTGCAGTTACACTGAGGAAGTTTCCATAACTTCATAAGTCCCTTTATTAATAGCTTTGCACTTTCTTCTGTTCGCGGAGAAAGGGGAATTTATTAGTCTGTAGTTTTATTGGGTGTGGCTTTATTTTATTCTGTAGATTTAAAATCTTTTAAAAATATTTTGCATATGAAAATACTAATGCGCTCTTTAGATACTCACTTAGACATAGACTTATCCAATATTGAGCATTTCATGTCAAATTACGCTATTTATCCCGTTAAAACGATACTTACACAAGTAAACACAATACAAATCACACAAATCTGTACAAAAAGCGGAGGCGGCAACAAAAGAATTCGGCACACTTACAGTGTAATGTAAACCAAAAAAGAAAACTGGTCCCAAAAGAGTACCCTGGGGAATACTCGCGCGCTTCGCTCGGCCCGATACAGACACGACGACTGGTGATTAGGCTTCTTATCCACGAGATAGCGACAGAAACTGTGCAAGACTTAACAACTAGGACCGTTTTCTTATTCCCTCCGACCAAGCATTTTCTTGCCCGCCGACTTATCTAATGCCAATGTTCAGCTTAAAATTCCTATGTAATATTAGCGGCTAACTTTCTTAGCTTATGAATTTTATCCACTGTATTAAATTTTAAATAATTAACATGGTACTGCTCCATCTATAAGGAAATATTGTAAGAATATTCTGTTAAATTGTCTGTTCTGTGCGTCATATATTAGTCCCGTAATGAGACGTCTCATTTCTGATTTATATCTGCGTATTGGTTGCCCCCCGATTTTCTACTCGATAAGTCCGGGTGGTGATCGTAAATTGAAATATGATAAAGTCGCAGTAATAAGCTCCCGTAATCGCATCGACCCTCTGTCTGTAGGCGGTCGAGTGACGACAGGAAAAGTCATGCGAACCTAATTTGGTGAAGATTTTATGTGTTTCTTAGAAAAAAATTAAGCAGGGCTACATTTCACAGCTCATTAATTATTATATCTATTATCTTTCATCGCAAATCTTTTCAAAGCAAGCTCCTTTTATTTCACAATGTTCGGGTCTTCTATCTCAATTCCGACCTCATTCCCGATTCCAATACGTGATTCGTCGGTTCGCAAATTATTCGGTGAAAATTCACCATCTCGTTAGAATGTGCGATCCGGTCGGGCGCGGCGAGCCAACCGCTTGATAAATTGTCTGGAATAATAATGATGAATTGCAACTAGTCCGATCCCAATGTAGGATCTAATCTATGGCGCAATTTTACTGCTATATACATCTACATCGCATTTGTATTTATAGGGAACTCCACATACGTTGCAAATTCCAAGAATTTATCGGTATAATTTTCAACGAAATAATTTAATCCAAATATGAATTATAATTAAAATTTATTGGACGGTTTATTTAAAGGAGCTTGGCAAAATTACTTCAAATTAGCGACAAATCTATTAAGAATAGGACGTCTCGTGTCCATTTAATTAGTGACGGGGTTTTATCATCCGCTCTCTTTCCTACCACTCGTTGAGAATTTCAACTGTAATACGGCATATTGGCGAGGCTTAAATAATATTGGGCGTACCTAATAATAGACGTTCTTTTGTAATTTGTATTTTCGGCGGAGTGTATTTTTTGTGGGACTTTACGCCAGATCTCTGGTTTTATTTCCATTCGTTCATTAGTGTTGGTCATAAAAGCGGTAATGTGAAAGCGCCATTAAATTTAAATACAAATTCACGCGTGACATCTTCTTTGAAGACAAACACACCCAGTACTTGGTAGTAAAACAAACTAAAGTTAATTGTTGCTTTTATGATGACATCGCGTGAGTTGGGGTCAGATAGCAAACAAATTGTTACTTTTATTCCGTCGTTGAAGTAGTAATTTACTTGCGCTTAGGATCTGGCATTGTTTTAAAATATTATCTTCATACTAGAATATACAGATTAAGAATAATCGTCTTACAATGTTCTATTCTGTTGTTATAGTACTTACAAGACTTTAGACTAGATTCAAATTGTTTAAAATTTAAACTTATTTTAATGGGCTTCAAATTTTAATTTCTTTATCTGCCATTTTTTTCTTTTCCGTAATTGAAGTCCAATGTTCATTTCAGTACTTTCTAGACTCTATGTCAAAGCATCGCTTAAAAAACAATTTTCTTCGTCAAAACCACAAAAATATCACTTTGATTCAATTTATGAAGTGGCTTGTTCATTTGTTTATCTAGATTTGTATGTAATCATGCCCTTTTACTTGATTGATAGTATCTACAATCTTCTTCAATTTTATGTTTAGTTAATTGCGGCTTTCGAATCGACCCTGTTACAGCGTAACCGCAGTTTTATGTCCATTAGCTTGATGATAGTGAGTTTTGTCATTAGGATTTTACTGATTTTTTGGGTACCTTTTATTCTATTAAGTCGACACCTTTCATTGTCGTTAAATGTGTATTTATAGGTGTCTTATCTAGAACATGAATACTCTGATTTATTCAATACCACCGATATATTGGCTAACATATATTTTGTATTCCAATGAAAACAATTTACATATAAAGCAAACGGAGTCGAACACAAAACCAAGTTTCGCTTCACCTATCAACAGAAATCTCATTCCGTATAACAATTTACAAATTCAAAACATGAGCAGACCCATCTCCACTTACGGATAGCAAGCATATGCATAGGAGCAGTTAGTGCCCCCCTTAGGGGCTCCAAGACGTCAGCGCGTTTAAGCGCCAATTAATTATTAAGGAACACTGAGCTTCCTTTGGCTCTTTGACGGCGACTGTACAACAATGTGGCTGCCTCTCGTGATTGGCTGCTTTGTAAATTGCATTAACGTGGTTTACTTGTGTGTTTGTTTACTTGTGTTATAATGGGCAATGATTGTTGATTGAGGACTTGTTAGAAACGAGATTTTGTCTTAAACTTTATCTTGACTTTACTGTTCACTAGGCTTTAGCAGTTCAGGTATACCTTATTAAGAGCGTAACAAACTAAGCTTTCTTATGGTCAGAATCGTAGGTGATTTGTTTAAAAACTTCGTTGCACAAATAAAAAAAAAATACACAAAAATTACGTCACATTTATTGATTTCACAAGTAAAAGTACACTTTCATACATTCGATATATCGCAATAATTCCTCTTTATAGGAATAGAGAGCACTTTTAAAATGTATTTCGGCAAACATGTCGCAGGGGCCGCTTTTGATGGAGGCGCCTTCTTCAATTGTCAGTTGTAAATTCAATTTTCACTTTATATTGCTAGTTTCTCATGTTAGAGGGTGCAAAGCTGATATTAGATACATATCCTTGAAAAGATGTGTGATATGATACGCGTTATTGATATTAGTATTCGCTTTTGTTTGGTTGTTAAGTCTTGTATTGCAAAAGTTGGTTTTAGATGTATTTCTGTAGGTCTGATATTTTCAGGTCAACTTAAATAAATAAATATTTTTTAATATTTTTAATAAGCATTATTTTTAGCAAGAAAAATATGTCAATATTTGCTAATTGCTATACAGTTTTTAAAGACTATGAATAGAACCAAAAATTATTACTAGGAGCGCTTGTATTGTATAACATTATATTTAGACTCAAATTTGATGCGACAAAAAATTTCAAATAAATATCAAACACTTATGCTCTCCACAACTATACAGAAGGAACCCTAAATATTTTTTTCTCGACTAAAATGTGCGTATAAGGAAGAAATTCGGTTATACGCCAACTGGGGTAGATTAAATTGCATTGAGCTACCCATTAACGCCTTGTCAGATCGGGTTACGATTTATATATTTGATAAATCGGATATATTGCAGTACGAATACTGAGTTCAGGATATGGGACTTGTGTAAGTGGGTATCAGAAAATGCAGCTTTTTTCTTGTTTGTTCATATGCATACAATTACATGCATTCTTTACTGTAATCAATAAAGGTTTTTTAATACACAGCATACATCTCTTTGTCATCTCTAAGCAATGCATTAGGTTACTCTGGATTTCTTTGAAACAACATATTTTTAATACCAAAGTTTTATTATATGTGGTTTCCAACAGATTGTAGGTATTTAAAAAATGACAATATATTTGTTATTTAGAATAAAGTTATCTTCATAAAATAAATGTATCCGTTTTATAAGATTAATTATAAGTAAGTACCTAAAATATATTTTCAACTTCATCCAAACACATTTTTGTTCGAACAAACTGTTCTGAAGAAATAAACATTTACTTATACAAAGTTCGGCCACATTTGTTTTCGTTTGTCTTACATTTTTTCCCGTTGTCACGGAGAGTTAATGAAAGAATTAGCTTTCATTACAACTGATACGATTCCTTAAAGGGATTCCCGAATGAAGATGAAGTGCCTTCGTAACCTTTCTGATGGCTAAGGATCAATGTGGGAGAGGTCGACCTCTTATCTGTGATTAGTTTTTGGGGACATATAAAATGCTGTTAGTACTAACACCTACTGTTGTATAACCGACTCTACAACAATATTTATAAGAACGATTTCTCATAAATTCATCCCAATTAATTTTATTAAAAGTTTATAATTTAATCTAATTACGGATATGAAACGTTAAACACAAAGTAAAATGGATGGTTCGCCGGCACAAATGAAGAGACGTCGGGACTTTCAACTCTAATGCATTAATTAAGCTGGACCGATCCCCGAAAATCGTCTAGAAACTCTCTCTGTTTAAATTAGTGCAGAATTCATTTTCTTTTTTAATTCGTCTTCCAAATTCAAATAAGATTTCTTTTTTTTTATTACGCTGCGCCGCATAAAAGGGTAGACCAGGATTCGTCGCTCCCGTCGTTCACTTCGAAACGCTAATTCCTCCTCGTTCCGAGATACTGATTGGACGATATATTTAACAATGCTACCGACACGCTTCTCTGCGAAAAAATACATCTTACGTACTACCTTTTTTTCTCGCGCTTGGATTCCTTTATTTTCTTATTTTCTATTTGGCATAGCGGCTAAAGGTTGGAAGGGGCAGCGGATTGTACAAGCGTTAATGATACTAATAGCAATTAGTGGAAGGTTGTGTTTGGCTTGTACGGTTTTGGTGTTTAGCTATTCTGTGTTCTGACTGTATAAGCATATTACGGGGCACCCAGCCCATGGAGGGTCTTAACGGGAGGTCGTTTGCTGCGCTGCCAGCCTCCTAAGATTAATGACATTACGCCAAGACAGTTTGTAAGAGACAAACGTGACAAAAAACTGAGTTGTAATTAAGTGGATCGAATGAATAGATTTAATGGCTGATAGTGGTTGTTTTTAGGCTTTATTACGTTTTTATGTAAAGTGGATATGAAAGGACATTTATGGACCAATTGTATGGCATTGCTACTATTATACTTTGTTGTTAAACTAAGACAAATATGTTGTGCAACTTAAAGCGTTTGAGGTTAAACACGATAGATGTCTTCAATAAGATAAGGGGTGTAGTAAAATTGCAGACAGCGTATCTTCATACAACGTACAAGGCTTTACAAGATCGTGTTCCCGACTTGAAACTCTGAAGTCCGCACTGGACATCATAAAATATTTAACACTCATATCTCGCAGAGCGGTCCAAATATTATCGACTAGCCTATAAAATGGAAAAGTCCCGCTAAAAAAAGATAGAAATATACTTTACACTTATGTAAGAAAGAGATGTGAACACCGTTATTGTACGATCTTTGGAAATTCGTCGGAAACGTTTGGTTTCTTTTCCATCGTTTTTATCGTGGTCGTTATATTTTGATAGAGCAGTTTGGTAGGATCGGCGATATAACGTTTATGTTTTGGTTTTCGGTAGATACCTTTCGCGTTGTTTTGCTACATTTTTGTTAGTGTTCATTGTTTTCGTGGTTTGGGTACATACGAGCAGTATTAATTAAAAGTATTACATTCACCATGCTCGCCTAAAACTTTTGAATAATCTTCAAGTTCAAGTTCAATTTGTATATTTTGTTATACAATATTGCTAGCACTAAACTATGGTTATATTAAGAAAATTATATATATAAAAACTACTTGTGTACATGTATTTATTTTTAATTCATTGATAACATTTTAATTTCAAATTAAAAAACAACCGAGAGTATATAATCACCCAATGACCAGTCTGTAATATAACATAGTGAAGACTCAAATATGAAATATATCTTGAGAAAGGACATAAATATGCTTACCTTAAAAGTTTCCAGTGATAAATACTCCGTAGGGCTCGTGAATGTAAAGCATCTGTACACTCGCTCACATAACGCTTTCACTCCGTTTTGATTGATGGCACTTTCTTAGGAGTTTAATAAAATGTGTTTTGAATATGTTTTCTTTCGTTACTTTTGATAGTTTTAAAAATATAGTACAAAATTGGTTCAAACTAGTTTGATCAGTTATTTAAAATTTATCTCAGAAAGGTTCACTAATAAGTTTTATAGTACAATCAAATAAATAGTAAATTTAGCATAGGCCTTTACTTAAACTCTTGTAACATTATTATCTACTTTAAGATAAGTTCTTAAAGTTCAAAATAGCAATTTTTATTTAATAATCTTTGATGCTACTAAGATTATTTTTTTTAATAATAATCGATGAATTATTTTTGAAGAGAAATATGACATGTTACATAAACACATGCGTCGGTGACTGTACAATCGGTACAATAACTCAGCGGGTCCCTCTTTCGGATTTGATACACTGCGCACTGCAGCTTCCTATATCTTTCATTCGACTGCCAAAAATCTCAATATTATCGAATAGTTTCGATAGTTCTAGAACCTTCTTTTTTTCTGAAAAATATTTTCGTTCTGTGCAAAACATCTGTAACATTTTTAAATATTGTTGTTTATTGTGTCAGCCTCTAAATAAGGTCCAAACACATTATAAATCGAGTTTTGCTTCGTATTACCAATGTGACTGGATGGATGGAATTTACCTTACCAATGGAACCCTAAGCTTTGCGACATGAGAGTAAGTCTCGAAGTGTTCAAGTGATAACACATGCGATGTATCAATAGTAGGGAAGCCATCCATAGCACGCAACATTCCATATAAAAACATAGCTTAGTTGAGTCCGTTTCCACCAGTGCTATGAGTTTAGTTTAACCTGTAAACCGATCAGTTTACCCACAACTTAGCTTCACAATAATTAAAACACACCAGTTAATAAAGTCACTTAATATGACCGCTTAATTTCCGTACAGCGTGATCCGCATAACGTATGAAAATACGCGCCCGCGAATTTCCCAATAATAAATTATACTCCTTGTCCGCTTACCTCGGGTTAACCGGCTTTTATAAACTACCCGGGTAATTTATAACTATTACCCAGCCGAAAACGATCACGTGATATCACTTTATAGCATATTCACTGCGTAAATATGAGGGCCGCGAGTAATAATGTTTCATGGTATTTACATAAAAGTAAGCGGTCAAAACTAGCCGTGATGATGTTATAATTTTGTAGGAGTAAGGGTCAAATTATTCTGGAGTTTGGTGTAGGACAAGTTTCTAAAGATATTTAGCCAGTTTAAAGGCTAAAAACTAACAATATAGAAGAGAAACGGCGATTTACCATTCATAATAAACTGTCTCAAAGCTAGAATGTTTACAGGAGAAATTGCTGAGGAGTGAGGTCTTAGAGTTCTAGTCGCCTAGTTGGAGATAGGATACACAAAAAAAGCACTTCTGACTACCTCAATGGGCAATAAAAAGTGTATTTTACGTTAAAAAAGATATAGCATATCAATGATCTGGAAACAATATCAAGTTCATTCCATATTGTGTAAAAGTATGAAAACATAAAACCCTAACAGCACATCCAGCCACAATGTTAAAAGTTTTTCATTAAACAACAAAACGGTAACCGGGAAACATTGTGAAAATAGTCCACAAAACACTATCTTACATTTCTAACACTACAACTAGGTACTTAATGTAATCGCGCTCAATATCCTTTGTTCACTTTCAGACTCATTAAAAAGGCGATGCAATTTAATGAGTTGATAGTGTGCGTTATCCCTCGCTACGTTTGCAGATACGACCTTTTTTACACAAATGAATTTCGACTTTATTTGTTCGTGATAAGTTCTGTATTCTTTCGGGGGAGTGTTGAAGCGTATTGGTATGTAGGGGTCGAAGATTAGTGGCCCACGCCTACCCGCCGGAGCGCTGAGCGGCTGATAGTGCCCAAGAGTGTAGTTACAATTAGACCGGTGCCCACAATGAAGTGATGCCCCGTAATGTTGGCCCTTGTCTTTGTATGTTGATTGTGCACGAAAGACCAATGTTACATTATACGTTTGTGTGTATGTATGTGAACATGTCTTTACACTAGTTTGAGCTTATGAATATTAAAGGGATGATTATAATGTGTAATACAGGCGTAAATGTTAACTTGTATGTGTAATTTTTATAAGAGTTTTGTTAGTATCGAATTAATATTTAAGAGTTGTATCTTTCTTCTTAACCTAAAATAAATAGCTGTTTTATTTCTATACTGCTGCTTAAAAGATGTTTACGGTGGTGTTAATAATAATAGTAAATGGTTTTTTCATAATGTTTCCTAGCACTTTAAATTCTATGTTTATGAACAGATATTATGGTGTGCTGTTATATAATCCTATTAATATAATAAATGCTAAAGTTTATTACTCCAAAAATCGCAGAAAAAATGGAATGATCTTAGGAACAGGAGTAGATTATGATTTGGAATAACACATAGGCTATTGTTTATCTCACGGGAACACGCGCGAAGTCGCTAGTACTTCATAATATTTTATGTATTTATTTGCTAACAATATTATTATAATCAAAGTTAACAAGAGCATCAGAGCAGTTCTGCAACAAGCATTTTAGCAGAATTCTGGCAGACGGGGGGCAAAGGCGCTTACAAGCCGCGAGCGATTGCCCCGTCTACCAGTAGGTACATTGTCAATTGGAAACTACTCGGCTCCGAGAGCAAGCGCTTTTAGATTTGAAAGAGTACCTACTATAGTATACGCGGGAATGCTAGATGGTTTTGTAGAAGAACATTGTAGTTTAACTATTACGAAAAAGTTGAGTAAATATGGTTGAAGAATAGTTATTTTACTTCTGAGTTCATTTTCAGCCTTAGTGACTAAATGGCACGTACATGTGCGGGTGTTTTACTTATTCTTGTTTGATTTAATTGCAGTATTAAAACAGATTTTGTTATACCTAAATGAGTCAGTCAAATATTTTCAGAAAAATATTTTCTGTTATTATTTTCTTTATATTCTATCCTAATGGGATAAATCCCTACTAATGATTAAAAGTCTTTACATCTCATCAGAATTAATACGGCGAAACGCATCCGCAAATTGTATCCACGAAAACAGGCACAGATACATAACCTCTCTATCTTCACTATGCATCCAACATAAAAACCATACAATTTCCTTCGAAGCAAAATTCTTTGAAACTAACGTTTACTATTACGGAGGGCTATGAAAAGGCGAGGTTTTATCGCGTTGCCATGACGACGGCGGGATGCTGCGTCGCCCGCGTTACCCTCCTCACTCGACACATTGGAAAAACTACTACAGTGCTTTATATTTACAGCCTTCGATATGTATGTATACCGGCCATTGTTGGAAGTGAAAGTTCCCAAACCATGGACTGAAATCGATGATGCAGTCGACTTTGTATTACAATGTCAGATTGGGTTGGAAAACGAAAATAAAAATGGGAATACTTATAAAATTGTGCGTTTGTTTTTGTAGTATAATGTTGTGGAATTGTGCCTAGTATATGGCAATAGCTTCACCGTCTATTACATGGGACTTATAATACAAATAGTGGAAAGTGGGTGTATATTGTACAATAAACCTACATCTAGTACGTGCCATAATGTGCACCGCTCTGCCTACCGCTTCGGGGATAAAACGTGACGATACGATATAATGCTATACTGTTTAGTAGCTTGTTAAAACTATTATTAAAGTGGCTAATATAAATATCTAAATTAAAAATTTAAATATCTAAATTAAATAAAGGCTTTCGCGGCATCAGAAAAAACCGAGTACCTATTGTGTGATTTCCTTAAAGTCGCTGAACGTTTGGATGTTTGTCTAATTGTTTTCGAAATAAAAACAAAAGAATCCGTAAGACATTGTGATCAAAATTGTTGATCAGTATGTTGATGAACCACTGATTACTTTAGTTTATACTTTATCTGGCAAAGAGTAGACGATCTTGTACAGTATTGAACAATTGTACATTATTTTAAACCACTCAGCCGCCTGCCACCGCAGCGATTAATACCGTATCATTTAGTAGGTTAACAACCCTACAGAGACTTGGCCTTGAGTATTATCTACTTATTTATTCATAGTACTCAGATACTCACCCTTTCATAATTCCTATCACAGCATGCTTTTCAAATACACATCAACAGCCTATACGTGGCCACTGCTGACCAAAAGCCTCTTCTCACACGGAGAATGTTTGAGCATTAATCACCACGCTTGTTTGCATGATTGCACGTTTGTCAGTGGTGTCTAAATAGTCTTAGATATAACTCGGAAAATATCACATTAGAATTTGTCGCTGGTAGGTTTAGGAAAACGCAGTCTCATACTTGAGAAGCGGACGTCTCAAACCTCCGACAACCGCCACTACGTCATACGCTTTTCAAACATATCTATGAAACAAACGAGACTAAACGTGGAACATCGAAACACATGCGTCGAATCGTCCATGTTCCTATTTAATCACAATAGAAATCGTTCAATTGTTCGGTCTATTTACACCGTCAACGTAGACGGGGAACAGTTAACCCTTGAATTTGGTACACACTGAAATATTAACGCCTGCTATGGAAGTACGCGGAAAAACAAGTCGAAAACTGGGCCCGTTATGGGCCCGTCGCATGTTACGCAAAGATTAATTCGCTGATGCAGATACGACAGTGTTCCTTTCAAAGTCCCTCTGCTTTCTCTTTTCGTTGCTTTAAAAATGGGCTGGGGTAGAAAGTAATCTTATTTGACGGTGGTAAAAATATCAATAACTGATTGGCCTGGTAATCATCATACTTATTTATTAGAGGAGAATTTCTAATTCCCGGGATATGATCTACGAAACGTGTTCTGGGATTTTTGTGGTCATTAACCCATTATCTGATTAATGGATACAACTGAGAAGGAGAAAAAGTTACTCGTGACTTTCAAAGTGTAGATTAAAACTTTTACAAAGTTTCAGAAGAGACTCAAAAATAATAAAAATACTCAGTTCAGCATCTACGAACCAACAATCTCCACTCATAAACACAACATTCCACAACTCGTTAACAATTTGACACAAATCACAATAAACCACCTTTCACCTGCTTAATCTTTGGCGTCCGCTTGGCGTGTCGGTATTGAGTGGTGGCAGGGGTGGGGCGCACCAGGGGAGTCGATGCCGGCCCTGGGGACCGCCTCCCGAGGGAGCCGGCGACGGGCCCAGGGCCGCGGGCCGCGGGGGGAGACGAAAGGTTAAAAGGGAAAAGTTATAAGAGACCGCTTGTTGTCGGATCTGCGTAGTTCGATTTTCGTATGCGGTTTAGCGAATTTTTCTTTGGTGTCGCATTTTGTTAGTTGTGGTTAGGTACGGTTTTGGAATTTGTAAATTTGGGTTCTTTAAATATAGGTGTTTTTATCAACTTTAATTTTTAATTACGAAATGTATGGTGTCAATAAATAAAAAAACTTATAAACTTTGCTTGCAACTGGATATTGAAAAGTTGATGCACTATAAATACCAAATAAAAGTTGCAACTTAGCATTAACTTTAAAGTACCGCAATACGAAGTAGGTGCTTACAAACAGCTGAAAACTTTACCAAATAAAAAAAAGTAAACTTCCTGAACAAAGTACTTTTCTTTCACAAGACAACTTCTAGAAATAATTTAAAGGGATTTTTTTCAAATATTTATTCGAAGAAATATTCGATGCAAATAAACATAGTCTATGCTTGGCTGGTGGTATGGGGAGGGGGTAGTCAAGTGTTCCGACTCGACTTGAAAGAGGGCAACCTACTCGCTCGGCTCTTTGCCGCGACTTAATGCCGTACTAGATTTTTTCCATCGAATAGTGGGGAGACATACATACTTAGTACATGTAACTATGTAATAGGAAGTATTTCTATGAAGTTTGTAATGATTTTCAGGGAATTTGGCTTCCTTGTATATAATTAATAGCCCTATAGCATTCATTATACATATAGTAAGTACACACATACATAATACATAATACATAGGAAGCAATACTATATAGCTTTACCTACATCGACCATATAAAAACTTAGCTATAATATCTGAGGTACTATACTTTTACTATTCTATACCAAAGTTTAAAAAATGTTTATTTATCTTGTTTTAGTTTAACGCTGTAAATATTATATAATAATATGTCCTTGTATTATCTTCAAAACGACTTGAAGCCAGTTAAGCGCGTGAATATTAATACTACATAGTTTCATTGAAACGAACTTTAATACATAGTCCGATATTAGACCGTTGTTTACTCTCTGTCAGGGTTCTTTTTAATTTCCTTCTTAAGCCCCATCAAAAAGACCCATACATTCTATTTACGCAAAGGTAATAATTTTTCGGCTTACCGGTCACCGCGAGAGCTATACGATAGGATAACGCAACTGTCAGGTGGCCCTTACAATGATATTAATGTTGCGAGCTTTCGATGACCAGGGGAGGACTTTTACGATACGTCTTACTGGGGGTAAAAGAAATATATGGGTGTTTAGCTAAATGTTTCATGTTATTATTTATTGCAGAGTAAAAAGTGTAAGAGCCAAAATACAACCTTTTAAAATGCTCTTTCAGAATTTTGTCAATTTAAAGTGCCTTGAATATTGTTCTGAAATGCTCTGAAACTTTATCATTTTAAGAGTTTCTACTTGTTCTTTAAAGACCGTATCAGAAATTTGAAATAGGACCATGAATCTGAACACCAAACACATTTGCAATTGTCGCATCGATTCACCCGAACACTGGGTATAGTATAGGCCTAACCTACATTGTATTTCTTAAAATAAAATCCCCATTCACGGCAAGTCGTTTGACAGTGGCGTAAACTCGTAAAGTCGTAACTCGCAATATTGTGACATAAGGTGTTTAACAT
This sequence comes from Spodoptera frugiperda, assembly GCF_023101765.2. Taxonomy (NCBI): domain Eukaryota; kingdom Metazoa; phylum Arthropoda; class Insecta; order Lepidoptera; family Noctuidae; genus Spodoptera; species Spodoptera frugiperda. The sequence continues at coordinate 4,861,051 of NC_064242.1, read as the reverse complement.
AAATAATGCCGGAACAGATGTGTGGCGCCGCGGGCACCACAAATACGTTCGCGCGGTACCAACGCCGCTCATATCTCGATACGTTTTTACTATTTGTATGGAGTTGTTGTTACGATTATATGAGTGACAATGAGCTTGTATTTATGGTGACTAATTAGCTCTTTAAAGTAGTGTTTTTTGGGATGTGAGTGTGATGGATCGTTGTAGTATAGGTCTAAGAGATTATGTTATTTGACACGTTAGATACATAAAGTGTGGTTATACTTTCAGCACTTTCAGGAGTAATAAGTATCGAAAAGTTTTTTGTAGATTACAGTATGTATGTATTTAAAACTCGGTTTGATTTCGTTGATTATTAAAAAACACACATCACAAGTCAAACTGAAGCAAACCGTTCATGGACGCGAATAATTTATGACATACATTAGGGGTGTCTAACAACTCTACTAAATCCACACGTGTTGGCACAGCAATATTCGGCGTGGCGGCATCGCCGGTGCCTCAGGCTATGTAAAATATTTCTGCTAAAGCATTCATCGTGATCGCCCGCCTGATCGTACGCTCAACATTACGCACCAACCATCCTATATAAACACCCCTTTTGGACCGTACGACGACGACATAAGGACCACTCTACACCGACAAGGAACTCTGAATAAAATTGCAAAGTCCGACTATTGTGTGTAATCCGATATGCCGATAGTTGGCCCGATAGACTTTCCGTTGGAAATTGTTTGATTCCGTTTCGAGGTTTCGTTTTGACAGCCAATAAAACAACGTAGATTCCGCATTCTTTTATTTCCTAAAATGAAGTCCGATTTTGGTAGCTGTCCGCACTTTGTACGCGTTTTGTTGTCTTTTACGTCTATTTCATATTCTTTTTTAAATCGTCACACGACTTTTCGTTTATGGTGCAAAAAATGGAAAAGTCGTAAAGTTCACATTCACACATTGGCAGTGAATGGAACAAAAAATGTAGTTTGAACGGAAGAGCGGAAGATACAAATTTGTGAACACGAGAAACAAATTAATTCGTAGTGTTTAAGTGGCTCGCGTAACTGAGAAGTGGAAACAGCTGGCGAAGTTTGTAGGTGAACTTGAGCCAGTCGAAGTTCTCAGAAGTCATTTGGATACTAATGATGTTTAGCTACATGTTAGATAATCGCTGCTCCTGTTCTTACTTTCAACAGTTCAACAAGTTAAACATTTTCTTTTAAAATAATAATTACATAAATATAGGTACACTTTTTAAATTTGTTTCAAATATATTGATAATTCTCTTATCTTTTCAAAATTCTTTCTAGTTATACCACGTATCCCGACGATTGACATATATCATACTTACTATGCTTATCTATGAGACTCTGTATACCACTTTGAAATATAAACAGTAATAAACGTTATTTTGTTATTATAATCAATTGATAACATTTTGTCATCGTTTATTGAATGAATATAACATAGTATGAAAGTCTCTATACTAAAATTTTAATAGTAAAACCGACTATTGTATCTATATGCATATATTGTCGACGTTTGATTTATGTATCCGCTTCATTTGCAGCAAATTATCTGTTCACACGCCCGTCGATATTTTACGAGCACTTGTGACAGATTTTAATACAAAAACCTTTAGTTTTAAACAAAATAGTTTACACGTTCACAGTTTTGTAAATTGTAATATGTTTTTGTTTTTGTTGCAGATTTTTCTTGAAGTTCTTCCTGAAATGCAACCAGAATTGTTTGAAGAATGCCGGCAATCCTAGAGATATGAGAAGATTTCAAGTAAGTAGTAATTAAGACTTTTATTACGTTAATAACCAATCGATTATTGTTTGGATTTCGGCAGTCATTGGTAGTTCAGCAGTGGACATCTTGAGACTGATATGTCGATGACGATTGTACGAAAAAGAAATGCCTTTCACAAATATTTTGCTAGTAACAGTTTTACAAATTGAGCCATGCGTTCAGTGTTATGCTACACACACACACATCGCACTATATCAAAAGCCTATTGGACATTTCAAACTTATAATTATAAGCTTAGGCGGATTTCCTTCACCATTTGTCAGTTCAAAGTCACATTGTACTTGTCGTTGGTAGGTTTCGAACTCGCACTCTCATGTATGAGAAGCGGGCGTCTTAAACCTCTGTGTTACCACGACCTTCATTACCATTATGCTGGTGAAAACTTCCTAAGACTTTTTGGTGAACCCTTTAATAGATAGGCGTGCTTGCAATCAATTGACCAACAAGTCACTATACAAATCAATCAATTCAATCGGATCAACAACAGTGAATAGACTATCAGGTAGATAATAATAATTAGTTGTGTGCTGTCGACAAGGCAATGGTAACTTGTTTACTAGACGTGGCGAAAAATTGCCGCGATCTCGACGCGAGTCTGTCTGAACTGTGTGCCAAGTTATAAGCTGAAGAGGATAGGATAGGAAAGGAAACAAGCATAGTTAATCTTTTTATGTTATTGATTGCGTTTATTTATTACATACATAACTTCACGCCTGTCTCCCATATGGGTAGGCAGAGACAATGGAACGCTAATTGCTACGAATCTTACATACCTCTTTCGCTTCATCAACAGTCATCAGTCTTTTCATGCATGTTTGTAGTTAAAAATCGGTTTATTGATTTATTTAATGCTGTTCAATTATATTTTTACTAAATGTTTCTGAATTTTACTATCAATTACTTTTCTATTTCAATGTAATGGGTTTAAATGGAATTGTTTGAAAATAAATTTATAGTAAATGAACCATTGCTTACCCTTTAGAAAAAATAAATGAGTAAGGTTCGTTTGAATATGTTTCATATTTTCAGCTAGCTTGAATATAAAATTGATTGTAGAAAATTAAACAAATACTTTGAACCAATAGGACTTTCTTCGCTATTATTTTCTCACTTAGCTTGTACCATACAACTGTCTGTATTGCCCTTAACAGTAGGAAGGGTTGCGTTCACGACTCTTGAATATTTGAAGCGCCTCCAATTTAAGGGAGGGATGAAATTAAATTTATTTATACGAGTTTATTTATTTACTTTCAACCGATCTTTGCTTGCCCTTTTATTGTATTTTTTAATTGGTTATGCTGTTTTATTTTTGGATTTGTTTTAAGTTGTTAATTGGAATTTTGGATGGCAATTTTGTTTGAATAATCTTTAATGTTTACTTATTCCTTGTTTGTTTAAATTGTACTAGATTGTACAAAAGAATATATTCTCAGAACTGTATATTTATTTAATTTTATTGTCTCATTCGAATCTTAAAATAAATCAACTTAACAATGTTTAATGAGAAACTCTACATCTTTAACACAACATTCACTTAAGTTCCAACACTACTTACAACCACAAACTACAAAGTCGTTTTTCACAATTAAAACTTCCCCACAAAATCTCGTATCTCATAATATAACTAATTAGTAGCAGCCCTAACATAACTACCAAAAGGTGCATTCACACAGTCTCCTTATGAGTACAAATTTGCTTCCACAGTTGGTCTAAGACATATTTGTCTTACGTGTCCTCTTGGCAACTTTAAACAAATATAGAACTTACCGTTCAACACATATTGTTCATTTCTATATGCAACAGAAATACTAACAAGTGCTGTGTGTGCGTGTGTGTAGTAATGTCTATATTTGGGCTTTCTGTGTGTCATTGAATAATTCAGTGGTCGTTCCCCACCGTTTCAAGGGTAAGAATATATGGGTATAATATACAACTACGTACATATTTATAGGTGGGTGTCGGAATCGAAATAATGCAGTCGCTTTATCGACGTGAATATTGTATTCCAGGTGATTTACGTGTCAAACTTGGCGGTGTTTTAAGTTTTGTGTTTCAGTTTGTATTTTATTTATTTGTACCTCTTAGATGGATCTTGTTAATAAAACCATATATTTATAATTATCATGAAACAGGCTTGTACATAATGTATGTAGCGTAGAACTTTTTTCAAAAGCAACAACAAACAAAGTAATGACTGCAAACAAACCAACACAGGTAGCTAATACCGATTTGTTTACCCAACTGAATTTTTAGGGAACACCCCAAAGTACAGTGCGCGCAAAAAAATCGATTCAATGGCCGTCTATCAATCGGCCACCCACGTCACACGTCCATATTGATACGCACACAGGCACACAATGCACTTCCTTGCATACCCATTGGAAGAGTTTCGTCCATTTCGTCGCTCCCGAGACATTGGCTCCACCTCCCAAGGGACTCTCCCTTTCGGTTCCCTTCGCTGTGTGTGTCGGAATGCGGGCGTTTGTTTTCATGTGTGAAATGTGGACGTGTTGTATATCTTCATGCGTTTTATTTCTGTGACTGTTGACTGTACGTTCGGTTTGTCTATAAATATGTGGGTTTTAAAATTGGCACGTTTTTTTTTCAATTGTAGATGCTGGATTATTTTTTTAATACAATCAAACATGTAAATGTATCTCATAATATGTCAACAAAATATCTGTTTGAATCTTCAATTCAATGGTAAATTTTTTTTAGAATATTAAAATTTAAAATATCGAATCAACGTTGTTATAATCTGTTAAAAATGTCCACTACACCAATGCAAAAATACAGCCAATTTTTAACATTTTATATTTGTTTTAGGTGGTAATATCAACTCAAGTGATGGTGGACGGTCCTCTACTAGCGATATCAGACAATATGTTTGTCCACAACAACAGCAAGCATGGCCGGAGGGCAAAGCGACTAGACCCAAGCGAAGGTACAGACGCCGCGACAGACAATACTTGTACGTTTATGTTTTATTTTTTTATTATTTTTCCGTTGACTGATATTCAAACACCCACTATAAGGAAATTATATGTGTGAATATTAAATTATTTTTGCGTATTTTTAACTTGATATAGTGGGTGTTTTAATGTCTTTCAAGGATTTTATCGAGTGTCAGTGGACGGATTTATATTATTATTTTATTTTTGTTTCAATGTACAAAGTGTTTTTTTGATTAATGTATTTAGGGATGTAACAAACAATTATGTCTGCATCACAATCTACGATTGAAAAAAATATGTTAAGTTAGATGTTACTACGTAACGTAACGTAACGTAATATTTCAGCACTTCCTGTAAATACGTGTGAATTTCAGCAGTCAATTGACGATAAATGTGCAAAAGTCATAATACACCGTTTTAAGCTGTCGTTTGTATTCAAGGAATCACTGTAGACATTTCGCAAAGAACTTCAGCCGGGTGTTTCAGGGGTGGGGGCGCTGAAGCGAACATGAAGCGAATAGGGATAATTTAGTGAGGAATTATGCTCCGCACAAACTTCGTACATGCGTTTTGAAATCATTTTTCGTTGTTTTAAGTAATTCTGTGTTTTTGATTTTATATTTCTTATTTTTTATCAAAGTTTATTTCAACTGTTGCGGTTGTTTTAAGTTTGAATTTGTATTTAATAAAATTTATAGAAATACAAGTTGGTTTCAAACTAAAAAAAATATATTTAAGTTTAATAATACAAAAAAAAACTTATCGTATTGTATATAGGGATTACAAAAACGTATATTGGATACCTACTAAGTCAAATCAAAATGAAACATCCACGTAAACCTTTCCTTTAAGTTTTTACGATGGTATGATTTTAAAAATAAAACATATTTAATCCCGCTATAGAACATAAATAAAATTAGCCTATTCCATATAAAGACAGCGTCAAAGTTTGTGAACTGACTAGACGACGCGTAACCGACTCGAAGGGATTACACGGTGCAAATGAGAAAATTTACAAGTAACTCCGACTGCGTAAAAATGTTCCTACTACTTATTGTGTTTGTTTCCAAAATATTATGTGTAGTGTTTATTTACTTTTAAATTACGTTTTGCTACTGATTGTACTTAACAAAAACAGCACTTTTGAGGTAGTCTAGACTATGGTCTACAAGACATGACAAACTTGCAAGCAAGTACGCTTCATTTCCCTTTCTGACACATAGTTTTATAATATTTACTACGTTTTTTATAGTCTTCTATTACATTGGAGAAGATAAAGATATTGATTGTATATACAACTGTATATAATAAAACTTGATCCTGACGACCTTTCACGGAATATTAAAACGTCTTAAATGGGGAGAATATAATATTAGTGAAATTAAAAAAGAACCACCGAAGTAATCGCCTTTCGTCCCCTTAAATTCACTTTCTACCGTCTTTATTACAACGTTGTTCGCAAGATTTCAGTTTCCCCCTTGTTCAGCGCGTGTCCCCCCTAAACCTTGCACTCACGGCATCTGACAAAGTCATAACGACCAAGAAACTGTGCTCTATAACGAACTTTATTACTTACAGTTAAAATTCTTTTTCAATTATCTTCGCCGATGTCTTATTTCTCGTATCAGTGACACTTACACGGTGACTTTTACGGTATACAATTGTCCTTTTTCTAGAACAGTATAAAGTGTACGTTCAAGTAGGACGGAGCGAGTTTTAGTGGTTTGACGTTCAACTTTTAAGTTGTTGTAGAATTCAGCCCTTACTTTCGCGGTTCTACGGAGATGCCATTTACGACCCTGAATGCTATTTATATGAAAGTTAGGGAACTATTTTAAGCTTGACATCGTGAGTTGCGAAAGTATTTGTGGTACCCTAATAGGATAACATGTTAGTCGAACAATACTTATTTAGTTTTACTCATAGTTGCTTGACAGTTGAAAGTAGATCATTTTTTTTTTAAATTATAGTTTACTGTTGTAACTCTAGTGGCTTTTTATTGTCTAGGAAAAACTATAGGTAGGTTAGTTCGATAATTTCTTCCCACTAATTCATGTAATATTTTCGACAGCAGGTTTATATCCGCCACTGCCAGTAGCGACGCCATGCATCAAGGCCATATCACCGAGCGAAGGGTGGACGTCAGGGGGATCGACAGTCATCATAGTCGGGGACAACTTCTTCGACGGACTCCAAGTAGTATTTGGAACCATGCTAGTATGGAGCGAGGTGAGTTTTTAATTTTAAACTCTAATGTAACAAAAATAAAGTTTATTTTCACTTGAACTCCACGTGCATTAACATGAATTACAAGTGTCAGCCAAGTCTTTTCTTCTGACACCAGTTATTAATTTATGATGTCGAGAATAAAGCATGAGATTATTATTAATATTATGTTTTGTTTTATCAGTTAATAACATCGCACGCGATAAGAGTGCAGACCCCGCCGCGTCACATACCCGGTGTGGTGGAAGTGACGCTTTCGTACAAGAGCAAGCAGTTCTGTAAGGGGGCGCCCGGGAGATTTGTTTATGTTTGTGAGTATAAATACTGTCTGCGATAAATGAGAAGGAGTTTCTTTTATTATAGATCTAATTTTGAATTTTGTTTCGATACTGGAAACCGTATATTAGTCTAGCAACTCTTTTCACGAATCAGATACATGCATGAAATTTAGAACTCATTTTAATTAATTATTATGTTATCGGCTTACTCACGTAATGTTTATTAATAATAATTAATTTAGTATGTCTCACGAAAGTTACAATAAAACTCATTTTAATGTTAGCAAACTGAAAATCATTACAATTTTTTATTATACTTCCACGTTTCGGAGGTCTCATTATTTACGGACCAATTTTTTCGTAGAAAATAATCAGTAATTAAGGAGACATCGGAAAATCTTATACAATCCATCAATTAGGCTTTCATTTGTTAGTGGGCCAACTAATGATTGATTTTGTTTTTCTCTTGTTCGCATAGCAGCGTTGAACGAGCCAACGATAGATTACGGCTTCCAGAGGCTACAAAAACTTATACCAAGACATCCCGGCGACCCGGAAAAATTACCTAAGGTTCGTTTTTATTTGACCTTGTATTTTTATACTTTTTGCCAACCATACTTGAATCCATTATAATAAAGATAAAATATAATCGTTCTAAAATATGATACTGATTTTCTTTATCACTACATAGTATAAAACAAAGTCGCTTTTTCTGTCCCTTTGTAAGTTTAAATCTTTAAAACTACGCAACGGATTTTGATGCGGTTTTGTGATTTATTTGTATAATACATGTATTACATATATCATCCATTGTGGCGAAGCTAGTTAGGTAATAAGTTATATTTTAGGTCATTTCATGATGCCATATTCTTTTCTCACAGGAAATAATTCTAAAACGAGCAGCGGACTTGGCGGAGGCACTGTACTCAATGCCTCGCAACAACCAATTAGGACTCGGCGCGCCTCGATCACCGCCAGCCAGCATGCCTTTCAATTCATACACGGGACAACTGGCTGTCAGTGTACAAGATACTGCTGCCTCGCAGTGGACTGAAGGTGGGTTATGAAAATATTTAGAAGTTTTCTTTTAGCGAACAACCAAGTAACTTTACTGTGACTATTCTATACTCATTTTAGTTTAGTTACTAATATTTTGATTGGCTTTTAAAATAAATACCTATAATAATATATGTTTATAGGACTAGTATGTATTATTGCGTATATGTTCGATTTACATCTTATCATTTTCCATTTTAAATAATCTAACATGTTCCATGCACCCGCCTGTTATGTTCTCTGCACCACCCAAGGGTCAGACAGGTAGAAAATGCCAACGGCATTATGTCCGCCCATGTACATGTGCATAAAGCTTTTTAAATTAAATTAAATACCTAATGACACATAACAAAATAATGCTATTCCAGGTGTAGTCAAAAATTAACAGCATTATGTGTTGATCCCAGGCTTTTTCTTTTAGAGGAGTACGCGCGCTCCGGCGGCTCGGTATCGCCGCGGTACTGCTCCGCCGCGTCCACGCCGCACGCCGCGCCCGCCGCCTACCCACATCCACAACACTACCCTGCACCGCCGACCTCACTCTTCAATACCACGTCACGTGAGTACCTACTACATTCAATTATGACGTTTTTAATTTCGTTAGTCTTGGCGGTGCTCTACCGTGCACCGTTTTTGTTAGTTTTTATTTAAACAGTTACTCCTAATTTTCACTGGGTTCCAGCCCTATAACAAATACATTTTTGTCAGTATTATGTGGTTAGGAATGATCAGTAGTACGTTATCACACTAATAAACTGTCTTATAAAACAAAATACAAAATTCTATAAATAAAATTACACATGCATCTACCTTATACTCGCTGCAAATGTCTAACCCAGCTTATCTTGAGCTAAACAATACAAACAAGGTTTAAGTTCACGTTCCAACGCTTTCTTCGCACGGCATCTGTTTGTTTACGTCGCTTTGTGTTAACCCCTGTTTTCTTTATCCCGTCCAGTGTCTCTAGGTCCGTACCATCCGGCGAACATGAATGGACACTTATCATCTGACCGTCACTATAACGCGTATAATACGAAAGATAGCGGACATTACAGTGAAAGAAATGGGAATTCTAAAAGCCTGGACGACTGTCCGGTAAACATTCATACAAAATGCACCGACAGCGATATGAAAGGGGCTCAGAATAAAGAGACTAAGCTGAGAAGCGCTTTTGCCGTAGTGAGGCAGAGTCCGCCACGCGTTGCCAATGAGCATCATCAGAATTGGCACCACCTCGCCGTCCAGTGTTAGTAGTTTTGTTTTTTATTTGTATTGCGATTTTGTTTTGTTTGGCTTTTTATTTGTCATATGCAATATGCATGCTTTTCTAACCCTATCCATTGTTTGGTACACTCGTGAACAAAACACATAACATTAGTAGGTAAAATAATTTCGTAACCTTTGATGAAAAGTTAGGTGCATTTGTATTTCTTTTTTATATCTAATACTGAAACAAATAATAGTGGCTAATGTTTTTGACAGATGTAAAATGCTAAACGAATATTACTTATCATCCAACGAACTACATAACATATCGTGTGAAAGTTTGATTTGCTTTAAACACGTTAACCGCCACGCCAGTCACTGGTGACCGACGATTTGCGGAGGATTTGCCTTCAACAGTTTTCTTTGGAAGTTAATGCTTTAAATAAGGACTTTCTGAATTGAATATTAAAAGCAACAGTCTGTTTTCAAACAGAACTAGACTACAAGAATCAAAATATAACGTATTTTCCTTGTCCACAGGAATGGGTGGTCTTGTATCATCACCATTCAGTGTCAATCCGTTTTCGCTGCCGACTTGCAGCGCTCAGCAATACGCCCAGACTGCCCCACTTGCTTCTAAGTAGCCCACAACAACACAGGCCTTCGATGGTGATGGTCAGTTTCTATTATAAGACATTTTAAACCTTATTATAATCTGTCTACAGGTGATTTTAGAGATAAAATGGTGTTAGTGCAGATTTTGTTACATATTTTTTTGTTGTTATTGTGTAATGAAATATTATCAGTGAAATAAGGTATTGTTTAATTTTTTATTTATTTGTTTTACACTTTTGTTCCTGACTGTACTATAAAAGGGTCATCACAACTAAGAATCTGGTAATGGCGGCATTGTAAATACAATTGTAATTTTTGTGTAAATATTATAGATAATTAAAATATAAAATTCAATAGTTGAGTTGCTAGATTGAACGGTAGCGGTAGATTTTATATACATTCGAAGGCTAACGTTAACTGCTCAGGACGATTTTAAACTTTAATGTCATGTAAAAAGATTATGTTTTCGTTTACCCGTATGTGTGTCGATTTTGTTCTTGTAAAATCTGTGATATATTTATTGTAAGTGACGTTGTAAATTTTTAAATTAATGTAAAATTAAATGTAACGGTGTAAATTTTTCGATTTTGAAATTTTGAATAGCGTTTCAATTATTTTCGCGCTTAGGTTACGGATTCGGACATCGAAAAATATTTTGAATTGATCATATCTAGAAACAATACATATCCAGTAAATACGAAGTTTGGGATGTAATATTGTACAACGAAAGAAAATGAAAATCTGATGCCGAAACGAAATGTATACGAAAATAAAATAAAATATCTCTTCTCTGGCTCACTTTGCTTAGATTCACGCAAAACGAATTGTATTTTGTGAGGTAAACTCCGTGAATATATTATGTAGTGACGTATTATTGTTTAACGCAACTGTGTATCAAATAAGACATTGTAAATTGTAATCGTTCATGAAACAAATTATCACGAAATACGAGATTAAATTACGTAAAATAATTTAAAAAGTTGTTTTATTTTTATTGATATTTAAAACACTAGTTTACTAGTTATTGTCGTGGACTTATTTAGGACAGTTTTTCTATATGAAACTGTACCCAATAATACTATGATAATATAATTTTGTATATAAATGACAAATATAAGATTTACACATTGAGACATAATAATATCCTGTGAACAACTTTATTTTCTGCATTTTCAAAAATATTTCGAAAGAACACTCAAATAGATATTTGTCATATAAACAAACACGCATTTAGTACCACCCATTTCACTTTAAATTGATGAGTACAAGTATCACAGTGATCTATCCAGTTTTGCAACTGGACTGTCCATAGTACACATCCATCATACTCATAATGTGACTCAAACAAAAATACACTTTTAAACTATTGTGATTTCACACATGGTACATTTTGCACCCCACTTGAAATATTATACTAACAATTTTTGTGTATAATATTCCCTATTGTTCAACCTGACTAGATAATGCATGGGTTTATTTCTACCCCTAATCGTACTTAGAAAAGAATTGAGATCGTATTACTACTGAATTAGCATTAGAATGGACTCGCCCGTTTTCAACGAACAATTTTGTACATTTAAATTAATTATGGTGATCTAATATTGGGCTTGGAAAGGGTGTTGTAATAAATGGGTACTTAATTACTTTGGAGGCATGACACCAAAATATATGTCTGTTGACTAACACCGTCACAATATTTAAATAGAGCATTTTTGAATTGACTTTGAACTCAAACTGTGTTCACGTAAGTAGAAGATGCACTTTGTTAAAATTAAATAAAACAAAAGCAATAAAAAAAAAACTAGGACCTTTTCCAAAATATAAGGTTGCACACACACCATACGACTAAGTAGATTACGCTACAATAATCTAAATGAGCGTTTAGTCGAGCTCGTTTGTCGTCGTGTGCGGCGCACGTGTGTCGCGTCTGTCGCACGCGTCCGTCCGGATGTCATTCCATATCGGTGTGAAGATGGACTTATTTGTACGAAGAGGTATGGATTTGTATTGCAATCATGATTTCTATTTGAATGATTTTACTGTCTATTTTTATAAGATTAAATAATCATTTTGTTAGTAAAATTAATTTTATTAAATTAAGCTGTAGTTAAATAGTTTATAATTTTGTTACTATTTCTGGCTATTTTCTCTTTAGTCGTATTTCTCATTGTGACAATTTTAATTATTGTGTAGTATGGCCAAAATCCATAACAAAAAATAAGGGTGTTTACATGGTGCAGGTTATTTGTACCAAAATAATTCAACATTGCAAATCTGCTGGATTATAGTATTCGAAATAACAGATTAAATGGAAAACACGAGTAGCAATTGTAATTCCTTATTATGAAAATGTGATTGAGTATCGAATTACACAGAGGGCGGGAGTGACATTTTTATTCTTATGCATATTTGTCTGTCCCTCATGATAAACAAGTTAAGTGAACAAATCGTCTTGTCGTGTCAATCTGTCGCGTGGCGGTCGGCGCGCGTGCTGGTCGCGTGGCGATGTTGCGCATTACCAAATTAGCGTCCGGTGTGCACCTAGCCTTAAATTATGTTAAGCGCGACTCGTGTTACTAATAGAAATTAGCTTTGTGGAAAATCGTTTTGTGTGTTATCTTTATTGGTCTCATTATCAGTTCAAATAACTTACTTCAAAGAAACAATATCAAGCAACAATATTAAAAAAAGACTTGATAATGTCCCATTGTTAAAAAAGAAATATGCTGGTACAGATAAGAACAATATTTATAGTTCAAACTGCAGACTATGAAAACAACATGAATTCGAGCCTAGAAACATTCTCAAAAATAAAACGTAAAACGCATAAGAAAGTCGAGGGTGGAACGGGCTGAAAACTGGGATGGGAAGAGAGGGGGTGGTCGACAATAGGTGTACAGATAACTTTCCTTCTACAGTAGAGTCAATACCGACCCTAGGGAGTTTTACCCTCGGGGTTCGGTCGCTTGGGAAAACTAGACCCAACAATATAGAAAAGGACAGAGCTATACATCACGCGAAGGGGGGAACGGTGCATCGGATTGTACTTATGTATTAATAATATATAGAGGAAAAATGCCGAGGACGTGCGTCGAGTGATATGTTGCGACTGTTAGTAAGAGAGGGATGGATGACATCAATTTGTCGTGTCGTGATGGGGTTTTATTTTGTTTCGCCTTTTGCAATTTTTTTTTGGGGACTATCTATTTTGGTATTTTATTAAGTTAGGCTTTTCGATTGGGATTGTTTGGTGGTTTTGGGGCGTTAGGGCTTATTTTAAATTCCTTTACTGAAGGTAGGTGTCGTTAACTTGGAGAACTATGAATTTTCTGCCTATACGATAAGCGGTTGTGACAAATGACTTGTATTTAACACCATAATGATTCGTCTTAAACTACCTACTTTACTTAACCAAAAAACAGTGTTATTATACTGTAAATTTAAATAGGTATCCTAAAAATTTCAATAACATACAAACATACTACAAAATTAAATCCTCTAAACTTTCCAAAAGCCTTAGAAATATAACTTGAAGTTCCACCATAAAGTCATAGTAAAACAGTTATAAGGCGATATCGCAGCGGCATCGAAGCGTGTCAACGGAGGCGTTAAGCGAAATTGAGTGAAAGTCAAGTTAAAGTATTAAAAGTTTTCAGCTAGCGATCTTTGTGAACGCGACGAGCGACCGCCGCGCGCCGCAGAGTTTGCAGGGGTAAGGCGGGGTAAGTATCGAGTGTCGATATCGATAAAATTATTGCTTTGGTAGCTAAATATGTTTCTGTAAAAATGAGGTGTTTTGAAAACGAAATTGTCACAAAGAGTAAAGTCAAAAGTCAATTATTTTCACTAAAATAATAATGAAATATCATTAACATAATACAACGCACGCTGAAAATGATAGAAGTATAATATGTATGAATACGCATAAATATTTTAAAAGCGAGAAGCTTAACTGTCACAAAAGTGTTTGTCACAAAACAATTTCATGATTGGTATCTAGAAGACTCAAAACTATCGATAAAACAAATAAATACATCGTTTCCGAAAAATCCTGCACCCAACCCTACTTCCTTAACACGGTGTAAGTTAATAATGTAATAGAATTACGACGGAAAAACTGTTGAACTCCGACGAAGCGGGTCGCACTTAATTGTAGCACTTTGTTTTGTGCGTACCACTGACGTCACTTGCTTGTAAACATACTGTGCAAGTGTGTGTGAGTTTATTGTGGAATTTGTATTTAGATTCTGTATTGTAAAACGAATTTGTTTGCTAAGTTTGATTGACATTGAGTTTTTGAAAATAATAATTTTGTTATGTCTGATTGATGCTTACAAGTTACAATATCTTATAGCCTGTCATAGATTAGATTTTAACCATCTATATATTGATTAAAAATCTATCAATTAGCGTAGTTTATGTGAGAAATGTTTTCCCTGAACAGAATAACCGTTCAGGTAAATCCAGTGTGAGGCAAAGAAATTTTAGAGTTACTGCTTTTATCTGTGCAAATATGAGCAGTACTCTTAGTATGAGCCTCTGCTTGACCGACTCGAATAAACCAACCAATTACAGTAACAATAGTTTCATTTTCATTCTTTCCTCTAAACGTAAATCAAACACTTACTAAGTTCGCCCAAGGCGGGAGAAGTCACTGGATGATTTTTTTTTTTCAAAAAAATAAAATAAAATAAAGGGTATTGAACTTGTTATACTTTCGTATAATTATAGGCCCTGGGTATTTTCAACAATATTTTTTGAGAATAATAAATCCAATGATTTGCACATTTTACATTATGAATTTCCCCCAAAACAATAGCCAAAACAAAAACCAACAACATATTTGAATATGCATGCATTCAAATGGCTGAATGATGTCTCAACGGAGTTTAGTACAAAAGTTTGGCTAAAAATCATGCGCAATGGGAAGGTAGTTAGTGGAAATTTTACAACTCCGACGTGTGTTGTCTAAAATTTTACGTCGAGACTAAATAAACTCTGTGATAGTTATAAACAGTTCGTGGCGAATGAATGTGACGTGATGGTGTTTCGAATAGAGGATGGAAATAGAAGGAAAATTAAGTGTACGAATAAACAATAATTTGAATAGTTAATTTTTACACTGAAGGATTGACTTTTAAAGCACAGAAGCTAACTGTACTTGTACTTACGGAAGAAATTACGAAGTGCTGTAATTCGAGATTTGCTTTTCTATATCAGTGTTTGGTCTAAGTGAGAAAATATGTCGATGTGCTTAATAAATATCTATATTTGCCAATTTGTGGCAATACAATTTGGTATGCTTATAAAAAAGCACGTAAAAGTTTCCACCCATATGATTCTTCTTTAGTCTTATTCTTCATTACTAGTTCTTGGGTGAACAGTTGTTGTATAAAATTATATCCAACTAAACCTATCGACATACGGTAGCTACTACAAAAATCTTCACACCGAATATTCCACCGTAACACAGCATGAATACACCACATACATATCCCACCTAATCTGCAACAGTTAGACAATAAATTTAAACGAATGTTTATTACTCTGGCACTTCACACAGTATACGTTGCCGATTCGCGCATCCCTTATCAAGATCGCGCCGAGTTTTATGGGTCTAATCGCGGCCACCGCAAATAGGACCCGAGTGGGTAATTTTCTAACCTGACCGATTATAGGATTACGGCTAATTAGCTATTACCGATATATTGTGACTTACAACGCAATTTCGCACGGTTACATTAAGGTCTGTTTGTCTTTTGTAAAAAGTTTTTCGTGGTGAGAGAAATTGGGGTAAAGTGAAGTAACGTAGGTAATAAGGATAGCATATACTTTTTGTACTCTTCACATCACATTAACACGCTTGCTTAATGCGGGTTGGTGATTTCAAATTCATAATAAGCCCAGGTTTTCTCACGATGTTATCTTCCACCGTTTGTCAGTGGTGTCTAAATAATCTTAGAATGTAAGTAACATATAACTTGAAAAAGTTACATTGGTGCTTGGCGTTGGTAGGTTTCGAACTCGCACCCTCTTGCATGAGAAGCAGACGTCTATACAAATATTAGAAAATAAGTAGGCAGTAGCTAAGAATTTAAAGACAGGTTCAGTATTTTAGCTACTTAGAAAGTATGACATTCACACAATGGAATAAAACAAAGCTTTAATTATTTTCGTCCATTTATTTTCAGGTAAACCTCCACTTCTCAAACATTGCAAAAACTAATTCAGAATCATCTTATTTGGCAGTCGTATAAATGCAACTCGATCATCCAAAGAAGAGAAATGCTAAACTTATGCCCAACTAAAATCCTCGTACGGAACTAGTCACGACCTACCAATTTTCCAATCAATAAAAAAAAAATAACCAAATTAATAATGTAAATTAATTAACAGAACAAAGAGTATTATTATTATACTGGCACTTAAGTAGGTACTAAAGATAAGCACCTAGTGCGTAGGATGGTAAGCCTCCCTTATAAATTGATAAGCTACTTACTGAGATCGACTCCACATTTTATGGCTGGCTACGATTATTTATTAAGTTTCCAGTAAATCTTTTAAATAATTGTGTTCTTTTCGTTACTTGTATACTGGAATATATTATATGATGTTAGGTTGCTTAGTTAGTATAGTGGTTGCAAGTGCTACTGGGTTTTAGTAGTATCACTGAACGGCTTATAGTAATCAACCCCTTTTCTATGGTACTAACGTTACTCCAGAAATAGTTTTATTTAATTTTACATCATACCACATCAACGGCCTATACGTGGCCATTGCTGACAAAAGGCCTCTTCTCACAAGATAAGGTTTAAGCATATTCACCATGCTTGCTCTATACGGGTTGGTGATTTCAGACTTATACATAATTAGAAATTATGAGCCCAGTTTTCCTCACGATGTTTTTCTTCACAGTTTGTCAGTGGTGTCTAAATAATCTTAGAAAGTACATATAACTCGGAAATAGTCATATTGGTACTTGTTGTTGGTAGGTTTTGAACTCTTACTCTCATGCATGAGAAGCGGGCGTCCTATGGGCAACCACAACAAACTTTAATTGAAACTGCGTAAAATGGATGACGTCATGGTGTCACCCTACCCTTCACATAAGGGTTCGAGTATAACTAACAGAGCGGTCAATGAACAAGTCTTTCAGAAACTGGATATAAGTACACTGTGTATAAGTAATACTGATGGCCGTTTTCACCAATCGCCCCGTAACTAACCCCTTACCTGTACTGTTGGGAGGTATCATTTATAGATTGATAACTAAGCCGTCATCTGTCACCTACATGTAGGTGTCATTTATAGTGTTACTTGAAATCAGACATTAAGCAGCATCTACCTACAAAGAATGTGATCATACCCGTATACCTAGTTACATGTAACAGTCAAAACCTATGCTACCTATGTAATTTTTTTAGACCTTGAGAATATAAGTATGCAAAATTTGTTCCATGGAAATTCAGGCAGTGAAAGAATTTATGGTTTCAATTAAGTCTGTGAATTCTATTCACGTACAAAATTCTGTTCACGGTAATTACTGAAATGTAGAAAATACCTACATACGAGAACAGTCAGGACGCAGGTATAACAAAAGCAATTCAACTATTAATACAACAAAGTTGTAGAGTATGACTCTCTCGTAACAAAGTCAACAACTTTTGCCAAGTCCCAGAAGGCTTTCGACGGGACTACGGGCGCCATCTTGCTAAAACTTTTACTACGTAGTTCGGCCGTATTTTCAGAGATGGCGTTGTATAATACACGTGGGACCGCTGCGCGAACTCGGTTTCAGTGGAGACCGT
Source organism: Spodoptera frugiperda (assembly GCF_023101765.2). Taxonomy (NCBI): domain Eukaryota; kingdom Metazoa; phylum Arthropoda; class Insecta; order Lepidoptera; family Noctuidae; genus Spodoptera; species Spodoptera frugiperda. The sequence goes on along the minus strand of NC_064242.1, from coordinate 4,843,099 downwards.
CCTGAAACAGAACACTGCGACTTGAGAAAGGGAGAGAGAAATTCTCAAGGCTCGGCGTTTAGGGACTAGTAGCGTTCAGTGCCGACGTTCCTTTTTGTTACAGCAGTGGGTGTGTTCACGGGCAACCAATGGGAGCGATTTCTCTTGGTCCGACCACACCTACCCAGTTTTCGATGCCTACAGGGAGTTGGATGGAAAAAAAATGTTGAAAATAGGTAATTCTGAACGTCGTTCGCCAGTGACGTAATTGCGAATTTATGGTTCAACGAATTACCTTGTTTATATTGCGAGCTGATTGAAATGGAATTTTAAATTATACTTCGTGAGTTAACATTCAGTGTTTACGAATTTCCAACGCAATAACTGTTTTTATGTATTAACGGCTCTAAATTTCGGGAAATGGGAAATAAAACCAAAGACTTTCTAGTCATTTTGTATTCAAAGCTTTATCAAACAATAGTGTTTGTAATAAACTAAGTTACGCAGCTTTATTTTCCAAATGTAGGTATGGTTTTACAGAATCTTAGTTACATGATTTCGAGCTGCGGACTACCTAACAGGTTACCGGGGCTCGAAAAGCAGGAGTAGGATTTTTTAGTCAGTAAGAGTCTGACACTCCCTCTCGCTTCGTCCAAGGCGAGAGAAATCAATGCCTTGATTTTCCCGCTCTCAAAAAATAAAGAAACATGATCTTGCTGTTTGTGGAACAAATACTTTTATATTGAAAGTAAATAAGATACATAAAAAGTATTAAAAAATATTTTTCCGTAGACCATCCTGATCATGAAATAAAATAACTCAAATAGGACGAGGTTATTGTCGATTTCCGAATTGATTATTATTGTGATAGAAGACTAATATAATATTTCAGACATTCAAAACAGCATGACATTATAATTCCTTTGCGGCCGTAATTTTTTTATCATTTATAATGTCAACAAAAACATATTAAGACATCAGATAGGAAACATATAAAGGTACACCTGGGTTTAAAGTACTTTCCTATGATTATCTACTTCACTACACACATGAAAACCTTCCTAACACTACACTATCTAAATAAAGCTATATATACACATAGTAAAACTAACGTACGGTATGCAAAAGATATATTGATGGATAAGCGCCATGTCCCTGGGAATTCGACGGTCTCTACACGGCTTAGCACTCTTAGGGTAAGCCATACGCCTTCCACGCGAGTTTTAAAGTATACCAAATTGCTTTTTAGTGGCAGTTTTGAATAGTGTATGTTTAGAAAGTTTGGCGACGGTCGTGGCTAAAGAATATGGACGGATAGTGGTTTTTTAAAAGGTTTTTTTTATGGATATTTTGTGTTAGTATTTTTTTTTATATTGGACTTTCGTATTACCTTAAAATGTACCTACATCACTGCACATTTTGTTGTGGTTAGATTTTTCACTTATTTTTCTTAAATCTACAAAGCGCTTCGTGTAATGTCTTGGACGGTTAGAATGGCGTATTTTTCAAACAACAACGTCACACCTATAATCCCCGAAGGGGTAGGCAGAGGTGTATCTGCTTATTACGGCAATTCGAAAAACCGAAAGTATTTTTATTCCACTTTGTTCATCTCTTTTTGTTCTGTGGTAGATGTACAGTATTAGTAAATAGATAGACCAGTAGATATTATAACCCGGTCAACATTTGTTCTTACGATTACCGAGCCAAAATCATCATTAACACAACAATATCACAATGCAACAAAACAATTTTCTTCAATACCCTTTAACGAGCAATCATAATTCTATCACAATATATCACTTCTGCCTACCCCTTTTGCAACATGTGTTGTGCCATTACCGCTAACGCCGCACCAACAACAAAACTACAATAGTGACAATTGATAATTGACAAGCAATAAATTTAATTTCAACTCTTTCTATTGTGTTCGTTAAGTTCAATTTAGGATGAAATTAAGATATTTATTTTTTTCGGGGTGTCAAGTATTGTAATGTGTTTGGATTTTGTAAATATGTTTGGTTGATTGTTTCTTTTTGGGTTCGATATTAAAGCTTGAATCTCAGTGTGGTAGATATTTCAGATATCCTGATTTCAGGCGTTTTTCTACCGCACGCTGCACCAGTATCAATTGAATTAGTAAATATATAGTATATTATTAGTGCAAAAGTCGTAAAACTTATATTTTAAAAGTAAATTCTATTTTGTCGTTATTCCGACGGGAGTGTCCACGGTCTGCAAAAATCTTAACGCCGCCGTGTTAACTCTCCCTTAAGCTTCTTCCTTGTAGATTATCCTTACGGTATTATCATGCACGTCATCACTGACGGTATTTCACGTTGAATATTATATTTTATTTTCTATAAAATTAATACTTGTTTTTATTAACGTGGACCATAGCACGTCACTAAGTTCTATTTGCAACTTTTCGCTAATCATGTGTTCTTCAACGCATATGACCAGTCCACTGTCACCTAAACTAGCTTATCTTTTTGATAGCAATTTACAAAATACCTCTTTACAACGTGTGTAATGTACCGTATAAATATGAATACCCGTGTAAATATTTACATGTAGAATTTACTAGATGTTAAGCCAAAATCAGCAAAAAAACACCCGCATTAGCAAACCGTAAACCTTCAGAGGGGGTGTCAGGTATAAGCACGTATTCTCGGCAATCATTAATATCAAGCGCGCGTAATACCTTGCGACAGTCGAGTATACGCGTCCAAATTGAAATTCTTTCAAATAAACAGACGCAGGTACTTATCAGATTTATTCCCCTACGTAAATTTTAAAGAGATTTTCCGGAATTCCTTTATCGTGTTAGACAGTTAACGTTATGAATGGAATGTACAGGGAACGTTGGTTTGTCTTGATACGATGATTTAATTTATCTGGTATGTCTTTAGGGTAAAAGGTGCTGTCGCGGATCTCACAACGGAATATACAGTTTTTACTTTATATCCTGGTTGGAGAAGAAAGATTTAAGATCCTTATTGCTATGAAAGGGTAGCAATGAGGATAATATAAATTAAAGTTTCCCTTTGTAGTGTGAAGCACATGTTACATTTAGGTTATGTTACAAATTATTGGTAAATGTTAAATTATATTTATTTTTGCTAATAGGTTACAAGATAACACTTTTATACATCAATAACTAGATGAGACCGGTAGTATATAAGTATAAAAGGAGTCTGTTATAAAAAAAATATAGTAACTATCTTATTCATATTTCCCTTCTTGATATAATGTTCAATCAGTACCTAATAACTGGTCCGATGATAATTGGTTTAAACTAAATAAATAAAATTTGGCATCAAAAGAGCGCAAAATCAATTATTTCGAATTATAAATGCCAACTAATCGCTTTACAATCAACAAAGTGACATACTACTAAATCTTATTCTAGTTATTCTTGGCTCATTAACTCTATTGCTTTTGTCAGTGCCATTATGAGTCTTATTGTATAACACTTAAATGTCATTTCTATTGTGCAATTCGTCAATGTGCCGCGAGTTTGTAGCAGATGTATTGCATTACAACTTCATTTTGTACGAGTCGTTATTGGCTAGGGTCTGTTGGATAACGTGGGGATTAGGAATAGATGGATATGACGGTGATTTTACTGTTAAAATTTTTCGATGATTAATGTAATCATAGTTACATTAATTATAGCACTGTTACATATATGGAATAAATAAACCGACAATAATAATGACAGATTTTTTAACCACAAATTTTTTTAGTAATCACATTTAGTCGATTTCGCTTATTAAATATCCTAAATATACCCACTGTTTAACACTAAAATTTCTAAAACATTAAAGAAGATACTCTCATACCTATAGTAAGAACAAAGTTTCGCCTCACAGAATCACCGCTCGTCACATCAACCCTATGCTGCCGCTCCCTAAGCGGCGCGCACGCACCGCCACTGTGTAAAGTACGAAATAATTTCACGCATCACATGACACCGAGTATAATGACCTCCGGAGTCCCCAACGATGTCCCGGACAAAACAAACATGGTCCTAATAAGAGAATGAATAAGTCCCCCGAAGAATCCTTTCGGAAAAGAAATTGCGTCGGTTGAAGGAAGTTAATGTGTTTGCTTAGGGAATATTTGTTGTAGGCACAATTGTTCCTATGTATGTTGGAGTAATACTGTATGTAAGTTACTGGGTTGAATGATTTTGTTAGAAATTCTCATGATTTAGATGTAAGTAGGTATTTGAATGTCAAATTGTCGTTGTTTAGCCTATGCGTCGATAAAGTTTGTGTTTATTTTCTTCAACATTTAATTGAAGTTCAAATGAACATGTTAAATGTATTTCATTAAGGTTTTTAGGTCAGTTCGAATGATTTCTGTAAAATTTTATTTTTCTCTCCAGTTTGTGTCGTATTTTGTCTGATATAATTTTACAATCAGAATAGTAAGCGGCAACATTTTAATGATTAAAATAATGTCAATCCAAAATGTCTGTATAATATTGTGAAAATTTAAAAAGCTTGACGGTTCACAAGTTATCAAGAAAAATGGCTATAAAGCTATAGCTCTTTTGTCGCTCCGACAAAAATAAAGGGGTAAGCACCAATCTGCGACTGAACCAATAAACTTCATCACGATGTGTAAAGAGAACAAACAATCGAATCCCAGTGCAATCACAGACCGCGGCTCCATAGATTGTGTTGACAAAACCAATGAACATTCTTAATTATTTGCCCTGTTCGTGTAAACAATGACCTCAAATAAAAACCAACATAAGTCGACCCTACAACTTCCATAACCTATCTCCCAAAATACATCGAACTTTACAGTATAGAGAGGTCTTTACAAAATGGTTTGGAAAACTATTGTTTGACAGCCCGCGTAGGGTCTGTCTCAATTAAAAATATTGCTAACAAGACAAACAGTTGTCGCTTGAATTTTTGGTTTTTAATTGGCTATTTGGACAGATTTTTAGATAATGGTGTTTGGTGTCGTGTTTGTGTGTTTATCTGCGTTCCATATGCCATGCCACAGCTAAATTGTTTAAAGTTTTCACTTTTAGGGCATTGATTGATTGTATTGATTATTTGTATTTAATGTATTATTGAAAAGACTGATGACTGTTGATGAAGCGAAAGAAGTATGTAAGATTCGTAGCAATTGGAGTTCCATTGTCTCTGCCTAGCTACATGGGAGACAGTTATGTATGTTGATTTACTAATAAAGCAACGTAACACATTATACACATAAGAATTAAAATATATTAGGAAGAAGTAATTTAAAACCCACAGTCGTAAACGTTATACATGTTTTAGGCGTTAAAGCATAATTATATAAATCCAATAACCAAGGAAAATACATTTTAAACGGTTTTGTTTAGCTTGCCTCATTTGTTTGTTTGCGTTAAATATAGAATTTGAAATTGAATTTTATACCCTGTCTGACGAAAATCGATCAAATATTTGGTCTTAATCTTGATGACTATACTCTTTAAAACCGTTTAACATATTTTTTAAACATAATTATATCATTTGTAAAGAAAACTGAACTTGTAAGAACACCAGTTTCGTTGCAATATAGCTCAAATCAAACAGTATAAAATAATAAGGGTGCTCCTCGTATTATTAACCAGTAAAGTAGCACTCAATTTGGGTGAAGGGCTCAGTGGCCATACGCCACATGCTTTAAAATAGGGATCAGGGGTAGTGCTGTGCATAAAATATGATACGATATCGATTAACGGGCTTGTTCTATCGATAAGCGAGGTTTGTATAGTTAAGTAATAGTAGTTGATAATATAAACATATTGTGAGCAATGTCTTTAAAAGTATATATAATTTTGTTAATATTAATTAATCACAACAGAAATGTGTATTAAAAATAAAAAATAAAAAAGACTATAATATTTCAAAAATTGTTAATATAAAAATATATTAAGATTAGTAGTCTCTTTAACATTTTTTTTCAAGTCTGGTTGTTCGGTTGTTGATTGGTTTTGAAACTATTATCGATATTTTATGTAGTCCAACACTACGGCCCTCACCCCTAATTTTTTGACCTGACAGGACATCTAAATATTTAAAAAGCTCTTATGCTTTAATTACGTTGATTTATTGCTCTACTTTTTTACTTATTGTTTACATTACTGTGATATTTTAATTATTAAAAAACAAATATTACCTTATATCATATCATATACTTTTTTACATATTTTGCGAAAACTGTGTGACTGAAAGCAATATCAACTAGTGAGCTACACTTCAAAAGCAAGCGACAATAAATTTCAATATCCACGCAATATGGATCCAATAGGCGCCAATGTTGCAACTCAAGAGTATAAAATTTCACAATATCAATGTCGATCGATCGGAGTTGAATATAATCGTAAGCCAACTTTCTTCAACTACGGCATTTTCTGCTGCAAAAATATGCAGGCAGCATTTATTGTGATAAGTATTTTTTTGCATTTACACATTTTTTTTATACCACGACGGTGGCAAGAAAGCTCACGGTCCATCTATAGTAAGTGGAAACCGTGGCCTATGAACGCTTGTAACATGCGCTTTGCCGACCTTTAAGAAACCTATATATTCCATAGTAACATCTATTCAGAATAAAGGTTATGAACAGATTACATGTACATTTGTTTCCTAACATACCACAAAATGGCGATTTTTGATGAGCCTGGAAAGTGACAGGCTACTATTTACATTAACTATTTGCGCAAAGACGCGGACAGACACAGTTAATCAAAACATATTTCTAAATAGCTCAACGTAATCGAGATTGTAACTAAGTATTAAATTCTACGAACAAAACAATACTACTCGTAACATTTGGTACATTGGGGTTTTAAACCATTATCAGTTGAGTCGCAGGACATTTTAGCGTTATCTTCGCTCCTCATCTTAGGGGCCGCAAAGCGGTCAGCCTGGTCTTGCGGGGCAACCCGGGTGTCAAGATGAAAGCCAGTTTTATTATGAAAAGGGTCACTTGCTAATGAGTTTAGTGGTTTTTGGATTAATTTGGGTGTATTCTGTGGTTAAGTTTTGAAGTTGTTTTATGTGAAGGATGATGTTAAATTTTCTTTTGGGTTTGATGTATAGGAAAAGTAGGTATATTGATATTTACATAATCTATCATGTTCCTAATTCCTATTTTTCTAAGTCACATAAAATTGTGAATGGCTACACTAAAACAGAATATATTTTTTTTAAACGTAACCCCACACTATGATTTTCTCCTGTTTTGTTACGGAGATCGCTAGTAATCTTTAAAATACTCAAGACAAACTTTAAATTAATAGATATTTTTAAGGTAGGTATCCACCTTATTTTTATACATGAAGTGAAGTAGATGTTAAAATAAATAGTAAAACTTAAGAGTTATACCAACTCCTCTATTTACTTCATCACTTTACTTACTCACAACTTCAGCCATCAATAAAAATGTATCAAAAATTCACCAGATTGACATCAAAACAGAAAAATATAGCAGAAAACAAATAAATATCGAGATCACATTGTTTCCCGCCGGCCGTCAAGTGTGACACGAATGCATAATCAATCAGTAATTCTGTGCGTCACAACGAACGCTGTGACGTGACAATCGCATGGGATTTGAAATTCGAACAAAGATTTTACGATATTCAAACTTTATAGACTTTTGTTTTCGGCCAGTTTTGTTATTCTTGATACATTTTAGGCAATATGGCGGCGAAAATTTGAATTCATTTCTAGAACGTATTGTGTATTATGTTTAAATGTTAGCAATATTTACGTTTTCATTTTGTAAATATCAAGAACAAACACATTTCAAGAATCAAATCTTATTTAGAGACTCACATTTTACATAAAACCTAAACCGAACAAAAACACGAACAGCCACCGTTCATAAACAAAACACATTTCCCTTCGGCTTTTCTAAAAAGAATCATTCAAAAAGCTGTCAAATCGCTTCATCCGAATCCCGAATGCCTCCGACAATTCCCGATCATCTGTGGTTATCTTTTAAAGGGGAATGACAAAGAAATGCGTCCAATGAATGGATTTTAATTTTAAAAGCTTTCGCGGCGTTCCTCGGGATCTTACGTACTCTTGGGAGTTTGTCGGTGATTATTGATGTTTTGACAACTCGTATTTACTATTAATTGTGATAATGGATTGAGGTACGGCGTAAAAATGTCTTTTGAATATTTCCTTTTATTTAAATGTTCCTTTTTCGTGTGTTGACACGGCTTTTGTGTTTATGGCTTCTGCTTAACCACCGTTTTTCTTCTGTTTTTGATAGGATTAGAGGTAATATAAAGCTTTGGTATGTTGCCGTTTCCAAAAACCTCTGGTTTATTTTAACTTTAATTACAATAAATGTTCAGTTATCGAAATATTTTTATTCTTAGATAAATTGTTACGAAACACTTAGGTACGTCATATTCTTCTTTCGTCTGAATAAACATTAAACTCTTCCGTACATCATTCCACGCATAGAAATTATAGCGTCGTATGGTGACCACGTAGCCATGCTTCGTTCTGTGATTGGCTGAATTTCCCACGAGGACGAAACTGGTTGAGATCCAACTCTTAATTTCTTGCTTCAACTCCGTCTGCCCTGTTAGCGCTCGGAAAGTATTCTTTAAACGTTTGTTTAGGTCCTTGTCGACATTCTGCAGTTTAGAAGTTGAAACATGTTTAACTTTCTTTTAAGAAAGGGTGTGATAGATTCCTTTTAAAGGGAAAAGTGAGGGTATAGGGTTCTTATAGCGTTTTGTCATATTTTCTCAGACATGTAATACTTTTTGATAGCGTGATTATTATAAATTGTATAACAACTAGAGTAGGTTTATAAGACGTACCTAAACAATTATGACCATTGGTTACCATGATTCTAATAGTCTGATAGAACTTATGTTATTCAACTTCATTATGATAAAAAGTTATTTTTTAATAGCTTATCAAGTAAAAAATACTTTACTTACATATCTAAGTAAGTTTTTATAAAGTCGGATACAAAATTATAAATTCGAAGGTAATACCACTCACTTTTTGAATGGGAAAAACATCCAACGTTTTCTCCTGACTCTTACTGACTAAAATTCAACTTGTTGGGCTAACAGGCTGCTCTTGTTCTTCTCGCTAGGTAGTCCACAGCTCAATACCGTACCCTACCACCTATACTATAGTATGGTGTCTATTTAACGCAACCTTAGAGGTACTACAACAAAGAGTTATAAACACGCATCGCAAGGTAACCGAGCTGGAAGTGCACACGCAAGCTGATGAATACTAGGTGTATTGTGCATCCATGTGTAAATGGGCGCATCTAGTGTGACTCATCTTTGATCATCTTATAAAGGTGGCTGGGGTAAGTACTTTGTGTAATTGGAAAGTACGTCAGTAATGTGAGTTATATTAGATTAAAAATGTACATAACTTTTAAACAGATTTTAATTATATTGAAACGTCATCGTCTTCTATTACCACATTAAACGCCATGGGGGGCAAAAGTGACCGGCGCTAGGGATTTGCCTTCAACAGATTTTTATTGGCGGTCAAAGTCTTATAGTCCAGTCAAATAAGGCAAAATTAGGTAAGAATCTCGGAATGTGAGATACCCAGCTGTAATTTTGTATATACTTGTATATTGACCCCTAAAACTTGTCTCAAAACCTACATATGGTAGGGTGTAAGCAACCCTTAAAATTCAGGGTCAAAGGGCCCAAAAATCGTTTTTTTTGCGGTTTTTTCGAAATATCTCATTTCCTATGGGTTTTTGGTAGTTGTATTCAATAGCAATATTGTGAAATACAAAATTCTCTACAACTTTTGTCTAATTTTTTTTTTATACCGAGAACCATTCAAGATAGAGGGCGGAGAGCGCTCGGTCACTGCATCTCTTCAAAAAAATTTTTTTCGTCTAACCTATCCGTGATGGTTGTCTATGGATAGGACATTAAAAAATACGTCATGGTTCCTAAAACCATTTTTCGTCAAAATCAATCGTTTGAAAGATAGACGCTTCCAAAGTGGATAAATGAGGTCTATAGAATGTGTCCTGCCCTCTAACTTTTAAAATAAGTGAGTAAGAAAACTAAAAAAAATATATGCTATAGATTTTAATGGAAACTTTCAACGAAAATTGGTTTGAATGAGATATCATAATTAGTTTTTAAGAATTGATTAAAAGAATTGAGAAAGTGGAAAATTAAGTGTGTTTTTTTTAAATGTATCAATTCTTAAAAACTTATTATGATATCTCGTTCAAACCAATTTTTTTTGAAAGTTCCCATTAAAATCTACAGCATATATTTTTTTTAGTTTTCTTACCCACTTATTTTAAAAGTTATAGGGCAGGACACATTCTATAGACCTCATTTATCCACTTTGGAAGCGACTATCTTTCAAACGATTTATTTTGACGAAAAATGGTTTTAGGAACCATGACGTATTTTTTAATGTCCTATCCATAGACAACCATCACGGATAGGTTAGACGAAAAAATTTTTTTGAAGAGATGCAGTGACCGCGCGCTCTCCGCCCTCTATCTCGAAAACGGTTCACCGTATAAAAAAAAGTTTAGACAAAAGTTGTAGAGAATTTTGTATTTCACAATATTGCTATTGAATACAACTACCAAAAACCCATAGGAAATGAGATATTTCGAAAAAACCGCAAAAAAAACGATTTTTGGGCCCTTTGACCCTGAATTTTAAGGGTTGCTTACACCCTACCATATGTAGGTTTTGAGACAAGTTTTAGGGGGTCAATATACAAGTATATACAAAATTACAGCTGGGTATCTCGAATTCCGAGGTGAATTCCTAAATTGACTGGACTATTAAAGAAAATCTTTCAAGTCGTAGTGAGAGATACATAGAGAGAGAGTTTTGAACCTTATTAATTTGATTCTTGTGGTATTTCTCTTTTCTGTGGATTTTTGTTCCGACAAGATATTTACGAGTTTTTTGACTACGAAATAGTACAACAATTACAAATAACGTCCCATCACAGAAAACTTCTCAAATCGTACCCATAAGTAACTATGTATCATCATATGTATCTAGCTATAGTAACAATAATATTCTTCTATTGTGGTTTCTCAGCACATTATTACGGCTGCCGTCCACGACGATGATGGATCGCGACCACCAAATCACATGAGATTTGAACTTACCCTTACGATACGGTACAAAGATTGAGGCGCTTTGTGCGTAGCACCTACATGACTTCAGCAAATGTTAGTTTTATTAGAAGATGCCTGTGTCGTGGGGTTTTGTTTAGTTAAAGTACTATAAAGGTTACGAGGTTGTGCAACTTCTGTTCAGCAGTAGGTATAATCATAAGTTGATGATTATCAAATTAACCTCTCGTATAGTGTATGAGATACATGAGAAGGCAACTATACCAAGGGTAAGGGTAAAACAAGTCGTGAAAAAAATTACTGTTAATAGTAATCGTTGACTAAATTTTACTTAAATTATTTCTATGATAATTTCAGAACAGGCATGCCCTATACTGCCCACCATAAAATTCTCTTTAAAAAAAATGTATTCTCCATTCCTTGAACCGCACCACATAGGCTTGCATTAACATTCGCTACAGTAGATCCGTATAAATATTTGACAAGACGACTCTGTCTTATGCCTAATTTATTTTGACAAATCATCTTCAGTGAATAAAGGTGTGTTTGTTAAGGTATCGTGAGGTGGAAGGTAAAATTGATGGAGTGGATACAAGGTTTTTAAGGTGTATTTGTGTACTTAGCTTTATAAATATTTTGATGTTACCGTGTAAATGTAACTTTTTTTGGATTAGATTTATTGTCATTGCGACAACCATTTGAAACTTAACGGTTTCACGTGTTATTAAACGCCGTGGTGGTCACTGATGACCGACGTTAGTTGAGGATTTGCATTCAACAGTTTTCTATTGGCAGTCAAAGACTTAAATATTATGAATGTTTTTTTCTTGTAAGAAGTAGAAAGACTAGTACTTTGGCTGTCACCTATTTAGGTGACAGCCAAATGAAAGCTGGATTTTGTTAGCTATAGTTCTAGTTACAATCTGTTTTAATAATGAATGATGTTATGAAGGACAGATTTTTACCCAACATCCCTAGACCAACTTCTTAGAACATCTATTATGTATCAAATCATAATATCTATTGACAAAATACCCTAATATCAATACCAAACACAAACCACCGAATTATTCAGCCTCGTCTATCTCATAAATAAATAACATGTAAGACAATAAATGAGGTTAGCATATATGGGCCAAATGCAAATATTAGGTGAGGTACAGTAAGCAGATAGTTCAGCTTCCAAGGTAAATAAGTAACCAACGTACAAATCCCAGAAGGTCGCGACATCCGACATTCGGCGAGCCTTTATTTTACCTTACATCTAACCAGACGGGTACAGCGTGTTTCTTTTAATGTTTTAAGCAAATTTTGATTTGAAAGTATATTTTGATAAGTATATCATGGTCAGATTTTAATGAAATTTTCTATGTACTACTCTACAGTATTTGTATTAAAATCGATATGTTAATTAGATAACATTGACTCAACAAAAAATATAGTGTTCTCTAGTAGACTGGACGAGATGTGTCTAAGTTTACTCAGTTCTTAAAAAGGTTTATAAAAATAAATGTACATAGATAACGCCACCACATTTTACTCGATAAATTACATTTAATATCCTAAAGGAATCATCCTTTTCAACCCTGATGTGATCCACTTCCAATGCATATAAAAAATGGTATCATTTAAATCTGTATAAGTCACAGATAAAAATAAATCTAAAAACGTTTTTAAAAATGTTAATTTTAGCAGCAACCTGTAGTTCAACTCGCCGGTTACCATTTGACATAGCTACATAATATATGAGACGAGTTAACAAGCATGTAGTTACCGGCTACCTCAGATGATGGCACCGCTCCCTAGGGAGACAGGACTAGTATTTGGATAACTTGCTTTTATAATATTATACTAATTAAGTTTTCACAAATTATGAAGAGGCTTTTGGTAAGATAATTTGTTTATGTTTATTAAGTTTCTGTTTTTAAGTTGTATAACTTAAATCTCGGTAATATTGTGTGGGAGTGCCATGCTTTGGCACAAATGCGCCGGCTCGACCAGAGTAATACCATGGCCTCACAGAAAACCGACGTGAAACAACGCTGGCGTTGTGTGAGTGAAGTTACCGGAGGCCCTATTGCCCCATTTCCCAATCTCCGTTTCCCAAATAACCCTTACCCTTATATTCCTAAGCCCCAAAAGGCCGGTAACGCACTTGTAACGCCTTTGATGATTCGGGTGTCCATAAGCGGCTGCAATTTCTTACCATCAGGTGATACCGTGGTGAAGATATTTTTATGAAACATTTTATTTAACTAAACCTTATTCAACATAATATATTACTTTCCATAAAATTAATGTTTTCATCGCTTTATCCACAAACTGTAAAAACCTAAGAAGTAATACTATAAGATTTTCATACTGCAATAATAACAGCACTGCAATAAAACCACCACAAGAAGATACGAGTATCAAAGACATGAAAACGATATTCAAAAGCAATATCGAATAACGAAATCGTTTTAAATTCATACGGCCATCCAATTTAGCTATCTCAACCTTCCACTGCCTGACCCTAATGTATAAACAGACGCGTTTGGTATCAGATGCAATATAATTATGTGACACCGAAATGTCAATTCTTTAATATTTCACAAGGGTCAGTTTAGGGTTATCTAGAAGGGAAATGTTTTAGAGCTGGTATCGAGTGATATGTTTAGTAGTTTGTGATTCATACATCATTTGTTTTATGGTTATTAAGGTATTTGAATTAAGGTAGCCATTTTTGTTTTTATCTAACATGACTGAAGGCGATGACTTGCGTTGTTTGTTTAAGAAGGATTGCTCATGATAGGAAATATTGGGTTAGTATTTTGCCAAGATTTAGCTAAGATAGATGATCTATAAAATTACCTTATTTGTGAAGGCTTAAAAACCTAAAGGTTGAGTTGCCTCAAACTTTATGAACCATCACTAGTAAATTTTACCATATTCAACCAAATGAATACCTATATCCAATATTCATAACACATTTATCTTGAAATTGATGTCAATTTACGAAGCGGTCAGGTAGTTTCGGAGACTTCTGACCGAAACTAATCTGTCTCCCTAATTGTGTTACCGACAACTTTGATCCCCTCCCACTGGGTATGATCCGACAAGAAATTATATTAGTTATAGTTGGCTTCGCTAATAAAGGGAGTTTTGTTGGTGGAACCAGCGATGTGTGTCGGTATGTCGAGTTTGTGGATTTTTCGATGATTGATTGAAGTCTTCTAAGTGTTTGTAGTATGCATGTATGTATCTCTGACTAAGATTTATCAATGGGTTTTATTTTCAACGGTATTGTAGATAGTAAATACTTTTTTTTAGGGGGAGAAAATCAATACTTCTTCCACTTTGGGCGAAGCGTGAGAGAGTGTCAGACTCTTACTGACTAAAATCCACGCCGTTTCTACTCCTGCTTGGAACCGGAGCCCCGGTAACCCGCTAAGTTGTCCGCAGCTCCAGGTATAATGTTGTCAATGCTCTAATGTTGGTTTGATTCAAAAGAAACATCATGATTGCTCTTCTGATTTTGTAGGAAATTGTTAAAATGAATTCCTTTTGGGCAAATCTTCTAAGTTCTTAGCAATTAAAGTTTAAATAGTATCATAATTTTCTGCATTTATATAACAGTTCTATTAGCATATAAGTACATTTTCCTACAAAACTCAGAATAACTTCGTTACCTCTATGTTTTCCATGTCAACCTTCTATAAAAAAGGCTCGCGACAAAATTTTTAAACCAGAAAATTATGCATGAAGCAATGTTATTCAATGAGGTGCACAAATCCCCCTACTTCTTGAATATTTTAAGTCTCGATGTCTCGGTGTTCTGAAAATTCATTACAGAGGCTTGTAAAAATGCCACCCTCTTTGTTTAAACGCAAAATCACAATAAACTTGTTCATGTAATAGTCTATACATTTTGAGTAGACAAGGAACATTGTAAACCGTTTTATTTATTATTTTAATCTCACACGGCGTGCTTCGTGCGTAAAATTATGCAAGATGGCGTTAAAACGATTTGTTCTTTTTTTAAACCGAATTATTTTTAAATTTTTATCGTCGAACCTCTTTGGATTATTTTTAGGAGACTTTTGATCACAATGTTACGCCAATCTGATGGTAACAATTTAAAAGAAGTAGTTCTAACTTTTTTGCTATCAATCATCCACATTATAATATTTGAAAGAGAAACTAAACGACCTCATTAAATACACATACAAAAAACAATTTATTTTAAAGCAACCACATAAACAAAATAAATGTATTTTATTTTATATGAAGCAATGCAAAACGTATTAATCTAATCTCTCCGGATTGTCCCAGGGCTAACTTGGAGCGGTCTGTCTGGCCAGTCCCTGAAGACTGGACCGCTCTGATATTAGAATGTCTCCGATCATTACTATCGAAGAGATGCATATATTTATAAACGAAGGGTTTCTACTGTTTATCGTTGTGGAGTTTGGTGAAATATTTGTATGAATACCTTTGTCTGTGCCTACTGTAATGAGGAAGGAATTATTTGATTGTTAGTTTGCATTAACTAGACTTTAAAGATGTTGAATCATTGAAAAACTAACTATTCAAGCAGTGAGGGCAGGCACATTTAAATTAAATACTTTCACAAGAGCGGGACACGGTTTGTTAAACTTTTTAATATAGTATATTTTTTATGGAAAAGTCCGTAAACGAGCTAATAGATCATCTGATGGTAAGCAATCGCCGCCACCCGTGGACACTCCAAACACAAAGGCGTTACAAATGCGTTAATCATTGGAGGAAATTTAGCTTGTTGGGGAATCGAAATCCAACGCAAGTTGTTTCACGTCAATTTTCCACGGGCGTGGTATTTGACATCTCGAGTCGGCTCATTTTACCAAATCATGACTTCTTACACTTTGCAAAGTCACACAAATATTACATTTATAAATATAAAAAAATATAACTTTTCATATAACGCAAAACCCTATAACCTAGTTAAAGAACCGTTTAAACGACCCGTAAAATACTTCAATTTGCCACATGATTGGCAAATCAAGCGAGACTTACCAATTTTGTGGCATTATAGTACAAAATTTGGACAATTTGGACACAACCTTCATATATAGTTACATTGAAAACCCATGGGATCATTACCGTTATTCGATGGTAATGATACAAAGCCTCCTCATTGTACGCCTCATTAAATATTATTGAATCAAATTGGTGATCTGAATTTGGACATTAAAACTATTTTAATCTGGCCGGTATTGTTTAATGGAGTGTATATTCATATCAGTTGCTATAAAAATTAAATTGAATTTGAAATTGGTCATTGGAATAGTTACGGTTAACTAACTGAAAGTATGCGCACCCGCAGTAAGAGTAAGGTTAGTGTTATGTAATAAAAAAAATAATTGGCAATAGAATACATTTCTGTAAATAATCGTAAGTACATAATATATGCATTCATTTATGTATTCTATTATTTTTATATTTATAAGTATTATTTTTATAAGTATCCAGATTATTTTTATAGGTATGTATTAAGATACGTTAAAGTTTACAATGACTGATATAAGTACATATTATTATACGATTTGTTTTGTCGAAACAAAGCAAGCGTGTAATTTTGCATCAGCACAAAAGTCATCATTAACACGCAAATAAATAAAGAATTAAACAAATTACTCGTAAATAGGCAATTTTATCCCCATAATGAGACAATGAGACAATAAATAAGCTCGATAAAGTTGGGCTCCGTTATTATTTACCGCTCGATTCGCGACAAATGGAACGTGTATTGTCGCGATTGGCGGGAATTTGTTGCCGATATTTATGGCTATTATTGTCGTCGAGGTGCGAAGATTTTTGTGATGGTTGAAGGTGTGTGTAACAATTTCTATGGTGTTTTTATAAACAAACATTAATTTAATTCTGTTATAGTATGGTCTAATTTAGTTACTTCACTACTAATTGTCAATATTACAAATGTTGAGCTATATATTTGAATAAAAAAATATATAAATTTCGAAAACAGCAATAGATCTCTAATACAACCCGGAGCTGCGGACTACGTAAGGTTTAGCGAGACTCTGGCTCGATATCAAGAATAGGGGTTGTTTTTAGTTAGTACGAATCTGACACTCTCTCTTGCCTCGCTCAAGCTCAAGAGGTGAGAGGTGAGAAGTCATTGGATGATTTTCTTCTTTTTTCATTAACATAGTATTTTTATTACATATATAACGTAAACATAGATTTTCAATATTTCCAAAACGTACATCAAAGATCAATCTCCTAGTTAAGATTAAACATCAGCAAAATACCGTATCACAAATCCATTTCACGTTTCATCACTGAATGTACATTTATACTCGTAAACAGAGAATATTGCATACAATTTATGCGAGGGTAATTAAACGTATCATGTTAATTGCAACCCTACAATATTGATGATTTTCACTATAGCTATACCTACTTATATAACAAGTACTTATCTATAGATTGCAAGCTCACAAAAATTTACATTGTTACAAAGAGTTATGGAATTGTAAAGTATTTTTTTTTTATTATTTGTATATGCCCATTATTTAAAGGTAATGAATCAAAATTGTATAAATATAAATGAGAAATGGAGATTAGTAAGAGACCTAGAATTTGACAAATATTGAACGCGGACTGCCTAGCGGGTTACCGGGGTTCTAGCTCGAAAAGCAGGAGTAGGAACAGGGTAGTTTTTAGTCAGTAAGAGTCTGACATTCCTCGCCTTGCCAAAGGCAAAAGTAAGAGTATAATTTTTCCCTCCTAAAACAATATTGCACACAACTTAATTTTCAAATAAAAGTTAATATGTATCTAGAATTGAACCTCTTGTAAAGCAACATAGTAGAAGTATACAAAAACTTCAAACAGCACAAAAATTTACAAAGAAAGGCTATTCATTTGAAAAAGTTTAGACAAGGGTTGTAAATCGGGGGCTCAAACGTTTTTCGGTTAAACAAATGCGGGTATAAATTAGCTGAGTACTGACGAGGGTAGCTCTGACACGTGGACATACAACATACGTACCTTACGAGTGTTTTGAAAATCGTCGATGGCGATAGTCTTATGGGTTGGTAATTACAGTTAGAAAAATTTTACTTACTCCTTTTCTAACAAACTCTGTAAAAACAACATTGATTGAGCAGTAGCTCAGCAAAACAACACATTTAAATAATCTTTATTCCAAACCAATAAATTGATCACAGATGGGGTACAGTTGGGTTGATGTCTGATCCGAAGCTACGGACTATCTAGCGGGTTACTGGGACTCCGGCTCAAAAGCAGGAGTACAAACGGGGTGGTTTTTAGTCAGCAAGAATTTGACATTTCCTCTCGTCTCACTCTAGATGGGAGAAGATATTGGATGACTTTCCTCCTTCTACAGAACGGCTACAGAATTGTGTCGATGCTACGACGTAGCACCGTAGCATTTATGCTACACCAGTGCTACAAGATACAATGCAACCTTTTGTTTGTGAAGTAGGTTTTAATTGTTTATCTATGCAATTACTCGCTACCTATTAGCTTGTGTGTTCAAAGGAGAAAAATTAACCTACATCTGTTAACTAGTTCTAGACATAAAAGCAACACCATTTTCAAACGAAATTCCTACACACATTGTGACGTACTTACTATACCTACTAAAATCCATAGTTACAGTATTGTAGGTGGGGTCAAACGTTTGATTTCCAAAGCTGTGTATAATCTAATTACTGCGAACAAGCGTCCTGCCAGGCGCATGACGTGTCATGACAAGGCATAACATGGAATTACCTGCATATCATTAGTACTAAACGTTAATGTGTTATGTTTTACTTTGTATTCAATTTATAGATAGAAAATATTCCAAGGAATGTGATGTAAGAAAGAGTAGAAAAGAGTTTTACTCATTTTTTATTCTTAACGTAAGTTATTTATTTTTATTTTGTCTAAACATTAATTAAGAGAAAATTAATAATGATAAAAATGGATAAGGTAATTAGAATCGTATCTCATTCGTAGACTACGGTCATAAAAAAAATATTGTAAAATCAATGTATATTTTAATAACTTCTAATAAATAATGTTAGTATGAAATAGAAATAGCCTGGACATATCCCTTGCATTCGACCGCATTGTAAATACATAACTGGTGAGTACAATCGGCGACATTGACGTTCTGCCACTGGACAAACGTTGCCCCAAACATTTATTACTGAACAGAGATTGTGGTGGAGACGACGTCGTTATTGAAACATTGAATTTAAATTATTTATGTTATCGTGAATCTTGAAATTTTACTGGGCAAATGAAAAGCATGAAATAAGTACGTATGTATTTCTTGTAACAATTTTTTTATGATATATTTATTAGCAGAAGGATCACCTGATGGTAAACAATCGCCGCTACCCATGGACACTCTAAACACAAGAAGCGTTAGAAGTGCGTTGCGGCTTTTTGGGGGTTAGGAATTTAGGGATTGTTGGAGATTGGGAAAGGGGGAAAATGGGCCTACGTTAACTTTACTTACACAACGAAACATAACGCAAGTGTTGTTCCACGTCGGCTTTCTGTGAAGCCGTAGCATCACTACGATCGAGCCAACTCATTCGTGCCGAAGTATGGCTATCCCACATTTAAAAACATAGTTCTTAAAATATTTTTATTGGATAGTCAGTCAATCTGATGATAAACAAATTACGTTGCCCATGGACGCCTGCACTTGCCGGCCTTTTGTAGATTTGGCGACTAAAAAGCGAGGGGTTAAGAACTTAACGCATGACCTTTAGTAAATTTGGCGAATGAAAGGAGATAAAATGAGGTACCGTATGTTATGTTTGACATTGCCCATAGTATGGAAATTGGTCATCTCTATCCCCTCCTCTATTCCTGTGACGTCTGCATACATCACGACACACGCGCCATTATTCTAATTGGTCACAAATTATGCCTGATCGGGTTAGCGCAGTTTAGCTGGGGACCGCACGTAATTCAGTTTAACTATTGTGCGATTTGGTGCTCTTTATTGATTATTGTACTCTGTTATTGTTGGAGGTATTCATTAAAAAATTTAATAAGTGCATAAATAATAGTAGTAAGAGAAAGAAACAAAATTGTAATTTAGCATGCAAAAAAATGTATTTTGATCGGACTATAAAGAACGCGATGGACTATTTTTAATACTTACTTATTTTATTTCAAAGTCTACTACTACATATAGAAAAACAAAATGTTTGTCAGTCGGTCAGTCCTCTAGTGAAGTTATTTGCTCGTTCCAAAGTGTAGATTCCTATGAAGAAGAACCAGCATCTTTTTCATTCAGGTTAACAATGCAATTCTTGGTTACATTGATGGAAAGGTTTTAGAAGATGCTCTTTTGGGGACCATAATAAAGGTTGAAGTTTGCTACAGATAAAAGTTATCACCACACACCAAATATTGCGACACAATAAGAATAATACTAGCGAAAAATCAGAGTACTGTATACTTTATACTACGCAATTTTAACTTACTACATTCACAATATCTCTTAATAAAATAAAGTTAAATCTAAACAAAAAATAACAACATATTATAATATATTATGTTACTAACAAAAAGGTACAGAACACATTAACATAACACGGAAATCCCATAAACATATGACATTTGTTTTAACACCCTTTGTAAGCGACGTCGTATTGTCAAAGTTCCCCTTTTTGACTACGAAATTTACTGTATAATAAGCATTTGTCTAAAAATTTTGATTTGTAGATCTGAGTTTTTTATTAAGTTGTCTACAAACATGTCGCAGTACAAGATTATTATAATATATTGATTCATGGGTTGGTGAAAATTAAGTTTCTTTTTTAATTAATGCGCATTTTACAATCAGACCACTTCTATATACAACTGAACATAGCCTTCTTTGATAGCACAAAACTGAGATTATCTTCAGTTTTCCATATCCAACTACTGCCAATCACCTTAAATACCTACAGGTACCATAAGTTCATCTGGCTGTAGGGTACCTAATACGTTAACCGAGGCATGATCCACTCCAAAACATGACTACGCCAATGATCATAAGACAGTTCTAAAAAAGGAATTATTTAAAGTTATACATATGAAAAATTTTAATATTGAAAAATGTATTTGTTGATCTGTATTTTACTAATTAAATAAATAAAAATATATACAACAAATTGAAATCAAACCAAACTAAATCCCGCTATTCCCGAATTAAGAAAAATAACACATAGACACAAACCTACTTGGACATGGTAATATAATTAAAACGCCTACAAAATTAATGCATAGTATTAATTAGAATAAAGTCAAGTATACTTGTGTGTGATTACAACGGTATCAACTTAACCCTTCCCTGGTTAATGTGATGTCAACGTTATTTATTGATGTTTAGTTTTACCGGTACCGTTGGCAAAAGTGTGGTAAAACGTAATTTTAAACACAACAGAGGACTATAACTACGGGGTCTATTAAATAAGTAACAATGAAATGTATCATCTACTTTCCACATGCAAAGTTACATGAAAAGCAGTTTCACTATACATACGTATAAGTAGTAGGTATTATATTAAAAATAAAATAAGATCTTCTATTTGTCAATTTAACAAACATCCTAGATGGAATGACTACGAAGTGCGTTCTTTCATATTTATTGATATTCAAGCAAAGTATTTTTTCAATAAAAAATAACTCTAAACTGAATGAAAACCTTTCCAAGAGATATAATTTGTTTTGCGCTCCGTACCGACGTATAAGTAGTCATTAATATTAGTAAAGGGTGTGTGTTTCTTATCTCATCTAGTTGGAATATTTCTATGAGGTTTTGTCACGATCCTATTCTATTAATACTATAGTTAGTTATCATACTAGACTTGGAAAAGTTAATAAATTATTTTAAAAAGAACCTTCTAAAATACTACTACAATTTACAAGCTTGAGAATATTGTTTACTGTCTTTATAAAAATCAAATTATTTACATCGATTCAACGCTAACTCCAATATTGGTATGAGACAACAAGAAGTAACATAGCTAAAACAAATGACTGTTTCAATACTGAAAATCAGTAGGTAATAACAATAATACAGATTAATCCACACTTAAGTAAAGCATTTCACTTGCAACACCACTCTCAAAATACCTAAAAAAAATAAACAAAAAAAGCACATTGGAAAACCGCGACCCAGCCATGTTTTATTCAAATTTACTTACATTTATACTAACGGGAGCGACCTTTGCTACGGAATTGTATTCCCTTGCCAGGCCATACATCTTCTTCACGCGGATACATCCACGTAGGTAGCTACATACGTTGGTACTTATTTATTTTCGCGGCGTACAACAAGGGAGAATGTTGTTTTTGTTAGTTGGGGCTCGCGGCAATAGACGCGAAACTAAATTTCGGAAGAGATAAATGTAGTGAAAATTTTTGGGCAATGCAAAAATAATTTTAAAAGTGAATGTGTTTACATAGCTGTTGGAAAATTCTTAAAAATATTATATGTCATAGATCTACATAATTATGTATATTTTACATACCCATTCCCAGACTCAAAATTCATGTAAAGGTAGTCGCTGTGTGTGATAAGACCGCTCATTGTACTCAAATTACTATTATATTGTATTTTTTTTATGTATGTGTACAATAAAGTATAAAAATAAATAAATACATTTTCTGAAATAACTCCTGGACTGGTTCTGGTCTGTAAGTAATACAAAGAACACAGTTATTATTAGGTACAGACTAATTATACTACAGTGACTTTCCTATAATAACAGAATAACTAACAAGACATAAACCATTTTGTGTACTGACACGAAAATAGTAATAGACCTATCTTTAGCAGCGATATCCAGACCAATATTCCTCCCAAATATTCCACTACCACAGACCAATTTTTCCACTCATACATCCTAAATTCATCAAGCGTAACACGAACGATAAATAATACTGGTTGTCTTATAAATTATTATCGTGTTAGCTCACTGCTCATTTGCTGACGAAGTTCAAACCCCCAGGGGATTCAGCCAATCACGGCTCGCGAGAACTTGTTATGGGAAAAGTATGATCCTGAAAGTTCCGTAATGTAATGAAATGTGGCGTAGATTGTTTTATATCTGGAATATGTGGGCGAGTGTCGATATTGAGAATAAAAATAAACTTTGTGAGTTATGTGACAAAGTTGAAAATAATAGTTACATGAGTATGAGAAAAATTTCTAACATATCATTAACATAAATTGTAACAATCGATACAAAAGTATGATTTTGAAAATTGATAAGTCAGTTTGCTAATTAAAATGACTTTTCATAGCAATGAAATGAAATACATTCACGGCATGATAAGTTAGCTATTAAAACAGGACATGTGACTATACTAGAACACCTACGATTATCCAACCCATCTCAACAAAAATAAGATCACAACTAATATAACATACCATCAATAGGTAAAAAAACATCAACATCAGCATCAGTACCTATAAAAAAATAAAATACACAGCTAAATATACTGAAATACTTAGATATTAAAACAAAAGGCAGAAGCAAATGAACTGAAGTAGAGCGATGTATCATCGAGTTATTATAGATGGGCCTCCGACGCGCTGATGGTGACAATTTTTCAACGGGAAGTGGGAACGGAACAATCCCTGATTAATCCTACGGTGAGATTATTGAAGCCATTGTGTGCGGTGAGGATGAAGTGGTTTTGATACTTGGTGTAATAAATTTTCCTTTAAGACTTGAAAATCATGTCAATTTTATAAAAAACTATAAATTTAAATTAGACTCGTTCTTTCTTCAAATGACCGATAGTTTGACATTTTGATGTTATTTTATTCTGTTTTTTTATTAATAGGTTGCACTTACCTAATTAACATGTAATGTTTGTAACATCAAGGATTTAAAAATGATCTTTCTTGTCACTGTTTTTTCACGAGCTACATACAGCATGAGCGGTGAGTCTTAAGCAGTGGTGACTGGTTAATATCAGACAGCCTGAAACATTTTCTGTAAGTATTACAATTAATCATTTTTGCTTTGTCTTTAAAAACACAAACATACGAATAATGACAATGACATTGACAGCAATGTAAGCATCAACTACGTGACATAAGATAAAGCCTTACATTACTTATAATAAAAAAATAACAATGACAAGAAATCTTCAACCACAGCTCAAAACCATTCAATCCAAATATAATATCGCGCCAATACTTACCATAGAACTGGTGCATTAATATTTTGGTTGAGTTTTTCGCCGCCGTCAATTCCCGGAGCGACTGAATGGGGGGAAGTTATTACCGGGAGATATCGTTCCGTCTCAATAAATTATAGAAGATGAGCGGGAACATTAACTAATTACCGACACCGATACCTGAGTGCTGTAGTACAGGTATTTATAGAAAAGGTTTGTTAGGTATTTGGGATAAAAATAAAAATGAATATACGAAATAAAATCGATTAAATTACAGTTATATAAATATCATCACATTATTTTCGTTTAATGTTGTGATATTGAAGTGTGGAACAGTACGGTACATCATATACAACAATAAAGGCTCATTATTTATTACCTCCACACCCAACCAAAACTTTCCTTCCAAACACATGAGAAAAACCAAAAACGTAAAACACTCAATTACAACAAGCAATCACATTCACCGTCTAACTTAAACACAAAGAACGAACTCGTTCTCATTGTCGAACCAAATGCAAATCCAGACGTTACACCCTTTGCCCGACGTATATTTAATTCAGCACCAAATGCAGGTAACAATCGCGAAACACCGGTAACTGCTGTAAGTGTAAACGAAGAGAGAAGCAAAAAAACGAAGGAAATTCACGGTAAAAACAAGTATAAGGCAACAAAGTGAAAGTCAGCCTCCCTTATTTCCCCTGACGATGGCCCGCCGACGATCCCAGTTTTTCCAGGAAATGGAAAATATTGCGATAAGGCGCATTATAGATTAAACACGACGCGCGTCTTTAATGCGTTACGGTGTGATCAGGCGGTACAGATAGTATGTGAGCGCCTTTAAAAAGTTGTAATGATGTTTCGTGTGTAAGTAATGGCGGCGATAAGGATATTCATATGCAAACTGCTCTTATTGTGTTCTGTTGGGTTAAATATTGGATTATGTTTAAAGCTGTTTCAAAGTTTGTTGTTGTTTATTTTGTTCACAAAGCTTTTTAATTTGAAGATGCTAAAGGAGATAGTGGGCCATTAGATTTATGTGTTGCAATAATTGGCAGTGGTTGCATGCGAAGAGATGAAAATCTAGCTTTATGATTAGTAGCTTGCGAAGAAAGACATAATATCCAGCAAAGAAAATAGGAACGTGATCAATTTACTAAGATACATTAAAATGCTGAAATGTCTTGAAAATGTTCTTAACCATTCACGTCGCAGCTAAAGACAAGAAGACTCAAGGAGGGTCCTCCTTGAGTTTAGATCATAACCGAGAACTCAAAATCTTCAGTTAAATAACCAGGAACATTCTAAGATGAAAATTAATCATAAAGCATCTAAAGAAGAATAAACCTAGAACTCCTTAAAACCCAGTAGCAATCCAGCAGCATATTTCGATCGATTAAAAGCATCTATAGATACCATCTAAAATAAAAAAAATATATCTACATAATTACCCTAACCACACACTAATCCTGACCAATTTTTCTCGTGTAATGCCCTTCGAGTGGTGCGTGCTAGTAATCGGTATTAGATCAAAATTTAAAGCCCCGCACACATGTTGCTGGCTCGGATTACGCTAGTTGAAGTGCACCCTTATTGTGGGTTGTATTATAAAGGCTAGTTAGGGATGGACGGAGAAAAGGCGTTTTGTTTTTGGTAGCTTACTGTCGCGTATTACTAAAGTATAGTTGGGAGTTTTATGAAACATTTAGAGGAATTTTATCGCAGTTAGAATCAATGTGTATGATGCAAAACATTTTCAGAAAAGTACAGGCATATGAATGATCTAATTTTTAACTAGTACAAAAGAAGAAAAGAAAAGATCATGAAAACATAAAGTATAAAAGAAACTTAGAACCACAAAGGCACACTGATGCTTAATAAAGAAAAATGCCCAAAAATAAAAATCTGGACATACTGCAGTCGAAAAAAAAAACAACAATAGTCAGCTAGCATTACAAACACCAGCTAAATGAACAGTCGAGCAAGTGTAACACAAGTAGGCGCGCATATGGTAACGCTAATTCCACACACTGCCCTTAGGGGTTGAAATAAAATAAAAACCAAATT
This sequence comes from Spodoptera frugiperda, assembly GCF_023101765.2. Lineage (NCBI taxonomy): Eukaryota > Metazoa > Arthropoda > Insecta > Lepidoptera > Noctuidae > Spodoptera > Spodoptera frugiperda. The sequence continues at coordinate 4,816,732 of NC_064242.1, read as the reverse complement.
AGGGGAAGATGACGCAATGGCACACCCCTTCGATTTTTGATAAATTCCATTATACGCTTATATCTCGATGCATTACCTACTTAATCCATTGATGTATGTTCGTTTTTAGTTATTCATGATACAAACATGCTTATTGAAGTATGGTACTTTGAAAATGATGATGTTATTGATAAAAATGATGGGACATAATGTATATCTGCTTTATTTAAAACTCACGCCTAACTTTAATAGAAATAAAATTAAGACATTTTAATGTATGTTTTGTGATGTACATACAACTTACTTCTAATATATGTCAGAATATGTTATTGTTTTATTTTTAAACATCAACGGATAAGTTAGCAAAATCATTAGCAAATTAGGTATCTCTACGGAAAATCGCGTGCGCATAATCTACTTCTACTCAAAGAAAATCAATAATCTTAGCAAGCAAAAAATATCTTCTTCAACAAATCCCAGTAACACATTAAAAATACTCCCAAAAATAATAAAAATACTATCGATTACTGGGATTCGGACCCACATGTTACCCAATTTGCACAGAACTAGAATCTCCCGCTGCGCTGAATAAATTATTCGCAAACGCCCCTGCTATCAAAATCATTATCCTTTACAAAAGATACTTGATTATATAAGTTATTATAAGCGACTCCTAAACTATTTTTGTTTATGATTGCAACACTCATTCAACATTCTGATATTTTATGGTAATTGGTCGCACAAGTGTCGCTTTGTGTTGCCAGTTAGTAAATCAACTGGGTTTTATGTTTGTGTTATTTTGAGAGACGTCTGAGGTTTTGGCATATAAAATTTTATTGTAAAGTTATAATTTTAGTTAATGAAATCAGTGTTTTAAAATAAAATTGTTTTATGAGTAGCAAGAAGACTAGTGTTGTAATTGTACCATTTGACACCGCTACTTATAATTTTGCCAACATCACTAACAATATACCTGGAAAAGATGATAATAGTAAACGATTGACTTTATTTAGCTAACCAGTCGATTTTCAAAAGTAAGAAAATATAGCCTGCCAATTGTTAATAAAGCTACTTACTATTAAAAAGTTTGACAATATTTCATAATATAAAAAGATTTACACCGTTTTGCTGACGGATTTGCTTAATTGTAAGATTCACAATAAAATTATGGCTATATCATAGCCTTAGTCTGTGACGAGAAGCAAACATAATCAGTTAGCTAGTGTTTAGAACCACAAAGCAAGGATACCTATATCTTGTTTCTTGTACCATTTCATACATCCATCTGTAGATACAACCGACAATCAGTCGCGGCGTTCCGATATAATGAATCCCTGAGGAATGATCCGTCCATGCAACAATCGTGACTTAACTCTTGATCAATTCCCAATACGTTGTGTAACGGACAGACTGATTTATTGTGTTAGACCTGTGTTGTAGATGAAGGTAGGTGTTGATTTGTGGTAATGAATAGCTGGGTAGAATATTTTATTGTTTGTCTTGTGGAAAAGTGTAATTGCGAATAGATCTCCCAAATGGTCTTGTCGAGACTACTATTTTTTTTGGTGTCAAAGTGAAGTCAAAGTCAAATCGTTTTTTCCAATTAAACCATAAATAGGTACTTTGGAAATTGTCAACAAATAAAGAAATAAATAATAGTCTGTCAGTCTGTCCCTTAATAAAGCATAGTTTTAAAATGTAGTTCGAATGGAAAAGAAGGAGCAAGAAACTTCATCGATGATAAAATTCATTATATATTTTGCTGTCAAGCATACATAAAAGACTGAAATAGATTCAGATAGTGAGAGATTGCCTTCTCTCACTATCTGAATCTATTTCAGTCTGAGTATGAGAAAATTAGTAGACTTAAAAAACAAAGTTAATGTTTTTTATTTTTCTTTCTAATTAATCTGAAAGATTTTCATAATTATTTTTTAGCAAAATAATGGACCGTATCTATTAGAGATTTAATAAATACAACATTATAAAAACCTTGAAATCAAACAATTCCCATCAAGCACATAAAAATAACTCAGCAAAAAAAGAAAAAGTATATACCTTTTTAAAAGCTTTCCGGCTCTTTGCCAGTAATTAATAAAAAACTGGTCCATTAACGGGGATATTGATCTACATCTTGTACAAGTTGATCCTAACAACTCTCCAGTGGATTAGCCAATATCGCAAAAAACAGGGGCAGGATACTAAATGAGCCGTCTACTGTTACAACTGAATATTTATGAGAGGACTTATAGTTGAATATTCTTGTTGTTTTTGTTACAAGGTTTAATGTGTTAGGAAAATGGTGTTATTTTAGAGGATTTTCTTATGTTGGTAGATAAAGTAGTGACGATTGACCGTTGTGATGTGATGTGGAGAAAGTAGTACAATTAGTTTATAATTTGGTCAATCTCAAAAACGGGTGACGTTATGATTTGGACGTTTGGGGTCTGGATACAATAAAACGTTGAATATGCGAGGAAGTTTAATTAACAAAACCTACATGTTTTCAGTAATATGTTTACCCACATGTTCTAGAAATATCAATTACTCTTTGACAGATCTGCTACCGAAATAGAAGATGCCACAGGCACAGATTTAATGCAACATTTTGGAATAAAAGTAAGAAATTAAACTTAGCTTTTTAATGCTCTGAAAAACCTTAGCATAATTTCGTACAGAAAAGTTATTAGTAAACTAAATTCAATTGAATCTGCATGATCATAAAAAGTATAAGAACGTCGATTATGTGTGCATTAAGCCTGGTCTTTATACTAGTCCACTCTAAAAAATAACAATAATATAAAATTATATTCAAACAATTCTGAATTACAAACTACCGTTGCACTAATTGGTGACATGTACCAAAACCACAATATGGTTCCCACTTACCTATACGCATACATAGCAAAGTAATAATATATGCAGAGTTACTGCAAAACTTACGAGAGATTAGCATATGGCTGGAGTGTCGAGTTCTCAGCACAATAAAGCAATTATAACTGTCATATTTCACGCCCTCACTGTATTTACATTTATATTGGGCGAGCGATCTGTTGTTTGCGATGCAGGATTGAAGTTTGTTATTTTGAGCTGAGCGCGAAACTTTCATTGGGTAGGCGGGCTCTGAAAGTTGGGTTTGGATTCCATTTGTTGATTAATCTGTGTGGATTTGGTTTTGCAAATATGTATTTAATATATTTTTTTATTATTGTTAGTGGCTTGTTGTTTATTTAAGTAGTACTCAGTGTAGTACTCAACTACCAGATACGTAGAAATCAGAATTCTTACAAGTTTAGCACTGTGACTCAGAATTATATAACAATTATTTTTTTCAATTATGTAAAATGTCATAGTACCGAACAAACTATTTTATTTACATTTTGCTTTAATTTTTTTTACATAGATACTCAAAATCATGAAAAACAACTTCAATTCCACTAGACTACTCAAAGAAAAATTCTATCAGACAAATTCCCATACATCTATAATATTTATTCCTCGATACACGAACTACTGGAAAGGATGAAATAAAGTCAGCGACATATGCGTATTTGCAATTCGGTTCACGGTTGAGGCTGCACTCTTCCTGATTCCATTTGGGAATTACTCTGTGTCGCCACAAACTCACAAATCAGAACTTTCATTATAATGTTACGTAGTACGTGTTGCTTGTGTGCTGTGTCTATGTGTCTGTTTGGGCTTGAAAATATTATTATTTTAAGTTTTGAATATTTAACTGTTTAAGAATTGAAAAAAGTGTTTATGGGTTTAGGATTTTCTACATCCATGTATCTGTGTAGGTACCACACTAATCTTGGCAAGGATTACAGGCACATTATTTTTTACAGAAATTGATAAATAACGTGTTATGTTTTAAAGAATTTACCTGATTTTGAATTTGGCGATTTCTTCTTTTTCATGTCTAAATAGAATCCTCATCAAGTAACTTTTCCGACTTGTAGATAAATATTTTCATACATTCAACGTCTTGAACCACTCGTAGATATAACAAACAAACTACCAACTAACAGAGCAGGTGCTTTCAATTCAAGTTCCGCGACCGCCAATAAAACTTCAAATCCCAAGATAAAATAAAAATTCACGACATGTACCGTCCAAATAAATAACATTGACAGTGTCCAAAATGGTTTTTTCACTGTCCAAGTGGGGGTCACGTTTTATCCCATTATTGTTTCTGAGAAATTGTAACAGTTTTGACGAGTGACCTGGCCGTTTTTCTTTGGTCGCCAGTCGGCCGGAATGAAAAATTTTCAAGTTGGTCCCCCTTGCTTCCCTAGGGTGCCGTAAAATTCTGGCGGACGCGGGATACTCCGGCTGACCACCGGCGGACAATTTGTCATATTCATATGTTAACGTGTCCGTCTTTTCTTGCAAAAAGTGGATAACTTAATTCCGGGAGGCGGCGGTACGGTTATTCGATTTGCGGACATTCAAATTTCATGTCTTGTTATGGTAATACAGGTGTTGTCTCGCCCGAGGCGGATTTTTACTTTGTTTGTCGAGTGGATTTTTGCGGCTGTCTTGAATCCCCCTTGTCTGTCTTTTATTGTCATTTTTTGTGTTTACATGTCACATGTTTAGAATGTAACACGTTTAAATTACTTTGTGTTTTCGTATAATGATGGGATTATTCACAAAAAGCTACCTTTAGATTTTATTAAAACATAAGGTATACGATTATGAATAATATTTAAACTATCTCAATTTTTGTCCATTGATCTATTTATTATTTGTTTTTGCAATGACAACAAAATTCGCCAAAAAATGTCTTAGATACTTAGCTATTTATCAACTTCCCAACATCTTGGCTTCTAGCATTATTATTCACGTTTTTTTTTTCTCAAGCTTCCACCCTAGTAGGGTGACCACACAGCATCACAGCTCACGCCAATATCAATAACATGTTGCAATTGATGACTTGTCCGATTTGTTTGGACCAACCGTTTATCTCTCGGCTTTACGACATACGTGTCCCTGTTTGACGTACCTTCTATATCGTTTGGACACCCTTGTAATACGTGTTTAAGAAAATGGAGGAATAATAGAATAATTATGATAATTGTAATAATTATTGCGTCGAACAAGCAATACTTTTATTTTCCAAAGAGTTGACAATAAATATTTTATTGTCACTTTTTTTAGTCTATTGAAACTCCCATATAAAAATATACATTATGTTGTATCTTTTAGGGCTCTATTTCACAATGTCTGGATAGCCGCTATGCCCCAAATAGATTTGAATTAAAAACGCAATTTGTATGCACTATCGATCATATAAGTTTATATGGAGGTGGTAAAACAGGCGCTTTAAAATGAGAAGACAAGTGTGTTATAGGAATAATTTATTTCTATAATTCATAATTTCATTAATTCCACCTATATTTTACAAATATATAAAACTCAAAATCAAAAGAACTACACGAAAACGCAGCAGGATCCACTCTAAAACCCATTACACACGAATCACTTAATTAAACTTAAAACTCATTACCATACTTATCATCGCTCATTACTTTGCAGCGTCATTTTAAGGGAAAAGTAAACAGAATTTTTGTCACCATGTCCAATGAAATTAACAGCGGTGCCCGATCGAGGGCTAGATCGGTTCTAACTTATGACGGACGGACACGCGATCTTGTCACGGTAATGACAGAATAATAAATTATGACGTAATAATACTTATTATAATGTGTACTCAGCCTTATGATATAGAGGGTGTTGTTAGCGAATTTAGTAATTAAATGTTCGTGTTTTTTCGTAAAGTAATGAAGGGTTAAATATTTTTGATAGTGTTGTTGTTTCATTTTGTAAATTGATATTATGGTGTGGTACAGGTTACGTATAATTAAAATTATGGTATGAAGCGAACTATGTATTATAATTTTATAAGTGACATTGTTCTCTTTAAATTTCTTATGGTCGTTTACACCAACCCCTAAACCACTTTTTAACTAAAAGTTACTTAACGTGACATATCACTTAAACTAACACTTTTGATTGTATTGGTAGGTATTACTTATAAGTTACCGGGGCTGCGGCTGAAAACAGCAAAGCAGATGAAGACATTGAATGATATTCCCCCTCAAAAAAGGGGTAATATTTATAGATTGGTGAAAACCAAAATGTCCTATCACCTTTTAGCTTAGAGATTCCTTTAAATTTAGGAGAGGGCGGTGTAAACGGACTCTAGTGTGTCAGACATGTTTACCTTATTAATGCAAGACCACAAATATTTAGTTAAAAGTAAAAAAAATACAAGAAGTAAAAAATATTTAATACATTTTTAACTGAAAATTGGTGCCTGGTAAAGGTAACGAAACTTAATAAGTGATTTGCATACTTTCTAAATGTAATTCCATTATGAGCCCAATAAAATGCGATGTACCACCGGTATAAATTCAAATACTTTATAGTTATTTAGTAAACAAACGTGTCTACTATCTGCCTACTTAATATGCACCCTTAGGGAGGATCAACTAGTATAAAATAGTTAATTTTTAATTACAATTTTATTACTCACTCGCATCCCATCCAATTACCGAAAGAAATATTGCGCAACGCCCAAAGCAAATTGAAATTAGGTTTTTTTTTGGCCTTGTGTGCTTTTTTTCTGTATAAAATATGAAAAATGTATGTATTTTTTAATTCTTCTTCCTTTTCCTCTATCTAATCCTGAACTGTAAGTTTATGAATGATTGAAAAGATGGAAAGATTTATAATGCTTGTCTAAGCTAGTTTTATAGAGAGAAGACAAGATTTATAAAGAGGCTTATTAAATGACGATCAATGCCTCTTTTTACTTAATATTTTTACCGACTTCTCAAAAAGGAGAAGATTCCAATTCAGTCAGTATGTTTTTTTTAATTTAATGGAATCTAATTTGGTTTTACTCGAATTACCTATAGAAAATGGATTCTTGAAATAGTTTTAGAAGATATTTATAAGTAACCTCAATTGCAACGTATATACGGAACAACATGGTTTCAACACCATAATTCGCGAAATAGCACGACCTATTTCGCGAAACTAAAAAAACCCTTTGAAATTCGAGTCGCGAACCACCACACGATGGAAATCTGAATTCCCCATGCTTTTACCCGATACGCATACGATATGTGTTATCTACTAATGCCACTTGGGATCTTCAGTAGTGCTTTGTACTCAAAGGCACCTGTTTTTTGTGTAAACAGAATCCATTTCGGTTTGGTTCAGTTACTTTGGAATGTAAAAGAAGCATTCGATACATATGTAAAAAAATAATAAATTTTACTCCTTTTGAAAATGCTAGTGACGTCTTAGTAACTGCGGGTGCTCATGGCTAGTGGAAAACGCTTTCCAAAAAATTATATTGACAAGAAGAAATTTTTTGAATGCCCAAAATGTCACAATTAACCAAAAAAGCATTTTTAATAAATGCACCGACTAGTTTAATGAAAAATATCAACTTAAATGCTATTGCTGATTTTAAACTAAACGTTTCTTGTTTCCAACAAACAATTTCTTTCAGATCCCCGTTGAAATTCCGTCGGCCGTCGGAAAAACATTACGATGAAAAATTATACAACAACATAAAATTAAATAATGAGCTTTAACCATAATTACTCGTATTACAAGTCTAAAACATAATTATTACATAATGATACATGTTCTATAGATACCTGGCATATTATATGCCAAGTTTAACAAAAAAATATATGACCAGAAAACAATACAAACCCAAAAATACATCGGAAAATGTATTAAAAAACATACAAATGCACTTGAAACAGCGTTACCATTTATCAGTCAATAAATATGATAAAAAGTATTATTGGGGAGTATATGCGTCCGTCGGGATACGCGTTATTGTTTTTATTTTGCACCCTTTATACGAATGTAAGCGCGAATGTTTTTTATTGAAATGATGTTTGATATAAAGATTTATTGCGAATGCTTTTTTTTCGCGGTGGATTTTTTCGGAAGGGTTTTTCGTGCTGGCCAAAAACGGTAGAAGCAAATGGATGGAGTAGCAATTTTGTTATTGAAAGTAACATGCTTATATACAGTACTACGTAATTGATACTTTGTTCAAGTAATATAATTATAATAATATTATTAAATAACTTTTGTTTAAATCCGTTGATGATGAATGATGATTAGAAAATTGGTATTAAATGGCATAGCATTTTTTTTTTGTTAACTACTATGGGGTATTCACTACACTGGGACCACTCGACCAACGAGGCAAATGGTGAAAAGTAGGTGTACATTGTAAAGCGGCATTGCCGTAATGTGTATTGCTTAACCTTTAGGGGATTAAAAGGCGTTACGTTGTTGTAAACAGAAGAAACATAAAAAAAACATAAACTACATGTTAAGTCAATAAAAAAGGTTAACTGAATATAGTTAGCACTGCGTTCGACGAAATATCCATATTAAACTATCAGTAAACTAACCAAAATACCAATATTTTCACATCTGTATTACTTACCATTACACAACTTCGACCCCTTACCAATTTTCCAATCAACAACAGATTCACCCCACAAACAACAAGGCTGCTAATTTTTTCAGTAAACAAAACAGCCAATATTGTCGCCAAATAGTGACGTAATATTAGGGTAAACGTCCCCATGCTGGCACGTCCTTATTTACTTATTGTAAACTCACATGACAGGTGCCTTAATAGGCGAAATAACATGGCGGGTGCGCCGTCGGTAGCTGGACGTAGACTAAGGTATAGGAGAATGGGTATCTGAGAGAAGAATGTATTGTATAAAATTAGGAAAAGGGTTATGATTGTACTTTTGGTACACATACGTAATTACTAGTATTCGATAGTGTGTGTTTTGTTTGACCAATCACGAGATGGTGTCTTATTCAAGGTTCCATTTTTTAAAATTACTGAACGCATCCCATGACCAAATTTAATGTTAAATTGTTAGAAATAATTTGTCTGAAATGTTATTTTGTAATGTTTCATTTTTATATTTGGGATAAAAAACTGCATAAATTTTATTGTGAATCTATTTATGGTCGAATATAAACTTCTACAATAAGTAAGTTAACCTGACGTTTTACATCAATAGCTACAAAAATAGTACCCAAATTTCAATTCGACGATTAAGTAACACAATCATCGAATCACCGAATGAACTGCCTGTCTCGTCTACAGACTGCTCGCTTGGTCTTTGTCCAACGTTGAACGCAGACCTCATGGGAAATCGGCTGTTGCTCGCTAGTTACGCTAGGTGCTACGGGTCGGGCGCGCCAACTACCTGTAAACGTAATTAATTAATTATCGATTTTCACTTACCTTTATTATATACTGTTTATTGGTTACTGGTTTATGTTCGGCTGTAAAATTTGGTGAAGGCATTTATGTCACTTTCGTATAAGTAGGTAGGTTGATTGATGCTATTATTATGTCAGGTTTACCTCAGTGTATAAGGATAAAAAATCACTTCTTTTCCTCACTTCTTTCTATTCTACACTCGTATTTATATCACAGTTTTTGTGTTACAAAAAGGACACTAGGATTTCCTCCAGATAATTTCACGTACACATCACACTCACAATCACTCGAACAAATATTTGTGAATCACAAAAAAAAAACTGTACAGTTTTGTAGTTTTGTGATAGTACTTACTCACATTTCTTTTCATATACTACAAAATTACACCAACAACATACATTAAAATTAATCACTTAAACCACAACAACACACCACACAAAAATAACACCCACCTAAAACATTTACAATTCAATTCTGAGCTGGAAAATCTACATTCTATTCAGACAGCTCTTATTTGGAACCTAAAACCTGCAATGTCTATCGTAAGTGCCAACAATGGGGACAGTTACCCTATCTCTGAGACTCTGAGAACCGATAATAGAGCGTGAACTCTCTAGGCGATATCTGTCTGTCTCGAAATGTCTTCCAATGCTGCATAATGTGGCAATGGGCGGTATTGTGTGTTTGTTTAAGTTGCAAATGTTCGGTGAATTTGTTGTTTGGCAATATTGCTATTGTTTCATTTGTGTAATCTTTGTTTTGTATTAGTAGTTCGCTTTGTCGTATTAGTAGTTGGCTTTGTATATTAATGCTTGATAATGGTTTTTAAGAATACTAGATATTATCAATGTGTACTGTGTTACTGAAGTATTATATTATCATAATTATATTTTAAGCATAGTTTCCAACACAAATAAAACTCTGTATCATCGATAAAATCACCCGCAAATGTTATCACAAAAATGTCCCAAACCCTATCCAAATATCAAATACAGAATTCATAGAAAATATACCATTTCGAAAATCACCACTGAATTTGAATGCCCATTACCGAATCTGACCGGTCAGCGTGGTCGGAATTTGGTACATTAACTGGCCGGCGATGCAATAAAAGAAGGTAGGCTTGGGCAATATAAACATGGGCAACATAACGACGTACAGAATGTGCCCTGACAGACATAAGCAGGGGAGTCGCGGCCAAATTGTAAATAGTGCTGGCTCCCGTTTAGTTTGCAATATTTGTGCGGTTTCGTGTAAATGGAAAAAGGAGTTCATAGAGTAGTGTGGTAGACAGATGTTTCAACACAAGTGACTATCAATAAATTGAAGAATGTTAAAACTAATCCATATGTGTACAATTTCAGTCAATATAATAAGCTTCATCTTTCAATTTATTTGTTTTTTAGGAGTCACAAATAAATAATGAACATTTCCAGCTTGGTAGACTTGGAATAACACCTATGATAAAAGAAAAGAAAATAAATCATCATCGTAAAGAGAGCTTGAGAGTTCTTTACAGAAAAATGGGCGTCCTCCACAAACCAGAGATTTGTAGTCATCAAAAGCAACGAAATCAACAATAAAAAATGTACCTCAATAACAGTTCCTATCAATTAGTTACCTAGAATCCAGTCTCTGATTCTTTCAACTACTCTGTCCACGAAGGGGGTACGGTACGATATCGGAAACGCTGATGTGTGTAAGTCGACGGGAATTAGACGTTACGACGACTGGGAATTGAGCAGGCGCGCCGCACATTGTCGACCGTGCGATGTAACCCACGATTATACGTACTATTACATGATATTGTTAGCTGTTTCTGAACTATAGTTTTTAAACAGGTATGCTGTTCTGGGAAGATGTATAATAAAGTGATGAGTTTGATATTAAAATGAAGGCATTTCACGGCGAGTCCTGACATAGTGAATCATCATGGTTAGGTACTTAATACCTATAACTTTTTGGCAAGCCTTGTATGTATAATCATTCCTGATCCGGAGTTACGTACTACCTAGCGGGTTTACCGAGGCTCCGGCTTAAAAAGCAGGAGTAGGAACGGGCTGGTTTTTAGTCAGTAAGAGTCTGACACTCCTTTTCGCCTCGCCCAAGGTGGGAGAAGTCATTGGATGATTTTCCCCCATAAAAAATGTATGACCATTTATTTATAAGTGCCAGGACGGATGATATTCTCTTTTCTGAACTTAGGAAACATCAGGGTACATTCAACCCAAACATTGCTAACAAATACTGTAATGGTAAAAAAATAAAATAAAATATTAAGTAGATATGTATAATTATAACTCAAAACATAAACGTAGTTTAAACAGTAACACGCGTCAACAATGATCGAGTTAGCGTTAACGTGGGTTACATTGTCCAATTAACTGCGTCAAACGTGCCTCATTGAGGCGTGACGATTAGAACGCGTGACGTGACAACTGATAGTTATACATACTATAATTATAAGTACATTGATAAATTATATTGTTTTACTTAAAAGAAAAAGTAGTACCACCTTATTGTCTTCTTTACAAAGACTAAACTTTTTCTTTAAAATATTAAATACAAATTCAATTGATGTAGTTACGATTAAATATTCCACTATTATATTCTATTATCCCATTACCTTCATATTTTCATTATACAAATCATGCAAACAGACTTTAAAAAAGATATAACGATTTTGTTACTAATCACTCGGTTGCTACGAAATTGCTACGCGAACTACGAAAACGTAGCCAAATCGCTACGAATCAAGTTTACTACAGAGGGGGCTTAAGTTTGTTTTACCTTTTGCTTACAAATAAACACCCTAGTAACAAATTATTAAATACCATAAATACATAATACCTTTTAATTACTACTAATAAAAATTGTTAGATGGAAACTTTCTGCAAATGGTACATAAAATAACTTAAACAATATGTGCATTTTGCCTCCTGCCTCCAAAAATTTCTTATTTTAGTATCGGCTAAAATCATGTGGAAATTATCCTCACCTCATTGGTATCTCCGACTAGCACATTGTAACCACAGCCGGCCATTACGTAGGGCTGTCACGTGCGGCTAATCACTGCGCCCGTGACGTCACGCGCCGCTAATTCGCACATTTACACCTCCATACCTTGTGCTAAGTGTATGTAATGTGGATTCTGTGGGTAATTAATGAATGAGATAGATATATTTGTTTTATATGAAAGAAGATCTTGGATAACTAAACGTCAAATTTAAAATTGCAAGCAAATAGGAATGAATTATTTTAGTACTTATCACTATCAAAATAAGGTGTGTATTAAGACAAGGATAAATTAATTACCAGTATCTATTATGATATAAAGTACTGGCTGAACTGCTGATATAAAATATATTTGAATTAGGAATCATAATAACATACAATAAGTTATTTGACGTTTAATATCATGTCTTCAAATTTAAATTGAGACTATGAGCCCTAACGTCTTACAATAACAATACAAATCCAGCAAATATTTATTTCTACTAACCAATTTATTTAAATTATGATCTAAATCAACGTAACAACAAACACAACTCTAAAACCACGTCTAGACTCAGTTCAATATACATAGGTGACGTCAATCTGTCCGTTTGTCCACTAATAATGGGGCACATCGTCTAGCCCCATTCGATTTACGCCGCAGACTCATTAGAAGCCATTGTTTATTCACACAATCAATATGAATGCGTATGAAGGTATATCTCATTAAATAACTAGATGATCTGATGAACGAGGAGTTGCTTTAGAATTGGGAAATGTTTTGTTATCATATATAATAATACATAGAAAAGTTATAATTTTTGATGACTTTGAGCAGTGGTTTCCAAAGTTATCTGGACTACGATCTTCAGGGCATTAAACCGTTACCGTTTATATGAAAAATACTATACAGAACGGTTGGTTAGTGCATCTTTCTACAGAGAAGACCCATTAGAAATTCGCTTGCGACCCACTACCACGCTTTTTTTTTTTTTTTTCAAGGTGGAAAATCATCCAATGACTTCTCCCGCCTTGGGCGAGGCGAGAGGGAGTGTCAGACTCTTACTGACTAAAAACCACCCCGTTCCTACTCCTGCCCGCCGAGCCGGAGCCCCGGTAAACCCGCTAGGTAGTCCGCAGCTCCGGATTAGGCATCAGCCCTACTGGGCCCCATCTGTGGTGGTCTGATGGCTCTTTGAGGCGCGCGCAGAACGCGACGCGCCGCACGCACGGGTCTGGTTCTGGTCGGGCGGCGAGCTACCCTTGCTCGCCGTCCGCAGACCCGCACTTACGGTGGCCGGAGATCGTCGCGCGATCCCCGACGCCCGGAGTGTCTCTCGCGACGGCTGGGGCGTGAAGAGGTTCGTTCTCTCACGCGCCCTGCCTCCTCCTTAGCTAGCATGACTGCTTCGCAGAAGGAGGAGACGGCATCCCAGTCCCCCTCGCTACGCACCATGGCTTGTATCAGTGCCGGACGCGAGAGGGCGCCGTCGCCGACCACATCCCTGAGGACACGGCGGTGCTCAGCCCACGCAGGGCAGACCGCAAGCGTATGTTCCACCGTGTCCTCCGGGCGGTCTTCGCAGTGATGACACCCGGGCGTTTCCTCCCGCCCAATCAGAAACAGGAACCTACCGAAGCTTCCATGTCCGGTAAGCACCTGCGTCAGGCGGTAGGTGAGGACGCCGTGGCGCCTCTCTAGCCACTCCTCAAAGAGGGGACTTACCGCTGCAATGACAGCGAGCCCAGCCCTCGGTTGCGACAGTCGCTGTTGCCATTCCGCCATGAGATCGCGCCGGAGCTCATCCCGCCACGCACTAATCTGGCGCGGCAGTGGAGTTTCGCCCCGGCGACGCGCGTCGGCGCGCAAACTAAAGACGCGCGCGAGCACCTTCGCCTCCAAATCCCACGGCGGGAGTCCGGCAAGGAGGTTAGCCGCCTCTCCGGAGATCGTGCGATATCCGCGGATCACCCGGATGGCCATGACCCTCTGCGACGTGAGCAGCGCCCGAGCTGGTCGCCGCATCAGGGTCGGCGCCCACACAGGGGCTCCGTAGAGGGCCATGGACCGCACGATCCCCGCGTACAACCTCCGGCAGGAGGCATTTGGCCCCCGAGGTTGGGCAGGAGCCGCTTAAGTGCAGCCCCCGTCCGTTCCAACTTAGGAGCCAAACGTCGGAAATGCTCCACGAAGTTCCATCGACTGTCGAGGACGAGTCCTAGGTACTTCATCGTCGTCTCGACGCCGATGGTAACCCCTCCTGCCGTTATTTGGGACCCATCCGGAGGTGGCGCGTTCCCGCGGCCATGAAAACACATGGCCTCGGACTTGTGGAGCGCCACCTCGAGTCCCAATTGCCGGATCCTATCAACAACTGTCGCAACCGCTCTCGCCATTAAGTTGGCCGCCGCCTGGTGCGACCTCCCGTGCGCTAGCACCAGCGTGTCGTCGGCGTAACAGACTACGCTGACGCCGTTCGGGAGGTCGGTACCCACTACCACGCTGCCCATAGTTTGGGAAACCCTGACTTAGAGTGTCATAGTCTCCTAACATCAAACGAAGACATAGTTTGCTATAATGTTTTAATTACCTAATCATGCTGCCTGCTCGATATATTATAACGATGATGATATTTATGTAGTATATTTTCACTAATATCAATACGAGTATTATCTAAAAACCTATCATCTTTTATTATGTAACATATACTCGTAAGTGATCAATCAAAAGCCACTTGTTAGAAAATACGCTACCTAGAAACAAAATAATTATATCTTTTTTTTCTCGGCACGTTAAAACACCATATCGTCTACCCCACAGCATCGGGATCTAACAATCTAACCCACAGGGTGTAGTAAACCCAACGTAGTAATTAACGCGACGAGAAATATTTCATGGTCGGACAAAACGAGAATTTTAATACGCAAATGAAATAATTCCTGAGATTGATGACGCGGATTCCGCGCCTGATTTTTTTCCGCGTTTTTTTTTTTAACGGAATTGAATTTTTAATTACGCCTCACTCGCTCGTGAATTGCAATTTGTCGGATTAACTGCTTTTTCTCTTGTTTATCGGTTCCGAGAAGTATTTTATTGTTTTACTTTTTGATGGATTGCGTTCATTGCTGAGACGGAGGTAGAGATTTTTTACTTTCGTTAAGGAAAGAAAATAACTTTAGGACAAACGAGTATTGCGTAAAAAAAATACTTATTGTGACAAAGTTTTAGAAGACTGATTTGCTTTAGTTTTAGTTCACATTAATGATATGGTCTAAACTGTTCTTATTCGCACATTTTTGTTTTCTCCATAACTTTCCTCCCAGACTAATTCATCCTACCCTGCAGCTATACAACCTCTGTTTAGTAAGTAACAGTTTGTTTCGCCTAAAGAGCTCCCTCGACACATACTTTATTCTAAAACATAGACTGCACTATTAAGAATTTCTTACAACACTGTTATTTTACATTTAGTACTAAACTTTCCCCTTAGCTGAGAGCGAGGTCATCGGACTTTCCACTAATGTGCTCCCGTCTCTAATTAAGGGAACACACAGGACCAAAGTTGTCCAAAACTCCGGACACATTCGAGCATTATTATAATATCCCTAACTTTGCTGTCCCAAAATGACATTACATGTACAGAATCAACGTACAGACTATACTGACTCAAACACCATGACTGGTCACAGAGTAAAATATTGTGCCTCGCCAATGTGACGGAAAATACAGTAGGGTAAATTCATTGAGCGAAACATGTGTAGGCTGGGGTAACGGACTCGGTAAGGGGTAACATACTCTGGGCGTTGTTTTAAAATGATATGCGTTTCATTTATAAACAGAGAGACGTGCGACCCGGCAAACATCCTCCCTTAGGAGCCAAACTTTCCGTCCACCTAGCGACAATATTTGAAAGTTATTTCAGCATTCACAACCCTCATAGGCGCCGTTAAAATTTTCCCTGCCACCTTATTCATAATACACACGTCATCTATCTCTTTCACGCTCCAATTTATAAAAACAAGAGGAAAAGGGACAAAATTATTTACAAACTGACATCTCGAAATTAACGGCGGTCGGCTCATGATAATTTACATATTTAGGTGAAATTAACCTCGGTACGTTAAATTATATTATGAATATTAATTGGTGTATGTGAAATAATGTTTTATATTAATTGGGTAAATGCAACCCCATCCTCCTAGCTTTATGGCTCAGATTTACCTAGAAATTATTATGATTTCGAAACAATACACAAGCGTCGAAAATAACTATTCAAAACGTAAGTTTTATGTATTTTATTTTTATTTTGGCAAACAATATTAATAAAGCTACCAAAACACATACAAAACATCTTGCTCAATTTTTAGAAAACTTTCTTGTGCAGAAATCCAAATTTTCCTCAACATAATGCAAATATTCAAGACAATTTTGGGGACAAAAATTGCAAACTCGAAACTGGAGGTTTATTTGGTTATCTAATAAAATATTACGAGCTTTGACAAGTGCCTCGAAGCTGCCCCCTTGTGGCCTTTGCTCCTTACCTTTTTCAGTTATGGCTCCGTAAGCAGCGACTTCGGCTTTTATCTTAGAAAAACAAAAATAATTTTAAGAGACTCAAAGTCAACAATCGTAATATCTAAGGTTATGATTTCCGCATACTTCTACATTTGTCAGTATAAAATTACTTCAGTAGGTAAACTTTAAAATATTACACCATGTAGACAACGTAAAAAAAAAGTTGGGTCAAAAAGTTAATCATAATACATAACGAAAAAAAAAAAAAATACTCGGAAAAGAATGAATTATAAATATTAACGGAAGGTCGCTACCCGGTAGATGAGCCCACTTTATCATAATAAAGGTCATGTTGACCCCTAAAAAATTAAACAATACACAGCAAAAGTCCTTACGGCCAGCAATAATTCGGAGGGCGGGAAAAAACGTTAGGGGATTTAAATTTAATTTTCGAAACGGAATGACGTCAAATATCCCCAGCGGCAGTTCCAAGTTCAAGCGTGGAACAACATCTTGAAAGTCGCCGTTATAAAAAGAAATAAAAAAATCTGATTGGGGCACATTTGAGAGTAACTTAATTATTTTCAGCCAGTTACTAAAGTTGTTGTGAAGTAATTGTGAAAATTGTTTTTCTTTTTAATTTATTCATCGAAGTGTTTAGTTTTTGTTCAACAAATATCACGTTTGTATTTTCTCGAGGGATAGTTTGAAGAAGTAATATCAATTTTTAACTAATTATTTTTCTAAGGGTATTTTTACTTTACAGTACTTAAAATAATATAGTTTTGACCGCTGAGGATTATTTTTAAATATTTGTTTGATAACAATTTTGCAACACATCGTGAGCACAACCACGTCACAATATTTTTTTTGATAACGTTTTATGACGTTCTATTACATTTATAACATCATTTAATATTCAAAATAGGCCAAGAAAACTAATTGCATAACGCTAAAACTCATAAAAGCATAAAAAAAATGACCCAAACTTAAAACCTCCTCCTTTTTTGAATTCAATAAAAGTTATGGTATTTAATATACTTTAAAATTTCTATAACCCTTTGCCCCATGCACAAAAACCTAAAACTAAATAAATACGGGACACATTTAAATACAAAGACAAAACATTGGAAGGTGCCGGGGGTAGGAGACTTGTACTAGTAATTAACAGTGGGTCCCCAAGGATGGACCGGTCCGACGCAATATATTATATTTCAGATGACATCCGCGTTGGGAACTTTGAAGGATCGTATCGTATCTGAACCTCGAATTGGATGTAGGTTTTCAACTTTATGTGTGAGTATTTTACGAAATGTTGTAAATGATGTTTGTGGTTAAAAATATACGTGAAAAAAGCTAAGCTTAAGTCTAATTAACAAAGCTGCGGACTACCTAGTGGGTTTACTGGAGCTCCGGCTCGAAAAGCAGGAGTAGGAACGGTATGGTTTTTAGTCAGTAAGTGTCAGACACTAGCTTTCGCTTCGCCCAAGGCGGGACTCATTGGATGAATTTCCCCCTTAAAATCCATGCCAATCATGGTTTGACTGGTAATAATATCTTCTATGATTTACAATGCAATACATATGTGATCATAAACCATGTAGGTTTATATACTTGGTGAAGAGATCAACATACCAATTTCCCAATCTCAACTGGAATAGCGCTTACGGCAATTTGATTAACAAGTTAGTAAGTTAGCCTTACCCTCCAATGAGAAGCAGCCATAACATTATATTCCTCATAAAATCTGTACCAGTACTCTTAGTACGAGTTTGCTTTACGTTGAACGAAAACGAAACGAGAGTGCGTTCGGCGCTCTGATTGGCCGGTGCAAATGAACGAGCCAATCAGAGCGCTGAACATAAAATGAACTCGTACTAAGCCCTCTAAAGTACTTAAATCAATAATACACAAGGACTTGGTATAATGTTCGTAATTTTCACAGTTTTTACGATGAACGTTATGTCCTCCTTTCCCCATTACGAGGAAACAAAATGGCGGCACGATTAATTCGTAAATGTTTCATGAAGACATAAAGTCTCTTGTTCTAGAAGAATAATGGGGTTTACGGTCGTTGTTGACGAATTTATTTATTTAACCGGATTTTAGTACTTTTAATTCTATGTTAATTAAGGTAAGGTTGTAATTTGAATAAGGTTTTTATATGTTGTGTTTACTTACTTTTTACATACTTTGATTATGTGTTTTAATAGAGATGATGACGGGGTTTGAAAATTAAAAATCTATTTAGTCCGTCAGTTAGATAATGAAAAAATATTATACGTGTATTTTTTATTTTGTCGAATGAGTTAACAAAACTTAGATAAAACGAATCAAAGTTTAGGAGTGGAAGCAAATACGTCATTTCTACGTATAAAATGTACCTAAAAGTAACGTCCGGCAATATTTAAAATCGATATATCTTCGACAGTATTTGTTTCCGTAAGAAAATAAAAAATACATGTCTAATATTTTAAAATAATCTATTACACGGACATTAATATTAAAATTAGTCATCTATGTACATTGACTAACATTAGATAAATATTTCGACTGAATTAATTTTTCGTGAAATCTTGGAACAGTCTACTGATAATGAAATCTTAACAGTCCAACATAAACAGATATGACTATAAACCATATTATTATTATTTGTGCCGTAAAAACAAAGTGAATTAGTTTTATACCACGCATCCCAATACGCAGTGGCCACTAAATCTTGCCCTGACATCCTATATAAGAGCTGCTTCACCCCTATTGCTTAGTCCGAATTAGGAATTATCGTAGGGTTGGCAAAATAAGTCGTACGTTACTTACAGTATTTTTATTGTAGCAATATTTTACTATCCTTAAAAAATACACACGTAATACAAGAATAGAAAAATGGCTACATATAAAAAAGTCTGTGATACCTATTAAGATCACTTAATAATTCGTTGGTATACACTTTATCCTGGTTTAACGGCACATTCACGTTTGCGCGCACGCAGCTCTGCAACTTCAATTGCAGTGGCGGCGTTCGATATTCGAACTGCTGTTTCGTATCTAGGTGTGATGAGCAATCTAGAGCTGCGGACAACGTAACAGGTTACCGGGGCTCTGGCTCAAAGCAGAAGAAGAAACAGGGTGGTTTTTAAGTAAGTAAGAGTCTGACACTCCCTCACCCAAGGTGAGAGAAGTAATTGGATGATTTTCCCCCCTAAAAAAATGAGATGAGCATGTGAAATTATTGATGTTTAAAAGTGTTATCATAGGAGAAATACTTAGTGTGGGTCCCACGTAAAGGTTCGAGTATTTTATGTTGTGTGGTTTTCTCATAAACAGATTTTTTTAAATATAGGATTATTTATGTTGTCTCCCTAAAAACTTTTTCTGCAACCACTCCCCCACCCGTTCATCTCCACAGTCCGTATCCGTAACTAGTGTTTTTCACACAAGTTTTATGTGCTATTATTTGCAACGGGATATAAAAGCCTGCCGGCCATGTTTACTGCTTACAACCTAATCCTGCCACCGTAAAGCCAAAACCCCTTTATGTTTTGTTTGACAGTAAAATCTTAACTTATGTATCGTTTATGTACTCTGCCACATAAAATGAACATGGTACTTGGTACAATTTCTGTAATGGTGTTTGTTGTGAGTGTGTGTGTGTGTATAAATTGCTTTCGTTGTTTCTTAATTGTTAGTGTGAGTGTCCTAAAAGTGATACAATTATAATAATTTACTTAAATATTTCTAAATATCGCAAACATTAACGTAATGTGTTAATGTGCATCTAAACTGAAAATATTTTTCAATAAATGACCTAGATATAATATCTGCGATGTTGCTCAGTAACTGTCTCATTATCATCATCGGTATAGTTTTTCTTGTTACCTACATTAACAAAAGATACATCGACGAATATTCAGTTACTAAGGAAACTCACAATTTCCACCTTCGAATTTAATACCAAATTGGAACACAAAACCGCAGGATTATTCTAGAAATAGCCCGTAACAATCGGGTTTATCGCGACTCGAAGTGATTCTATGTGCAATCAAACTCCTATGTTCCCCATACCGGTTCCACAAACGTGAACGTACAAGTTAACGTTATCGAACGAAGCGACGAAATTAGTTGTAAATTCGGAATTGGCCTGTTAAATTTAGAACAGGTGGGGAAAATTGAATTTTGAATTTGGAACCAAAATTGTTACTGGCTGGATTACCTACGTGACTGGGTTAATTTAATAATGGAACGTAAAATTGAGATTGTGTGTTACTCTCTAGTTTAGGTAATTGTGTGCCAGATTAGATTCTAAAATAACTATTTACCTTTTTGGTGGTTAATTGAAAATTAGACGGCTTTAGTTAGTGACTGCATGACTGGGCAACTGGATGCCGCGCAACGGGTAGCGGGTTCGATTCCCGAACGGAGCAACACGTTGTGTGATCCACAAATTGTTGTTTTGGGTCTGGGTGTCTGAATTTGTATGTTTGTAAACGCATCCACGACACAGGAAAAAATTCTAATGTGGGGAACGTTTTTTGAAAAAAAAAAGTTAGAAAAATCCTTTTGGCAAGAAACAGAAGCGATGAAATCTAACAATTGGATATAACAGGATATAACAGGATTCGGAATTTGGGAAAGTACCCAGTGAAAGAAGTTCTATGATGCGTAAGTTCGCAAATTAAACGAACGAAAGAATTTTTAGTGCTACTATTTTTACACTTCCTCTTATCAATAGAATATCAGACAAGAAAAAGTACTATCAAACCACCATACACTTACCCCTACCACTTGCATACCAATCCAAAAGCCATTTTGTGACATAAATAAAACAACTCTCTTGCGCCCCATACCTTTCAATTTCCACCTTAGTATGTACCAACAATATTCCCGGGACCATACTAAACAACTGTCATTTTATTTTATCACCCGGCTTTCGCGTAAACTCTTGCGCTAGTGATAAATTTTAATGTTGTACACGAATTATTGTCGCGTAGTAGGGGCTACGAAGTTTATACTACGTACGTTCCTTAAGGAATTATTTTTAATGTACGAAATAATGTTTGTTTTAATTTCTTTATTTGTTTTTGTTTTTTGGTGTTTGAAAGATGTTAATTTAAATGTTTTTTTTTTGTTCTAGGTTTAAAGAGATTCGCAAGAAAAGTAGGATCATTTTAGTGAGTGAGTGAGTTTTTTCTAAATATAACTAAGTCGAAGATTATTTTAATAAAAATAACTTAAATAACGTGGGCAGACCTCCGACCAGGTGGACCGACGACATCGTCAGAGCTGCAGGGAGCCAGTGGATGCAAATGGAGTTGTTGTAGTTTGGCCTTGTCGTTCCACGTGGAGGACTAAGGGGGAGGCCTTTGTTCAGCAGTGGACGTCTTCCAGCTGATGATGATGATGATGAACTTAGAAGACGTCTGGCCCATTATACACATTTATATGACGATACTAATTCACATAAGTAATTTAGAGTTATATGCAATTATGTTCATAAAAAAACAAACTATTCCAAAACTACTGTTTAAAAGCAAAACTATCATTCAGTTAAACCTCAAAAATACTTTGGTCGAAACTCACTCGCAATGTATTTTACACCCAAATATAATATTATTACAACCTCTAATTTCATATCGGATTTAACATAGCCACTATAGTTCGCAACCAACTTCCTAACTAAGTAACCAAGTCAAGTCACACACCACGGGAACTCACACGCCCTCAAGCACAACCTGTACATATTTAACCTACACGCGATTAATCTCTGATCTTTCACAAAACAAACAAAGTGAGACGCCGTAAGGGAACCGTAAAATTATTCATCCACCCGAAAATTTACGTAACCCATTGTAAAAACGTCGTTTTTTAACGAATTCTAAGAAGTTTCGTAACTCCGTCGCGTTTCAAATCCAACACGGGTCTCTTGAGGATCCCCGTAAAAAATTAAGTCACAAAAGAGTCCAAAAAATAAAGTTTAAATGTCCCCCTCTCTTTTGGTAGAGTAAACATTTTACGTTCGCTTAGGAATTGGTTGGCTGTGAATTAAAAAAGCTCTTTGTACGCTCGCGCTCCTGTCACGGTGCTCGTACACATTTTAAATATGCCACCAGGAAAGGGATCTTTCTTTTACGAATTCTGTTATGTAATTTTTTGTATTAGGCTTTTACGAAATACACACCTTTTATTTTAATTACTACTACTACAATGTCTACGTCATTACTTATAAGTATGAATTTACATATATACCTAAGTACAGTTACCTATAAACAAAGTTTTACGAGAAATAACTACAATCACTACAATGATGTAGTGACCATATGGACAATTGACACGGTTAATTAAAACACAGTTTGAAAGACATTGTGTGTGATAAATATAAATGATTTCTTTCTTTCATTCTTAAAACACTCTTGATTCATACAAAAATACAGGTAAAATCCCTCCAAGGGTGTTGTCATAATCCGTACAATACCAAGCCGCGAAAGCAAAGACCCGCGCGCGGTTAATTTCATGTTGAATTCATTAAGTTTGTAGGCGCCTTAACTAGGTGTCTTGATAATTTAATCCAGCCAGGATTGCCCAATTAAAATGTTGCCAACGACTTTTTAAATATTCAACCAGTAAAGGGTTACAAACTTCAAAAACGAGGTAAAATTCATCACTCTAGGGAGGATTTGTGTGAAATAATGACATTTTAGGTGTCGATTAGGAAAAGTTTGGACGTTAAACTTTTTAGAGAAGGATTTGTACTGTCAGGTTAGATGGGGTGGAAAATGTTTAACGTTTTTTCTGGCGTGAGATGAATATACAATAAATTATTGTCAATGGAAGAGCTTATAGTTAGAGCTTCCACGAGCTATACAATTCGTACAATGTGCAATGAGCCTCTGCGCTTATCTCAGATTAATCCCCTTGCATGCTTCCCAAAATTTTCACTTGCGTTAGTTACTGGTCTGATAACAAAGGCATCAATAGTATGACTGACAAATCAAAATATAGACATTTGAATTAACAGTAATAAATACTTACCTACTTATCAAGATTTGTATGGGACATACGTATTCCTAAATAATTTCATTCTTATATTTCAAATACTTAGGTACTTACTTACGAACCTATCAACATCATGGCTGAAAATACCATCAGAGTTAGAGCAACTGAGGATAATCCGATCAGAACTATGGCACAACTCAAAATATAATCTAGACGTAGATGGAACAGAAAATTGTAGAAACGTCTTTGATATAATTTTTTGATGGAAAATTATCTCTAATGGAAGGAATTTCCAAGGAATTATTGTGAATTGAATTGCAATTGGTAATTAAATATTCATAAGATAAGAACAAGAACAGAAAGGATTTATGTAGGGGTAAGTAACCTTTTTCTGTAATAATATTTTTATTATGTTTGTATTTTTATATTGTTTATTAGAGCCACTCATAACCAAGACGTGTAACGGACAAAAGAGTAATAGAAATCACGTCATGTTAAAATTCACACATTTTTATCAAAAACTATAGATGAGGCAAGTAGATATTCAGGAGCTGCGGACTACCTAGCGGGTTTACCGGGGCTCCGGCTCAAAAAGCAAGAGTAGGAACGGGGTAGTTTTTAGCCAGTAAGAGTCTGACACTCCCTCATGCCTCACCCAAGGCAGGAGAAATCATTGAATGATTTGCCCACCCCCACAAAAAAAAGGTAAGTAGACATAATGCCCAGAATCTAGACAACTTAGTATAGATAAAGTATTAAAGGTTAGCGTTAATATTAAAAGTTCCTTTCTGAAACTCAAAAATATTTTCATTAGATACTGCAACTAACAACTCAACAGTACCCTGTCCTCTACCCGTACCTAAATAGCCAAGGGACAGTCGGACGTGGAGTGGCCGTGGACGGTGGACAGACGGAGAACAGGCAACTTTTAATATTTTCATTACAGTGCCCGTCCCTTAGGCACGCCGCTCTGATTGTACAATGTACATGGAGCTTCGATGTAGCTTGTATTTTTAGTTAACATAATTATACATTATATTGGTATTATACTTTTTTATTACAAACTATTTTTCACATGTAGGATAATGTGTCAAAATATGTGTCGAAGTTAAACTTATTGCAACTTAGACGATGTTATGCTACGAAGATGTAATAGCTAAACTATGAAACTATGTGACCGTTTCATGGTCTCCACACTGGATATTCGCAGTTCAGGTTAAGAAAACGCTACTGCCTATTTTCGGTTCAGTCGGTAGATATCTGGCCACCTCTTAAAATACCCGCAGGAAGCAGGGGCGTAGCTAGCGCCGTATCTGCCGTATCAATTATACGGGGCCCCCGGTCCTCAGGGGCCCCAAACATAAGCTCCCTGTTAAGGTAAGATTTGAGGCTTGAGAGACAGGACGGAAAAAGTAACAAGGTACATGATTTCCACTCCAACCAAAAAAAAAAAAGAAAAAAGGGGGCCCCAAACAAACAATTATACGGGGCCCCGCCAAAACACGCTACGCCACTGGCAGGAAGAGTAGGGTTGGGGACAAATTATTATAGGTATTATATTCTACCGTCACCAGTACTACACGACAAACTTTAAACCAGGCTGTACCTGGTTACTACTCGTATAAAATTTGATGTAAATATGGGAAGTAGAACCGAAATTTTCGTTC
Source organism: Spodoptera frugiperda (assembly GCF_023101765.2). Taxonomy (NCBI): domain Eukaryota; kingdom Metazoa; phylum Arthropoda; class Insecta; order Lepidoptera; family Noctuidae; genus Spodoptera; species Spodoptera frugiperda. The sequence continues at coordinate 4,791,291 of NC_064242.1, read as the reverse complement.
TAAACTACTTTTTAACCGACTTAAACAAAGAAGGTTCAGTTTGTCTAATCCAGAATCTTTTTTAATCCATCTATCAATATAAAAAATTATATACTTCCTGTTTTGTAGATACCGAGCATTTATTATATTGCGTTAGTCATCGGCCTCGGTAGCGCAGTAGGCAGCGCGTAAGTCTCATAATCTTAAGGTCGTGAGTTCGATCCTCACCCGGGGCAATTCTTTTTGGCCTACGACCTACTTTTTATTTGCAATTATCACTTAAATTTTGATGCTTACACGTTAAAATAGGTACTATCTATACTTAAACATTTTTATTTTCATTTATTCACCAACTTGGAAGTGATGGAATCAAAAGGTTTTGTTACCGGTTCCTAAGTCTGAAAATAAAAATTAAATAGTAACTAGGCACATAAAAACGTTCTATAACCAATCAACTACTGTATTTTCTCACAACTCGAGAAAGTGAAAGTTTGTTTTCAATGGTTGGCCATGGTTCACTTTAGTACCAGTAGCGACATCTATCAGATTATACGAATAATACCCTTCCTACAGTCGGGTAAAAATAATATTGTTGAGTATGTTAACAGTCTAGTTCCCCTAAAATTGTATAGATGGCTCTCAATACAGCGCCACCTAGTGTCTTTACCAAGAACTAAAATGTAAAACGGACACAGTTGTACTGATGGTCGTTATAGTTAAGACAAATGTCACTAGAGGGCGTTGTACTAAAATAATAATATTAATTTTGTTTTATTTAAATAAAGTACTTAATGTAGCTCAATTTTCAACATAATTATTAAAAAATATATCCCTTATAAGTTGTTAAAATATTTATTCAGAAGTAAAGTTGAAAAGTCTAATAATGCAAGATGTATTATTTTCCTAGACATGTTACCTCAATAAATCTATGTGGCGTCACCATCAATTACTTAAATCATCTTAATATTCAGAGTTAATAAAAATCGACACAAAAAATTCAACACAACTTTAATTTTATTTAACCAGACAACCATAAAAAAGACAATTTATTATCGTTTCTAAATCAATAAAATATTTACGCAAACGATGAAAAATAAACCGAAAATTGTTTTTTTACAAGGTCGTCCGCTGGCGCCAGTATTTTAAATTCTTTTCTGATGATACCGGACTTGTGGCTGAATAACAAGGGATTTACCGCTTTTTTAAGTAGTTTTTCTTATTATTGCCAATTTTTTACTCTAACGACTGTTATTTTTATTGTTATTGAGGTCGTGAAATCAATAAATGCATTTTATATTTGACATTTAGCGGATTTTAACATTCTTACTTGACCCTTTACGATCGATCCTAAGTTTATTGTGATTGAATTCAATGCAATTTTATAAAAATAATTTTATTTATGCTTTTTGTAACGGAAGAGCAAATACATTTTGTTAATAATGGCCCTAAAGTCCTAAAAAATAAAGAAAGCTAATATAGAATGCAGTAGTAAACATTTGGAAAGACTATTAAAATAATAACTATGCATATTTAGGAACAAATATAGACTATTGAGCACTACTATCAATCTAAACATTGATTTAGGATAAGTACCTGAATCAAACTAACGCACGATGATCGTGAAGGAGAGTAAAGTTTAGATATTTTAATTGATATTCAAAATTCATAGTAGGCACTTAAAATCCGGAGCTGCGGACTGCCTAGCGGATTAGCGGAGCTCCGGCTCAAAAAGCAGGAGTAGGAATGTGGTGGTTTTTAGTCAGTAAGAGTCTGACACTGCCTCTCGCCTCGCCCAAGGTGGAAGAAGTCATTGGATGATTTTGCCCTCTCAAAAGGAAGACACATAAAATGTATCCATATACAAGTTAGCACGCAGTATACCATTATGTCCATCATACTTATGCTTAAACCACCTTACATGTAATCAGTTGGGGAATGTGGAGTGAGGTATTACGAAGGTTTAAGTTTAGTCTGCTAATAAGTACTAGGTGTAGCCGCACTACAGCTATTGTAACATAAATACTTCTCCAACTCCTTACAAACTACTCATAACTTACTTTTTCAACAGATATCCTTTTAAAAACATATTCTAAGCAATTAATTTTAGTAGAACTACTTGAAATTCTACAGTTAAAACGTACTTCTCAGTTACTTTTTCGCATGAAATATTTGCATTCTTACACCCCAGCCACTGGCCAGTAAACTAGCGTCCAGTAAGGTCACTTTTGACAGTTAAAGTAGTAAAATAAAACAGTCGCTTGCGCACTGGTTTGATGGAGTATTGTTTCGGATTCCGTCACGCGTTCAGCGTACTGCGCAGGTTAAGGCCAGTTACGGAGCTGATATGGATATTTCTATGGGATTCGTACGTAATACATTATTGTAATGGTTTAAATATTGTTGTTTTGAAGTAAAGGGAAATACTTTTGACCTAGAATTTTGTTAAGAAGCTGGAGAAGAGGGCCATTTTACAGACGATTTATTAAGATTTATTAGGTAAGAAGATCTGTAATATATCATTTTCGTCGGCTACAGAGATCTATGCGAAGTCGATCTGGTCAGCAAACTCGTTCATCACAATTAATGTCAAGAACAGCTTCTGGTGCATAGTTGTGGTGCATGTTTATTAAGCTATCCTTAGCATTAGTCGTTTGATGGTTACTTAACCCAGTCCTTAGCAATTGTTTTAGGAACAAAATCGTCACTAAGGAATAGTTTAAGTAATCAGTGCGGCAGTTAGTTATTTTAATTTTATTGATGTTTGTTCGAAGATTCTTCATAGATAATCTTTCTAGCATAATGAAAATGCAACACATTGAATTAAAAGTGACTTAAGCATAGTTTGAAACAAAATCTTCAGCAAAAGCGAATCTAGTTTAATGCTTGCGAATTTCAATGAACATCCGTATTTAAAGACGATGTGCAAACAATTTTTGTTGGTGCTCACGTGTTTGTCAACAAGCCAATGATATTTCCGCATAAACACGATTATTTATCGATAGTAAAACTTATTTAATGTCCACGTTTAATTGATTTAATCGCAATTAACCTGTTATCCTGACGTTTACGTACCTACTGATACTGATTGAACATCAACCTTCTATTTATTGGAATGTTAACCCTTTGTTGGTTGTTCGTTATTTTATTAAAGTCTGAAAATTAGACATTATTTAGGTCCAACTATGTACTTCAAGTTGTGTTGAACATTTATTTTTATTTTAGCGTTTGTTTAACTTGACGTAATATTTTTATTATATCGTAGAACGTTTACCGTACCATTTGCACAGATTTTCGTATTAAAATAAGTGAAACATTGTTGACCTAAAATTATTAGGTGCAATTCGAAATTAATTGCTTAACTTGTCCAATCTGTGATACATTTAGAACCATTTCTATTCATAGTTGGCTGTTAGAGAATGCCTTAAGTCAGTATTAAGTCTGCCATTCACTGTGACAAAACTGTGTGAAGAAGAAAGAAAGAAATAAATAAGTATCTACAAACATTGCCACCATCTATTTCACAAAACACAGATACCTATATTTCTGATTACTTTTATCATTATAAAATAAAAAAATATTACAACTTAACGCGCAAAGGGACAAAAAGTACCACTGAGGCGATCAAAGTGTTATCAAACCTCGCTTCTGTCTGACGAGCGCACCGTCGTAAATTAACTTAATAGTAACTTGTATACATTGCAAATTGTTTTATAATTAAATCATTGCTCATGTAAATCCTTTACATGGACGAGCGTGGCCCTTTATCACGTTGCAACGATTAAACAACTTTGTTTTAAAATAATTGCCGGTTTCTCAGATGGTCAGATGGACGGACGGAGTTTTATATATTGGAGTATGGAGTTTTATATATTGGAGGATGTTTAATAAACTTATACATAGAGGAGATTGGTACTTAGGCTGGTGATGAATTTGATGCTTCTGCTATAGCATGCTTCGGCACGAATGGCCCGGCTTGACCGGAGTGACACCATGGCCTCAAAGAAATCCGACGTGATACAACGCGAGCGTTGTGTTTCGTTGTGTAAGTGAGGTTAACCGGAGGTCCAATTACCCCTCTTCCCAACTACCGATTCCCTAACAACCCAATAATTCCTAACCCCCAAAAGGCCGGTAACGCACTTGTACGCCTCTGGTGTTTCTGGTGCCACGGTGTCGGGTGTCCATAAGCGGTGGTGATTGCTTACCATCAGGTGATCCGTCTGTATGTTTACCGTATATTTATACCATAAAAAATAGTGGGATATTCGATGGCTTGATATAGTTAGGTAGTTAGATATAGGTGAAAGAACATCGGGCATTTTTGTATGGGACACTTACCTACGGCGAACAAAAATAAAATTAGGTACGGTGGATAGGCAATTAAATCTAGTTCACAATGGTATAGTTCCCATATCTGTGGGTCGTGGCAATAAGGAGAAATTGGACATTTAAAAAATATTTATAAATGTTTTTGGGCAATAATTGAAGAGGAAAAAGGGAATCAAAAATAATTAAAACAACATATTTTTCTCTTAACTTTTGGCGAAGGACTGCGATGATGATGACGAAGGACTGCGATGTAGTAAGATAAGCTAGCTACCTGCGCGAGCGCAACATATGTATACCAGTTTTAGGACTATGGGCGAGAGTGAGAACGAAACATGCACATCAACTTGACGGATTTAGTCTGATTGGGTTTACAAAAATACCACGGAGTGATATTTTAACTTACTGAGCGGTCGTTTAGTAATTAGGAAAAATAGTCAACTTAAAGTATCATTTTAATTTTACTAATTATTTCCATTTTCCCATTTTTGTGAATCAAAATAACTACACAATATTAAATATGATTGCAAACACTATCATTTAAAAATATTTTGGTTTATGTTCGCGACTTTTAAAAAATCGGGTAAAAAACGCCCGATGTCCTTTGCCCTGGTTGCGCAGGCAACATATTGACATATTTATTTAATGTAACTTGATATCATGACGTGCATCCAAGTTAAATTAATGATAATATTTAAAGCAAATCTAATTAGTACTTAGATGGAGACACTGACGTGCTCAATATTAATAGCTCTTCAGGCTATTCGGTTCTCCTTAACCGAGTAGCCTCACTTAGCCGAGGAGACTACTCCTTAACATGCTTAAAAATGTTTGTATGTTACCTACATTTTACATAAGAAGCTGGCTGGAAGAGAAAATCAGTGACGTCAACGATTGTTGGAATTAGCGCTGGCGCCAAATAATTTTGGTTCCGAGTATTTTTTTAATGTTTGCGCCAACATTACCGGTTTACCTCATTTGTATACAACTTAACTTTATTATGTATTCGAAGTTATAAGAAAAAAACGTCACGATCTCCAATGACGTTCATCTCCAAGGCATTCGAAGTTAGAAACCTCGTTTTAAAGTGTTAAGTAAATAATGGATGAGTATCGATACTAATCGATAAGTATCGAGCACTTGTTTTGTATCGAAATATTAAAATATCGCATTTCTGATTAAGAGATTTACTCGTAGATGTTAAACCAATAAGGAAACTTTTTGCAAAATTTGGCTGATTTGGACTATTTGTTTTTCAAACTTCAGTTTAAGTAGGTGTCATCTAAATACCTACCTAGTTAAAGTAGGTATGTATTTGTAAAATGACTCGATCATGTAGGTACATGATAATACGTTTGTTGTTGAGTCAAAATATAAAGATTCCGTTAACTAAGACTAAGAACTAAGAACGAAACACTAGCTTTTTAATGTTTGCCATTTAAGTATCGACTTATTTATGCACTTAACTGCAAAAACTAAATTATAAAAGTTGAAAACAACAAAATATCGAATCCAAATTCAAAATATTCAAATACCTAAATTCCATTTAACAAAACATTATCTTCATCGTTTATCATAATCATTTCCAAAAACAAAATAGACGCTTTTTTTCATTAAATACGTTTAAAAACTCGCCAAGTCATTAGCTCCTCCCTTTAAAGGACAAAGGGCGGGTTGTTAAATATAAATCACAATAATAATGTGATCGCTTCTTGACCTTAACTTGGCACCATGCACTTAAATATGTGTTTAAAGAGAAGCTCTTCTGATAGGTTATGTTAATTTTTTCCATTTATTTTAAGGAGGTTAAAAGGAAAGAAAGAAAGATGAAAGAAAAGACATTTATTCCACGCGCTAAATAAACAAGTGACATGTAAACTTAGTTTACACAAATATTTGTAAATACCTACAGAAGATTTTATAAGAAAAGATGTCCCAAGTTTGCGGCGAAATAGGACCAGTTCAGGATATGCAAAACTGCAGGGCAAAGGAAAAGGTTTTGTAAAAAAATATGGTAAGAATTCAAATCAAGTTGACGGCTCTTTTGCTTTTCCCTGGTTGGCTGTAATTTAAAAAATCCTTCTCTCTTTATTTTTAACTAACTATGTATAACTATTCCTAAACCACAGCTAAACTTAGACTAATGTAAAGTTTTGACGTTTCTATGGCTTTTCTACTTACATAGTTTAGTTTTAGTCCTGGAAGCTTTTAAAAACTCCATAAAACCCTAAAAGACAAGTTAAAAAGAACACAATAGTTTAAAGCGACACCAGTAATAAAATTCAATTCAATTTCATTCTAAAAAGCCATTCTCATTTTAAAACTCCCCAATAATACTAAATGCCCCTCGTAGCTTCCTCTTAACCCTAAAATAGTGACGGTGCAACCCTCAAAATCACCCAATTATACCCCTTTTAAGGGTTGCCGCCCAAAGCTATTAACCGATGAACTACTGATTTATCTATGATCATTAGGAGCATTGTTGATTAGCAACGGTTGTAGAAAAAAAAGAAATTCGATAGTAGCCAGTGATTAATTACTTTGGCCCTGTTTTAACAGTTCTACGATTAGTTACGAGTAAGATATTTTGTTTTAAAATATTTTGGTGTGATTTTTTGAACATTGCAAATTATGCCGTAGTTTAAAAAGTGATATTTTTGTAAGGTTATCAAAGTTTTGTTGTATAATGTGATTACATATAATATTGTGACCACTACAATAATTTTGAACCCCACAACAAATTCATTTACTTACATATTTTTGTATTTGTATTTAAAAGTGCATTCGTTCAATGAAAATAATGTGTCTAAGCCGGTAAACGAGCAGACGGATCACCTGATGGTAAGCAATTGCCATAGCCCATGGTCACCCCAAACATCAGAGGCGTTACAAGTGTATTCCCGGCCTTTTGGAGGTTAGGAATTTAAGGGTTGTCAGCTTTTTGGACACTCGGATTGGGAAGATTGGAAATCTTCTCCTGTAACCTCAGTCACAGTACTAATCCTATAACAGTTTGGCACATTTCCGCCTTTAGATTAAATGGTGACAAAGATATAGTGAGACTTCCAAAAAGTTATCTTTCTAACTTATCAATCTTATAAGTTAATGTGTTCGATTTAATAACAAAGTAAGTTGTACAGTTAGCAACGACAGCAATATAATTATTAGCTGTCAAAAAAAATAAGGACTCTTGAACAATTAAATAGTATTTAATTTTGACTACTAAACTATGGATTAAGGATGTTAGAACCCAGTGCTGCGGACTGCGCCCAGCAGGTTACCAGAGCTCTGGCTCGAAAAGCAGGAGTAGAAACGGGGTGGTTTATAGATGGTCTTGGCAATGTAAAGTCTTGATAGTAACCTACTTTGGTTACCAACTGTACAGTCTACATAAGATATTATTATTCAGCTTGCATCTTTTCACAAACGATGCCGACAATGATGAACTTCAATAGAACAGCACACGGATAGAGACATCAACACTCATATTTTTAATAAAAAAAATGACATGACATCTGAAAAATTGCCCCTGTCATAGAATTAATAATTTGATATTAATCTTTTATTAATATTACAGTGTTGATTTGATACGTTAAAGTTCATTTAATATTTAAGTTGTCATAATTATTAATTGCTTCCATTAGATTCTGCGAAATAATTTGTCAATAGTGTGTTTTTTATGATATTAATTATAATAACACAGTCACGTAGATAGATACGGTATTTATTTGTTTACATGATTTTATTTATAAATAATATTTAAAACTAATTTTTCATGCTTAATTTTTTGATAACTCACGGATGTGTGAAGCGGATGTGGGGATTTTTCGACACCGGTGAGTCATTGAAATAAAAAATATATAAATTATATAAAACTTCTCTAGGTAAGTCTCTGTGCTGTTACAGGGAACCCAAATTGAGTTATCAACTTTGGTGAAATTCATTGTTTTTAATCTTTTATATATCTTTTTGTGCCGATACGTGTTTAATAGTCAATTAATGATGCTACCTGCGGCTCTTTTTATCCCAAATCGATCGGTCAGGATGACCAGTCACTGCCTAAGGGGATGTATCCGTGCGGTCGATTGGACCACATTCAAGCTGCCGCAGGGTTACTCTAATGAATTGGGATTGTATTTTTATGGATGATTATTGGCGTATTTTGTTTTTAAATAAGTCCCATTGGATTTATTGCTATAAATACTCAATGAGAGACCCGTTCAGAGTGACAGAGATTTGTGTTTCGAACCTAAGAAAGTTGAAGAAAGTATGCAATAAAATGATGAATATCAAAATAATAATTAAAATAAATTATTGACTCTTAATTTATACAATTAATTTATTAGTAGGCAACATTTTTACATAATTTATATTGTATCTACCTACTATCTAAATATTTTCTATCCAGGTGCTATGTCCCTTAACATATTTTCAGTCCTATTGGACAGGCCAGAAAGTCCAATCGATGCGCTGTAGTAAAAAATACTCACATTGTAATTAATTGCTATAAACTTAACTATCTCAGGATTTTCTCCCGTTATGTGATTTTATTAAATACAACTCTCACAATTCAAATCCATATAAACAGTTCCATTTTCAAATCGAATCAAAAACAACAAACAAATTGATTTTTTACTCCCCTCATTTTTTCATCTAATCGAAATTATCCCATATAATTTTATAGGCGCTTCTAATCGTAGGGCGGGGATCGAGTCTGGGATAATGGGGCGATCATCACATCCTGATCCGTACTAGATCTGATGAAAATCCCTGCCCGATAATAATAGGAAACGATGGAAATTAGAGAATTCCAAGAGTGAGAATTTTGGTCCTTTCTCGTGAAGGATTGGGGAGGGTGATTCTCGGTAAGGACGGTGTGTTAGATTCATTTTATACAAGACTGCCATAAAAACGGAGCGTAGTTGTAATTTTGTAATTTTATCTGTGTATTTCAGCGCAACTGCGAACTTTTCTGAATCAGTAAAATTCATATATTTTTACATTAAATAGGTTCCAAAATAGGTTCTCAAAAAGAAATTGAGATCAAACTGTCTGAAATAAAATAATATCACTAATAAACACGATCATAATTATACCCACATGGGATAATTTTAGAAAATAATTCTTTCAAAAAATTATCAAAAACATTATGGAAAATGAACGCAAGCAAATTAAACCAAAATTTTCTTCAAACCACACTTCTACATTCAACATTTCCATTTTATAACTTTAATAGTATCAAACGCATCCTCATTAACTGGACTACACCCAATAAAAGGTAGCATTACTGGGTGGCGGGTGTTTATGGTCCAACTTGTGTGTTCCATAGCGTTCCATGGATTTTTATTTCTTACTACCTAACCTACCTTCAATCCAATCAATGGTTTTATAGTTTCGCTTTGTACCTATTCACTGTATATCGGTGTGAAGATTAGCTTGTTTAGTTTTAATTTGATGGTTTTTTTAATTTAAGTTTTGGTTTTTAATTAGGTTTAATTAGACCATTGAGAATAACGACGTAGCAAACTCTGCTTATTTACATAAATGTATTACAATTGAATTGATACTAACAATTAATCATAGATTGGTACTTATAATTATCAGTAACTAATAATAATTTACACTGTTAGTTACTTTTCTAGGTGAAGGCAGAAAACTGCGAAAAAAGCAAATAAAAATTTTTACATGTGCCAACAAGAAACCAAGGTCAAGCCAATATCTGTAACGAAACCGCAACCGCTACACTTTTTATTATCTAGTAGTAGTAGTAGTATTAAAATATTTTTAAATAACATAAATAACAAAACTTTGGTCAGTTGAGACGTAATAATCCACTTCGAGGTCAAATCATCTGAGGAGTAATTTCCACGACAATCACATCGGCCGAAATAGCTCAGTTGGGAGAGCGTTAGACTGAAGATCTAAAGGTCCCCGGTTCAATCCCGGGTTTCGGCAGTCCTTCTTTTTGTATGTATTTTTATTTAGTTTTTTGTTTGTACTTTATGTAGACAGCTGATTTTAATTATGTTGTAGCATAGTATATTGTTTTTTTTTTGTATTAAATTTTTTTATTGATTGTATTTGTACCTGTGCTGACACAATATGCACCAGGTCATACAGTTTATCATAAAGGAAAGTAAACTAAAATAAAATTTTAATAATATTTTTCAATCAAAGCGAAAAAACAAGCATGTTATAAATAAATAAACGGGTCAAATTATCGTAAAAACTATAAAGGCTCTATTGTTTCGTAACAATATTGTTGTTTATGTAATTGTCTGAAAAACAATAAGTCGTCAGTACATAGATTACATAATGTATATGTGATACTTAACTAGATTCTTGGAAAAATGGATGTGGTTTACACGGGACGGATATTACGTAGTTTATAAATAAATTATGATAAAGACTCAGTATTTTATTTATAGGACACTAATAAGAATGAAGAAAAAAAGATATCTAAAAAATCAACTAACGGAAAAAAACTAATCGTGTAAGTACATTTTTATGCCTCGAATACAGAAAAAAAATCAAAAATAGAAAATGTCTATTCAAATCATCGATAAAAACATAATAAAAAAACTAAAAAAAAAAACGTAATATTAAAAAAAAAATACAGCGCAGGACAAAAATACCAAAAAAAAACTTTCTAAAAAAAGGCGAAAATAATTTCTGTAGTTACCTACGCCAAAAAAAAAACAATTATAAATCACTTAATGCACCTAGAACGTTCTTAACCTGCACTTAAAAGGCAAAGGCGATAAATTCACACATTTTACAACACAGTGCAGGTAAGCATCATACAACAATGAATCAAGCTGCTAAATACTTGGTAATTACGCCATCTGCCGGCCGTTCTTGGAGAATCAATTGTAACGTAAGAACTCTGCTATTAAACTTTTAATAATACGTCATTTATTTTCTTGGTGTGTTGTGGTATGTGGTTGGTCTTGTGTTATTTTGGTGCTATACTGGATATATTTTTTCGAACTGTGTACGTGAATAATGATAATAACTTAGCATCTTGTAGGAAAAGGTGAATCTAAAGGATGAGGGTAGCAAAAGGTGTGATGGAAGTAGAAACAAAGAAAAGAAAAGATCTATAGAAGCCGAAAAAAATACTCAGTATCCGTAACTTATAGTTCCTAATATAAGTACTACTCCAGAGATGGCGAACCTTTACGTAACATCGAGCTATTTAAAAAAATATATTTTTGAGGTGCTAAATGTATCACCAAAATAATAGTTTTTTTAAGCAAAATCCATGCTGAACTGGAGACACTTGTGTACCTCTGAATATTAAATGCTATTCATATCTGACAAAACGAAAGCCATAGAACAGATTTTGTGGTCAATAACGTGCCCAAAATATGTGCTGCGGGCTGCGTGCCACCAATGGCAGGCGTGCCATCAATGGTACGCGTGCCAATGGTTCGCCATCCCTGTCCTACTCCAATGAAACTAATACAAGAACTAAATACTTCTTAGGATGAATAAATGGTAAGTGTTACAACAGATGGTAGTGCTATTAAGCCTAATAACAGGCTATCCCTAGGAATCCTTTACTCCGGTCTTAGAACATTTGTTGGTACTAAGTACCCAATTAGAAGCACCTATGTAAGAAATTACAGGTGATGTAAAAACGTTAGATATAGGCTTGGATGGGATAGGCGAGGATAAATGTAAGAATAGTAAGTGATATTTTTGAAAAACAATAGACTTTTCAAGTGTGAAGAAATCATAGTATCGTTTAAATACGACACATAAAGGATAAAGAGGTTTGATTAGACAATCTACACAATCTTTTACAAACTTTTTTTAAACGTTGCTCCTAGTATTTTTTCCTGTGTCGTGCATTTACAAATATAAAACATGACACCCCGAAACCATAATTTGAGAATCATACAAAGTATTGCACGGAGCAATGTGTGTGAGCAAAGTGTGGAATCGAACCCGCTACACATTGTACGACAGTTGTCCTGCCACCGCGCCAATCGTGCAGCCGAACAGACAAATAAGCATTTAGTAGAACTGTTTAAGGCACAACTTACAATATTCAATTTTAATAATCAGGTTTGGATCATAAAAATGTTCTCCAATATTTTTTATTCGTTCTTTCTGTGTCATATAAGTAATCGACACAAACAAATTCGCTGTAGGTCTGATACATCGATTACATCGAATACATCGTTTTTACTTCCAGAGAATTTCTTCCAGAAAAAAGACCGTTGCATTCAAAAAGCAATCTTCGCAATGCATCAGTAGACCAGTAAGGACCCTAGAGAAGCGGAAGACACGTGCGCATGAGTGCACTAGCAGCTATTGTGACGGGCTGACGTAGGAAGTACGTCACAGATAATATTGTAAACAGTCATTGAATATTACGTCGTTTTGTTTAGTCTGAAGGGCTTCTTAGGTAGTACAAGTGAAGGGTTTAAGTTTTTAATTACTTACCTTATTTAATAAGATGGGTCGTTTGATGGTTCACAAATACATTTAGGTACACATTAAAGCATAGTTTATCAGATTGTGATTCGAGCTGTTACCAAATTCTAGAAGAAATTAATGAGAATATAGTGATAGTGATACATTTCATTTGATCTCTTAGAATAGGATTTTAAGAAAGCTAATATGTTATTATAAATTATTCTCGTGAATATAGATCGTAGAGTACCAAAAGATTAAAATTAATTTTACAGATGATTGACGAAACAATGGATACTCACTTCCCAAAATTTGCAACGTAATGCAAAGTATAGTGGTCTATTTAGACCATCAACAATCATCAATCAATCAACACAAATATTAATTTAGTACCAACGTATTAAGGACTTATTTCACAATGTCTGGATAGCCGCTATGTATCAGATAACTTTGAATTAAGAACGTAATTTGTATGCACTATCTGTCACATCAGTTTATCGGGCACTTATATGAAGGTGGTGAAATAGGCGCAAAATGTGATGTAAATTAAAAAAAAACAAAACACTACTATCGATTAGAATTTAAAATATGTGACAATACTCGCATTCCACGACATACAATTATGTACCAAAATAGCTAAATGACATTTAAATCAAAGTAATTTTATCACATTGATGAAACGATAACTGTTTGCATCAGATTGATAAATTGTTTATTATTTTTATCAATAAATAATATATTACATCTGTTTCCTGTTTATTTGTGATAGCATGTACAACACGGTTGCCTAGATATATCATGAGATATTATGATATTTCGGGGATGTCCAGTCAACGAGGTCAGTTGATGACCTTACATAACATTTTATGATAGGTAATAAATATCTAGCTACTTATTTATTTATTATTATTATTTTATCACGGTTATTATAAAACCAATTAAATTAACACACATAAAATAAAGAATATACTTAATGCTTGTCGATTTTGTTGTCATTCGTTATGGAATGTCAAGTATATTGTAAGCTTCTGCTAGCGACTTCACCCGCATTCCCGTGGGATAAAAATCATCAAGCATTCTATCACCCTAATTAGCTTAAACCCTGGCTGTATACCAAATATCACCAAAATCCGTTCAGTAGTTTCACCCGCATTCCCGTGGGATAAAAATCATCAAGCATTCTATCACCCTAATTAGCTCAAACCCTGTCTATATACTAAATATCACCAAAATCCGTTCAGTAGTTTCAGCGTGATTGACAGACAAGTATCCAAACATCGTTCAAAATAAGCCGTTAAGGATGCTTTGGAATAAGGTTCATAGACCCGAAAACGGTATAAAGTGTAGTTAGTTTTTAGTGGTGTGTTAGTTTGTAAATACCTACATATATAGTTTACCATGTATTGTCCAAGTTTTTAATAGAACATAAGCTTATTGCCAACTTAAGCATTTCGTTTAAAATATAAAAATAAGTAAGTCCAGCTTTTCTAATCTGAAGACTGTGTGTTACTACGTCATACAAAAACTAAGATAAAGCCATTAAAGAAAGTAACTCCCTAACAAATGGTGTAAATCAATCGAAGAAAAATTGACACAAACGTGTTTCTTTCACAAATAAAAATTCAATTTCCCACCGCAACCGTAACGTTAATGAGTAAAAAAAAATATTCTCAAGAATAATATGATCTTGCTTAATTAAGTATGTGTAATTAAAACCAAAAATATTACGAGCTAAAGCACAAATTAATTCACACACAAGTCGTAGATACTAGAGCTTATAAACTCTCTCACGTTAAAAATAAGTCGATAGTTGATACACTACATGGTGTGGACACAAGCAAGACAAGGTACCCCACACTCAAAAAATTCTTCAAAGGAATTTCTATCTAATCTTCTTATTAAGAAGTTTCAAAGTCTCTTGAAGGAGTTTGAAGGTATAGGGTAGCTTTATGTGCGTGTGTTCCATACACGGTACAAGAACGAAAATAATTACGCACGATCATCGGCCATTAAGGTCCGTAAATTACGCCGGTAACGTAATACGCCCATACTAATTATTACGCGCGGTGTGTAATTGAGGCGTCTTAAATATTATAATAAATTTACCTACTTGTTTGGAGCTTGGAACCAATTATTGTTAAGCGGCTATGAATCGGAAGGGGGAAAAATAGTAGCTAAACTATATTTTACAATTTCATGGATTTTTACCTAGGTACTTACTACTACCAGGTACAAAAAAGGAGGAGGTACTATGTTCGGATATTTGCTTTTTTTCCTAAGGGCTTCTTCCCACACAGACTCAGAGAAAGAAATAACACTAATCAGCGAGTCTGCTCTAAGCGTATTAGCAACTTTGCACTGTGATCTGCATTCAGATTATAAGCTAGCAATTTTTTTAAGGGGCGATAATCATACAATGTCTTCTCCGACCCAACATTTTCTCTTGCCTCGCTCAAAGATAATGTTAGACTCTAATAACATTCCTTCTGGCGCAGTCGGGTAAAAAGCACCCCGTTTGTACTTCTGCTTTTCGAGCCGGAGTCTCGGTAACCCGCTAGGTAGTGCGCTGCTCCTGATAGCCTGATGGTTGATGGCGTCCGGCATCATCCCTACTGGCACCCATCTGTGGTGGTCTGATGGCTCATAAGTTTATAACTGGATATTATATTATATGTCGAGTTTTCCACACTATGTTTGCCTTCACCATGTGTCAGTGAGGCCTAATCGTAATAAAAAAGGATGAGTTCTTAATGGATTTTTAATTCCGTGGTATTATGTATGTTCGGATCATTGCAAGCATGAGCAAGATATATTTGTGCTTTAATTCACCGTTATCGTTAATTACACCGGTTATAATCTTAATAAGACTAAGTCTTATGCATCACCTAAATTTAATATTGTCTCTTTTCTTTATCAACCGACGAGCATGCATGAAAAGACTGATGACTGTTGATGTAGCGAAAGAAGAATGTAATTGGCTTCCCATAGTCTCTGCCTACAGTCATGGAAAACAGGTGTGAATGTATACTTTACTAACTACACTTTGATAAAAATAGAAGGCAGTTAAATACCTCGAAATCTAACATAATTATTATGCCCAATGTTTGGTAATGAGCATAATTCCTTTTACAATAGAACTAAACATAAACTTCCTACTTCGACGACTTCTTCAGAGACGGTTTCCTATCGTTCAGCTAAGATTAAGAGGGAGGCGTTTACTTTTCAGTTAAGGTCTTTACTACTTTGGAATGGAAAGAGGTTTTACACAACATTAGGATGGTCACGTTTAAAATTGACAAATAGAGTTTTCTGCCTGATTGTGTGTTTGTAGAATCATCCTGGATGGATGATTCTACATCTCTCTTTGGTAAAAATACATTCCTAATTTTTCAGGTAGTAACTGGTTAGATAAGTACTCAATTATAGATAAAGACACTTCTTTGACAATACAATGATATGACGCACATTCAAATCATGATGCATTGCGGAATCTAATTTAATTTCTTTACCAGACTTATGTACCTATGTTATGACTATGCAACAATTAAACTGTTAAACTATGTGACCATTTTTACGATAGATGTCCGTGAAAGATGCGCAGCTTGAGTATGCGATATATCGATAGTAGGGAAGCCATCCATAGCACATATCCATAGCATGCATCTTTCCATACAAAAAACATAGCTTAGCTGAGTCCGTTTCCACCAGTACTAAGTTATGTGTACCAATAAATATGATTGGTGGAAGCCAAACGTATCCACAGCAACGTAGTATAGCAAATCTCTGGTGGAAAAGCAACCTTATTCTTCCAATATCATTGTTATCGGCAGGTACCAAAACTTATCTGACGAATTTCCGGCGTAGTATCGGCAGGATTATTGATTTTACAGTCAATAATCATTATAGGTACTCTTAAAACGAAAAATTGTATTTATAAATATAGATTATCCGATTAATTTCATTCATAATGTATTTATTTGACTTAGGTGCGGTCTATGACAATATGTTGATTGTCGGTACAATTTGCGTCATCATCAGCTGTTTTTAATGAGTGCGTATACGTATCGTATTTATTGAATGAAAGATTATTTTTTTGATTATATAAGCTTTTGTTGTTATGGTGTCGGTCTAAATAAATAAATTTATAAGCTTCTTCTTTGATTCGATCTTTATTTGCCAATCGTTGGGCCGTTAACATGGCCGCATATGGATTAATGCCTATTTCAAGTATTTATAAACAAGTGCCTACATAGGTGTTGTGATTTTCATTCTTTATAATTATTAACTTCTCAGTACTAACTCTAAAACTCTCGTTTAACGTAAAAAGCAACTGTCCATAACTAATTTTCGTATATTTCCTTTATTGCAATGAACATTCAATCATAATAAATTATTGTAGATAGATTAAAATTTAATATTTATTATTGCGGAATTTCTATTGTGGGGGCAATCGAGCAAACTGAAAGTGACTTAGTTATTGTACCTTAGTAAGAGTTTACTTTACGTTCAACGAGATCGTAACAAGTCCGCGTTCGCTGTGCTTGACCGGCTGCAACAAACTAACCAATCAAAGATTGAAACAGAGAGAAAGAAACAAACAAAAAACTCGTACTAAGCCCTCTGATGGAATATAAGTGACCAAAGCCGCCCATGGAAGTGCGTTGCCGACAATAACGCGTCCTTGCAAATTGAACTACGTAAAAGAAAATTAATTTTATTTCCGTAGGTATTAATTTATTTCTACTTACCTATTTTATTACACTCATCAACATAATTAAGGAAAATGACATTCTAGAATATGCACTTCAATAAAGGCGTGTCCCAAAACAATATTGATTTGTTTTTACCTTCACATTCTGACGTACTGTAATCAACTGCACATTTATCGATTTCCGATTGATATCTATATGAAATTCTTTACATGATATTCAACAAATATGGCTGCTATGTTACTCGTAAAGATATTATTATATATGCAATTATTATTATAATAAATTCGATAGTAATCAATCGATTTTATCACTACCTACAATCGATAACGATGGTAAATGTTCTTTTTTTATTCATTTGTTTAAACTATCTCTAGGTACATATGTCAGTTGAGCTGTGGGCAAAATTCACAATTGAGTGGAGCCCATTCAACGTCAACAGACGTTGCGACAGGCCCAGAAGGAGATGGCGAGACGAACTTCACACCTACGATAAGGATTGGCTGCAGAAAACTCTGCACAGAGAGGAGTGGAAAGGGGGTAGAGAGCCCTTTGCCCTAGAGTGGGACGATCACGGCTAGAAATAAATACAATTTAGGTATGTCTGATTAGACTGTTGCATAAACTAAAACTATTGACGTTACTTAAAATTCGTGTTAAGTATTTAAAATAAATGTTACGGTACATTAAAAATTCTACGCCTCAAGATGTTATCTATACTTATAATAAATCTGTAGAGAGGTCAATTCTGTACATGAAATATATTTCCAAAATAACTATCAGCGGGTGATTAGTGATCGATACTGATGCCAAAAATGCAATCAGAAATTTTTTTGTCTGTCTGTCTGTCTGTCTGTCTGTCTGTCTGTCTGTCTGTCTGTCTGTCTGTATGTTCTTTATAGAAACAAAAACCACTCGACAGATTTCAACGAAACTTGGTACAATTGTTCTTCATACTCCTGGGCAGGTTATAGTATAGTTTTCATCACGCTACGATCAATAGGAGCAGAGCAGTGAAGGGAAATGTTGGGAAAACAGGAGAACTTACTCCATTTTTTAAGCTTCCGTCGCGTGTGCAGCCTTAATGGTTAAAGCTACACAGAAATAACGTATGACGGAAATGTTCTCCTTAAAATTGTTTAAAAAATATTCCACGACAGCAAATGTCTATCTTTTATGGTTGACTCACAATGACACATATAACTCCCGATAGCTTAGCATTTCGGAGCTTTCTGATTATATTTGTCTACTCTTACGTTTATAACACTCTCATTCATCCCTATTAAAAAAATGTTAACATTATTACCTACCTATTTAATAAAAAAAAATCATAGAAATCGGTACAGAAACACGTTAGAAATAAAACATCCACGCGAAGACCGACATCCGCGCGGACGGAGTCGCTGGCGAAAGCTAGTCTTAATTGAAATAATGTTTATTTCGTGTTATTTTATTGTCATGTCATTGTCATTTTAATACGTTGTTTCCGTCCGTGCGTCCGTCCGTCTCTGAAAAGGGTGCCGGTATTGAAAAACTGAAAACCTGTGTTGGTTACTTTCTGTGCCAAGCTCATACTGAGGTGGCAACCCTTTCGGTATGGGCATGTTGCCACCTAGTTTTTGTGATTAATATTTTTATACATTTTATATTACAGGTTTGTATGTTTGTATATACCTATATAGGTATTTTTGGTGCATCATGTCCGGTGCCGAATAAATTATTGTTCTATATTTCTTCAAGTTCTAAAAATAATTTTCCCTGACCTGAATTGAACGTTTTCTTTGCTAGAGTGCAACCTTGAGCGGTTATTAATCTGAAGACCTTCAATGATGAAATTAATGAAGATTATATCACATTACAAAGTTGTAGTTATATATATAATACTTGTATTTTGGTCGATTAAAATGATAAAGTAAAATGTGAGATAGTACTTACTGCTATACATAATAACATCCTGTGTGTGCATTCTTTCTAAACTGATTTTTCATGTAAGTATACCTACAATACACCTTTTACTTATCCAAAATGGAGTATAGTCAATAATAATTAAGACTCATTTAGATATGTAAGTAGTTATGTGAGTTTTTACTTTACATATTTCTCTAATGTGTGTCAGACACAAAATCGCACCCTGTGTTAAACAGAAGAATAAAATTAAGAAAGTATAAAAGGAAGGAAAGGTAATTAAAAGAGGATCCTTTTATGTTTCAACATTTCTGTTAGGATAATCCTGCAATCTGCTAAAAGAACTTGACACTACAATTAGTGTACTTTATAGAAGTGACAATTCACTTCTATAAAGTAGCTTATCGAAAATCAACCCAAAATACCTGTACAGTACATATTTTAGTAAACTTTAACGTAGGTGTACCGACGCCAAAGTTCTACACAACTCATATTGTATGCTAATTTCGAATAATAATTAAATGAAAAAATATTTTTAGTTAGCGGCTCATAGACACCGCGACTGGTTTCTTCAGTAGTCGCTTTTAGAATGGATTTAATACCGGTTTGACGAAATTCTAATGGAATTTAATATTCAGGAGAGTTCCGTTATGTACCTACGAATGCATGTCAGTAATTATAGGTGTTAACTGATGGTGTTTTAAATTGGATTACGAGTGTAATTGTGTCGAGGCAATTTATTACTTACATTTCTTAGTAAGATTTAAAACTAGCTGCGGACTGCCTAGTAGGTTACCGGGGCTCCGGCTCGAAAAGCAGGAGTAGGAACGGGGTGGTTTTTAGTCAGTCTGACACTCCCTCTCGCCTCGCCCAGGTCGGGAGAAGTCATTTTTCCCAAAAAAAAAGCTTGAAAGCTATGGCCTACTGTTTTAAATATAGCCTTTATAGATGTCATAGTAGAAAAACAAGGCATTATCAACAGCCCGTTACATTTCGCTGTTAAACTATGGGCATTGAGGCATCCTTCACATATAAAAGTTTGATACGAGGGTTAGAATTGTAGAGTGTGACGTTCAATCACCAGTCACCACACGGCTGGTAGTATTATTAGAGTCCTAATAGATGTATCATCATTGTTTACATATCCACACTTCAAATGCCGCTAAATGTTCCTGCACTTACGTAGATAAGAATAGATCACTTGCATACTAAGTATTTGAACGATAAAGTACCAAAGAAAATACAATAAATTATCACTTCCTTGTATACATTTCCATTCCCTTGTAACTATTTATAGAATTTGTATGAGTAAAATTTTCTTAGAAAAACGGGAAAAATAATCTCATTTCCTGTGTCCTGTGTTATGTATCTAAATGATAATGAAAATGAAATTAATTTCGTTCGTTTGTTACATTATATCGCCTAAAATACTGAACGAATTTTCATTGAGTTGTGAATGTGGTAAAGATGGAATAATGGAAAAACATTACATTGAGTCACAATCTACCGGTAACTGTATATTAAATAACGAAAGAGAAATAATAGTACAAAAAGAGAGACAAACATGAAATTCGTTACCATGCAAAACCCAACCTTATTTCAAAGAAAAAACCTACCACTAAAACAATCAATGAGTAATTCAGTAAAAATAATTTTACTACATAATTACTTACGATAACCTATTTATACAATTTACAATGGTAAACACAAGGATACTCCCTTGAAAACACCAAGGGGACTCCCTGACTTTATTCTTCCGATTTGATAACGATCAAAATAAAGATTAGAATGTTGACTTTGATTCTATTATGGCTGATATCTTATCTGTTATCAAACCTTGACATCAAGTACAATGTCTAGTGTCATAAATAATACCTTGCCAGTTATTCCCCGAAAGGTGCAGTATTCTTAGTATCAATTTGCATTACGTTTGAAGTAATCGAAAACAGAGCACGTTCGGCGCTCTGATTGGCCGGTTAAAATAAATCAATCAATCAAAGCGCCGAACGCGCTCAAGTTTCGATTGCTTTAAACGTAAAGAAAACTCATACTAATGGTACTGATACATGTTTACTGTACCTACTATTTGCCTTATTATCATCAAAAACTTGTGACTGCACGATTGATGCGGTTGTTGGGCAATTGACTGCCGCGTAAAGTTCGTAGTGGGTGCAACTCTTTGCGTGTTCCACAAATTGTTGTTTTGGATCGGGGTATTATGTGAATGTGTACTTGTATGTTTGTAAATTCACGATCCATGAGAAAATCCTAGTGTGAGACTACGTTTATTACAAGATAAATTAAAAAACGACAGTCTACTGCTAGTCTGTGGGCTTCCCCTATAATAAGAGATAATAGTTTAACAAGTTCAGGGTCCAAATCTATCGGAGTCCTTCTGCCCGGTCTCAGTCCCTTAGATAACGGTAGAAAGAGTAGCGGTTGTTAAGTGGGCATAGTACGAGTTTGCTTTACGCATTGACAATGGCTTTACGTTTCGCCCGTTCGGCGATTCGATTGGTTGGTTCATTGGTTCAGCTGCGGTTTGGTTTCGATCTTGCTAATCGTAAAGCAAAGTCGTACTAGACCCCCTGCTATTACCGCACAGGTCACAGCTACACTAGTTTCACACAAAAAATGTCTTACGCTAGTTTTATAACTCTTATTCAATATCCCCATCAAAACAAAAAGACCTCCTTAGAATTCAATCAAATTACTGCAAAATGGTATCATTATTGGTGAAGGCGTTCTAAAGAAGTTCAGTGACATAAACACATACAGAAATATATACCTACCTAAAGCAAATATACAGCTATGTTATATAACCCTATTTTCCTCAAGTAAGATCCTTATTGATATTATAACGCATGAATGAGTTAAGGAAAATAGACTTAAGTTTACTAGGTACTGAGACTACTCGAAAATCATACAATTTGTTCGTGTAATGGCTTCTATGAACACTCGTTTTATGTGTATATACTTAGATATACAGATTATAAATTATGTAAGATGAGAAATATAAATATCCCTCTGCCTCGTTGGTCGAGTGTCACTCTTAGTAGTAGCACGGAGTCTGAAATTGTGCCTAGTATAAGACAATAGACTCAACCCCTATTACATATGACTTAAAACAGCAATGGCGAAAATGGGTGTACATTGTATAGCGGTATTACGTGCCTTAATGTGCACCTCTGCCTACACCTTCGGGGATAAAAAGGCATGACGTACATATAATTACCGTGATGTTGCATAGAATTATATCTATGTATACAAATATCTGTAGCTATGCATTTTTATAATCATGTGACATTTTTAAGTGCCTATCTTACAGCGTCATACTTATCATATCAACAGCTTATCACCACTGTTGACCACTGCTGACCAAAGGCTTCTTTCACACGAAGAAGGTTTGAGCATATTTTTAATTAACACGCTTGCTCAATTAGTTGGTGATTTCCACCTTATAATTAGAATTTATAAGCGCAGGTTTCCTCACATTTCACCGTTTGTCATTGGTTTCTCAATAAACATAGAAAGTACACATAATTCGGAATAGGTCACATTGGTACTTGCCGTTGGTAGGTTATGAACCAATACTCTGTAGCCTCCGGTCCACCACGACATCTTAAACTTCTGGGCCACCACAATATCAGCGAAATAAATAAATAATCCTTGATAAACTCATATAGCACATATTTTGAACAAATTAGGCTCTTCATTCAATGTGATACTTAGTGCAGATATAGTGAAATAGCTCTTATTAAATGTGGTTTAGCATGGAATATGCTGTGTATATTCGATATACCTACATAAGTAACTTAAATATTTAACTAAATATTACGTAAGTATAATTAATCGAACATATATATATCAATAAACGTAAGTGTGGGAGAGCCATGCTTCGGCACGAATGGGCCGGCTCGACCGGAGTAATACCACGGCCTCACAGAAAACCGACGTGAAACAACGCTTGCGTTGTGTTTCGTCGTGTGAGTGAGGTTACCGGAGGCCCAATTCCCCCCTTTCCAATCTTCCCCATCCCCATTTCCGAACAACAACCCTTAAATTCCTAACTCCCAAAAAGCCGGTAACGCACTTGTAAAGCCTCCGGTGTTTCAAGTATCCATGGGCGGCGGCGATTGCTTACCATCAGGTTATACGTCGACTCGATTACTCATAAAAAAAAAGTTGTTTTGAATTACAGCGTTACCTAAAAAAATATATGTAACTCGGGTAATTCTTTTTAAAAGAGATAATTCTTTTATTTACTTAATTTATCATTATTATATAGATATGGTTAAGCTCATGTTGTGTAAGTAAGTACTAATACCAGAATTTTGCAGATTAAGGGGAAAAATAAAAGAAAAAAAGACAGAAAAAAGCGCAATTAATGTGTTAATGCTATAAAAGGTTTGTGGTAATATATCATTGTAATTATTACTTAGTTTAATATTAAACCTTTTGTTATCGAACGATTATCCGATTAAATGTTTTTACAAAGAGATTATTATTGTGTTACAATTGCATTTTTGGAATTTGTTCGTAGGTACAGTGCATGCGTACCTACATATTTACTTGTGACGATACCGATGATACCTTGCTGGAGGACTAAATATACGGCCATTCCGGTACATGGGTCTGGCATAGTACCTATTATGATTTGATTTATTATTTATTATCATGATTTGAATGTATCTTATTGAAGAGAACGAAAAAAAGAACACGTTGCTTAGACCTAGCCATAGCTGTAGCTAGATCTAGAACATAGAATCTAGAAAAATAACATCTCGGGAGTTGAAGGAAGAAGAAGGCATATAGAAATAAAGTAAAGAAGGTATTAAAAACTAATCAGTAACAAAACAAATGGGTTATTTACAGTCACTATTTCAAACATAATAATTATTATTATGGGACAAGTCTGCCACAACCTCCCAAAACCGCTGCAACTTCTGTAAGCCAGGATCTACAGTAGTTACAACCATGAAAACGCCGGAACGCTGAAGTCCAGCGCGTCTCAGGGACATCTGTGACTGTCTTGGATCCCGTAACGAAATACATCAGAAGATATTATTAAAGGAGAAAATTATTATATATCTATCGACAAAGTTGTCTCAAAAAACAAATGAATAAGTATAACCTTATTTACATAATATTTCTTTGTAACAAAACTTGAATAGTGTAATTCCCACGGTATACAAAAACTTTCTTCGATACTCCCAATCAGTATTCCAATTTCGTATTAATATTACTTCAATATCTTATTTAAAAACATAGTTGACTCTAAAAAGGTCCGTAATGTCGCCCAGTATAATTTAATCGAATCGATTTATAAGAAATCGAGAAAATCTATCATATAACTTTGGAGATTAGTATCGATATTAAATAATCTAATTGTATTTATGAATCGTTTTGCATATTTATATGGTGGGTTATCTTAGAATATGATATTGTTTCAATAGTGTTCAAGATATTTAAGATTCGATACGGTACCTAAATTAGTGAATAAAGGTGAGTATAGACATTTACTTGTAACAGAAAAACGATCCGCCCTTTGATATGTTCTAGTGTATCATCCTTTTACGAACTAAAATGCTTTGGAAACTGAGCTTTTGTCTGTATTGTACCATTCGTAAGAACGTTACATTACACAGATATGCTCCAGAAAATGTTGTAGTCATCCTCACCTTAATGACGTTATAATTATATTTGTAATTGAAATTATATGAGACTGAGAAATACACTAATCAGTATTTAGCTTATAACTTTGTATTTACAAGCTAATTGCAGAAACGAGAGAAACCAAGTTGGATGTACAGATAGATAGCGAAGTTAAAGCTCACATGCTCATTAAAATGCATGTTTCGCAAATCATTGGCTTAATCTTCGTAGTTGAAATCAATCAAAATCAACCTGTATAAGGTAAATTAGGAAATTTCGTTTTCGTATGGGCAATAAATAACGGTATTGGGCAATTCTCATGTTTGCGGCAAGAGATCAGCTAATCTTTAGGTAAAGGATTATCGGTTAGTAATACAAAATGTGAAGGTAATTAAGCAGATTATAACAGAATTAATCAATAAAAGTAAATAAATAATCGGTATGTTAACGTGTTAACAAAAGGTATAAAGAAAGAGTGTTCAGATATATAAGTACTATGTTTCAAGACAGAAACCCAAACAATTAAGATGACACGTGTTAAAACAGGGATCGTCAACCTTGTCAACTGATAACACGTGTAAAGTAAATTTTCCAAAATAATACGTAACACACAACACATCATAAATTAATACGAATTTACATTCACACCTAAAACTGATAAAGTGAAAAAGATGAATGAAAACACGTATGTAGCTTATGTTATTTTGCCGCATGCATATCAGATAAAAATTTACATGAAACGATAACGTTAGTAAAAATACAAAGCATAGGTATGAATGGCTATAAATTTGAATTAAGCAAACAGGTGATTTTGTTGCTAGTTTGATAATAAAACAGCTAATACAGAGTCATTATGTAATTAAACATGTGGAGCTACGTACTATGGACTACGTACGTACTACGGACTGACTTAAATTTAAGCTTAAATGGACAAAAGCAAATTCGGTAGTCGTAGTGGTCAAGATTATATGTTTTGGGACATTAAAATTTTTCAATTTTACCATACCCACTATAAAAGTATTGAGACGATTAGATAAAAAAATTGAAAGACAGTGTCAAAACATGTCAAAGAAATGATCAATTGTTAAAAAATATCTGGTGATAGTGTAAGCATGCAGATTTCAAATTTTTTATAATAATCCGTAAAGTACCTTTAGCATTTCATGTCAGTTAAGTCATTTAGTATGTATGGCATCTGATGTAGTAGATATCTTAACTTATTTAGTATGCAAGTAAGAAAATAACGACTGATTCAGTACAGAGACAGTAGCTTTTGTTATACTAAATTGTATGCTTTCAAATAAAACCATATCTTTTGTTATCATTAGTCGCTTCAGTAGCCACGCAAGCCCAACAGTCTACTGTGTTGTTCAGTCTTCATTTTGTGACCTGCATACTAAATATTTGGCTGTGCATTCAAGTAACTGGACACCTTTTTTAGGGGGAAAATCATCCAATAACTTCTCCCGCCTTGGGCGAGGCGAGAGGGAGTGTCAGACTCTTACTGACTAAAAACCACCCCGTTCCTACTCCTGCTTTTCGAGTTGGAACCCCGGTAAACCCGATAGGTAGTCCGCAGCTCCGAATTGGACACCTACAACACCAAAACAGTTATAAATGCGTAGAACTTTTGGATTTTGGTGATTTGAAGATTTAGGAGTTAAGGATGGCGGATAGTTGGGTAGGATGGTGATCTCACTCACACGATGAAACACAATGCAAGGCGGTATTGATATCTTAGTCTTAACCTCATACACAGGTCAAGATACCAGATTGTTTATTCAATTTGCACTAATGAAGTAAATATTTTTTATAATCAACAGAACGACTAGTTCTCTGTACTCTACAATAATATTGTTATCTACGAGTTTAATGATGTAAACAGTTGTGAAACGAAAATTAAAACCTTGATGAGATCATTTGAAGCGATGAATTATTCATGTCTATTGTTTCAGGCACTCATACCGACACAAGGTCACTTTTGGAGACAAAAGGCGTCTGTTTATCAGTGCATTAATAATCTGTTTAAAATATTGGAACTTTCTAGATATATCACAAACTGTAAACTTAATCAGAAACTGATTGTGGCGGAATCGTTCTAGGCCTTTTTTTGAGGATGGAAAATCATCCAATGACTAGGGCGTTGGCCTTGGGCGAGGCGAGAGGGAGTGTCAGACTCTTACTGACTTAAAACCGTTCTTATTCCTTTTTGAACTAGAGCCCTGGAAAATCCGCTAGGTAGGAATGGGGTGCTTCTTAATCATTAAGAGCCTTACTCAAGGCGGGAGTAAATAGTTGTAGTTATTAGACTTTTTCCCCCAAATAAAAAGAGAGAGGATAACTTTTTCCCCTCAAAAAAAAAAGCCTCCGAGAGAAGCAATGTGATGACTTTTCACCCAAAAACGGGGTTAAATGCCGCCAATCACTTCTAACCGCAAAACAAACTTACAGTGTAGTTAATTTAGCACTTAAATTTTTACAAGAATCAAGAAAAATTTAAACTTTGCGAAACAGGATGTCGGCTTCCTACAAACGCGGTAATTGAACGATTAAATCTGTCCGAGACTTTATTGATGACTTTTTGATCGAAATGAAATAAGGGTAAGGTCGATCTCATACATATTTGATTGACCTGGTCTAAGCCATTGTGAAGAACATACAATGAATGTTAAGGTTACTATTAGTATTAAGGTCATAGACGATAATATGGAAAGATATTTAACGAAAGTTTTTTTTATTCAGTAAGCCGGTCGAGCAGACGGATCACCTGACGGTAAGATATCGCCGCCGCCTATGGACACTTGAAACACCAGAGGCGTTACAAGTGGATTGCCAGCCTTTTGGGGGTTAGGAATTTAAGGGTTGTTGAGGAATCGGGGATTGGGGCTAATTGGGTTTCCGGTAACCTTACTCAGACAACGAAAATTCAACGCAAGCGTTGTTTCACGTCGGTTTTCTGTAAGGCCGTGGTATCACACCGGTCGAGCCGGCCCATTTGTACCGAAGCATGGCTCTCCCACATGTAAGTTACTAAGAAAATAATAGTGATAATGTAGACGTTTTTTTAATATAAGGCGACACACAAAATCCAGCTGTATGTGGACTGACTAGAGTCACTAATACAGATCAATTTTTTCCAGAAAAATCAAATCCTTCTCATTTACCTCATCACGTGTGTTGTGCTAATTTCAATCTTACATCATTGTCTTAACATCCTTTTCGTGTTTATTTGTTTTTAGAAACTACAGTTTGTAATTGTTGACTAGACGTGAGCACATGCTCAGTAACTAATTAAAGAGTATACAGACTCTGTTGGTTCTCTTATTAGAAGAAACAAAGTTGAAAAAATAAGGATGCGGGTGTGTCTTATACATACGTAGGTCATGTTTTGTCATAAGATCTTTTCTTAGAACCTTTACGGAAAACTAAAGGTATTTCTTTTGCTATTAAGTTCCTATCCAATTAGTCCTTGATGTATACTTACATTTGTGTTTCTTCAGATTTTTAACGATACCTATAAATAATTTTTTTCATTACCTGCATTTCATATGGAGTATTTGATTGACGTTAAGGAGACCGATCAGATTTTCTAGATACAGTTTTTTTTTATTAAATAGGAATCAAGGAATCAGGTCAGGTAAGCGAGCTAAACTTCGGTTCTTATATAGAGTCGAAGGCGCATCTGGCTGGTAGGAAGTTGGGTATCCTCTCGAAGGTGAGACGGTACTTCACACCGAAACAACTACTGAGCCTGTACCAGGCGCAGGTTCGGTCATGTATGGAGTACTGTTCTCACCTTTGGGACGGCTCGGCTAGACACCAGTTGGATGCGCTCGAGCGCATTGAAAGGCGTGCCAAGAAGCTCATCAATGATGATGCGCTTGTGGAGGCCCGGCTTCAAAGCCTTGAACACAGGCGCAAGGTCGCAAGCCTTTCCGTTTTTTACCGGATACATTTCGGAGAGTGTGCAGGGGAACTGCACAACTTGATTCCCCTAGTCCTTTCCATCAACGAACCACAAGACAATCGGCGAGGCGTCACCGTTTCATGGTGGATATCCCACCCACTCGCACGAAACGCTTCGCTTCAAGCTTCTTTGTGCGAACTGCTAGGGAGTGGAACTCCTTGCCGGAGTCTGTGTTTCCTGATGGGTACAACCTGGGTGTCTTCAAAGCCCGAGTGAATAGGTTGCTTATGGGCAGACGTGCTCCACCGTAGGCCGCATCATCACTTACCATCAGGCGAGATAGCGGCCAAACGTCGGCCCATTCAATATAAAAAAAAAAAAAAAAAATCAGCGCCGTCCATGGACACCCGCAACACCAGAGGAGTCACAAGTACGACGCCGACGTATTAAAAAGGAAGACCGCCCTGTTTTAAAATGGCATTTACATAAGGTAAGAAAAAAGTGACGATCAGAATAGAAATAAAAATTCAGTCGCAGTATTAGCTATTAAACTATCTATTCACAGACACAGCTGATCGATTACATTTGCTACTAGCCAGTACTAGCCTAGGTGATAGCTTGTGGTTGCGGATATCGAAAGGAAATTTAATCACATTTGCTACCGCATATATCGATGTCTTTCAAATATTCACAGAATTTTATTGCAATAACATATACATAAAACAGTTTAGTGGGTCCTTACGAATAGATATAATCGAAATAATCGGCTTAGTATTTATTGCCAAAATATCAAATGTAGCGTCTGGAGATTTATCGGAAAACCAGGTCATTAAACAATTAAGTACAAAGCACTGTACACAATTATTTTGATGATTAGAAAACCGTATAGTGTAGACAATAAAGAAGACGGTTAAGAATCAAAATTATTTTAATTTTATTATAACTTTCGTAAGACATACTAAATTAATTATTATGTTATCGGCTTACTAACTAACGTAACTGTTTGACAAGGAACTCAACTAGTTTCAAGCCATGCTAAAGGCTCATACACACGACGCTACTGAACAAAATATTTTTTACATACTACTCGAACGGCATGACGATAATATTAACGGTGAACTCCAAAACAGATTAACGATCTGGTAGCTCGATTAATATGAACGATAGCATTCGCCTTAACAACTTAAACAATAAATTATTTTTAAATAATGTAATGTCCATTAAATATGCTCATTACATGACGGAACGCCTACCAAAACTGTCGATGCATATTTTAGTAACGCGATTTAAGTACAGTTAGTAACATAGATTAATTAAATTGAACAGAGACTCGACTACTGTGATTTTATTGTTGCATAATCGGTTGAAAACTCCTTGATGATAGGAATCATTATCATCATCAGCCGAGAGACGTGCACTGCTGAACAAAGGCCTCCCCTTAGTCTTCCACGTAGAGCGACCGCCACCATGATAAGAATGACTAATTAAAATTACGTGTATATCTCGGTAAATATTGAGGAGATTTTTATTCTGAGATAAAGGATCTTAATATAAAAAAATTAAATCGTTTACGTTTAAAATTACTATGAACATTCCAAAGAGATTGTTTCAAAATCGGCTTCCTTTAAACAGTAATTAATTTGTGTACCTATGAGCAGGCTACATGCACATTACATTTTAATAGCCGCTCTTTAAGGCAGTATTCCAAAAAGAAAAGCACATTTTTACGGCTTTATAATTATATTTAATGAAAAATTATCTCTGTTACCATCTTCATCTATTAAGTACCGATTACAAAGTACCTCATCGATTACAAACGAGGCTCATCGTTTAAAAACTCGTCCTCATGTACCATCTAACTTTTCTCTTTGGACTTATCTATGCTAATAACGATTGTGCATGTTCATGCAAGAATATTCAGTAAAAAATCGTATCTTACATCCATTAGCGCCTCATATCGTATGCAAATTGCCGACACCACAAGCCTACAATTATTCTGACCGAGAGACGATTTCTCTTAATTTTTCGTCTCCAATTTCCCCTTGATTTTCTCCCTTATCTTAAAAGTTATTATCATAATATAATGTAGATATTGTAGAGGTGATGATTTTGGGTGGTCCACCTTTGAAGTAATGATGTTATTATTTATACGGGGTTATTAATGGTGCGCCTGCGCTTCAACTGTCTCATCAAGATAAGTTTGTTTTCAACGAGCACTCATTACTATGCTATCGGATGAACGATTGACTTTTAAACGTTTATCTATGTTTGGAGATTTCATTTGATTGTTTTCGAATTAATGTTGTCGGTGAAATTCCGTGTTATGGAATTTTAATGTTCGTTGTAAACTAGTGTTTTAAATTTTCTTTTATTTAGTTTTTCATTGTTACCTATACGGACGGATGTTTTATGTTCTTTCAATATTTCCTGTGTGGCAATCAAAGAATTTTATCTTGTTACAATCTTAGACTTTGTCCACGTTTATTATCTTGCTCGGTGATAAGACTGCTCGTTGTACTTTTACGATATTTTATTTTCTTCTTACATTGTTATTCGTTTTAAGAAACATTGTTATCACACAAATTACTTAATAAGGTTTTCAACTGGAATTTTCAAGAATTAAAGAAAATAAAGTCGATAGTTGGCGATTTTATTGATACTTTTTTAAACTTTAAACAAATCCTTGGCGCTTTTAGTTTCACATTTGAGTAACATTTTCAATACAAACGACCAAAAATTTTACCAAACTTCATAGAAATCCCGAAACCAAAACCTATACTCCTTAACGTCAATCACAGCACGCTTCCCGTTATCAAAATTTCTGGTGAACTATTTCACTTATTACGGTTATAAGGGTCATAGAAACTGGTTGCACCAACCGTGAGAACCCGGGCTATTTGCCCGAAACGTTTGTTGGTCTCTCGAAGACGACCAAACACTCAACGCCTTTTGTCCAAAAACGTAATGGGGATAAACAAATAAAAATAGAAGGACACTTGAATGGACGGCGCTAGATATTTGGGGAATAGGAGAATGCATTGTCTTCATTTTTTGTTGAGTGATATGAATTTTGACAGGTCCGTTTTAAAAGTTTTGTTGGGGTACGAATTTGCTATGTGGAATATTCTATTGATCTTCACAAGCACGTCTCTAATAAAAAAAGAAGTTTAGGAGATTAAAAATATTCTATTAAACAAATCATTGCCATTCATGCTAAAACGAAGTGTTCAAGTTTTCCAAGGTCAATAAATAATTGTTTCAACACTCATGCGAAAAAGGACCACAAAAGACCACGTACGTACATAAATTTCTTCTTCAAACAGCGGTAGTTATTCCAAAAGAAAAAAGTATCAGCATTCTTGAATGCCTCGTCTCCTCCGCACCTCTGTGATGGTTCAAGATATCCGCGAGGAACCTAATGGACTTGTAATACCCGACGACTTCAAACAAACAAGTGGCGTTAAAAGGACAAAGGGCCAACACAATATGTATAGATTTGTGGCATAAGGCACAAGATCTAGCGACAGCTACAAGTTAGGTGTATCTAGTGATTTGGCTTTCTGCGATATACTTTTAATTAATCAAAAAGCAATTATTAAAATAATATGTTATATAATACATATGGTAGAATCATTATTATTATTGGGTTTTGTACTGAGGGTCTATTTTTGTAGCAAAATAAGGGACGGGACGGAAGGGTAAGCAATCAACGCCGTGATCATCTGCAATTAATACCAGGGAATATCTATAAGTATTTTCTTAAAGGTTCCTTTCCCTGTTATTTCTAAATATAATAAACTTATCAAAACCTTTCTTGAATTTAAAAGACTATCAGACAGACTAGACATTAGGAAATACAAGTTACTACAGTAGATAAACCACATTAGGAATCGCTTCCGTTTATACTTCATACCACACTTCTAGACACTGGATGTCCAATATTTACAAAGTGGAGTATTTTTTGTCAAGCCCGAATGGAAGGGTTGAATGGCTGAGGGTATTTGGAGTGAAGGCAACCAAGGCAACCTTCCTAAGGACATGGAAAATTATCGTCGAAATAATAGGACGCCATTGTATTTACGTGATGGGCTGTGCAGTTTGTATTTGAATATTTTGGTCCTTTTGTGTCTGAGAATAAGGTTGAAGGGTGTGAGAATCCTATGCATCGCATCATATTGATAGTCACATGATCCATCATGTGAGTTAAAGCTATGTAATTATTTATATTCTACGTTTTCTTAATCATTGCTAATTAAATTAGTATACGTTCATAATGTTTATACTTGTGTTTACTTATATTAAACGTCATCTTGCTGCCTAATGAGTTTGATTCTCTAATTAACTTATTTGGCTCAACTAGAGTTAATACTACAGGAAAAGTAATGTTGATTTACGCATCGCATTTTCCTCTCTGGCGTTGTAATTTCTAGATAAAACTTTGAAAAAATCTCCGTTTAAATTCAAATAAAAACAACCTAAATTAGAAGTCGACTCGAAAAACCATCGCGGAGCTTAGGACCAAAAACAACCAAAATGAAAGAGAGACCTTGTCCAACCAAAGGATTATGAGGTCCTATTGGAATATTCACAATTTTTGCCTCATTTTCGCTGTGCTCATGAATAAAGTACCTTAGCTTTGGCACATCAGTTGTTTGCTCGCCTCTTCAATTTCCTTGTAACGAGGGATTATTAAAGCCCCGTAGCGATGAGAGGGTTATTATTTGGCCACTTCTTACTGTTAAATATTATTCGTTGGAGCACTTTTCTTTGTTTAATACGCTTTCGATCCATAAATCCTGGGAGCAAATACTGAATGTCAATATTATTGAGTTTAAGTAATTCCGTATTTTTGTTTTGTCTGGCTTTAAGTACTTGCAGATTTTTTGTGCGATTATGGTCACTATAAGATAGTCTACGAGTGAGTGGTATGACAAATAGTGGCGTAAGATGATGTGATATTCAATTTAAAGTATCAATGGGCAGTTGCGCACCCCAAATTAAATGGCTGACCTAGAAAATGTAACTCGTTTTGAACTATAGTTCATTTTGACCTGATTTCCTGAGCTCAAAGGTACCCATTACATAAAAACTTTACCATCAAATAGTTCAGTTCTATTCTCAGTAACTATCTACCCACAAACCGTTTTACAAAAGCATTGATGTCCAATTGTCCATATACAATTTCTTAAATAGCTTCATCATTCATTCATTCAATGAGCTCAACGGATCACTTAAGCACACGGTACCAACATTTGTATCTAATTGTACTTAACCCTCGGAAGCCACGTGCGTTCCAGGGTCGTCAAACTGGTCCTTTTCTAAAGAATCCATTTACGAAAATATTTTATGAATAAAAAACTGTTTTATTTGTGTGTGTCCATAAGGCACTGGTTGGTGCGGTCTAAGCCAAATGTTTGGCCAAGGTGTTAGCATGTCCCTTGGCTGGTTACGAACTTAAGTCGATTAACGTACGATTAGTTTTTGGAATTATTTTTTTAGATCCTCATTCACGTTTTTAAGTGAATGCTTAGAACTCTAGGTGTATTTTATGTTTGTTATTACGTCTGCGTGGTGGGTTTAACTATGAAGTTGAGCAGGATTCTGTAGTAACTACGCTATACGTTTCAATTATCCCTATCCACTTAATTCTTAAACGGTTCTTTCATATTACGTTGGTGTTTAAAAATGTAAATTTTACGATAGGATTAGCGGATTATCTCCATTTTATATTTTCTTTCAATTAAGTTCTTAATTATGTTAAATAACAACGTGCACTCTTATATAAACTTGGTTATTTAATAAGCTTTTAACGTACTTAAATAGTATTACAAATTAATATTCTTCCCACATATTTGAGAGGCTCTCGTTGTACACCTGCATAAGCCGTGGTATGCACTGGCACGTACTATAAGCTAGTTAACACATACATCAGTACATATGTTAGGATCGACAAACATATTAATCGACTACATATGCGGCGGTGTGCTCTTGCCCGAACTTGCTTATTACATGGGCACATAGAGTAGTCTACGGTTCAGAGACTGCAACTGTTTTTACGAGTGATTTCTTTGAAGAGGGAATGGTTTATTTCATTTTAAGATGCTACACATATTTATGTGATGTATGTCATGATTTTGCATTGTTGTGGTTCTTTATAAAAAAAAATAATCGGCAACTATTTTGTTCACTTCTGAAATTATCATTAAATTACGTATTTTCTAACACAAAGAATTATGACTCAATAATAGCATAAAGTACGTAATACGCAAACTGCATGCACGCATTTACGTATCGTATTACAACTACTTTGAACGATTACAATCCATGCTTAAATAATGCATTGTTATTATTTTAAATGTGCGTGTCTTACTGCCATACTCGGAGACCTAATGAAGAAGTTACAAACAAACAAACATACAAACTTTCGTATAATTCTGGAAAGCAAATAAATGAATATGAATAATATTAGTGGGATGCCATTTATTACTTTCAAAGTATTTATAACAAATGGATTCAGAGGCTAGACCGAGCTGTATCATGCTTTTCATTTTAGATGATATTATTACCATACAAGGAACCCTGTCACAATAATCTGATATTCAAACAATAAGCAAGAAAACTCTGGAGCTGCGGACTACCTAGCGGGTTTACCGGGGCTCCAGCTCGAAAAATAGGAGTAGTAACGGAGTGGTTTTTAGTCAGTAAAAGTCTGACACTCCCTCTCGCCTCGCCCGAGGAAGAAGTCGTTGGATATTTCCCCCTTAAAAAAAGTCTAGAAAACATAAACATTGAATGATGCAATATAGCATCATGATAACGTAAAAAAATAGTGACGCAAATTCTCATTCTTCACAATAAATACGTAGAAATAATAGTACGAGTATTACAATGTACTGACGAAGGCGTGTCAAATCACGACTTAAACTATACAGTTCACATTTACTTGTACAATATAGAAAACAAAGAATAACTTAATTATAAGTTATTGTATTTTTTATAAACGTTACGCTTCTAATTATTAAACGATTTGATACAGTAAATGTAATGTAACAATGAATGTAAATATTTAAATAATTATTCTGATAATATGAATTGAAGTACCTTATCTAATATTCTACCTTTTCTAATAAGATTAATTTGTCTGTCGCGTGGGGGAAATTAATGCTTAAACCTTCTCCGTGTGAGAAGCTGTGGCCCACTTATATATGGGCTGTTGATGTATGTAATATATATGCCTGAAATTCTCAAGTGCACATACATACCTAAAAATGTTTTATCTATACCAAATAGCTATTAAACATAAATATATCCTATGTTCATATCTTTTTCTATTCATTCAATAGTATCTCCTATTCGTTTTTTTTTTCAATCGAATCCAGTCGCCATTCGTCAATCTTTCGACAAATCGTGTAATTTTACTATTACCTATGTTGTGGTTTGGTATAGTTTATGTAATTGAAACTGAAACACTTGTTGAAAGTGAATATCACGAGAGGTCAATGTCTGGACACTATTTATAAAACAGTAAACATAATGATTAAAATAATATTATTCTTACCTCAACTTATTTGAAATCCTCTTGGCAATGTTGACCAAACACTGTTGTACCAAATTCAGAATGTACGTACCACTCTAGTATGCATTGCTAACATATCAATGATTACTCCTAGCACACCTCGATAGCCGTAAGTACTTGTACATTATCCACAAACATTCAAAATTAAACATACATTTACTTGTATTGCATGTTTTCTTAGGACATGTTTTATTAAAACGCTTTGCAAATACACGATTGTGATTTGATTTGTCGTTCGTATTTTTAGACCAGTGGGTTAAGGTATTTTAAACTGTATTTCGAATGACGAAACCATATTTTGTTTATTTTATTTTGCATAAACACCCTCACACACACATACACACATTACTCGAATAAATCCTCTCTACACACACCCATCATTTCAATGTCACTGTCTAACCATTTGAAGACAATTTTTTACTACTTTATAATTTTATCACTACACACGATTATGCATTATACTAGAAAGTCTGAATTCAACGTAATTATACTTACAGCATTTATTTATTATGACACGACAGTATTTACAAACGCTTTTCCTAGGCAAGCAGTTGTTATCTCTGTTTTATCTCGACTACTCTGTGGTCGGACGTAGCTAGGTGCTAAATGGAGTGCGCACACGCGCGCGGCACCACGCCCTGTAAGTCCCACTTTACCCTGTTTGTTCTAAATGTTACATTTTACCCGCAAACACCCTCTTCCGGCGAGATTATTGGAAATATCGCCTTTTTTGTACCCGCACCCGTCTGGCTACTTTTGGGTAAATATTAATTGTGCTGAGTGTGTTTTGATAGCAGAATTGAGATTCAAGGAATTTTTATATCTGACTTTTGGTATTTTTTTTTTATGAAAGTAAGCAACGACTGACGTATTATTCGTTATTTAAGTATGAAAACCTATCCATTAGTTAAGTATGAAAAATATCCCTTTGCAGTATTTGGTTAACCACATTTACTTTAGGATTCATTATAATGGATAAATTGACAGCAAACAAATATTTTTTTCAATTACAGTTAGTTACTACTTTATTTAAATATAGTACCTATCTATGTAGCTACCTATAGTGGTTACAGTTAGGAAAAATAATAAATAATACAATAAATGCGAGTTAAATATGATTTAATTTCGTAATTTTTCTTAGCAATTATATTTCGTTCTCAGCATCGGAATACTTATAATTAGACACAGTAATACATAAGACAGTGTCAAGTTATTATAACAAATTTATTATGTATATAAGCGCATATTTTGTTAACTATTAAACAGCACAGCTAACATATCTTGACCTCTATGAAGTTAGGCGTTAATGTGAATGAGGGAGATGTCAGTAGCGCGAATGACAGCGAGGGACAGTGACAACGATACGCTTGTGGCGTACTTCGGACGAGTCAAGTTATATTGGTTGTACTGTATACATTGTTTGGAATGTTTTAATGTCTTTTACAGTTTGTTTTCTATGTTTATTATAGAATAATGGTGGAATGTAAAGCAACGTATATAACACATCGATGGTGACAACGGCGACTCGAGATTAATAGCGAACATTATATTCAGAGCAGTTTTATGTGTTGCACGTAGAGTTATGAGCACATTTCTATTAGTGCCAAGATGTTAAAGGTTGGAAAACCTTGCTAGGTCTTGTGTTATCGCGATCAACGGGTTACTCACTCCACTTTAATGTTCGACATTAATCGATAACTTTACTTGTAATCTGAATACACTGGGTACATGATACAAATATTATTTTCACTAAATCTTTGTATCGACTCTGCAATCATTTCCAACAGTTCACTTTATGTACGCATTTGTTCAAGGGTGGGCATTCAAAGGTAATCTGTTGTCGACAAATTTCCCAATATTTTCGCTAAAATTATGTACCAATACTGCTTATCTATAAGAAAATTACGTAATATTATATGATTTTCCTCCTGAATATGATTGCAAAGTCAAATAAATTCTGTTATATTTTCTTAAGTTTAATATTTTTATCTACTCCAAGTTTACAGACGAAATTAACACACTAGTTATAATGCGAACACATAGATACACTGCCACGACACTATGGCACAGATCTTATTAAAATATTAAGATTATAAATGTCCTTTATATGTATTGACGGTGACAAACATATGGATAACAGCAGAACACTTGATACTGACTCCTACCATGTTCCAACTCATAATGTTAATAAAACTGGCAACTTTATCATAGAAAAAACATCCTAAGAATCGCCAGAAATCGGGATGATTTCGACAAAAGAGATTCAAGTACCTATCACTCTCATACAAACTCTTAAAATAATATATACAAAGCGCTCGAAACCATACAATCAAATTCACAAATCGACCGGAAAATATATTCAAATGAACATTAGTAAGGAAAAGTTTCAGTACATGGAGTTAGTAAAGAAAACTAGGTCATAGCGACTGTGGCTAATCACAAGAGAGCGGTTGGTCGGATAGATTAAATACCCATAATTAAATACAAAACATTTTAATACAACTTTACATCTAAAACCTACGTTTACAAATTTCTGATTAACTTTTGTTTGATAAATAAGTAAACACAATTATTTTTATTATATTTACAAGCAGATAACACGATCCGTACTTAATAATAAAGCATTTTAAATAATAACACACTGAGAATTGACGTAAAGGCGTTTTTGCTACACTGATGGCGAGCCAGCCGGTACAATCGAGGGCTACCCAGACTTCCAACGCGTTGACCAAGTTGTTCCCCACGCGACGTCGGTGCAGCGGTGGTCCGGCGCAACACTCGTGACTGCCGAGACTACTATTTGCTCTTTCCACAGAAAAACCTTTTTTCCTTTTAGAGCACGAGTCCGACCGCTGGCACAAGAGCAAACGAGCGCCACAATGTTACACGAGCTTAAGGAATTTCACAGCTCCGGACGTCGTCCCGGCTCGGCGTTTTTTTCCCATTCAAATGTTTACTCTCTCGCTTCAGCTACCATTCATGCGGCGTTTGAAACGCCGCGGCCACCGCGGCCGAGCTAACCTAACGCTATCCAGTTCACGTCACTGTAATAATACTGCGATAGTTGACTAATACTCTGTCCACTCACAATGTCCATCGACAGCTGGCAACGGAACGCGCGAAGCGTTGAAGCGTAAATGCTGCTAATGTGTTGAGGGTGCGCACGGCCTACGTGCCGTCGCAGTTCCTCCGCCTCTGAGGCCGGCCGTGGTGGTGACGCGTGCCGTGGCACGGCGCCGACGGCCGGTGCCTACGCTGCGGACGCACTGGCCGGGACCTGAGCATGTTGCCGGCGCGCTCTAGGTTGTGCCTGTCGACGTCGAAGTCTTGGGCCTCGATCATGAAAGAGAAACACTTGTGCAGGCGCTCCGTGAGCCGGCTCTTCCCGCGCCGCAGCTGCAGGCCCCTCCGGTTGAACCCTATGTAGCGGTCTTCGTTCTTCACCAGATGGTATCTGTTGTAGCCGTCCACAAACTCCTCTTTGAACAGGCAATTGGGTTGTCTCTCCGCTTGGAAGTAGGTCTGTTGACAATTGAAAAAAAAAATGTTAATAACAAGTACCTATTACCACTTTACAAAAAACAAATCAAAGTGTGATGTGATATTGGTACTTACCAATCGTCTGCCCACTAGACGGGACCGGTTGAAGCAGAGGTACATGTCCTGCATAGGAGAGTGGATTAGCAGCTCTAAGTTGATGCCGCTGATACTCATGGTGAGATTCGCTGAAACAATAGAAAATTAAAATTAATCAAAATGTTCCAAACGTGAATAAAATGGGGCATGACATGAAATTTTGTAGTAACAGTTAATATTTTTATTACATTAATTTGTTTGTAAGAATGCTGTTCACATTATGAAACACTAATATTACTACAACAAACACGGACTAATGAAACATAAATCAAACTTTCTTCCCGAAGAATTAATTAACTCATAAGAGTAGGAATTAATGAATAGAAAGTAAATATTCAAAGAATTCCCGATAGAATATATCCCGAAGATACTCCTGCTTGTAGTAATAACAACACCCCAGGTGCATATTTTCTAATTTCAATCAACGCCGATGGCCGTGCTCACGTAATAAATTCAATTTATATTGTGGAAGGGT
The DNA here is from genome assembly GCF_023101765.2 of Spodoptera frugiperda. Taxonomy (NCBI): domain Eukaryota; kingdom Metazoa; phylum Arthropoda; class Insecta; order Lepidoptera; family Noctuidae; genus Spodoptera; species Spodoptera frugiperda. Next base: position 4,750,699 of record NC_064242.1, on the reverse strand, counting down.
TACGGGCGGAGTCAGGTGCAACAAACTAATCGTTAATGATATTTGAACACTAATAAAGTACAAAAATAAAATGTCGATAAATATTAATCTATTGCTGGACATCCAATACACGGTGGGTTAGGGACGGCTTACATGCCGTAGGTACTCCATCTTTATTTATTTACTTTTGTAACTATTCATATAAGTTTATGAGTTTTAAGAAGAAATAATACTAAATATTGTTCATACAACAATTTAAGTTTTATATCGTATTAACACAATATCTTCTACATTATAAGTAATTTAATAACAGCTCACTTATCGTCATTGACATTGTGAACTGAATGATATTGTGAAATATTTAATTTAATTTGACCACACACAATGTTTTAAATTGAATTGATAAAGTTACTAATAAATCTGGAATTTTATGAGGCGTTCTGATAACTAAAGACGAAATATAAGTGGTTAGAATTAAAGAATGACATTGACAGTCGATGTTTTTATCAATTTAACAGTCCACTGGCAAATATTTACGATGAGAACTCGTTTGCCTAATTACTCACTTGAATAAATGCGTATTATATCCGAAAACTATTCATAAATTCAAGTTAATCGTGTAATATTGTCTCGGCATGTAAACGGCAATAACTCTCCGAAGATAACATATATTATAGGAAAGGGAAAAGTCGATGTATGGTATTCGATGTCCAAACTGGCTGGTTTTAAAAGAATGAATAAAAATAAAACTTGTGTACTTATGGACACGCCGCCTATGACACCGGCCGTGTCATTTCAATTAACATTAAAAGAAATAAAAATGCTTTGACTCGAACGAAACATAAATTCGTTATAATTTCGGTGTGACTGAATAGTTGTGTGCGTGTGAAAGCGGAAATGTACGCAGCGGTCCATACGTTTGACAGACTTTACATTCATGTAATTTAAATATGGCTACGTATTGGAATTTAATGAACCAATATTGGTATTGGATATTTATATTATCAGCCGTCTAGACTTTTTATATTGTTATTTTTTTATCTGCTCCTAAAATACTACATAGGTTGCACGTTTCTAAAGATAATTTATATATAATATTGCATTACATTTTCTAATTTGGAAAACATGTTAAGTAATTGTTTTGCATTTATAATAATCGAAACGAGAGCGCGTTCGGTGCTCTAATTGGCCGGCTCGAATAAATGAACCAATCAGAACTCCGAATGCGCTCTCGTTTCGATTTTTTAAACGTAATGCAGACTCGTACTAGGGGTACAGAATATGTTAAATCAAACATCTGCAATCATTGTAAGTACAATATTCAAGAAACAAGAAAAATGTTAATCTGTAGCTTAAGTACGTAATGGCTTACTTAAATATTTTCTTTTGCTTTTACGACACTCGTAAATACGGTAAAGATAACAAGGAGCTGTGTTTTAATGTTCTTATTATCTAATCCGTATTTGTACATAAGATATCGTCACGTGACAAATGTTAATAATGTGTTTTAATTTAGGTATCTGTTATATGAAAGATTATAATTTAGTCCTTGGATTAGCGTTGGTTCGGTCTTTATTTATTTTTATATTAATGATTAATGTTGTAATTACGTCTCTTATTCCTTTGAAGGGTTAGGTAGGAAATGGGAAGGGAACTCATTCCTAAATGACGGGACACTTTTGTACAGACTTCATGGTATGAGAATTTAATGAATATATTCTGTGAAGTGGTCAAATCCAGGGTGACTTCATGTCTATCAAATTAACCCCTAATACATATTTTGAATGCGACGGTTTGTGAGTTTATGTGTTTGTCACTCAATCACGTTAAAACGGCTGAAGGGCTCGGTATGAAATGTGTAACAGAGGTACATTATGTTCTGTAATAACACATAGGATACTTTTTATCCCACGGAAACGAAGGCGAAGCCGCTGTTAGTAACTATTAAGCCTATAAAAAATCTGCTAAGGTCCCTCTAACATACTCCTATAAACCTCACAGAGTCTATATAATCGAAACACACATTACAACATTTTCGTACACACACACAATGATATTATTTATTTTTCCGCCACTTGAATGTCCAAAGAACCGAGAACAGTAAACTTGGAATTTTATCGAAACTAATTACATAACAAACGCTTATCTACATATTTATTATAATTTATTTATGATGGAAACTGACAGATCAAATATTAATACTACAACATCATTGTTTGCTGTCTCATGTAAATCTAATTTTTTTTCGCTTACAAGCAGCTTACAATAAGGGAAAACGCAGTTGTGATGTTAGACCGTAGAGCTGCGGACTACCTAGTGGGGTAGGAATAGGCACAGGGTGGATGTTAGTCAGTAAGAGTCTGACATTCACTCTTGCCTGACCAAAGGCGGAAGAAGTCAATAGATGATTATCCTCCTAAAAAAAGACTATGTTAGTGGCTTGGAGTTTTTCAGTTTTAAAACTATTATCGTCTTAATTGAGTGATTAATCTTTTACCACCTTTTTTTCTCTGGAACCTTCGCGCAAATGTGTTTCAATTTCGGTATAATCTAGTCGACTGTCTGTAATATCCATCTCATCCATATCACTTGTATAAAGGTATTAGGTAAGTACGTAGTAAATTAGTAAATAACTGGATATTGTGTACCTTTTCTATTCATTTCAACAAAGAAAGTTTTAATTTGAAAAAAACTATCAACTAAGTTTCTCAAAGTAGTTTCCCCAAAGCTATGTTTACGGAAAAATCGTTCAAAGTCGATCTAAGGGCCGTATGACCGACTTAAGGTCGCCGGGACTTTCTTTCAGACGTAACGAAGCGAGTAAACATTGCCCAACCTTCGTAATAGGCTAATTTTGAAAAGACAACATAATCTCAAGTTTGTAAAGTAAATATGCTTTGAAGTGCCGACCGACGCTTGTAATTTCACTAGAACCGTCTTTATAGGTACCTTAAGGTCACCAACTAGCTTCCAGTGATTGATGGAGTTGGGAAATTTTATTGTTACTGTAGAAATAAGTGGAAAAATAGATACCTACATCCTTGGATATTTTTTTTTTGTTACTAAGTTTTAAGTGAGATGGTGAGATGTTAAGATATTTTTTTAATGGGATAATTAATTAGAAATGCATGTTGAAAATTGAAATAAAATAATATTAACTCGTAGACTTTTGAATATTATAGCTTCGTCTATTGTTGTTACAGTTGAAAAACAGTTGACAGTTTTTATCGACAGTTGAAAAACAAAAATACATCCCAATAATTTAAGAACTCCTCTCCCTTTTTGAAGTTCGTGATATCAAAAATAGTCAATCTTCAAAAAATCTTACCCGGATATATTCTTAAAAATTCATCTAACATTAAATGTTATAAACTTTCTAGAAAGCAACTACATAACATAAGTAAACATTTGGAAGTTAGCCGCCGTAGTCGGGTCAATGACTTGCTATCGATACCGATACGATAACGATATAGATAATCTCTGTACTTGTTACCTGAATTCACTAAGCGACATCTCATGTATCACTTTACACGACAGTAAAACTATTTATTTTTCTTTCTTTATATAACTCTTAATAGAATTGCTTTTAAAATGTCATTGTATAAGAGTTTCTAGGAAATTGTTGGCTTATTATAAGCTGTTGTTAAATAGACGTTAATTGAAAAAAAAATCTTTTAGTGCCTTTTTGGTAAAGTGGTTGCAAGTAAGGATGGGGATATTTGTCCATCTGTTTACTCAATTTGCAACTCCATCATCTTATTAAGATACGCCCAATGATGCAATATTATCTCCATTGAGACATTTTATTCTTAAAACTATAGTTCGATTTCTGTGCTGAAAAAAGCTCAGTAATACTTTGCCCGACCCGGGAATCGAACCAAATAAACCCAAACCCCTTGTCCGGCAGTCGCACTTGCAATCACTCGACCAACGAGGCAGTGTTTATGCATATATAGGACAACAGCTATACATATGTACATAGGTACTCAGTATATTCAAAACAAAGCAAATATAAATATGTATAAAGTTAAGCCAATATAGGTATTTCATGTCACACGATACGCTGCCAGCATGTCTGTGATATTTCGTTTCTATCAAATGTATTCAGCCTTGGACATTGTAATCTATTTGTAAACAATAATTTACGTAACTATTGACGCATACATAATTTTACACACATATCGATAAGTTTAATGAAACCTCAATTGTCAAACCAATTATAATCTAAAGAGTATCAATAGTAAATATTCGCTTTAACTCACTTATTCCTAGAACGAAATTACAATTACATTACAAAATTATGCAACTGCTCGACACATTTCTTTAAAACGCCGACAATAATGCTTTCATAAACTGTGAAAAGAGACATTTAATACATAAAATTAGAATTAGATTCACGCCGGCGCCAGACCCATTTTAATTAACCAACCGGATTCCCACATACTAATTACAGTTGTTGATAAAGCGAAATCCCAGTTAACAGAGCCGTCGTAGACAGATAAACAGATATAAACGGGTATAAGCGCGTACGACGCGTCTTAACCCTGTGGATAACGCGCGTAATCTGACCAAATCCGACAGGATACAGCCGCTGCGGTAGGTAAGTATTTGTCGGGAATCTTGTGTTGAATTCCAGACCGCTTTAGTAGCGGGTGCATTCGCATTGTTACTCACGTTATTTTGAGAAATGACGGACGAAAGAAAATGAACGAAGTATACTGTTTTATTTTTGTTTTAAATTGTAGAGAATGTAATTTTTGTAAGTACGATATTTATACAATTAAATTATTTTTATTTCATCAATAAAGTCAGTATTAAATGAGAACCTTTACGAAATCTAATATGATTTTGTATTTGTGTTTTTTTTTTAACACAACGTTATGCTGTCCTGTAGGTTTCCCTATTTCACTTCGTACTTCATTTTCTATCGCCGTATCTTGTAACAGTGGAAACTAACACCTAGCGCCTTCTCGGCGACAGGATATGTACTTACAGAGGCACTATAAACAGGGATTAGACGGTCTATTGAAATCCTCCACTCCTTTAGCCAAATCCTTTAGTCTGCCCCTATCTTAATCTTAGACGGCTTCATTCTCATGAATTACTCGTCGGTCTGCCTTTCTTTCAACATAGTAGGCTACGATACAATTTATTAGTAGCCTTTTCTCTGTGTATTCTATTTTGAACACTATTATTTAAAGGAGTAAAGTTCAGTTTTGAAACAACTGCGTTTGGTTTTCCCGGAATTTAGCATTAGATTGATAAAATTATTGTATTCAAAAATATGTTACGGATGTATTAATTTAATACTGTTATCAATTACCTGTTGTAGTTTATCATTAAATATTTATGATTCATTATTGTGGTTAATGCAAATACCTTATTAGTCGAGAGTACGGCACAATTCGCACGAAGTACCAGGAATTCATGTTTGTAAGAATGTGTTACGTTAGCAATGTATGAAAACAATGAGTAACCTTATATGACACTTAATTCACAGAAACAATAAATAAGTATAATAATTCTTACTAAAATTAGAATTAAAACTAAATATACCAGCGCATTGGAAAATTGAATTCCGAAAATACGTGCCGTATTCCATGTTTTAATGCCAGAACTTTAAAGGATGAATAAGTAATACCAATATATGGATTCTTTCATATTAATAATAATTAAGTGCTGCACATTCCAATAAATACTTATGAATAAATAATATTATTATGTTCGTCGAACTATACCATAAGCACGGTAATCGCCTATTATCTCTTATATTGTATGGGTTCATAAAACCTTCACGAGTCTTTTCCTTGTAAATCTTCCTCGTGTTTAATGACGTCACAGTACCTACACCAGTGTACCTAAATACCTAAGTACTTTATAAGAATCCTGACATTTTAAGGCGATGTCACATCGACGGTTTGGTAACAAACGTTTAATAATTCAATGTATCTATTTGAATATTACAAATATCATGGTACGTCAAAATATCAAATAGATGCCACATTCTTCAAATGTCAAATGCTACTGGTTTTCCGTGAACTTGAAGTGACAAAAAGTGTTAAAGTTATAAATGGACAATTCGCTTAATGATTATTAAAATTAATCATCTACATAATTTCTGAGAACGGAATTAATTTTAGTTTTCCTAATGAGCTGTCTGAAATGTCTGGGTTTGTTTAAAAACAATAACATTATAATATACCTAATAATATTTAAACGTATTTAGTTATTTATAGCATTAGCTAAATGGTTGTTATTGTAATGAAAATTCTCTCATTTTCTCTTGTGTTTTGCAAGCCGGCAGAAAATGCAATTGAGATACTACGGTAAAACGGGGTAAATAGAATTGAATGGATGAATAAACACAAGAATATGGTGAATAGATGTTACAATAGTTTCCCAAAATTTATTCACCCCTCTTCTGTATTTATTCATCCCGTTTTTATAAATGAAAATAATTAGAAACTTGACCCACAAACCCTCAGTCCTACAGAAGAGCTGCGGCGCTTTGGAAAATCCTATACGGGATTAGTCAATGGAAATCTATGTTCACTTACTATTATCAAAGCAAAGATCTGTCGAAAATTACTTTCTAAGTATTAGTAAATAGTTCCTAAAATACCTTTAGTGCAAACGAAGGATTCCATCTAATCGCATCCTAAGACTAGCAATACATTACATTAGCTTAGATAGTGATATCAAGTTACCGTCTAGTCTGACTAGATTATGTGACCACAAACATTATATGGCATTGACACTAATACGAGATATGCCTGATACCTTTACAATATGGTTGGGGAACTTGGAAATTTATTTTCATTTATTTTTTTGGTATTAGGCTACTTTAAACTGAATGCTAAACAAAAAACATTTCAGTTTTTCGAAAATTTCTCAGTGGTAGCACGGAATCTTAAATTGTGTCCAATATATGGCAATAGGTTCTTACTCTTAACCAAGTCCCATGTAATAGGACTTATAACACAAATGGTAAAGTTAGGTTTAGGAATTATTCAAATCGGACCAGTAGTTCCGGAGATTAGCGCGTTCAAACAAACAAACAAACTCTTCAGCTTTATAATATTCTTAGTATATTAGTATAGATATGTACTACAATTCTAATATACCACTGAGTATCATTTGACAGAGTCCCACTTCGCAATAACGGAATATTTTCACGTTCATGATCTATGGCACACCCCTGAGTTATCAGTGTTTACGTGGAATCTGGCACATGACACACTAGACGCCCCCTAGTCTGATCTCTAATATTCGCAAATTAGAGATAAAGTCATATTGTATATGAATAATAGTGTCAGGTATTTAGGAGATTAATTTGTTTGTTTGTCTATTACTTTTGAACTAAGATAATACTCTAGTACAAAGTTTAACACTAAAAAACACAGGGTGTCATAATCAGATGGGGCCCAGTAGGGCTGATGCCGACCCGGAGCTGCGGACTGCCTAGCGGGTTACCGGGGCTCCAGCTCGAAAAGCAGGAGTAGGGGTGGTTTTTAGTCAATAAGAGTCTGACACTCCCTCTTGCCTCGCCCAAGGCGGGAGAAGTCAATGGATGATTTCGTATAGGCGCGTTTGTTTATTTTAAAAACATTGTTCACCTACATTTTGACCTAGTATTGATATGACAGATATGTCTAACAAATCTAGACTTAGAGTGTAGGTAAAATCGAAGACGTTTTTACCAAAAATCTATGTCAATACTGAACTAACAAACTTGTTTGTGTAACGCTGACAATGTAAAATGAACTTTACAGGGTAAAGAATAAGAGTTTCTTGAACTGTATTATGCTATCTTGTGATATGATTAAGTATGGATTGTCGCGGCTATCGAAATCAGGTCAAACGCATACGTTGATAATATTTTCGAATTTACCAAAATGTCTTAGAGATACGATAATAAATCGCACTATGTTTTCAGTATCGTACATAATTTTGCTTTCAATGTAACAAAATGCGATATTTTGCGCATCAAAAATTACAAAATAGATATTATATACTTAATAAAAGAAATCTAGTTTTAATCAGTAAACATTTTGAATTTTAACATATTGATTTTGAATTAATTATTGTGTTTTTCGGCTTCATTATTTGACGAGGAACTCAACTAGTTTCAAGCCATGCTAGAGAGTCAGCATGGCTTCATCAGCAGCACTACATAATAGGAAATTAATTTAGTATATAATAATAATATAAATATTTTTATTTTGCTAAACATTAAGAATTCTGGCTTCGCTTTATCTACATATGAAACGAATCTTCACAGAAATCGTAATCTCTTGGGATTTGGGTCATCATATTATTAACCTTGTAAACTGTCATAACACTGATGTTTTTGTTCATAATATAACCCAATAATTTCCGCGTTTTATCTCACTATTGTCAACCCGTGACTTTGCCTGTGATACACTGGCCAAAGTCAACGGATTTTATTTCAACATGTAGACACAATGATCGAAATAATATATTGCGATAAGTTTATGTAAAATTTTAAAAGCTGAATAATTGAATTGTCCATTCATTAATCAGATTAATGAAGCTATAATAGCCTTAATTCAAGGATGCTGAAATAGCCTTAACGGCTTAAAAGATTTGCATGATGGACAATTAGATATTAACTTGGATTAGCACACCGGATGACCTACTTTTGATATCTCACTAAGAAGAATAATTCTTAAAAAAATATCTTTCGCAATTATAAATCATAATCAAAAGTACATAAGTTTCAATTTACAATGCAAGCCGAAAAAGTACCAACTACGCATTCCCTTTGTAGCAATAACAATAACATTAAGTACAAAGTATGAATGTTTACTAAACATGAGTTTTTTTTTTCGCGACATCAACACTGGAAATACACGCAAGACCACCCAATGTGAAATTGTTCAGCACATGTTATAAAAACAGCAATAAAGCACAGATAAAACTCTATCTGTCTGCCATTTTGATAATAATGAGCCTGAAATTCGTATCGGCTAGTGTTAATTGAAATTGTAATACGTAATAAAAACTCCGATAGATAAATATACGTTTTGGTATAATTGATTGTGATGTATGAAGTGTGAATATTGTTTAGTTTCAATATTTATCTGAGTGGAATTCTATTTGTTATCTCTTACAGTTAAAAAAAAACATGATCGTTTGTCTATGAATAAGGATTCTGTTTTATCAACGTTTAAGCATAAGCATATCGTCCTGATTTATACGTTTTCGTTTTCAGGTAAAAAAAATCAATATTTAACCTCATGGTATTTTTATAAAATTCAATAATTAAATAACAAAAAACATAATACCAATTAATTAGTAAAGAAATAAACAAGAGCACTGCTGTCTGTTTGTTTATCCCAAGATAGAAAAAATAACACAAACAAATGCGCCAGTCATGCGCCACTTACTTATTAACAACAAAAACGCCCAATGTCTTTGCGAATAACTACAAAAAAAAACTGTTCAAAATGACTTTAATAATAGTTAAAATAATTTGTATTTCTACAGAAACGTCAACATTAAAAAAAAACTATCAAAAGCTCATTCAACATTTTCTACGCTTCCAAAAATGCCCGCCAAACGCATTCACAGGAATAAAAAAAAGAAAGAAAAAAAAGCGTTCGAATTTAGAACGTCTGTTATTTTCTTTTTTTTTTAATGCGCGTGCAAATTAAATTACTAATTCCCTATTAGATTATACCACATTATTGTGGACCTGCGTGTGGTATATTTTTTGCGAAACAGAGGGAACCTTATGGACCTTCATTATTATGTTTTAAACGTAACAACTTAATTTAGGTAGGCGCCGCACCGCCTACGTCGATTGATTTCATATAATTTTCGTTCCGCCAAACAATCATCCGATGAATTGCCACAAAAAATAAACCACCGTGCGAGCTATCAAAACTTAAGAGGTTGTTTCCGATGAAGATGTTTATGCTTTTAACTGACTCGACGATATTCAGAGCAGTTTTGGTTAAACACATAATAAATCCGTCTAGTTTTTTTACCGTCACAATAAAATAAATTACCGTTGACTAGTCTAGAAGCATTTCTTTATTGGACCATTTATTATTCCTAGTGAAAGTAAATTAAATAAAGAGACAATCATATCTGCTTTATTACTGTAATTAGTGATTCATGTTCTTGTGTTCCACATTTGAATTATTAATCGATTAATAAAATTAATCCCATTTGTTTAAAAGAACCTGTTCATTGGTGACACAAAGCGTCATAAATATTTAACCAAGTTCCATTTTCAAAAATATATTTTTAAAGCCCGCGGCGTCTGCACTATTGCCGTTAGATCCAACCAGTCGCCGTTTCTAACTCGATGGGAATAATTAAATTTCGTTATCAGTGCCTTCGAATCTAATTTTAATTAAAAAGCGTCACATATTTCACGCAGTATTCGGTGGTAGGCGTTGCAATGTGTCCGGTGAGTACAGCTGACCAAATTCAGTTGAACTGCATTCCATTAGTTTTTTCATTAGAACAGTCATAATCTTGAGATCGTTCTTAACTGGTGATGCAATATTAAATCGTTAAATTTAATATTGGCTGTGTAGTTTCTTTTATTGCTTCACAACTAACACGTATGCTAACACGGGTCAAGTGATTAAATTTTTTACTCTGGGAACAAATAAATGTTTATTCTCACGCGATTATTGTTCATATTAAATTAATGGCTTTCCGTTCTGTATTATTTATTGATGTTATGTAAAAAAGGTACGTAATGTATAACATTATTGAGCATCGGTATTTTTATAAGTGGTAATTTAGATATTAGAATTTATGATCGAATCAGCCCGTAATGAACTGTGCGTGGGTGACGCAATTACAAAGCAAACATCTTCATAATTAAATTACGTGTCAAAATGCTGATACGAAACTGTCGCAGTTATTGGGTCACTGGTTGTACGACGGTCGTACATTGTAATGTGAACTTCACAATAGAAAGATTGTGCATAAACATAGCTATGCACCGACTACAAAATACTCTAAGACGTAATTCAGACTTTACTTTCTTGATTATAAAGTTGAAAATAGAGTTGCTAAAGCATATTGTTTCAATTAAGCAGATAAAAGACAACATAACAATATGCCTGCATGGCTCACGATCATCAAATCCCTTTCTCTGATTTGGGACAAAGATCCTTTTGCGATTACTAATTATAATATGCCAACGATACGGGCATTATTCACGTACGAGAATAAAGATCAAAATCATGAATTATCCATTCACTGAATTTTTTAGTGGCTCCTCTTTCCAGATAGTAGTCGAAGCAAAAAGAGAAGACTTAATTGGAAAGCAGAACTTGGCACTTATCCAGACTGCACTGGGTACAATAAAATAGTGAATATTTAAAATGCAATTCACGCGAAACAATCTGATAATAAAAACATAGCGTCAGTAGGTTTAGAAAATAATTTCGACTCGAGAAAGACTGGAAGAAATTGCAAATAAGAATTATGCAACGTGCTACGTATGAGATCAGAAAAAGAAAATGATAACTAAAAGATAGTTTAGTGATTACACAGAATGCTTCGTAATGTCCATAATAAGCAAAGACGAAAAATAACGAAAGGTGAAAGCAAATTTAAACAAGCGTCGACAAAGTTGCGTCAAACTAAAATAAACATTAAGTAATTCGCAAGTAAGAATAGTATTTATTACATATTCGCGACACACTACTTTCGTCAAATAATAGAAAAAATGAAAGCCCTTCACTTGGCCAAGCTTAAAAGCCAAGTCTTGTATAAATAGAAAAAGTCCTCGATTTATCGCCGATGTCGTTAGGGTAGTTTTTGCCAATGTTTTTGTTGGAACTGAGAGAAATAATGATAGAAAATAACCAAAAAACTTATCGTGACTTAAATTATCGCTGGTTTTACTGCGAGCTGAACGTCTCAGTGCAGTTTTTTGCAATAAATTATTATAGGTACTAATTTATATCTGAATACATTTATTTTATGATGCACTCCAAAACTTAATAGGAATTCGTGACTGCACTTGATAGTAATTAAGATGTATGATAGGTAGATATTTTTTATACCTACATTAGACAAAATTTTAATTACCTATGCCATAATGAGGCTAAAAGATGTCGAGACATACTTGTTAAAGTTAAACATAACATAACCCATTGAATCGGTTATAACCAGATTTCTGGTAACGTCACACATGTGTTAGCAAACACACACAATACTTTGAACATTAACTACATTGTTTTTAACACTTTTTTCTCTCCTACTTTTGTTTTGATCCATAGGCTTCACGATGATCTGATAATTTGTAATCAACCACCTAAGTCAAGAAAGTAAGTAAGAATTGATCATCATATAGATACAAAGTAATAAATATACTAAGTATCATTTATGGAGGAGAAATTCTTACAAAATCCTTGAACTCCAGTCCTTTCCACCAATAAACCAGGTATAAATATGCGAAATGCTAAGAACAGTCACATTTTACAGTCATAACTTCGTAGCAATGCTGTACCCGTTACTATATCGCACAGTGGTCTCTACCTGTTGCGGTGACTGGCCGTTGACCCGTCAAGTATTGACATATTCCTATAGTTTCTCACGTCTAGCCCCTACACACTATTACTCCGCGTGCTTTTACTGTGTTAGCGAATGCAGCCTTCGACGTACATCTTTGAGTATGAGTACTTGTGAAACTTTCTTCGTTAACTTTAAAATAAGTTTTATGAAAGTATCTTAACCTAAAATATGAGATTAACTGACCGCAATAGATATAATCTTCTCCTACATGACATATTTTTATAAAATTGAAGTTTCAAGGGATTCCCCAAGGAACGATATTGGGTCCAACTCAATAATTCACAAAAGTATTCTCATAATTAACTCGTAATATCTCAGATTTTATTTGTAGTCGTAGGTACGAATGTAAATATTTTATATAAATTGCTTGTAAAACACCTTTCAACAGCTTTACAGAATGATTAACAACGGACAAGATAATAAATTCAGTAAGTCACAGTTCATTATTCATGGAATTCCCCGGCTAAATCTTTAACTATTACCGCGAGAATAAACAGCTGTAATAATTTATTTTGTACTACCATTTTGGTTTTATTTTCAGGTGGCAACTGAATAAAAAGTAAGCGAAACAGCACACCTGGTTACTAACACGGCAAGCAGAGATAATCAACATTTTTGCGCGACGAATAAATTTTTGGGACTTCAAAAGAGTGGAACATTTGAATAAACAGTTGTAAATATGTATGTTATTATTTTAGTTTACTATAACATCTGCTTCCAGTTTTTCTATTATTATTCTATAACATCATAAGTATGTATGTCGGTCTACCACAATAAATTAATTAAAACTACGTAAACTGAGCAATTTGTATCAAATTATAATCTTAATTTTTTACTACAATCCAAAAAAATATAACAGCCCTCAGGTAGCAAACTCCTGTTTTATAACCACCTCATCGAAACTAAACGGATGATTGTTACCAATTACAGCATTACTTATTCAACTGCTAATGTCTGTATTGTCGTCTGTTAGTGATTCAATTGGAGGTAATTGATAAATTGTAATCGGACATCGTGAATCATATCTAATGTTTACACGGCAGTGTCAGGATCGATATCATTTTATAACCTGAATTTACTTTATATTTCCTTGTTTATTATTCTACGTCTTAATTGTACACATTTTTGCTTTTTAGTCCTTTGGGGTTTTACTCAAGTTATGTAAGTACTGAGGTTTACGTACTTTATCTACCCATAATAATGTTTGTGTGAAAATTTGTATTATCACAACAAAAGTGTGACGTGTTAACGTCGCAGTAAAAATCACATAATAATATTGACTAGAATGTAAATTGTGAATACAGAAGGTACTTACGCTGGTCGTTTCCATCGGAGCGAGCCATGACGGTACCGTTTGGAAACACGTTGACGTACATATGGGAGCACTGGCTGTAGAGGCGAACCGACCGGACTACCATCGATGGCACCGCACCGCAGACCACCACCTGCATACAAACAAAACAAACCATGTAATCAAAATCACTCACAAAATACATAATCGCCAATCCACAAATTCATTGCACAATTAGAAGAACGAACAGCTAGAGATAAGATTTCAATTCGATGCAGCGTAGGAATAAATTCGCAAACGATTCGGAATATTCTAATGTGTCTAGCTTATCGTGAATCAGGTTTGTAAGGGTGATAATTATGAAAATTACCAAGCACGACAAGATATCTTAATAAACATTTAGCAAGACTACCTATGCACATTAAATTCATGAACTTATTGAGCCATTTTAAACGTATTCTCGTATCGGAATATTTTCGCTGCTACTACGTTGGAACTGACTGATGGTCATGCTAAATTGACGTTGCGATAACACTATGTCGTAAGGCACTGATTTATGTCAGGATTACTCACATTTTTTAATGATCGACGACTGTGTCATAGACGTGACGTAACGCAAACGTGCTACCGTACCTACGTAGCCGGGGGAAAACTGAATCAGAATTAAAATTTCATACCTTAGAAATGGATTGAATTGAATCGTATTTGATTAAAATTTTACTTCCATTCAAATGAAAGCGTACGGCATAAAAGTCGACACTGATGTTATGGAGAAAATGTCCAACACTCTTCTGCTGCGTGTGGTCCGTTCCTCCCTCTAACAGCTAAGTGTCAAGTCGTTTAAATTAGTTTCCTTATTCTGTTGGTACTTTCACCGGGATTTTAATGGCGCCAGTGTCGACCGACACCTCATTACGCAGATATTGATCAAACCCTATCTCCTATGACCTTGTGAACTTCACGAGTTGAGTTGTTGAATATTTTACTCGTTAACCCCGAAACACGTCGAATTTTCCTTCTAATTTCCATGAACCAGTCTAGATTTACTTTGAAAACTACTACAGCTGATTAAATTACTACGTGCGATATCTAGTATTACTAATCGAATTATAATGCAACAACTGTACAAACACGCCCATGCAGTGATAATGTCAGTTCTTGCATATTTCAAACGGTGTTACGTGTGCGCTCGGAGAAAATACTTATATTGAATTTTGTAATTATTACTAGAACCACGCGTCGCAGGCACCACAATAAGGAAACAATCGATCGTTTTAATGGGTCAGCCGAGCTCAGCTAATCCGTCAGACTGAGGGATCAGATTGCGTCGTTTAGGCAATAATAAATCCTATTTAGATGTCCATCAAAGTTGATTTTTCATATTTATCTACAGTTGTTTTAGGTCCTTTTATAACTGTACGACCGGTGTCATATTCAGGTTGGAAAGCATAGGCTACCGCGACGCGGTCACTATTCAGCCATATTGCATTTCACGTGAACTTTTTGTAAACAATACTGCATTTACTTTTTAGCTTTGAATGTTTAAGTTATTCGGATTGTTGTTGTAGCCATAGCAATTTAGTAAAACCAATACATGTAAATGCAAATGAGATAGATAACGTTATTAGTTCTGTAGAGACATGTACAGCTTGAGATCTTGTATTACGAAAGTTTAATTAAAAAAAAATACTTTTAGTTTTTAAAAATCTTGACACATAATCAAAACGAGTCATACTTAAAAGTAACGGTGCTGTTACCAAATACGATATGAGAGTTAATTATGATAATGGGAATTATTCAGATTTCTATATACTTTTAAAAGTTAAAAGGTGTAATCCTTGGCTGATGTTTTTAGGGAAAAATAAGGGCTTTTGTCGTGTAATATTGGATCTACTTCTCATGTTACAGCAACAAAAAAATTGCTATATATTTTTTTATAATCAAATCAATTACTTGTTTAAATATCATAACATTTAAAACGAAATACAAGAATAAATAAAGCTAGAACAGCTACAAAACGTAATCATATATTATTTACAGTAGTAAATAAATAATCTTATGTTTTATCTCAATTAGTTGTAACATCATATGATATTAAACTTTGTACAGTTGATTCTATTAAGATAATTAATCGAGATATCATAATCTTTATGTTGTAATTTATGCGTTACATACTATGATACTATATAGTTTGTAGAGAACTAATTTATTTCGTCAATATTTCTTTCTGATGATTTAGATTTTTTTGCATCTACCCAAATATTTTTTGTTACGAAATTAGCGGTCTGTGTAATAATTTACCAAATTAATTTTATAGGTGTATTATCGATTTTTTTGTGTGAATTCATTATTTAGATATTCTTTACTTTATACTAAGTTGTAAACACAAACCTGGGCAGGGCAAGGCGTATTATCACACATTCAATAAAAAAAATCTTCGAGAATCATGTGGAGCTATAAGATATATTTCTGTCAAATTTATTCACGAAATATATTTTGGTATATAATATATTCCATTTATAGTATAGCACCAGCTGTCTGTGGTAGCTAACTATTTTATAACGTATAGCTCGATACATTGATGTATAGCATAGCTAATAGTCTGTGACGGCCTTATCCTCATACTACTAATATATTTGTCTTTGAACAACCTAACAGATGGACAACCTAACCTATGGACAACAATGTGACCAAGACCTCGACAGCCATATTTGCAATAACTAGACAAACTATTCAATTTTCACACAATTATGGAAAGTTTCTATATTGCAAATTTTCAGTAAATATTTGAACTTGAGATCATGTGTTACATGTATCGAGAGGAAGGTCGATACAATATGCAATTATCGTGTATTTGGAGGTCACTGATCATTTTGTCATTGGACTTATCTTAGTCGACCCGAGCAAACGCATTATGTACGCTTGATTACATGTCAGCCAACCAAAACTATCCGGTACCAAGTGTATCGGAAATTTTCACGGTACGAAGCACAGATACCGGTGTTCAATAGCATGTAATCTTCAGTACAAGTGCCGTTATAATTAGGAAACTAATTATAATGTTCAGCTTATCATGTCCTCTATGATAATTTTTCGGCACTTATCGCTGTAATGCTTTGTGTATTTACGCGTCAATTTGTATATAAACAAACGAGGAAGACATTTTTGGCATGGATTTTCCAAAGTACAAAACCAATTCTTTTAATAACAGTCGTATTTTAAAAGATGGACAGTTAGGTTTTTTCAAATCCATCAATAGGAGGAGTTTTATGTTGTAACACATTTTTTAAAGTATTATATTCATTATTGTATCATTTAAGTGTGAAGACTGAGCTGCAGATATCGATAGCGTAATTTCTCAGTCACACCTTTATACTAATGTTGATGGGCTTACAAGAAAATTTTATCTTACATGACTGTTATTATCATTTTATTGTGTCCGTCTATAAAATCCGGGTTCATCAAAATTTATAGAGGGATTTACGCCATTTTGAGACGGACAAAAACGTGTTAGGTTTTACATAAGCATTCATTACATTGTGACTTTTTATTTGGTCTGGCTGGGTATTTCATGAGAATATATTCGTGTTAAGTGCAATAAAAATTATAGGTTACTAAATTTTATCATTACCTACATACCTACACAGGAACACGGTTATGTACTTATTTTTATCAAATATTATTATGAAATACGAAGGTTTGTAGACAATAACTAATCTTTGAACACCGCTGACCTAAATCCGTCCGATACAACATTGTAATCACTTCCTTGTGTCTATATCGATGATTGCTAATCGTGGATTAGTTTCAAACACTTGATTACGGCCTACCAGACAGACGTATATGTCACCGAACTATTGTAGAAATAGAAAGTGAGTGAAACGTCCAGGTAGATTTCACTAGTTCATGCAATATGGCTTTAAATGATTTATTTTCACACATTTCCCCATGCAGGGTTGAAGTGCACGATTCAATAGCTGTTACTTAACTTTTAGCAAAGACGTACTAAGAAAAAGCATTCATACAACTTATTAGACAAACGATAAAATATATCAAGACAACATTAGACGATTTACGTCTTAAAATATTAATCTACGTAATACAGACTACGTAAATTGTGTGATACAGAATTTATACAATAGCGTTATTCAGGTAATTCCCTATACATTGTCTCAACGAAAGGACATACATTCTTGACAAATTCAAACACTATCTTAAATTTTCTCAAGTATCAACGAGGCTGATGCTAAGCTAGAAGTGAGACCTCACATTGAAGATCAGTTTGGTTTCCAAATTCTTATCATCATAATCATTACTTAGGGATTAGCGGCCACACACGCGACAAGATAAAGTAATTGTTTTACTATGATAGTGTATGAAGCTGACGTAACAGACAAAACTAATATTTTTAACAAAGATGAAGTAAAAACCAATTTGTAAAGGAAAATAATTTTCGGAAATGATCAAAACACATTTGTTAACAATATCACATTAAATGGCAAGTAAAATGTATATCCAGAATAAGGAATTGTACTTTTAAAGATTCAGAAGAGAAAAACGGATCACAAAAGTGCTAAACGACAAATCGTGTAAATGATTTGCACAGAATCGGCGCTTGTCTTGCATGAACCCGTCTCACGACATTTTTGTCCAAATGTGTTATTTTGTCGTATTTCTGCTGTTTATGTGTGAATGCATAATTGTCTTTTTTATCTTGACTTGTGGTTGTATACGGATTTTTGTTTACACCAAACTCGTTATTTTTTTCTTTTTTATAAAGTTCGAGTTCATAATTCATAAGATTAAATCCTTTTAATTTAGTTCGTTTTAAGCTATCTTTTTTCTATGTTTAATTAGCATAATATCAGTAAAGTGTGAATCCGTTCTTCCGTATAGTATTTAAGATAAAAAAAAACTTGTTTGATTTCTGATCGCTTCCTCTATTTGATTCGACAATATAATGCGTTTCAAGATTTCAATGCAAAATAAATGTTGCTCAATTTATTAAATCGAAACGTTTACATATCGATTACACGGAGACGTCAATCGATACTGGGCAACCGATAAATTCTGAATTAAATAACCCAATATCTACTGTAACTTTTGAACAGAGAATATTATCGATTCCATACAATTTTGATTTATGTATCTGTATATTAATGATAGTTAATCAGTTCTTATCTCGAAAAGAGAATGTGCCGATGTTTAAAATTTGATATTTTTATGACAAAGTGAAGATAAATATCGATGTCATGTTATGTAACTTCTCTCACATTTAAGTTAAACGATATGATGTTTTAGCTGCAACAGCTCAAAGTCTGTTTTTAAATGGACTTTAGACGCATATTGTAATACCATATGGCTTTAGTTGTAATAGTAATGCACTTGGTATCAATAATCTTTTTGATTCTGATAACCCAAATATAGGTCACATGTGTCGCCAAAATGTCGAGAGCTCTTAAGTGGAGGCCTTCAGTTGAAGAGTAAATACAGATTAGCAATCTAAAGTAAGTAGGTGTAGATTTAGATATTAGAAGTACTGAGGTACTAACAGTAAAAATTGGCAAAACTTTGTCACAGTTACTTCAATATCACTTACCAATTTCTACCTACGATTACCTTTGTATCACAAAGAAAACAATACCCTATTTGTGCTACTTGTACAGTTTACTTTACAATTTGTATCAGTTTAGGTTATGAATTTAGCATCATTATCGTATCATCAACCGAATAATCTTCGTTAACATCTGACTAGGCATGGAACTAAAAATTTAATAGCCCGTTTAGAGAAACGGGCTTCCAAATTTCAAAATTTTGTTAGAAATGCATCAGTGGTCTTTGATGCATTTCTAAGAAAATTTGGAACTAAATATTTCATAAATTGATTTTTAGTGAAGAAAATCTGTTGTAAGCATACATAACATAGGTAAACCATTAGAGCTGTTTACTATTTGTCAAAATGGACACCAACTTGAAGCTATATCAAAATCTATTAAAAAATATATTAAACCTCATCATAAACGACATAATATTACGTAATAACATAACCTGACTCTTATAGCAGGCTTTGTAATTGAAAAGCTAGTAAAAGGCGGTATTCAATAAGAGCAAATTTCTTCATCGGACAGCGTGCAGTGTTTACCTATGTAATCATGGCAAATGATAGGTGGTCGCTAAACTCTCTCATGATGTACTTCAAATATTATATGTTCGCGGAAAAATAGGGAGCCTTAACATTTATAATGGTGGTGAAGGCTTTTAAGACTATTATAAGGTACATAATGAAGTAGTTAATGATTCTATCAACGAGAGCTTCTTTGACTTTTTTATTAAGTAAAAGTTTCTCGGGTTCATTTTCATTAGATAGTTTCCCTTTGTTATTTTTGGAAACATTAGTGACTAATTACGTAAAGTACGTCTCTTTCATTTTCAAATGTTTATCTATTTACATACACATCTTTACAATTTTCCAAAAAGCTGGATTCCAAGTAAATAGCGTCATACGTTCCTCGTTATATTTTTTTCATCGCTTGGTATTTTGACCATAATATGTGTGTCGCATCACAAATGTGATAATTACGGCAACTAAGCCGCGGTCACGTACAACAGTCGCTATTTATGAGAATTTGGAAATGAATATGCTAAATACTAACTTTAGTGATTCAACAAACAACAAATTAGAAATCTCTGTCTGTAGACGTCACCATGGTACAAATAGATCAAATATTATCCAAACATTATAATAAACCTATCACATTGTTAGCATAGTCGAGTTACAAATTGGATTAAAGCGAAGAAACCCAAACACTATAATAAAAACTATTTTTTATCAACAGCCCAATAGATAACACAAAATATGGCCCCCACTAAAGCCATAATACAAATTTAAAAAATCCATAACAAGTGTAACAACCCTGATTATAATCAACATCGCAAATCAATATTACGTTATTGAAAGATAATTGACTGATTTAATTAAACATGTGAATGATTGATTTATTATCGTTGCGCGTCCGATAGTGACGCCGGGACACGTCACGTCAATGTCTAGACGTCCGTATCGAACGAATGCGGAACCCTAAAGTACATTTGTGCAATCAATTCAATTATACCTGTTAGGAATCAATTTGTTAGCCATTTAATGGACGGAGAAGTTAAAGAAGATGATATTGAAAAAGGAACTATGTAATATAAACACTAATTTATTTTCCATGAATATGTTTGATGATTAGTAACAATAATTAAAGTTAAAAATATAAAATTATAATTTTATATTTTTAACTTTAAATTTGTCTAGGCAGTATACTGCCTAGACAAATTTAAGTAATACCTTAACAATTTCAGTCATCAAAATCACATAGTCAACAAAGTTGCTTACGAAATCAATGTTTTCTATTAAGAATTAGGAAAGTCAGACTTGTGTGTTGTAAACAATTGTTTTGACACTGTATTTGGCATTGTACTAAATTTGTCAATAGCCCCGTTAATATTTAGAGAAAAGAAAAATGGCTACAGAATTGTTTATAATTTGCAAGAAAATAAGTTGTATGTTTATTTGTATGCAAATGCTAATCAGTCACGCTGTACCAATATGGAAAAGAAAACAATACTAAAAATATACTACAAAGTGATAAGATGTAGTTGTAAACGTACTTGAAAATACAAGAAGACACTAAATAATTGTTGTAGAACATATTCTATATCCTGACACAACGTAGGTCCTAATAAGATTCCTTGAGGAACTCCCACACAAACTAACAACGTGTTCAAGCAAATTTTGTTTGGGAATGTTTTACGATTGATAGTATAACTACGAATTCCGTCTAATCATTGCAAATATATTCAGTTTGTCTCTGTTAAAGCAACAAATACCTGAGATACGTACAAACGCGATGTAGAAACTAATCAAAGGCGGATTACGAATCGCAAAATACCAAAGCTTAGTTATTTACTCTACGTCGGTGTTCTTAATCTTAATTGTTAACTTGTCGAAATATTTACATAATTACGTTTTATGTTATCGTTTTATAGACAAGATGAATATGCAATCTCGCAAATTATTCTACACATAATTGTATTTATTTTGAACTATGACGTGCTTCCTTAATCTAATCACTTGTATGTGTTTCCATTTTTGTATTTAGAACTAATTAACAATGCAAGTAAACAATCGCACGATTTTGTTTTACAATGTTATTTACACAGAATGCACTAGTTGCATATTTAATGTGGTACGATACCTCTGAAGTATTTCTTGGAACTTTTATCGCATCGAAACGCGTCGTATGCGCTTTACGGGTAACCGGCAGACGTTTTCTCATTACACCCAGCTAATGTGAATAAAATGATGGCTGCGATTGAAATTACTAATCCTTTTACACCGGATAACTGACCTTTTTACGTCTTACGTAAATTGGTTTTATTAAGAGCTTACATACTTGGGCTATGAGTATGCCTAACCTAGATAAGATCGAATTAGGCAAATCGAAAACCGATGCTAATTTCCAATATGTGAATGAGAAATTTTATTAAGAAATCATACTAACGATGACATGTGTGTCAAGTAATCGTTTTGATAATTGAGTTGTTAAGTGAAATGACCTTTTGGTGTTCAATTTAAAGACATTACGATGCCTACTGGAAACTTCTAAAGATTCGTAATAATATTTCATTTTCTCTAACACCTTTGTTATTTAGGAGCATGTTATAAATGAGCCCACTAATTGACCATAATTATACAGTAGCAAATTTTATAAACTGCCACACTACCAAATTAAACATTTATGACTATACCCGATAACCTTAAAGCATCTGACTTTATTTTTATTTAATTAAAACCTCTCACAACATTAATAAACTTTATGGTCACAGTTAATTTATTTTATCGCAGATTAATTGGGAATTAATTTTTAAATTTATGTTCTATGCTAAATTGCTCACTGATTCTTTGTCTATTAATGCAATAACGTATCGCTTTTTTGATACATTTTTGAGTTCTGTAGTACCAAAAGAAATAAAAAAGTAAGATAAGAGAACTAGTCACAGTAGAGATTGGAGTTTGTTGCTATTTGGCAGCGTTTATCACTGCTGTTAATTATTTACTCATCGTTTTATATCGTGGAATGTGGTAAATTAATTTTTTTATCAGTTTTCAAGGTTGTCACATGAACTTTTGTGACATGTGCTGATGTTATTGTACGTGTTGTAAATATCTATATGCTTGGTTCTTTCACCTTATCCTTTATAAGTGTAATATTAAATTGAAAGGGATTTAACTTACCATCAGGAGGCACAATATCTTCGCAGAGACGGCAAGCTGTGGTAACCTGGAAACAAAAGAAACAGGAATTAAACTTTATGTCTCTTATAAGAAGATTCAAAATTGCTATCCACAACTTATATCCTAACGAAATTAAAAAGGACATTGGTCTGAGATTATTGTATAAGCTATGAGTAATGTTAAACAAAAGTAAATAGGTATTATATGTATAAGTTGTATAGATTAAGAGTAGAAAGTACCTAATCTTTCCCGTCAGATGAAATGCGCAAACAATGAACACTGTTTATCTTGTATGAATGCGTAAAACAGATGACTGTTTTATGGTCAGTCATTTTGTATTTTAATATAGCATTATTTTACATTTTATATGCTCTTCAAAACTCACTTAGGAGATCGAAGAACAGAGCAGCGATACCTTTTTTTGAGGCAGGTAATCATCCCATGACTTCTCCCAGCTTGGGCAAGGCGAGAGGGGGTGTCAGACTCTTATTTACTAAAAACCACCCCGTTCCTACTCCTGCTTTTCGAGCCGGAGCCCCGCTAGGCAGCCTGTAGAACCGGCGTAGCAGCCCTCCCTGGACTTTTGAAATAGTGGTTTCCGACCCGTATAAACGTGGAGATTATTATATTTTTTAAAGTTTATATAGGTACATATTACAGGTTCTTATCAAAAATGGGACGTATACGTAGGTTGTTGTATATAGGTATTACATATAAATAATTTTTGTATCAATAGTTGAAGATATGAATTTAATCAAGCTGCCTATTTAATTATTCACAATTAAAACTAAATTAGATATACTAATCTCTCTGATATATGAACTATTATATTAATACGTATTAGTATCTAAGACGATAATTGGAGATTAAATTATTTATTAATAGGTTTTTAATTAAAACCGCCTATTTCACAATGTGAGGTAATACCTCATCTAAATACATAGTCTGACGAAACTCTTACTTCTTTCAAACTCATTACAATTTTATCTTAAAGAAATAAATTAAAATTACTTAATAATGTATTTTAGAGAGTCTGAAGTTGGATGCATGTTGCTTCCAAGTCGTTGGGGGAGGCCTATGTTCAGCAGTGGACGTCTTGCGGCTGATGATAATGATGAGGATGAATCTGAAGTTGTACCCAGTGTTTGGTTATAGACTCCCCCCTATTATATGGGACAAATAACATAGCTGGTGCAAAGCAGACATTACATTGCATACGCACTTCTCAGTCTACCTCATTAGACATGACATTTCTATATTTAAACATTACCTCAAACTACCAAACTACTATAAACTACCAAAAGTATAGTAATTTCTAAATAAACAGCATCAGCAGTACATACTGAAAATCCCCATATAACTGGTATTTCCGAACCATAAACGAAGTAAATCTACGCCATAAAAGAAAACAAGAATGTATTTTTCTTATCTCAGTTCTGTGCTTAGGTATTTCAAAGACGCTACGATTGAATGAATATGGTATATATGCAGGTATGTATGTTTGTTCAGCATGTTCTTCACAATTGCATTACATACAATGGCTCATAAAAGTTTAGGAAGTACTTAAACTAATTATAGTATTTCTACTTGATTATCAGGCTAGATCTGAAAATAATATCGACTTAATTGTGGCTAAAATAATGTTTATTAACTTCAAATTTTGTTATGTGGTCATTGCTGACAGCAGAGTGATATTTGATTTTGTTTACACTCATACTTTTCCTGCAGACGCATTTTCAAATTCAGAGAGACACAATTATTTAACACGTTAACCGCCACGTCGCTCTCTGGTGGCCGACACTTAATGGAGGATTTACCTTCAACAGTTTTCTTTCGGCAGTTAATGCTTTTTTAATCTAGTTATTCATCGTATGATAACTGTGTTTAACACATGTATAATTGGCATTAAGTTTAACATTATTGAACTTCCAACATAGAAATCGGGTTCTAAAACACACATTTTTCAGTGACAACAAAATTCTTCTTTCTAATCACACCCTTGACATTACAGTAATCACCTCGTGCCACCATTTGACCGATGAAGCTCAATAAGTACGTATTACAAAAAGTACCCTAATCCGGTCATTGACACCACCGTAATTTGATACCATAAAACAAACATACGTCACCACCAATCGTCCTTGTAATAAAGAAATAAATAAAGAATTATTACATAGTTAGATTCACATAAATATTTTAATTACAGCCTGTTCTAAACATGTTTATGTCATAAAAACTTAATAAAATATATAACATAAATCACGTTTTTTTTTAATACAATAAAATGTTGGGAGATAACATTATTTTTTTTCTGTTATGCGTGATACGTCAGATTTATCTGAAACAGACGCACGATCGGTCGACTTTCCGTATTAATTCATTTGTGTACACGTGTAGTAAATTATATTTGTATAGATAAATGTATGATACACATTATATTATACTACCAACAATATTATATTAATAATTAAATATTACATAAAGTCGCGAGGACACGGTGCCCATTATCGGTACTGTGGCCACAGGAGTCGTTTTAGTGAGTTCAAAATCCAACTTTCTCCCCAAAAAACTAGGTGCCTTCTGTAGGATTATATGTTATATAGCATGATTTCTTCAACTTTTTCAAAATTTTATGCACTTAACCACACAAATATCTTAATTAAAAAATGGCCAAAATTGCTAAAACCACAAACGAACTACTGCAGACGATATCTATATGGCATGTAATATCATTAATCATTGATTATAACACGGTGAGTCGTTAGGTAACATGATACCTAAGTATCGATGCTACCGGGCGCCATAATGCGTAACAAAAACTAAGGTTCATAGGCCAAGCAATCATCCTTAGGTAACTTACGCGGCTTGTGTGTACATTGAATAGTCTTAGTAGCTATTGGCTCTTTATGTGTAGTATGTACTTATTGTATTT
This sequence comes from Spodoptera frugiperda, assembly GCF_023101765.2. Taxonomy (NCBI): domain Eukaryota; kingdom Metazoa; phylum Arthropoda; class Insecta; order Lepidoptera; family Noctuidae; genus Spodoptera; species Spodoptera frugiperda. Next base: position 4,724,647 of record NC_064242.1, on the reverse strand, counting down.
ATATTAAATAACATAAATATATTTATTAAATATACAATTGTAGCTACATAATATACGTACTCAGAGTCAATTACTAATTGTTACTTCACCCAGTCTTTAGAAATTGTTTTCACAACGAAATTGATACTAAGGAATTGTTTTTTCAATAGAATAGGTGGCAAACGAGCAGACGAGTTACCTAAAGGTAAGCGATCAGCATCGTGATCAGATCATCTAAGTACGGTGTTTAGATACTTAGGTTTTATTTTTCCTTTGCAACAGTTCATTTCTAACCTTTTCTTCTTTATATATTTACAAAAAAACTATGTCTAAAAAACATAAACAAATACGAATCATGTATCAACCCTAATTCCGCGTCTGTTAGCATAATAAAAAATACGACAATAACATACCAAAGGGTAGGGTTACCACTGCGTAATTATTAATTCAATTTCACCTGTACATTGACATAGGATACCATACGTAAATTCCAACTAAATTACATACTTGAGTCATCGATGAAGAATTTCGTTTTTACGCAACACACAAACTCGGGAAATTCTTTTGTAACATAAGTCAAAGTTATAGTGCTGAGTATCAATAAAAAATAAGCCGTATAGGCGTATTTTGTCAAAAAACCTATTAACAGTCAATAAATATGATTTGACGATTGGCTAAATGTAATTTAATTTTCATAATACTTATGATCCGACTCACCACGAGCCTATATTTAAATATCAATAACTGTATGCCTAAAGACCTTTGAAAACGTAATTGTGAGTCATAAGACAAAAGGTTTTCATTAATATTAGAATTATTTACTTATTTATTTTTCCTCGTAATTTTGAATTGATGTATTTGTCATAATAATATTTATAGAAAAGATACTCTCATTAAAATTATTATAGGTCGAGCGATACAATGCGTGTTATGCGCTATAACAAAAAAAAAACAAATGAACGTCCGCCTAGGTTAATGTGTCACGTGGGAGCACGTTTTCGTAAGAATGGAAATTAAAAAAAAACTAAACGCCACCGCCAGTACGCATGTACTCATATACACATAGCATTTATATGCATGTATGTATAAACTCATTGTTCAAATACATAATTTTACAGTTCGAGTATAACTAGTAGCGAATAATTATTTCGATTCGTCACCTACACATGAAGCTTAAATATTTTGAAATGGTTTTTCCAATTGAACATTTAGATTAAAATTGTTCAACGGGCCTTTGCGGGTTGGCTTCGGCTCCTCGTACGCCTTCCAAAGGTCCAGGATCCTGTGGTCCCGTGCAAGGAAAGAACATACAATATAATAATAACCTTTTACACAATTTTTTCGACCAAGACAGCGAGTCGATGTTATCCAGTGCAAATAAAAAAAAACAACTAGACGATTGCAAGAACTGATAACTTATTATACAATACCAGGTTAAGCCCAGTAACCTAGTTCCATCAACATATTCTCAAGCAATATGATAAGAGGATAAGATAAAAAAATATCGCAATTCTATCAAGCAAAATTCACAAATTAATATGTCAAACATAATAATACTTTTACTGCATAGCGTATAACATAAATGTGTGCTTGCGTGACATGTCAAGGCTATTGAAAACTATGGATTCCATTGAAGGACAATAATAATATTATAATTTATTTAATGTTGAAATACGTTGCAAGTAAAATTAAAAAAGAAATGGATATGACAATAGAACTTCTAACTCAATAAGCATTCAAATCTGATTTGATTTTGGAACTTACAGAGAATACAATCCTGACTGGAAGTGCCATGACCGCAAATCTAATACTATTTAAAATTCAATTTAAATAAAATCTTTGTTACTTATAAAAAAGTTTGTAGCTACATAGGTGAAGAGCAAATACCTAAGCCACATGTATCAATGTGGTAGTTTCCCAAACCACGTTTAAGGCAAATACCTCAATAGTTTGTAATGAATTTTCTCGCTCCGACCTTGAACTTCACGTGCCGTGAATACAAAATGAGCACTGTTTCTAGCGACTGTAAATTCTAATGAGTGTCTGGGAGGTCTCTATTAACATAAATGTTTCGAAAACTAACATAAATATTGGGGAATTCGTAACATCGCATGTAGTAGCGAAAAAATAAAGGTATTTAATATTTATAATGACAAGAGTTATTTGGCATTTGTCTTACTAACATTCTGTGCATATTAAGTTACATGATCGTTTTTGTGATAAAATATTTGTTATGGACCAATTCAACAATGGAAAATTCGAAGGATATAAAAAAACTTTGATATCAAAAGTACGCAAACTGCCAATCCGCTATTCAATACCGTTTCAGAAATCCAGACAAAATAGACAAATGAATGTCATATTTTCACTCTATACATAAAAACAATGTGAGTCTACGCGAAAACATAAAGAACTGATTAAAGACCATCGAACTCTGGATATGACACGCGTAGACGTCTGTAGTACAAAGATTATCCACGTGCATAGACTTACTGTAAAACCAGTTCATGTTTCAACCGTCAAAGCTCTTCATATTTATGCAAATTTTTCGCGTGACAATTTTTTTCTTGAGGTCACATCCAGTATTTACTAATTCTCAATCATTGTTAAGAAAGACGCCTAGTGGGCGCCATATTTGATATCTGTCTACTTCTATTCCTATTATTTCTAACATTGTGAAACAGTTACAAGACTGCTAAATCAACGAAAACTTTAAAATATTGAGACATCAATACAATTTATTGATCTATAATTCAGAATAGAGACAATGTTATCTACATTTTATGTTAATGAGTCATATCTGTATTTGGAAATCAAAGCAAATTAATAGTTGATACGAAAACAAATGAAGAATGTGACGTAAAATGTGATGTTTTACGTCGGTAACAGCAATAATCTTAATTGGAGCTATCAATAAATAATTAATTATAAGATTGTGATTTGGCAGAAAGTCATCGTATCCCGTGACTTGAAAAAAAAATGTAGCGCCACAGATAAAAAAAATGCTTGTCGTGTACCGATTTCTTGTCATACAAGATGATATTTCGATTATTAGTTTTCTTTTAATATTGAAGTTCGAATTTTGAAATATAAAACGGTGGCCAGAATGATTAAACCAACGATTGTGAAAATCAGGAGAACCGTATACTGTGGAAATGAAACGGAAAAATTGATCATCGAACTGCAATAATTAAATAACGCTATAGTAGCAAGAGTTTATTCTGTATGATCCTACTAATATTATACGAGTAAATGCGAAAGTTTGTATGTTTATTTGTTTGCTACCCCTTCACGTCAAAACGACTGAAGGGATTGAGATGAAATTTGGAACAGTCTAGATTACTGTCTGGAATAACACATAGGCCATTTATTGTCCCACATGAACGCAGGCGAAGCTGCTGGCAGATGTTAGAAAGTGTACAAACTACAAACTATTGAACCTTCTTTGTATTTATTACATTTCGTCGAACAGTTAATGTACATCTTCATATCCGTATAACTTCATGATAATACATAATAATTAACAGGTAGATACACTAAGCTTTCATATGCAAACTACATATAATGTCAGCTGTAAACTATTCACTATGCATTGTTTTATTAAATATATTGTGTTTTATGTCTTCTTATTGTTTATGTGCAATAAATCATTTCAACTATAGTTTCGTACGTTTTCTTGTGTGACCACTATAATTGTTAGATGAGATAAATCATTAAACAAGTGTGTAACGAATGGTATTGAAAGAAAATAATTGTTTGTCATATTTTACACGTGATGGAATATTATTTAACTAAAATGGTAATATGTTGTTTATACACCACGCTTGCTCAATGCGGATTTCAAACTTTAAATTACATAGAAATAATGAGTCCTCGGTTTCCCCAACATGTTTTCCTTTACCGTTTGTCAGAAGTGTCTAAATAGTCTTAGAAAGTATATATAATTCGGAAAATGTAAGGTCATATTGGTAATAGCCGTTGGTAGGGGTTGAACCCACGTCCTCATGCATGAGGAGCGTCTTAAATATCCAGGCAACACTACGTATTTTTTAGTAAGGTAACCTAACCAAATAAGGCCTACCTTATTTTTATTACCGCCTAGCTCGTAGGTTTAAAATGACAATGGGCTGATAATTTCAAAATCTTATATTTATTTATTAAACTTTGTAATAATGGAATCAAAATGGCTTTAGAAACAAAATTTACAATTTTATAAACACAAATAACTAAAGTGTCACTTTGGCCTTATTGGGAACCCTATGTCTTAATAAGGCCTCAATAAAAACTAGTAAGTATTCAACTTCTTAATTATAACAAAACTTTGTCAATGTTTATAATAAATGTAATGAGATCTTATTAATTAATTTTTGTCATTATACATCAGGCTAAACGAGTTTCTCATCATGTAATACCCAAGTAACATCTTTGAAGTCATCGGCACCCCAGCATCAGTCAAACGAATGAGAATAACTTCTTGTTCTGTAGCCAATTTAGCGACCGACCTAGCTTTCGTGTAGTGGAAACCACTCTTTAGATGATGCGTACTTCTTTGGAAGTTATATCTGGCTGCAGCAGCCTACCGGGTAAAACAGGGTGTATAAAATTCGAAGGGTGAATAGATACTATGAAGAATTTCCCGATATCCATTCACCCCTTTTCTGTATCTATTCACCCCGTTTACCCCTTTCTACCATTTTAACAGCGTTTTCCATCTTTTGCAAAATCCATTGGCTTTCTTTTTGACAGAAGCTGGTGATCCGTTTTCTTTGAAATTACTGAAAAACAACTATGCCGTAATAAGGCCTACACGTTTTTTTTGTAGGCTTTATTAGGGCATGGCACATAGGTAAACAAAACAACGATTATATGAAATACACCGATATTATAGCTATTTCACTAATGTGAGGAGATGGCTAAATGTATAATTGTCATACAGACAAAACACGGCACGTCGTATACTGATAAATATAAAAATACTAACAGTTTACGCTACTCGAATTTTATAAAAACTAAAGTGCGCTCCACGTCGTGATTGTTTTCGTCTGTAGGTTCCAACATAATCGCGGCACGGGTTGCTTGCTGTACTCAAATTAGTTAAGTAATGTGCATGCACACTTCTACAAACTTTGGCGACCATTTGACATCGGGAAGAGGGAAATTTTCAAAATAGGCTTTATTGGGGCATAGGCCTTATTTGGTTAGGGTACTATATTATGTATTATTAATCGTTAATCGCATCTAGTATGTATAAAAGTAAATCCTAGCCAATTCAAAATAAAGTTGAACAAACTTATAAGACATTTCTTTTACGATAATCCTTGTAAAGATACAATGCCTTAACGAGATTGGCCATGAAAATATGCACATAGTAAACACACGTTCATAAATGTAACATTTTGCAGCACGTATCTCTCATTTCATTGTATTTGCTGTATAATCTCGATGTGATGTCATTTCGAACGAATTCACTATGTACTCATAATTTTTGGAATAAATTTTCTTTTTTAAAATTTGATTTTTACAATGAAATACAACCAGCCAATTTGTATTTTGTTTTTATCGTACTCGTGTATATTACATAATATGAATAGATAAATAAATTATGAAAATATGTAGATGAAAATAAATGCTTCCAAAAATGATGTTTTTTTTTAAATAACGGAGAATTTAATATGTCTCGCGATACTTACTATAATAACATATATTTTTAAGTAACAATTTTATTACCTATTTTTTAATAAACTTACATATAAACTACAATTTATAATTGTATAAAAATATTTAAACGTTACAATAAATCAAATGTAATTTATAAATCATTGGCCATGTTTAATTTAAAATTTTCCTTCTAATACAACCGATATCAGAATCCTTGTAATCACATTAACAATAATTAAGATATTGCTAACACTGTAAATAATACTTGATCGAATGGAGATTAATAACAATAAGATTAATCACATTTATACTTAATTAAACCTAACATCCATTTCTTGTGACAAAATGGAGAAAATGTAATCAAGTTAATAAAATTGGAAATAAAAATCAAACAAATAAACAATATTATTTCTATGTTTTTCATAAAATGTCATGTAAAAAAATGGTTGAATATTTCTTGTAGATGCTACAGAAAAAAAAATTATATAGTAATAATTATATATTACATATTTATTATAAGCTGGAGAGTAAGTTTGTTTGAACGCGCTAATCTTCAGAACTACTGGCCCGATTTGTATTTTTTTTTTTGTATTTGATAGCCCTTTTTATCGAGAAAGTTATAAAACATCCAGTATCGCTAGTTATTATATAAAAGTACTCTACAATTGTTTTATGATAAATAATTAAGTATTAAATAAAAAATAAACTAATAAACAGGAGCAGAAACAAACAAGTACTTAAGACTATCTAGACCCTTTCTAGTCATGTTGATACTTATAAATTATTACAAGAGTGATAATAATAATCCAAACAGAACCCAATCATTCGGAATATTAAATAATTTTATTAACAACAATATTATAACAATATCTCGTTGATAACTGTTTTTAGCAACAGATAAGAACACCACGGCGGAAAACTTTGTAATATTTAAGCGCCATTGAAGTACATTTATATAGAATTACTATTGATATATAAATATTAAGAATTTATATAGAATTACTATTGATATATAATATTTATGTAATACAAACTACTAATATGCCGTAATGTGCACCTCTGCCTACATCTTCGGGGATATAGGGCGTGACGTTGCACAAAGTATTAGGTAACATAACTTTTTTCGAGGGGTTAATCAGCCAATGACTTCTCCCGCCTTGGGCGAGGCGAGAGGAAGTGTCAGACTCTTACTGACTAAAAACCACCCCGTTCCTACTCCTGCTTTTCGAGCCGAAGGCCGCAGGTCCGAATAACTCACTCAGTTTAATCTATTACCGTATGTAATAAACAAAATTATATTTTTTGAGGTAAAAAATCTTTTATTAAACGTTTTTTTATTGTTGATATTATTCGATATAGAAACACATTAGTAATGATAATAACTAATTACATGTGCGTATGTCTAGAGACCAGATTGCATAAAGGGAAACCCGATTGATTAGACTACATATTTATCGAAAAACATCTTTTAAATGATATCTATCAAATGCAACAAGTAATACACGCTATATTAATCTTTCGAAATTATCGTGATTTGTCACTTATCTCCTTTACGATCTTTGAAAAAACATCCGTTGAAATCTACTGAAAGTTTGACATTCAAAATCTCTAATTACATAATGTAATATTTTTAATGTTTTAATAATATAACATAATGTAATAATATAAAATAATTATAACATAATGTAATATATCATAATAATGATTACTTTATCACATTTTTATTATATATTTATGAAATATACGAAAAAAAATCTATAATATTTTATACTATAATATATAAAAAAAAATATTCCCTCTCACACACCCAGGCACACTAATTAAGCCGCAATTATACAGTATGATGTTATTACTTTATTAGTACCTTAGTTTAATAGTTTAATTATATCGTTGCGTCTTCCTCGCTACAGGGGGTAACGTTGTGACCTAGGTCAGCTGCTTACTAAACGATAAATTCAAAGCAGTATGCGCATATTTAAAACCTATGTGATAAACATATTTACTTCAGCCAGCAAGTGACGACGGACAACAAGCTTTAATGACACGTGTATTCTACATTATATACTTAGTTGAAGATTGGCCAGTAAGGACGAAAATTAAAAAGCATTGTAATATTAATTTACCGAATAGTAGTGTGCCCATCTCCTTTTTTAAGTTGATATATTAAACATCTAGCTATAATATACAGAACTGAACACAATTCCAGACATCGTGAAATATAAACTATAAAAATTTTAAAAGAAAACTATTTTTTTTTTAACCTAGTGTCAAAGCTAAAACCTTGAGTTCCACAGCTGAGCTTGCGATTAATAGTCTAATGCGGTAACAACAATAATTTACTTATAAGATATTAGAACTTAGCATTTAAACCACACATGAAGATACCTACGGCTTGGCTACGTGCCTCAAATTACATTATAACTAAGTTGCTAAACATACATAGGTAGATGACAAAACCTCGACCAATTTTCTGTACGAGACACACTATGTTTTACAAAGAATTATCTTAAATTGTAAAAAAAATAAAAACGATTTTTTAGCCAACGCTACAAATTAACAAGCACGCAACTGCACGATTTGTAAGCAGAAAAATAATGAGCAATGTAATTATGTCTATTTTATTTAATATATTACGCAAACACATATGGCAAGAATCGTCACTTTTGTTGTGTTATGCAATTGAGAATTATGTTATCTACATAAATCGCTCAAGAATGATAAAAAATCAATCATAAAAAATGCTGTAAAAACCACTCAAAACAAACATCTTTCAACGACGAATTTACGTAAATGCTCATGTATGTAGATTATTATCTTAGTTTGTATAAAGATACGATAGTTCAGATATCTATGAAAGTTAAAAATAAATTCCGTCGATAAAAGTATTGAAAAATAACTAAAATTTTATCTCACTTCATTCATGTTACACCGCTAATCGCATGGCAACTGGTGACGCAAATGAAAATGAGGACTAGAAAAAAAAATGTGAAGTCCACTTACATAGCCGAACTTTGCCGTCATGTTGTGTCCCGTTGTATATTATGTAGAACATTCATCTAACTGAATTACTCGGCCGCTTTTCCTTTACTAAAACTGAACAATCCACTTTTATGTAATATTTTTTCAACACACTTCTCATTCAATAGAACAAAACACTGAAAATAGTATACTTTTTGTGCTTCAATTCAAGCAAAACGCAAACAATAGCTTTTGTAGTCACTAGAAAAAATACAGAGTAAGCGCTGAACGTACTCTGAAGAGAAACACCTACGTTTCACATCACTTTCATAATTTTCCGAATAAGCCCGACGAGCGCGATTTAAAAATGGAACACCTTTTTTTGTCAAACGCCTTTGACGTGCTCGCGTCTTTGAATTATCCAGGGTGTGAATTTTTTTCTTAATTTTTCATATACGGGGTGGGTGTATTTTCACGCGCGTATTTGTGAGGCTTCAGCGCGGACGGTCGACATGTGCGCTGCGCGGCGTGCGGCCAACGACTACGAGATAAAAACCTCGCTTGATTATAAACTTATAAGCTAAACTTTTTTGTTCGTGTGCGTGCGTTTTGTATTGGTGTGCACGCCAGGCTTTGTTGGTGACCTTACAAAGTTTTCACTTACGTAGTTATTCTTGTAGAAAAGTCGCTTTTTTACCTCTAGGAACTATAGAATCGCGTCATCGTATAATAAAATTATAATATTATAAAATTATAATAAATTCTTAGAATTCTGTATTATCTTCGGGCAAAGGGGAATATTTTCAATATTATGTAAATCTTTTTATAATAATAATATATAAAAATAATTCATTTAATATTTATATACAAAAAAAAAAACTGTAAAAACTGTAGAATATATTTTTAGAACAACTTAACAGTCTTTTTACTTACAGTATAGAGGTGTTTAATTAAAAATTTACAACTTAGTAATATTTAGCAACAAATAGCACCTCGCATTTCACCTAACAAATACATACGAAGAGAATTAACTAAAAGCTACATTAAACACGTGTTAATGAACATTTTGAATAAATTGTAATCTATTTATGCACATAAATACATAATTTACTTGGAAACTCTTAGTCACAATATACCGAAATGCAAATCAAATTATAGTGAAGGAATGTGAATCTTGGAATTAATTTGTACTTATAACTTAGCCATTATAATTAAAATTATAATTCCTACAACCATTAGAGGTGATATTAGCTTAATGAGGTTTTTTATAATTTTATTTATTGAAGTGTCCTTTTATTGAAATTATGTTCGATTTCGATCGATATTGTCGTATCGATTATTATTATATCCTAGAACTACTGTATGAATTTATTTAAGTAGAAATAAAGAATAAAACAAATGTAAACTGATTTTTTTATCTAGTGTGTGTATTTTTTACCTGAGATGTTGTTTTATTGTATTTTTTTTTTTTTAATTTTATGTTAGTATTTTTGATTTATTTTTTTAACAATAGCATGAAATATAAAATGGTATTGCTGTATGACAGAGGGTGTTCTACTACTGAGATATTAACATAAATGATGATAAAAAAGTAAACATTTCTTTACATCTCTGCTATCACCAATAGGCATAAAAATCGTGATATTATGAAGAAAAAAAAAAGTTCAAACACGGAAAGGCGATGCATGCAACACCTGAGCATTAAAGTGGACGGACGTAATCTATTCACGAGTTTATCAAAATAGGTCAATGCGGCAGTACCTCACTCAGTTACTCCTTTATGCGGTAGGCCCGTATCGCACGACACAAACGCTTTGTTACACGTCCATTACTGGTTTAAATTTTTTTCTTTACATATTTTTGGGGCTTTGTGGTTTCATTGCTACCTTTAAAACGGCAATGTATGATTGCTTTTTTTAAAGTACGTGGTAGTTTTGTAGCTTTGGATATTTGGTTTGATTCCTATAATTTTGTAGATAGAGTTAGAAATTTGATAAAAAAACTTAAGTGATATTAATGTTATGTCTGTTAGTTTGTTGATATGTGAACTAATGTCGTTACGTAAGTTCCTAGAGTAAATGTTTAAGGAGAGTATTTTTTTCGATTTCGAAATTTTTAATAGGGTAGTGATGCCTTAAGTTGTATACACCATTGTCCAGAAGATTATCAGCCTCGTGGTGACAATAGAGAAGAATACATTCTGTCACTTAACTAGCCTTGTTCTTGTCGTGGGTGACGTAAGAGTTTAATAAAAAAAGGACTTAATATTTTAATGTACACCGGTTTGTACGTACACCATTATTACCAAAATATGAGAAATTCTTTAAAAGAATTTTAAAAATATAATTTCTTAAATCGCAAAAGCCAGAGTGACTACAATCGTTTGTTCAAACAACAAATATTAAAACACGGTGTTTGTTTATGCAGGTGTCAAACCAGAATATATTAAACAACCTTTTTTTTTAAAAACCAAAAAATTCATAACCACTAGAGTGCAACAAAAAATGTGTCGCAAAAATTTTGTGGTCAATTCTTTTACGCGTCTGAGAATATGATTGGAAATCGAATTTAGACTTAAATAATGAACCTTTAAAGATTCTTTTCGAAGTACCCATATACGATGAAATATTTTTTCACCAGTTATATGAGTCCCATGTAATACCTAAATAATTTTTTATTTTTCTTATTTTCATTTAACGTAGTTTACTTCTAAAATTCATGCATATTTCTGTCAGTGTTATGTAGTGTAAATTGTTGGTTAACCTATAATTGGCGACTGTATACCCTAAACTGATTTATATGTGTTTGCTGTACTTTATACTCTTTATAGAGAAGCTGTTGGTATACCTTTTGCGGGCGTCTTAAACCTCCCGCCCACCACGGCGTATTGACAAGAAGAACACTAAAAATTAATTAATATTTCTCCTTGACACAATAATAAAGATAACCTAAGCAACGTTTATTAGCAAAATATTTAGTGAAGATGTTTAATAGCACAGCTCTATTAGAAACTTACAATTTTAATCATATATGCATTTGCGGATTATCACGTGTTTACAAACATTACCTTGTGGATATTTTTATTTGTACTTTACGTACTAACACAGTAAAACCTCTGTTTGTTTGTACAAAACTGGCATTGCTGAAGTTTAACTTTTCAATGCCGTAACGTCTGTATACGGAAAATAACAAGAGGGAAGTAAAATACCTATATAGGGTGTACACGAAACGCTCCCAAAAGCCGCAAACAAGTGATGGTAAAAAACGAGATTTATTTTGAAAAAAATGAAGGAATTCAATGTTCAATGAATTAATAACATGAAAACAAAAACGATTGAAATTATAAAAACTGAAAATAAATGTAGCATTTTTCGGGAGTATTCCGTTGACACTCTGTATATTAGGATTATTTATTTTATAGAAACTCTTACAAAGTACTTTCAATCGACGAATTTGTATGAAGAAAATGAAAATGATATGCCAAAACCAGATGATGTAACATTTCACATTGGGTTAATTTGGTAACGTATGCTTGTGAAGTATAATCTATGTAAGTACCTTATGCGTATAAATATGCAGTGGACTTTTGGACTCCACGAAGCTACGAAGGGTTAGCAATAACTCTACGCTCAAAACAATATTCAATGATTACGACACTACTAATCCCTGAATGATCTTAAAAGCTTTTACTACTGCCATAAATTATGAATTAGTAATAAAACATATTGAGTCATCAAAACTTAAGCTGGTAGGTATTTCCGAATAAAATTTCTCATCAGTGATTTCTAGCTTAATATTATTTTCTCCGAATCGAAAAAAAACCACTGCGTTGAATTTTAAGTAGAAATAAAATGTGAGTTCTTAAGAATTTTTAAGAACCTAATTTTAAAGTCGACCTCAGTGTGTCACATTGTGCAACTACTTCCGAGTTCGTCGGAATGAGTACTGTAACGTTTCTTTTTTCCTTGTTTAGGCTCGAGGAACACTTAAAGTGTTGTAGAAGGTATGCAAGTAAAGAGGATTGTTTGGACAGCCTCGCCTTGACCGGCTCAGCGCATGACCGCTTGATCGTCGACCAATAAATCGTGACCTTTTAAAACTCATTTCGTTTCCTTTATTTACCAAGCCGACAACTCTAGACACGGGCAGGAGGGGTACTCATTGACTGGTCGAAAATCGGAAAATTTAATCACTGACAATTTCACCACTGTCAGTTATTTTTCAAACATCAAAATTATACTAATTAGCTTGACCGTGACAGAATACGAATTTATTTCCCAATTTTCTCGTCACGTTACGAAAGCGAAGGGCGAAGCTACACCAAGATTATTATTGAAAACTATCGACATCGGAATATGTCAACAAACTATCGCTTTACAATTTGAATAATGTCCAATTTAATACACTATTAACGTCGAACTAATAATAAAGCGGGTCCTTATTGCGGAATGGTTAAATAACACATAATAATGGCGGACTCGGCTGCTCGTTTCTGCGTTTACGAGTGTTTATTTACTGGTCGCACTACAATGCCCGTATCGCACAATAAAGTTACGCTTGAAAAGCTATAATCAGAATGTTCTGTGTAAATAAACTTGGTTCGTGAAGACACTTAACGTACGAGTGCTTAAACGAGGCCTTTACTTAACGTTTTACGCCGATAAAAGGGCTCGTCTATGTGACGTCTTATTCCAGTTTTAGTGCCGACTACATTGTCCAGCTCACGACAGCCAACAATGCTGTAAATTTATGTTTCAGGTAAATCCAACGAAAAAGTCTAAGTCAGTGATGTAAATTACAATGGGTTGCGGAGTTACTAAGCTTGAGTGCACCTCAGAGGCGGCATGGTGCATCCATGATCCTACAAACATAAACCTAATAAAATGTATTCAAGAATATGTTTAAATTGTCTCAATCAGCTATTTTAACACAGGTTACTTTAATGAGATGTTATTAGCTATTTAGTGACGACTGTTTTAAATAAAATATGTTATAAGTTAGAGCCAATTAGATACTATTTTATTTTTTCTTCATAACTAGGACAAGAGTATTAAAAAATAAACTCAAGGACAATTAGACATTCCACAATACTCATCAATGCGGAAATATTCCATTTTTCAAGTGGCAATATTATTTATATGACGCCATTGCGTTTGATTCGATCATTCTTTTCGTAGCTCTTAGGTCAAGACCGCAACACGAACGTTGGAAAATTTTACTTAGATATTTATTTATCGAAGAATTACCAACCCTATTTCAAAGTGAATAAAGTTATATTTCTATTGTTATGTGTTAGCTAAACGTTTGTCAACACGTAAGTATTCAAAGTAAATAAATAATAAAAGGTTCTGTCTACACGAGTTCACATTTTTATTATTATATAATGTTTATAATATTATAACTTGAAACTAGTCGAGTTCCTCGTCAAATAATTATGTAAGTAAGCCGAAAAACATAATAATTAATTATAAAACATTCATAAACAGTCAAAACAATAAAAGCAAGGGGTAAATTGAAGTGCTACGTTGTGCTAGGTAACCTTTAATTAAGAGGTGTTTTAGGTGTTGGCGAAAATGGCCATTAGTCAATTAGGTAATTAAGTATTGTTAAAATAGTTTGAAATCCATAAATCTTTGTAACATTGCACACTCTATGTCGTAGAATATTGTATTGCAAGAGCCAAACAAGCCAGTAATAACTATTTAAGAGGCACCGGAATATTTATAATGCATCATTTGCAAGTTTTATATTCTGATCGTAACATACTAACAACTGCGATGGCGTAATGTGTGAAATTCTAACGTTTAAGGCATCTTTTAAGTGTTAAGTATGTGAACAAATATTCACGTAAAATTTCTTTTATGGCTAAAGTAGGTACTATCAATGTTTACTTTAAACCAAATCTGGCAAAATTCTAATCGAATGAATTAACAAATACTCAAAGAAAAGATTCTGTGCTAAAAATGTTTTCCCTTTAACACCTGCATATACGGTAAAAAATTCCTAATTGGAATCTAGCTTGAACGTAATAGAAACTAGAGCATTTTGTTTCAAATTCTAAAATACTTAATTACCGAACATTTTAATACAGTTTCAGTTTAAATCAGATTGACAATGTGCAGCTTCGTACAATTTTCAGAATTCACATATTTTTTATGGTTTAGTGGATAATCAAGTAGACAGATTAGTGCCACTTATGGATATCTACCATAATACCATCGAAGGTGCAATTAGTGCGTTGCCAGCGTTCGGCGAACGCAAACGTATTTTTTTTATCGAGGAATAAAAAGGGGGCGTTTTTAAGCTCCGGAATAAACAAAATAAAACCTGTAGAAACAAATTAAAACCAATTCGAGTAACAAAAACGTTAAGTAACGTTTATACAAAAACGTGTACCTAATTAGTATTTAAAATAATTTTATCAAATAATACATGGCCCAGTTCATTGATACCGAATATGTTAACTGATAAAGGAATTCCGAACAAATGTTCCGTTTCCTTCCAATTTATCTATACCTAAGTAACAATATGAACTCATAAAGTATGACATACTAGTTTTTACCCGCAGCTTTTCCCTTAGTGAAAAGATATTCTATGTCCTTCTCCATACTCCCAATTTCTTAAATTTTACGAAGACTTGTTGTGTGGATAAAGTGTAAAGTGGTAACAAACAAATTTCACTTTCGGATTTATACTTAATGATTATTTAGTTGGATTAGCTTTCCATCAGCAAATCCGTTCACCGATTTCTCTCCAACTAAGTCCAATCCTGTACCCTTAGTACGCTTTTGACGAACGAAACGATAGCGTCTTCGGCGCTCTGATTGGCCGGCTCAAATTAATCAACCAATCTGAGGGCCGAATGCGCTCTCGTTTCGATTATGTTAACCGTAAAACCAAATTCGTACTAAGATTAGGAACAGTAGGAATTTTAAAATAAAAGTAATCAAAAATAGTCCTAGAAATATAATCTTTTGAATAAAAGTATTTGAAACCTGAAAGAACCTGTTCAATACGAACAATTACATATTTATTCTTTAAAATATTAGTAAGCACTAAGCAGGTATTATAACATATCGATAGCGAATCGGTGACAAATTAGAAATTTGATGATGTCAATCCAAGTGATATGTATTGTTCGAAGAATTTCGCAAATTAAGCTTCCCGTTATCTAAATATTATGTTAATGTTTAACAAACAATCAGAATAACAGGAAAATATATGTCATAGCTAATTATTGTTGGTGACGTTTTTATGTCATCCGATTTTTTTTCTGGGACCTTGTAATTTTGTCCTTCGTTTCATTGTCCTTTTGATTCATTATAATTGGAATTTAATCTGGATTAGATTTGATTAAGTAGTGTATCAATCAATCTCTATTTAATGTTATATGCACCTTTTTTCGTTGACGGAGGAAACCTTCAAGACCTAGCTATTGGAGAGAAAGACGATGCAGTATGGGATTCTTTCCTCACTAAAATCATTTCAGTGGCCACCATCAGCCTCCGCCATCATCAATAAATCAGCTACAGAGAAAAAAGATATCCATTAATATGATATTAAATTATTTATTTATTTTTAGTTGTGATCGTCCTACTACATGGCAAAGGCTTCTCAACCCTATTTCCACTCCTCTCTGTGCAGAGCTTCCCGCGGTCAATCCTCATCATAGTGTCAAGTTCGTCTCGCCATCTCCTCCTCCAGAAATATAAATAAATAAATAATATGTAAATAAATAAACCCTCGCTGTAACTAAAGTAGATGGAATTTTAGTTCCTATCGATACCATTGCCTATATCTTAAACAGAAAAACTTGTGTAACACGACCATACTTTGACATTTTCTCAATGAAATCCTATCTACATATAGGTATGTAACAGTTTTAAAACTGGTTACAAGTAAAACTTCTTAGAAATGCTGGTAGCAATTCAGTTAGATATCGAATTCTAACACTTCTCATAACAAAATTCGAAGAAGGTATAGTTACGTGTAAAGGAAAATTTGTGTTAGCCAACACTAAAATTTGTACCGCTAATCAATCCACAAGACGAAGGTTGTAAGGAGGTTAGCAGGTCTTTCTTTTAGTGTTTTTCCTGTAAACTGTTGAAAACCATGCGAAATAGGTTGGTTTAGTTTACTGGGTATAGGTATTGCGTTATGCGTTGCATATTATGCATTGGCCGTTGGTATACCTAAGTAAATGTAAAGTTTGGGAGTGAATGTGGGTAAATGTAAAAAAATTCTTCGTTTATGATTACAAAATATTCAACTAAAAATCACGGTTTACTCAAGTATTATTGATGGAGAAGTTCTACTAGTTCGAGTTACAGACGGACTCTTCACCATGAGCGCGTCTACACACTCTCTAATTAGTATGTCTCACGATAGTTATTATAAAAATTACAAACGATTCATTTACATAATATATGAGTCAGTATTATCTACAATCAGGTACTAATTCTTATCTCAAAACAGAATTAAACACAACGGTAATTACATAGATAGTAGACGCTAGACAATCAGCCAAAAATAGTATTGTCCACCATACACACTAAAGATAATCTTCGTATAATCCGCAGTGTTGAGTAAGTGCTAAAACTAGGTACATTAGCAAATCAGGAGTCTTGACGCTGTGTATCTATTTGTTCGAACAATTACAGAGAACGGGCGCCAGTCGACAAACATAACTACAACAAACTTTGAACGCGTATAGAAGAAATATGTTGAGAATTATTTGCTATACAGTTTAATGCAGAAGTTCAATGCCCTGTGGACAATGATATACTTCAAACTATAAAGTTATTGAACATCTCTTGGTCTGAAAGTGGGAATTGGGTAAAACATCAAGAACCAAAATTTGTAGTCAACTGTCTTAGCAATTTAAAACCATTTTTCGCTATCAGTATCCAAGAACTTCAAATTCTTAAGCAAGTCTCTAAGTCTACATAGCGGGATGACAAAAATAAAAACACTATACACTGGTCCAAAACTAACAAATAAGTGAGTAAAGTCCACAGAATTAAGTTTGATCATTGTTGTTCAAAGCTGAACTTCTGTAATATATGTTTTGTGTCCATAACATACAATACATATGTGCTATTTCCTATTTGTATATCTGAACATTTTTTTTTCTTCTCATTATAAACAACTGTGTGCTCTATGTATTTTAATAGAACCAAACCAACATACAACAGATCTATCTATCTATAAAAAGATAATATTTTGATTAATTAATCTAGTTATTTTTCAAGAAGTTAATAAATGACTTACGTAGAGAGCAAATAAGGTTCTTTTTCCTAACAAATAATATGTGGAATCCTATCCTTGTATTATATGAGCTGTCAGAAGACGGAGATAGTATTAGGAAGTTTCTGAAAGATAACTTAGGTCTAGAATACTACTTAGACTGATTAATGAGATTATTCGTAGTCAACAAATAACAAGCGGATGAAAAAGGAACGTACCTACTACCTACGTATTTATATTCATATTTTATCAATCATTTTATTATTAAACTTATTAGGTCTCTTTTCCGCCAGTTACAACACCAAAAAAATAAATTCAGTTGTGGTTCGAAAAAAAAAATTGACACAAATAAAAACATAAATGCGTTCACAGCAACGCGCCTGCTTTCAAACTTATCACGCTATCACTATCAGTGTTATCACACACTCATTGATTCTTGGCGCCACACTATCATTTATGGCTTAACGATTTATAAATACCTACGCGTATCTGCATTGCACCCAATAAAACCGGTACAATCATATTTTTGTATATGAAATGTAATGATGTATTCAAATGTGTCATCAATTTAGTTGGAACTGTGTTTCATGTCCATTTATTTATTGCATTTCAGTTTATCTAATTTGATGTGTGAATTAATTGTTATTTTTGTATTGTTCCATTTTTGTGGTTTAAATATAGGTTCTAGTTTATTCAATAGAAAAATCATTTGTCAAATAAACAATTAAATAAAACCCTTTGAATTGAATCTGAATATAGCGGTTAGCCATTACTTAGAAAAGGCTTAAAACAAAAAAGGTTTTCTAATAAATAAATTAAACTTCACATCATCGTCCCATAGGTCAAAATCGGACATAAATAAATTAACGAAATCAAAATAGAAACCGTATAAAAGCGATTTATACTATTTAATGCATATTTATACACGCCATATAAAGCTTAACCCAAACCGCTACATCTAATTTAACCTATTACCAATAATCTACGACACTTATTAGTAGAATTAACTAAAAGAATTTCTAGTGACATCTGACTAATCAAAACCACTCAAATGCTTACATTAAAAAATCAATTTAATAAGAGATAAGAGGGATTGCATAAACTATAAACTATTTAAAGCGCACTCATTGATCCACAGAGTAAAAGAAACCGTAGTTAAAATTTGTTGGGCTGTGTGTGTTTGGGGGAGTAATACACTGTGAATGTTTAGTCTGTGGCATTAGTTTAGGTGTCGCAATGCCATAGAGGAAGTTAGAAGCGTCATTGGTTGTCTGTGGACACATGTGACGTGTCAATGAACTTGTTGTGTCCAAATTCAATTGCATTCGAAGTACTAGTGGTAGATAGTTGAATGATAGAATTGAAATGTTTTTGATGCAGAAAACTGCATTCTGTAAAAGATTTCGTTTACAAATTCTTCCATTATGTAAATTGTAGATAATAACGTAGGTATCAATAAAATTATAGGATTAAAAGGGATAATCAAAATTGTACGTTATGGTTATGTACCCCTTTTCGGTGCTGTTTCCCCCGTCATAAAAAAGGTACATACATATTGTCCTAACGCCTAAATAGTTGCATCGTACCAGTTTTCCCTATTACAAGGATTTTCTAAAAACCGCAGTACCTAAATATCCTAAAGTTATATACTACTACCTTTATAAGAAAAACCAAAATAACGTTATCAAAAATCTGTACCTACACAAAGAACAATAGTACATAGAATATTACATAAGTTCCAACAACGGTAATAAACACTCAGGGAACAATACCAAAAACTGCAATGTAGGTATATATGTGCACAAATTCATTGAAATTGGTGACCAATACATTACCTAAGCGATTTAGTCACACTACCGATACCGATTGTGGTCTGAAAATAGGTACAGTTAAAATTCTATGTATGCCAAAAATGACTGGAAAATAGAATTACTACCTATTTTGGTAGAAGAAGGAAAAATTCGTAGTAACCCATAATTATATTTTGAATCCTGTTTACGTAATTGATTAACGGATTTGGTGTCGTGTTTGTGACTAATTCGATTCATTTACGTATGTAATATATAAACAAACGCAACATATTATTTATTTTCCTCAAACAGGACCAAAAAGGTTCCTTTCATTAATTGTTCCAGAAATACGTAGGTATCCATACCTTTTTTTTGCAAACTTTTTCTTTGATCCCTATGGTTGACTGATAGAGAATGTCATACGGCATTAAGTTCACCTTATGTACCACTTAATTGTATTGTGTACATTAAAGATTAAATAAATAAATAAAAATAACTTCGTTCAATCGCGCAAATACAAACATAAATCATACAAGTAGTATTCATTGAAGTGTGTCTACAAAATATTCATAAAAATATCCGATATTTAAATCAAGCTACATACAGTCCTTACAAATAAAAGAAAAAATATGTAAAAACAAAAAACTGACGAAGAAAAAAAAATAGCACTGTTATCGCTCAAAGTCAGGAGTTAGTCATCGGTCGGCTCTTAAGAAATAGTTAATCGCAATAGCAGATCGCTTGATGACTAAAACAGTTATTTATTACAAGGGCATCATTTTGATTTATTTTTAATTTTTAAGTATGTAGAGGCCATAAAATAGATAAAAGGATTTGCAAAACTTCAGCAAAAACTATGAAGGTTCTTTTTCATGACTGGAGATTTGTTTGTATATCAAATAGAAACAGACATATTTTTTGATACTACCTCGTTTATACATTGAAGGTATACAAAATTGTTTTTCCAAAATTATCTTCTTAAATCCACTCATAATTCGTAAACATGTTTTATTTTCTTAATCTCTCATCCTTTGAAGTATGAATCCATCCTACTGTTTCGGATAAGTAACGATTAAATCAACAAACTTATGTGCAATCATGTTTTTCTTACGACCAATAACACGCTAAACAAAACAAAACTTTAATTGAGGAAAATATTCAGGCCGTTCATGATCTTTGGGCAAACAATCAATGTTTATTTTAACGCCATCTCTCGACGAACCTCGATAAAATGATTAATTTTATCTCAAAAGTTTAAAAAAGATTTAAGATTTTGTTTGATCTTTGATCACATTCCTCGCAGAATGTGTTAAGTTGAATCCCATGTATTTTAATGTTCTGTCTTGACGTTTATTTGCCGACGACGTGCCTTAGCATTGTTGCAAGACCACTGTGCAAATAGATACGCCATAAAAGATGCGCCTGACCTTACCCTTACGTCGTTGTTCTACCGTTGTAAGGTACAAAATGGACCTTAGTGTCTGCTCGTCCGAGAATGCCGAGTCGTGGTTTGTCAATAATTTGAAATTTGATTTACTGCATAAGTATGTCGGAGTTTTCTATTTTCTGTGGGTTTTGTAAATCTATTTTTTTAGTAAGTACATAGATATTTTTTTTAAACAATACGGCACATATTAGGTATCGCTATAGGTATCGCTACAGTAAAAATATGCGGTAGGCAGCGCGACGTCGCCGCGTCTGCGCACGCTGCTCATGATGAAGAGTCCCTCTGTGACTCTAAACTAGTAGAGTTTTTCTCCATCAATGTACGTGAGTATACCGTGATTTTAGTTGAAAAAGTAGAAAGAGATATATGAACATATCTCTTTCATGTCTATTATTAGTTTTAATTGTGATGAAAGATAAATTAAGTGTGTCTAATTTTCAATCAACATATTCTTGAAGAAGACCTTTAAAGCTAGATAATTATCAAAAGGAAATCAATTAATTTAATAGCAAATGTTATATACAAATTAATTAATAGTAATGATTTGTTTATATATCATGAATGAGAAAACATATTTATGTGCATAAAATAATTAATTGATTACAAATGACATTTACGGTAAGTACTTACTACATCATCAATTACAATTTGTATTCCATTTAATTGTAAAGATTATACATGGTATGCACTGAATAACTATTTATGCATACCTTTAGCATATCTGTAGAAAAGGTAAACAAAATAAAAAATTAGCACATTCACAAAGAAATGCACGTAAAAAGACAATTCCTTTAATATTTATGAAGATGTACAAGAAAAAAATTCTCATAACCAAGCATATCCTATAATACTTTACTTTGCCCCCTTCTGAACCTAAATTCTTACTTATTTTTTTTTCTTAATAACTATTTTTTTTATTAGTTACTAGCTTCTACCACCGGCTTCGCCTACATTTCATAGGATAAAAAGTATCCAATCACCACTTAGGTGATTGGATACTACACGAGCTCATACCGTCTGTATACCAAACATCAAAATCCGTTCTGTAGTTTCCAAACAAACAAACTATCACTTCTATAATATAAGTGTTATTAGCTATTATTGTAATATTACTCTTTGCCTGGTCGACAGTCAAGTAAACATCTACTAATACGTACCTTAGTGCGAATAACTCAAAACTTTACCCCCAAAAAACCTAACACGTTAAAAATTACGTCGACATTAAGATTTTCATAAAAGGGACAGAACCAACAGAGTCAGGTCAATCCTTTAAACAAATCTGAACGTTTTAAGGTTAAAACAATACACACGAGGTTCCTTCAAACTGCTACATTAACACTTTTTATTAATATTTATTTAAAAGTTCAATAACTTGTGGCTTTTTTGGAACGATTCGTTTATGTTTATACTTTATGCCTAAGTTAATTTTGAGGTTATTTTGTTTATTCGGCGTGTAATCAGCGGTTTTCTTGTTTATTTCTTAGTAATTAGGTCGTAAGATGAAGGAAATCGTTAATCATTATTTAAAGAATGAGGTTTTTGATGTAATGGAATCAGTGATACATTATTGGATACTGTTTTTAAGGCGTTGTTGAGGGGAGAACATCATCCAATAACTTCTCTTGCCACGGCCGAGGCGAGGGGGAGTGTCAGACTCTAACTGACTAAAAACCATCCCGTTCCTATTTCTACTTTTCGAGCTCCGGTAACCCGCTAGGCAGTCCGCAGCTCTGGTGAGTATAAAATAATTTTACACACACTTTAGAGCGGCATACAAGAGTTTAAAAAGCCCCAATAACATCATAGTTAACAATATAAAAACTTTCAAACCTTAAGTTTCCACGAAGCAGTCAAGTCAATATGTCAGAAACTAATTGTAACTACTAATTAAAATGCACTTCGAATTCAATTATCTACATAGAAATGGCTAGTTTTTACGATTACGATCTAAAGTTCGCCGGATTAAATGGTCCTTGCATACTGGATAGAGTCGTTGCATTTTCAATTAATTCAAAGAGGTCAAGATGGTTTTCGCTGCAGTAATGTGTTAATTCGAAGATTGTAATTAGTTTATTTAATGCTGTATTGATTAAGTCTTTGGCTTGTGACTTCTGACTTTCGTATGTTTATTTGGGTATCTGTAGAACTTGAAAAAGGTGCAACTTAAAAGAGTTGTTTACAGGGACATGACTGGTTGAGTAAAGTTTGTTTCTTTTTTCACTTAACTCTAAAAAAGGAAAGCCTTAAGAGTCTTATGTAACTCTACCTCAGTTCTAATACTTTTACTAATATGCGCTTCTTTCTCAATCGCAAAAATGAAGTAGACATTTTCTAGACTACTTAAGCGTCATGGCGACTCACTCAAAAGTCACACCCAAATTACTAAACGAATCCTCACACGAAACACATGTTTACAAATCGAGGTCAATTCCATAAGTTTTTCCGTGTTTCCAATGTTTTCCCATCGCAACAAACATTTCGTCGAAAACATTAGCCAACTAATTAATGCACCCTCACGTTCAACGTCTTAACATAATCTTACGCAGCGTGTCAAATTTTTATTTTTAATTATTATGCAAACATTTTGAGTAAACAGTCACGTGAACATTCCACTGTATTAACGAATTGTGACATCAACTCTTTAATTCATTAACACGTTCTAATTGAATCATGATTACTTAAGTATTTTGAGTACATAAACATTTGGGTACGTTATTTTTGGGAATGAGTCGATTTTAAAGCAAATGGCGCCTCCGTTTTTTCGATTTTCGTCATTCAATTTCATCATTTGAACTTCTTTGTAGAGTAAATCGATTTAGTACTTATGCATGCATGAATGCTACTCCGTCAAACATAATTAAGATCTTGTAGTAAATGTCATAAAATATTTCGTAAGCATACCAATACATGCTTACTAGTAGTAGTAGGTAGGTACTAGCTACTTAAGCTTAATCGAATACTAACCAAAACACATTATAATAAAAAAGATTTTACCAAAAAAGAAATGTGAAATCTCAAATTATATATAAGGGAAGAACAGCATGTAGCGCTTTTTCTCAACAAAACAATGATAGATACTCATAAGTACATGACTAAGCTAGAAGAGCTACAATATATTATTAGTTTTATAAACCTAGTTATAATACAAGTAATCTTGAGCATGTAAAGTCGCAATAACCGACTCATTTATCTGCCATACTGCCAACATTTCAAGGTTCGACGTATCAAACGTAAAAGATATGATTATTGGGATGGCACTGCCCGACCGCACGCCACGCCGATTACTTCTACATCTCTAATGGAAACCGCAACATGCATTTGTTAAGCTTCAGACTTGTAGTATATTATATTTTATTGTTAAGAAATATGCTAATATATATTTCCATGGAAAAATGCATATTATATCTAGTAAGGACAACAGAATGATGTGTCACATAAGAATAAATAATGTTTCGAAGAAAATTCTGCTCTAAGCTCTTTGGCCTTACCCAAGGTGGGAGACGTCATTGGATGATGAACCGATTTTGATGCGGTTTTCAGTATAGTTATTTAGACAGGGAAAAAATGTTTGCGGTAATGAACATTTAAGGCGATTTCCTTTTTTTGAAACAAGTTTTATTTCTATGTGAGTCCAAATTCAGTAGTCCTTTTTCTACATCAATTGGAATACAGTCAATCTTGTAATAACTGTCTATACATGTCCCATACTTTTTATATGTACACCCCGAATTGATCACCAATTTTTCTTAACAATTATTCCAATGTATTGTAGTACTTATAAGTCAGGTCTAGAAGTCACACTAGACCACGAACAATGTCATAAACACTACATAACACTTACATGTGCTCACGAAATTTCGTGTAACGTTTAGGTAACAATGTTTTGTTATTAATGAGCCTATTACAAAGTATATCTTAGTCAAATAGTGCAGACTTATCTTTATAGCGCTGATTAAAGATACAATGTTTTATCAATGTGAGCACAACCTTGGGAGAGTCAGATCTAAATGCCATCGAGTCTACACCGTGTAGACTGTGATTTTTAAAAGATGATTTTGCATGTTTAGTAATGATATGTATTTTTTCATAAGACATATCGTGAGACAGATATACTAAATCAACTAAAAATTACGGTTTATTCACGTAAATTAATGAAAAAGTCGAGTCACAGGAGAGTCCCTCTGTGACTCGAAACTAGGGAGTTGACTGCGTGTCGTCGCAACGTCTGCGCACGCTGTTCATGATGAAGATTCCCTCTGTGACTCGAAACTAGTAGAGCTTTTCTCCATTAATTTACGCGAGTAAACTATGATTTTTAGTTAATTTACTCATGTGTAAGTTTTATGCAGCCAAAAGATGAGACAATATACAAAATGTCACATTTTATAACTAACTGAACTTGATCTTTGCCCTCAAAAACAACTGCGTAAGTAACACTGCATCAAAACAAAAATAACGAACTTTAATCTTCGATGAGCTTAGCCTTCACATGAGAGCATGACACCCACACAAAATACAACAAACAAACATATGTATGGAAAATTTTTATATGACACATTGTCACTCCATTGGCAAGACCACCCGTGGCATACGTAGGTACTGTTAAACACATTGTTCGTGTATTTTGCACCTCACTCCCATTGATAGTACAGGTTTATTCAGTTTAACACAACATCTACTACTAACGTCAAAAGAATGATAAACTCATACGTATTTTAATGCAAATCTTCTAAATGCGTGTCATCTTGTAAGATTTAATGCTCGGTAGTAATGGTTCTAGCGACATAACCAGGCAATATTTTCGGCTATTGACCTAGTATAGCTTGGCAATGTGTGGCGAACCACAGGATATATCTTAGCTATATTTCAAGTTCTGCTTACAAATTATATTGTCTAGACGTGTGGAAATATGGTAAATAATAGCTATGGGTGAATTGGAAAGAGGCTCTTTTCTCACAAGAGATTTTATTATAATGACTTGTTCCGAATATAGAAAACATATTTTGCTCTAGCTTCTTGTAGATACTATTTCACGAAATCCATTTGAAGTGTTTGTGGCGGAAGCGGCGGACATCGGCATAACGTGGAGCGAGGTGAAACGGGAAGCTCAAGACCGATCGAAATGGAGGACCTCTGTGGACGCCCTCTGCCCCATCTAGGGGACATAGGACCTTAAGTCAAGTCAAGTAAGTCATTTGAAATGATAACAAGCAGTTTTTTCAATATTTACATTTATGATTGGCTAAAACCTATTGAAACGTAAAAATCGTAGTCAGTGATGTGCTGTTGTAGAAGTCTATGTCAAACAGTGGACACTTACGAACCGATAACGAAGATACAACAGTTTGAACACCCTAAAAGTCGCCATGCACTTACTGCTTCGTCGTGTGTACGGCAGCGAAAGAATGACCATAGTTCACCGCGCGATCGCGTCTGGTCGCGACTGATGTCACAGCTTCAAGCAGTCGGTCTCAACTGTTTGAAGCATTCTGTATACGTCTGGCCAAAATAATAAACTTCTATATATAAACCACAAAACAAATACCTACTTCATTACTTCAAATAAGATGCTAAATCCAGGATCCGTAATGAACAAATCAAACATTTTGACACAAAATTAGTAAAAAATATGCACACGACAATTGAGTGTTAATTAATTCATACTATGACATAATATTTTATGGCATGTATTTTGATGATATGACTATGACAAGTGTTAACATAATGTAATTTAATTGTTTGTCATTGTCATTAACGCGCGGATTCCAACGATAACAATGTCTTCGTAGCAATTAGCGAATTTGGTGTCTTGTTTTAATTGTAAAGATACAATTTACTTGTAAAAAAATCATATTCTCATTTAATATTAATGAAAATAACGTTTGATTATGAATGTTTCTATAACGAACGTTTAATCTATTTTAAGTAGCGTTTATAAATTTTAGGAGATTTATTAAAAATACTATTTTATTGTGATAATTAAATGGCATTGTTACAGGCTTTAAACGCGTTAATAATTTAGATTCTGATGGAGGTTTAAAACAAGAGATAAGTATAGATTATATAGAAGAGTTTTAACCTCGCAGAATCAGGGAAAATTATTAATAAATGAATTCAAAATGACACGAATTATTATTTACCATTTATAACAGGGTTACCAGTAGGATATTTAAATTAACTACAATATAACAATCAAAGACCACATCCTAAGATAAAATACGCGGAATTCCGTTTTAAATGGTGTTTTATGTGATTGCAACACTGTATTATGGTTTTAATCATTTCTGAGAATCCCGTAAATCTATTACGTTATAAACTTTTAGAACGAACGTAATAATCAGGATTATATCCGTATGGTAAACTATAGGTATATTAATTATTGTGTTTGACTGCACGGTGGCTGGGCTGCCGCGCAACGTATAGCGGTTTCGATTACCGCACTGAACAACTCTTTTTGTGATTCCAGTCACATCGGCTCAATATGACTAGGTACTTATATTCAGTTTCACAAATTCACCCAATAAAATAACAATAGCAAAACTAAACACTTCATAAATTGTTCAAATCTGTTAATAAAAACACACTTCAGACAAAATACAGGAAAAATGCATTTAATTACTTAAAATAATTAATTGGAACGATGGCTAAAGAGGGAACCATCAATTAGTGACATTCACAATGGGTAGGGGTGCATAGAAAGTAGGAAGGCCAGTAATACAGTGGCAGCACGTCCACCAATACCTTTGTGAAAAGATTTTTCAACTTTATTTTTTTGATATAAAGTCGAAATTTCAATGTTTAAAATAGGCAGATTGGAGTATGTTGATCTGCCGGTGACTGTACGATAGAATACAGAACTGAAGAATTTAAACGTGTGGAAGTATGAATTACGAAAAACGTTGGTTGAATTTGTTAGTGCTAGACAATTGAACAATTAGATAATTGTGGGTGAAATATTTATTTGATTTTAGGGGGAGACTCTGCATTTTACGACAATGGGCTTGCTTTGTGTAAAACGAAATATAATATAAAAAAAAAACTTTTTTTTGGCACGAATGGGTCCGTTCCCATATCGGAGTGATAGATAAGTACCACGGTCTCACAGAAAACTGACATGAAACAACGCATGAGTTGTGTTTCATTATGTGATTGAGGTTTATCCCCAATGTTCCCAATCCCGATTCCCCATCAACCCTTAAATTTCTAACCCCCAAAAGGCCGGCAACCCACTGGTAACGCCTCTGGTGTTTCGAGTGTCCATGGGCGGCGACGATTGCTTACCGTCAGGTGATCCGTCTACTCGTTTTCCGGCTTATATCATAAAAAGTAGAGTGCATTAACCGCATCATCATCAGCTGAAAGACTTCTAAACAAAGGTATTAAACTTGATGTTGACTTACAAACAATAATTTTTAGTGCAAATAGATTCCTAAGATCCTTAAACCTCTTATATCTTCTAGTATTTTAAGTGGTGAACGAACCAATCAATAGTGGTTTTTCCAATTACATAATCTTTGTCGCTAAACTTACCGATGCAAATTCAGATCAGGTAATTCCACCATTAGTGTTTTTAAAAACATTATCCTGATGATAATAAGTTTTGTGTTTTAACAAAACTAATATAGATTTTATTTTCCAAAATCACGAGTTGTGGATAAAATGACTGCATCGCATAAATTAAAGTACTTATGCTATTAAAAAGCGCGTTTTTCTTGCATTCCCCATTTACTTAGCAAGCTTTGTGCATAAATTTGTTTCAAAAAGCGTAAAGTCAAGGTTCGTTTAACTAATGAGATCCGAGTTTGAGGTAAAGTTACGGCATGCACAAAAAGTGCTGTAATTAAGTTCTTGAAATTGTTTTAAACTTAATTTACCAACTGGAAAGGTGAATTAACTCAATATGAGACTAGATTCCGGACTATCCAAAATCTTGTTCAGTAGTTCTACTTGTGACCACAAAACGAGGCAGTCTTCATTATAATTAAAGTCCAAATACAAAGACAAAGATACTTATCTACAAAATAAACATTTGAAATCAAATTTCACAGCAAACTAAACTTAATTAAAACTAAAACTAATCCAAGCTGAACAACTGAACACTCTAATCAAATTTCAAACACACTGTAGTAGGAAAACGTACTGAAACATTTTCAACCTAACAAACTGGCTTGAACCTAACAGCCTGGCCACGGAAACTCGCGACAGCGAGAAGCGAAAAAAGAATGGAAAGAAAAGTACAATCATCAAATCCAAACTATCACCTTTTATGGCGCAAAACCGCCAATAATACAAAATACATCACCAGCCAGAAGACGTTCATTGCCTCTTAATCGTCTGTGCTGAACGACAACTTGCGCTTTTTAGCCTATGGTTTAATTACGGAGCTTCGAACTAACTAGCGGGTTTTTTAGTCAGTAAGAGTCTGATACTCTTTTTTGAGCCTCGCCCTAGGCGGGCGAAGCCATTAGATGATTTTCACCCCTCAAAATGGCTTAAATACGACTCTGACGATGACGTCGATCCAATTTTCAGGACGTACAACGAAAACATTCCTCCAAAAACAAACTCCTGACGGTTCATAATTCAAATTTGCGGATTGTACTAAACACGCCTTCCGATTTTCGTGGCCAAACGGATAATTAGTTGAGCACACTGAACTCTATCGAATTAGGAGCACTGTGTTGAAAGGTTACACGAATTGTGTAGAAATAAAACGTTGCAGAGGCTTCTAGAATTGGATTAATTCAGTGACCCCAACCCCGTTAGCCGACATTCAAAGTCACGCGAGTTACGATTTGATTGTAACTAGGTTTATACTGGAAAATGGAATAGTTTTGTTCCTAATTGTTAGTCGATATGGTTTGGAGGTCAGACGGGTTAAACCTTATTGTTTCATATTTCAATAACCTTATTACATACCTACCTAGCTATGTTATTAACATTACTTGTTTGTTGGCTGCCTCGGTAACATCGTACGGATACTTTTTTAACAGGGGAAAATCATCCAATGGCTTCTCCGGCCTTGGGCGAGGCGGAAGGGCGTGTCAAACTCTTCTGACTAAAAATCACCACGTTTCTACTCCTGCCCTTTGAGCCGGAGTCCCGTTAAACCCGCTAGGTAGTCCGCAGCTTCGGATTAATCGCAAGGATACAGGATCTGTGTCTTGTATAGAAAACGATGACATTTGCATTTATTATCTGCACAACACTACTTTCTTAGACTTAAAATTTGAACCTGGTAACTCAAGCAACAGTTGATGTCTACAGAAAAAAATTTCAACGTCACTTTGAGACCTACGTTAGCTGATTTGACATCATATCCAAAAATATGCACTGACATTAATTTAATCTAGATGACGCCAAGTTTAATTTCTCCGAATAAGTGTCGCAGTATTATCTTGATTAATTATATTTTCATAGAAATTCCCGTATAGAACATTTTAGTCAGACTGCTTGACGTCAACCTGGCTGTGAGTAAGGCAATGAAAATTTGGAAAAACTGACGTTTCATTTGTTTAAGAAGATTAATTATGTGTAATTATGAAGTATTTAGATAGATAGCTAGACCAGTCAGTGGTAATGCAACAGTTCAAAAAATGCTTCTTTGAAACTTTGGAGCTAATATGAATTTTTCATGGCTTACTTATCATTACGGGGTAAATAAACATTCTTCTTTAAGACGGTAACCAGTTACATCCATAGAATCCACAAAACCTGTACTTTTCCAGTAGTCTAATAAATATTTAATTGCTAAAAAGAAACTTTAATGAAGATATGTATCTTCAGCGATAGTTACTATCTACCTGCCGTGTAAGTTTTTCATGCTCTTTACGCAATAAAACTATTCGATGCAAAGAAAAATCAACCATTCACAAAGTATAGGATGTTTAGTTAAATCCTAAGATAAATTCCTAACCACCTTTTTCAATTACTACTTAATTGAAAACCAAATAGTATTAAGCGGTAACCTCACCTACCAATCAATGCACAAAAACATATTAAATATTCTCCTATTAAGAGCTTTCAACTCCAGTTTTATCCGGATCTTAGAACTTGTATGGTAGGTGTATAAATAACAAGAGATCTTCGGAACATTGTTGGATACGATTGATAAATACAAATATTTGATTTCGCCAGCACAATTATCATACTCATCTGACAAGACCCGGCTTGCAGTGATAGCTGTAACCGTCGTTCTAGGGGACATCTACAGATGTGTGGAAATAAATTGCTTGCATTATAATTAAGATAAATTCATTTCAAGTATTTGTTTAAGTCGTGTTTTATAGTGTTGGAGATAAACCTGCTGATAGAGCCAAGTAGGTTGGTTGGTAGCTGAGATTCTGGGTTATTTGAATTTTGTACTTTAATATTTTGTTTGGTAACTGATTTGCCGTTGATGATTGGTTTAAAGTTCAACTGATATTCTACTATCTATAAAGGTATATGATTCTTAATCAAAAACAAAGCCGCATTTCGTATCAACCCATGAGTGTGACAACAGTCAGTCCGATCAACGTACTAACAGCACTCACAGGAAGGAATCTAAAGATTTTACGATTAATTTCTTTAGAGATGTCAATAAAATCAAATGCCAAGTTTTATGACATTTAGTTGTAATAAACCATCAGTTTACAGCCTACGTGTCTATGTACACCGACATCTATGGAAGCTATCGACTTTTGAATATTCATTAGGGTACCTTGACCAGGGGGACCTGTCCGTCTGCACGGTGACATCTCAGAAACCATGTCTATGTAAATTTCGAATTTCTACTGCACATTATTTTGTTAGGAAATCCCGTTTTCGGTATACGCAACATGCAATTACAACTGTTCGGCTTATAGGTTAATTATGTTCGGCTAAATAGCTAAGCGCCGTTTAATTACCGGTTAATTTCTTGAACGTGCTGCGGTTTAATTGAGGTAATTTTCCGAATATTTTAGCGATACCGAATATTTTAAACTGAATATGAAATTAGATGATGATGCACGTTAGATTTGGAATGTGACTACATAAATAAGTTTTTAGAAGTGTCTCGTTTCAACAAGGTTTAAACACTGTTAACCAGTTTTTGTCTAAAGTAAAAATAATAGTAGTAAGAATACCTAATGTTCGTCAATATAATATATAACCTCGCTCAATATTCAAACAATATACGTAGTAGAATAAATAACGAAACTTTACTGCACTTTTTTGTGTAATATTTTCTGCTATCTTCAAATGAAGAAACACCAAAAAATATACGGGAATTCAACATTAAGGACACGAACGCGTGTGGCCATCTCGATTTATTCCAGTTTTTGCATCAGCAGACAATATACCATCGTTAATGGGATAAAAGTAAGATAAAGAGGAAACACTAATAAAATACTTCCCTTGTATGTGTGTATGTAACGGAGATTTGTATGTACTACAAATCAAGAGATGAGAGAGATGTACGAACTTGTATATTTTGTGTTTTTTTGTGGTTACTCAGTGAAGGAAGGAGGTTTGAAGAAAAGTTTTTGAACGTTCCTATGTTTCGTTTTTGTATCGGTAGTTGCTAAGCATAAATTATGTAGAGAACAGATGGATTTAATCAAAAATATGCGGAAAACAAGATAATGTAGACAATTTTTTTTTTCACTCAATTCTGACACACTTATTATTCAATACATTAAATAGAAAATCTGGTTTTGTTAGACTAATTGAAAAACATGATTTGCTCGAGCATTGATCACAGATTCCAATAAAAAATCCAGTTTATTTAAAATACACTTACTTAAAGCAATAAATATAAAAATCAATAAAATGTGTATCGTCGGTAGCTCAACTTTCAATTCGATACCAAATGCTAATTCTGTGTTCCAACAAGAATGTGACGCGTGGGAAATGCCATCAATGTACAGGGTGTTAGGTTTAACGAGGGACGGTATCTTACGGACACTAGTTCATGACTATATGCAAGTAACAAATATGGAAAGGACTTTCCTTTATATATTTTGGGCATATGCAAGGATTTTCCTTTATTGAAAAAATGAAATTCAGGAAGAAAATCATATCTAAAATTTAAAGAAAAGTAAAAACTGAAAAGAATAATACTTAAAACTCCCTAATTTAAGACAAGAATCAAGTATCTGTATCTGTGTGTCAAGTGGCTATCCTCCCACAACGATCACCCACTCGATTGCTCCAACACCCTGTATCACAAAGTGCAACATTAAGAACAGAAGCATAACACAACATGGAACCATCGAATTGAATCGATAACGACCATCGAGTTAGGTTTACGACTGTTGAATCGATATCGAAATCGAAATGGTATCGTAACTAATGCAAATGGTCTATTTTCGTTTGGATATATCATGAATGACAAAGGAAAATATATTTTACTATGATATATGGCACTGCTTTCTTTGACCTTATTAAAAGTGAGATTTTGGTTTGAAATTATTTATAGTTTTTATTTTTATTTTGCTGTGATCTAGCCTTTTCTTACAGTTGCTTATTTTAAAAAGAAAGATGCAATAAATTAATTTTAAGTAACATTTTGCCATTCAACGTTGCAACGCTGCCCGTATTTTGGGCACCCTACCTCACGAGTCCAATGAGGACAATTTCTCATATTGTATTATTAACTAAAAAAGTAACTTTATTATTATTTTCTGACTTTAACATTAGCTACCGAAAATTACATTAATTGGCTTTGTACGTACACATGCCTCAACAAAAAGAAAATACATATTATTACTAAGGCCTTTAGAGAAAAACAGTAGTTGCTAATACTATGTTAAAAACACCAGTATGTTGGTTTCATGCACCGTTTCTACAGTTCAGTGTTACCCATTGTGCTTAGAGAAAGCTATATTTAGTAGACCTTACATAGTACATGTCCCAGCATTTACTTTGTTTTCTCATACGAATATAGGTAACTAGGTATCCGACCGTGACCTCGCCCCAATCACATAAACCTTCCAGAGGTATTAAACTTACTATTGGTGAAAACCATTTGTACTTAAATCCGTCCAGTATTTTTTGAGCGTTCAAACAGACAGATGCGAAAGGGGATTTATTTTTGTATAAGTAAATGTAGTAAGTGAAATGAGGCAGTATATCAATCCCGTGTATATTTCGGGACATTATGTTTATCATGATTTGTGAATATGTTGGTCAAACTGCAGTAATTTATGGTGATGTCAAGAGGAAAACACGATATTATACTATTCGAAGACGTTCGTTCTGAAACCTCTTCACTTGGATTTTTTCCTAAGGAATAAATGCGTTTTTTGTTTTGTCTAATTTTCTTTATTTATTTATAATACAACGTAATATACTTTGTATATCCACTGAAACGGTAGGCAAAGGTAACAGCTCTTTCACTTTGAAAGAAATGGAATACATATAATGGTACACTTATAATTTTGTTTACTAGCTTTTACCAGCGGCTTTCGCCCGCGTTACCGTGGGATAAAAAATATCCTATCATCCAAGTCAGCTATAGTATTGCATTTAAATTCATAAGTTGTGGTTGTTGACAGTGATAAACTAGCTATAAAATTTGTAAAACAAAAATAACACGACAACTAAATCCAAATAAACACAGAGTGACCCAAAGAAACAGTTTCGATTTCAATAACCAGGACATTCCAAATTAATAACAGCCACATAAAATACCAAATTTAAATTGTTAATTATGTGAAAAACAAAGGTGTGGGTAATTAATTATATTTTATTTGACATAATACTGCAAATACCGGAGATGCTACAACCGATACCGGCTATATACTAATAACTATTTGTCGAAACAATAATTTATTGTACATATATGCAAATATAGAGACAAGTAGTAGATAAGCTGGTTTTATGGAATTTTCATTATCTTTTTTATTGTTTTATGTTCGGAATGTGAAGATTCCTGCTCATGTCTCATAAATAGATAATAATTATTTTATTAGGTAAAAATCTGAGCTCAAATCGCTAGATGTTAAAATATTTAAAATAATTTCTTCGATGAAATTAAAATGGTTTTACGAGCGCGTGTTGCACGATAGTAATAGTAAATATTTAAATCGGCCGACCAATCAAGCTGTGCGATTATTACTTGTTACACAAAAAATATAAGAAACTTTTACGACATTCACGATTCGCACATCTCGTACACTGGCTAACAAAATGCGTATAATTATACTTAAAACATATTTCTTTAAATATCTTTACATTTTTCATGAAATAAAATAGGAGAAAGTAATCTCATTAATTCCTGAATTTCCCAATTTTTTTCGATCGTTAATTATTATTTGAACCAATTTGAAGTTCAAATCAATCCAAACTAAAATTAAGTACCATGAAATTCGGTTCAGTCGTTCTTAAGTTGGTTTTTACCTATAGCTACATAGATGTCAAGTAAATTGGCAAGACAAACAATGTACCCAACCGTTTTAATCAATTATACTAAGTTTACGACATTCCTTCTATAGTGACGTTCTCTTATTTTTTTGCTGTGCTACTGTAGGCTAGCAACACTTGCCCATAATTAATTAATATGTGGGCTTTATGAATTCCAATTTTACGACTTTAATTTGACAGATGAGATCGGAGTTAACACCTTATTTGATTATACTGGTTTTGTCTTGCTAAATACAATGGATACGTGTATGCAAATTTTTGGACCTTTGAGACCACCAAACGAGTAAAGTTCGCATAATAAACATTAGTTGTAGGTCCTCACTGAGCATATTTCATGTTTACTCGGAAAATTATCTATAAGGCAGTTTCTGAGGAATAGAGGCAATTGACATAGTTTCCTTGAATTAGAGGGTT
Source organism: Spodoptera frugiperda (assembly GCF_023101765.2). Classification (NCBI taxonomy): domain Eukaryota; kingdom Metazoa; phylum Arthropoda; class Insecta; order Lepidoptera; family Noctuidae; genus Spodoptera; species Spodoptera frugiperda. The sequence continues at coordinate 4,688,767 of NC_064242.1, read as the reverse complement.
TTTCTAAAGTCTTGTTCGACATAAGGAAAACATATGTCTGACCTATGACTATGCCTCCGTTCAAATTTCCCAAGAACAAAAATGCCTAAGTCAAACAGCGATAAAGATGATCATCACATATCTACAATTACATACCTATGACGATGATGCAATGTACATTTAAAATACCATACAAATGCGTGTCACAGAATTTTCCAGAAAATCCCTACGGGAAAATTTCAATCATTAATGACGGAGGGTTTTTTCTAATGACTCACAAGACAATGACTTTATCACATCCTTCCAAAAGTAATAAAATTTGGGAATAAATTAGTATGCGACCAACATTGGAACTATTTAAAGGTAAATCACACCTCTACCGACCTCAATTATAGTCGGACACCTCTTCCAAAATAACGTCATTTCGTATTCACAATGTGACCGCAACCAGTGTGTCCATTTTAGTATTCCTAAAACACTATACATTGTCGATTTAGAACTGATATCAATTTGTAGTTAAGCACGCGAATGGAATATTAAACGCAATGTACACGTAATAAATTTGAGTGAAAAAGCGTTGCATACATAAACACGATGGGTTAACGATTTGTTTTTGTATATTTTTATTACGATTATTAATATTTATTGTCGGTACGGTCTTGTTCGGTATAGAACGTGTGACAAGTTCGGTACAAACGACAGATTCGGTAAAAATGTTGTTAATGTAAAATAATGTTCTGAGATCTCGTATTGGACATGTGTTCTATCTATTAGCTTTGACAATTTAATTTAATGATTTTTTTCTATAGCAATGCGGTTTAAAGTTATTTTAATGATGCGGTAGAATGGTTTTACTAAATTCTTTGGTCTATGTTGGCAGTGGTTTTAATTATTATTATTGATACTTATTAGTATTTAATTTTATTCAAGTAAGTTTTTAGTTAGAAGCTCCCGTTTACTTAAATGACATGCTAAACGGATGACTATACCAAACGTATACAAAATTAATCATCTCTGAACCTTAGCTTCAGGAAAAACAAACGCAAAGTTTGTGCCATTTCAATTGCTCTAAGCATTAAATATGAAAATCACTTAACAGCGTAACCTCCTTCCAATGTCAAAGCTGCGATAAAGCAGACTCTAAGTATGACCATGAATATGTATGTTAAGATAGTCTAGATTGTACTACGTCTGATATCTGTCAATATACCTATATTTATCAATGAATTGAGCACTAGGTTTTTCTCGCTAGTTTGCTTATTTTAAAAGAGAATGTCTTATTTTTTTTACATATAGATTTTTTTCTTAATCTTAAATACGTGATTAAAAATGATGACCTAAAACAATATCCAGTGCAATCTCTTATACCAGAATTTTACAAAATTGAGTTAGCAGTTTAAGAGGAAATATAACAAATACAATAGATTTCGTATTTATAATTGAATTAATGTCTATCTGTAATGGTAGTTCGCTATCTGTCTGACTAAAATATGTGCAGGAAGCATCAAGATTTTCTCATTTGAACGTATATTAAAACACTTAATATTTTACATATCTCAAGAGTCCCTTTTATAGAAGAAACTCACCACTGACTGTAACTTTTATAAGTGATTCTTATTTTATAACACTTTATATTTATCTCTTAATTTATTCGAAACCAGTCAATCACAAATTGAGGCCCAATTTATAGCAAAACCGAGATACACTTAATGCATTTCTTTAAATAAATGTGTCTTATTTTGAACACTAATTAGCTTTAAATAAACTTGTCCAGCTGTCACATTACTCAGTAATCAGTAGCAAATGTTACAAGTGTAGTACTAAGTTGTGCCGCACGGGGGCGCTGCCGTCGGAAGATATCTCTCAGGTATATCGATGCTTTGAACACCGCCGCAAATTTATCGTAGGCTGGATGTACACTGAGAATTTATTATATTTTCTTAAAGGAAAATTAGATTATGTTTAAATAATTTCATTTGTAATGAAACTAAATGAATCTTTTAGTGACAATTTAAAGATCTCACACGATGACAATATTTCGTTGAAAACTCTTCAATATAACTTTCCTTGCAGCGTTTTATGAATATGAAACAAAGGCATCTAAGTTACGTTGACTTCTTCGGAAGAATAGAATAATATCTGAACATAAAGCTTCTAGTACAAATATAATAAAATATAATGTAAACATTGGATTACATAAAACAAATAAAATGGAAACAATAGTGACATCCCATACATATATTGTAAAACAGAAACAGTTACCGTATCGTAAAAGGAAATTCTATCAACAGCCAGCGCGTGCGCACACAAATCATTAATTAACTGTAGCGTTCGAAATACAAAATTCCAAACGTACAAAAATAAATGTCATCATAAGTATATGTAATTAATTACGTGAAGGCAAACACACATCGGTGTCACAGACTTTGTTCATAATTAGCATGTTACGGTATGTACACAAAGACAAAAACACAGCAGTGTAATGGTTAAACAAGCGAAATTTAACATTGAGTCGACAACTGTACGCCAATGGTCTTTATGTTCGGTTGTCCGGTACAAACTCGACTAACGGTTACCAAACGTGTACAAAGTTGTTTAGGATTAGTTTTATTTACTGCTTGCTAATGATATTTGTATAAACGACTATCAACTGTTAGCATACACTAAAGCATCACTAACGTTTTTTAGTTCCACTCTCGACTTCTTATTCGTTTTTTAATATGTAACTGCGCAATCGCCGTCCCCTGTGTGTCCCGTGCCGAATGACAAAGATTCTCGAGTCGCTCTTCGCTATATCTCGATTGTTTTGCATATCGCGCAACCACTTCTGTGCAGCTGATGCGAGGCAAATTAATGATCAAATGGAATCCCGCCACTGTCCAGTTTACTTGAACTTCCGACGTGCGTCAGACAAACGAAAGATGCACATCACAAAACACACTTTGAACTTTATGCCGCCGACACATGAAAAAGTTGACAAAGCCTAAGTACTAAATAACTTTGGTATCATAATTCAATTACACCGTCCTTGGCGAGTGCGCGGACGGTTCGTCCATCAATCACACTTTCAACTGTATCAAGATTTTTTGCTGCTGACTCCATCACCACGTCTCTTTAAGAGACCGCCGAACAGACTGCCACAATTTGTCAAAGTTTTTCATTCAATTAATTGATCACCGTGACCAGACCAGACGGGCGCGTAGCACACTGAGGAAATATTAACATACTCCACGATTGTGTATCTAAGAACTGAATGTCATTAACCATTTCCTGCACAAGAGTTTCGAGTGTCCATCTTTCAAGTCGGTATTGAATAAATATTGTTCAACAAGTTGCCAAGTGACATTTTGTTGCGCTGGCGCATTGGACGGCTGCCCCCTCCCACGTCATCTCACGATGTCCACTCTCAACGTGAACAATTTATTTCCAATGTGTTTTATGCAAAACATGACAATTAAAATTGTTTTATGAATTCATAGTCGGATCAATTAAGATTTCATTTTGATAAGGGGGCTAATTTTGTGAACTATATCATTAGGCTTCATCACGTCCTACTAGTAGTTGAGTTACGAGGGGAGGCAACAATATTAATCTATCGCTTACTGTTTAATAGTAGTTTTTGTACTGGCTGCGGTCCAGTTTCCCGAAGCAGCAACATTTTTAAAAATTATGTCAAGATAAGATTAATATTGGCAATTTCAAATTTATTGCAGTTCGTTCATTGATACGGGAGAAACAAGTGTTGTTCACAAAAAGACATCGATCCCCAATGAACTTCGGACAATAAAAACTGAGAAAGATGAAGATTTAGTGCTAAATGGCGCCGAACTACTGTCTCGGGTCGTACTGAATTTATATGGGAATCAGGTTACAGCGGTGCACTTTCATATTTATAACATTCTGGTCAAAGCTGCGAATGTTTTGACGGAGGACGAACACAATAAAATAAAGAGAAATATACTCATACTCCTCATGCATTTCAAAGGAGAACACAAAACGCATAACCACCAATTTTCTACTTATGAAAGTGAAGCACAAAGGCTTTAAAATACTGAGAACTGACTCATAAAAATCATCCTAAAGGCGGCCGATTTGTAAAACAGCCGTCAAATCTTTAGGGAGTTAAAATGAAGACATAAAGAATAATGGAGGTTTGCAAAAGCAGTGTTAATTTCCTTCGAACATTAACAGGGCCATCTTAACAGCGCATCGGTGCTTTACATACCGACGGACAAACCCCTATTGTTCGTGGTACTATTTGTGTCACGGACATAGTTAGGATGGGCACAGCAAATATGACTATTGTCAGGTACAATGTAAATATGAATGGCGAAGGTAAAGACTTCCGATTGTTCAAAGTGTTTGTCTGCTACATTATTAGCGAAGACAGATGACAATATTATAGAACGGAACTCTTTGGAGGGGTTTTTATGTTTAGAGGTAATTTCATTCATAGGAATTTTCTTCTTCTTTTCTTGTACTTTAACTATTAAAATTGTATACATTCAGAACCTCTTAAGATGAGTCATGTGGGAACAGGGAACGTCTGCTTCACGTGCTAAAAAGATTCTCAACGCTGTTCATGTAACTTCAAAACCGTTATGTTTAAAATGATATACTTCACAGTTTACTTATATAAAATTATGCTACCGTTTGCAGTGTCACTTTGTAAATTGAAACAAATTGTTTGAATACCTTCTACCAACAGATACTATATTCGGGATTATTAATTGTTTATTAATAACGCGACAAATGTAGAACAACATTACAATAAATAATACAATCAAAATATTTGTCAATAAACATGAATTGCATATAAATCAACAAGTCTTTGAACAGAAGCCGCTACCACAAATCCACTTAAAAGCGTATTTGTCTATAACGACAGGAATTGTGATTAGGCAATGACTGCCAATTATTGTATTGTCTTATTTGGAGATGGAATGTGGGCTCGACAAATAAACACTTCTTCAAGCCAGGCCTAAGGCTAACAACTCATGTCGTAACACCGTCAAGACAAACCTAAAAATACTGCTTTTTGTATAAAGTTGTCCTGTCCCGACCAAATGTCTCAATATCTTCTTAAATGAACAACAAGAATATTTTACTGTAAATTCAAACTTATTTAACATACCCACCGATATCTTTATAGCTTCTGTAACCATAAAATGTTTCGCGAAAAATATAAACGTGATTTATTGTGAAAGTAATGTTTATAATCACATCTTGAGTTGCCGCTTCAGAATTCTCGCTATAAGCTAAGAGCAAAAGAAAAATAAGGCGATATAGAAGTCGAAATTGAAGGTCTGGCGCCTCCATATCTAAAACATGGTTTGAAAAGAAAATAAACAATGCTAATGAGTGTTGTCTATCAAATCGTGATTGGTCGGGACCGAAATCTAAGCTTCGTGTTAGCCGGTCAGCTAAATATTCATTTCATAATCATTTATTTGTTGCGTGATCATTAACGGATTGATTTTGATATTGATTGCTCATTTCCGCATTGTTCTTGTTCTTGTATTCGTGTTTTGTTTCCCAACAAATTGTTTGATCTTTATCAATATTTGTTTTGAAATACGATCTATTGCACTCTCTAAGGGAACTATTTAAAGAAATTAATATATTGACTGTTCCTTCTCAATACATTTATGAAAATGTAGTGTATGCTCACAAAAACATTAATTTATTCAAAAAGTATTGTGATATACATAATATAAACACTAGAAGTAAAAACAAATATATTGTTCCCACTACTAGACTTAAGAAAATAAGTGGTTCGTTCAGATGTCAATGCATACGCTTTTACAATAAAATTCCCAGCGATATTCAAAGTTTGAGCCTGAATAAATTTAAAAATGTTATTAAAGAAAAACTGTATAGTAAAGCTTTTTATAAAATTAAAGACTACTTAGATGATAGTCAGGCTTGGGAGTGAGCCGCTATAATGTCCACACAGGTCATGTTGACATGTTTGTAACACAAGTTACATTTTTATACAATTTGACATGATATACATTAATATCATTCGATATTTTTTTTTTTTTTTACATATTATTTTTAAAATTGTTAGTTTGAGGACCGTGCGAGAGTTTGCCTAGTCATTTCACTTTTAGTTAATTATATTCTGACAGTGTGAGCATTTGTGTGGCCTACCCAAATGTTCTTTTGGTAAGTATTGTTCGTCGGATCATTCAGCAACAGCCGTCAGCTGAGCTAATTGTAAACTGACACATGCGTGCTGCCATCTGAACAGGTCCGCTCAAACTGCTGTGGTTCTTTCTTCAAAAGACCACTACAGAATAAACTTGCACGGTTCTCCGACATCTCTAATTGTTTTTGTCTGGACTTTAAAAGAGACTATGACCTCTGAGTTTGTTTCGGCATTTCTTCTCAGAGTAGTCGGATAGGAAATGCCGGCCTCATCTAGCTATTTGAAATATTGACGTGTAAAAGTGTTATTTTATAATCTATTTACAGAAATAAATATCATTTATCATTTATCATTTATTGAAGATCGTGTAATTCTCTCGATTTTATTGGTTTAGTGTTGTTTGACATGATCGTAATATATGATTGTATCGTCGGGCTATTCTTCATATTGAATGGCTTCAACAGCCTTTACATTGAAGTTTATTATTAATTATGTTTTGTATTGAACCTGTAACTTATTGTATTGACTGTGATTGTCCCGGAACTTGTCTAAGACTAATAGTCTCATAGACAATCGTGTACGCAGAACGGTTTTCATTAAAATAATATATTTTATAGGCTACCGTAATGGCTGGTCGTGTTTCTTCATTAAAGCGGCCATTTGTTCTGTCACCAGCTAGAACAGGAGTCTTATTAAGTAACAGATACTAACATTTGGATTTAAAGCTGTGTGATTACTTTCATTTGTAACCGACTACAAAAAAGGATTCTTGCAGTTTGACCTGTATGTATATTTGTGCGCAATTTTGTCGTGTATGGCTGAACCAATTTTGATAACGTTTTCAGCATAGTATTTTTCAGATTATAAGAAGGTTTTGACTTAAAATTGGAGGTTCGCACATTAATATTCGAAGCAGTTCCCTTGTTTTAAAAAAGGTTTATTAACATTGAGATCTGAATTGTCTAATGCTAAAATGTATAGCGGATCGTAATAAGTAAAAGGATTTTTTTTAATATCCTGTTTCCCATTAGTATCTACTGCTTCTTTTTATCAGCTTATTATGGCATTGTTGACAGAGGTATCTTCTCATACAAATAAGGAATAAGTATCGATCCATTGATCACCACGTGCAATAAAATTAGCTACTAGGTCATTGACATTCCTACATTGTACAACAATGTACCAAATGAAACAGAAAATCCAATTCCGCATATTACAAACATCTTGCACAATAACATCGATACAAAATATTTCTAGTCTTTAATAACTTTCTCTGTTTATTACAGAATGTCATTAAATCAAAGACAGGGCGTGTTATCAATTAACCGCTGAGTATTTAGCGTTCATTTGATTCGCGTTATGTCCAATTTAATTGCTGGTTCGTTACACCTCCTAATAAATATTAGAGCGGTGTTTAAGTAATGTTAGGACATTCTGATTCTTAATATATGTGATTTTATATGATTGCGCATAAAAATTTGAAATTGATTTATTTATAAGGTGTTTCGTATGCATGTAGAATTGTAGAGATTTTTATTAATTAGTAACACATTGATTATGAGGTAATTTGGCTTTTAAATGGTTATTAATGTCATTATAATTTGTAAGTTAATTTAGTTGAAGCGTGGAGTTATTTGCTTCTATTTATGTTCTAGTGGTCGGAAACTGAGTCTGAGTGGTCGGTTTGACTGTCGGGTAAGGCAACGTAGGGCTTTGGTATTTTCTCAAATATTTTTTATTTCTTTCAGTCGAGTTTCAAAAAATAGCAGAATTAGATTAGTCCTTCCCAAGATAACGAATCGACTAATAGACATATACAGCAGTCAAGTACCTCTATTAACTCGGTATGAAAATGATATTCTGATCGTAAAAATATTTTCGCACAAGCGGCAAATATCTGACATTCCCCCTTATCTTAACGATGATCTGTATGTCATAATTTACTATAAGTTATTGTCCGCCTGAGCGAATATGACGTAAATACAAAAAACCGCTCAATTAACCATATCAATACACGGAAAAACATCAATTGCTTAATTTTTTATAACTCATAAAAATTAATTACCAAGAAATAGTTCGAAATATAATTGTCATAAAGAGGATTGTACACTACACAGCTTTTTTGCGATTCATTTGTTTATATTATTAAGTTTTTTTTTAAACAAATTAACACAACGTGCAGTATAAAAAGTTAGATAATTAATTCGATACAAAATTCCCAGTGAGTCAAAATAATCAATCAAACTTATCCATAGCAAAAACAATCGATGATCAGAATCTGCAACAATTAAAATTGAAATTCGAACATTATACAAATTAAGAAAAAAAAAGTAACAACCATAAACATGATACTCAAACTATAGACAATATAAAACAAGCTTTGCAGCAAAAAGTTTTTATAGTGTGTAAACGCTTAAACAGATCAGATACTGCGATATTACATTGAGATAAAATCATTTTTTCATTTCATAAAAATTGTTCAATGTTGTAAACATTTTATTAACTAACAATTACTTTAATTGTAAACTTCGAAGCAATAAAATAAGAATTTTATTATCATTAAAAGCGACACTCTTGCTCATTCGAGACATGTCGATTACAAATTGACTTCCAATGACTTTTTTGCTACAATGACCGTGTAAGGCATGTAGTGTTGGGGACTTATTAAGACATTACTAAACAGGAATCACTGTTGTATAAATTATACTTATTATGTAAACAAAAAAAAATAGTAAAGTAAATTTGTGAAGCGATATTTAAATTAGGAATCACATTAATTTAATCAGAGACGTGCCTACATGATTATTTAAACTTAAACATGCTACCGATCATTACACCAAGTATGTGTACAGAACCTCTCTATTTATACAGCAGCACAACCAATAAAACTCGTCGCAATAAGGACGTTATAATGCGATACCCCTTACAAAACATCCAACATCATTGGCATGTATTCTTGCTAATTGGTTACTAGTCTTACGACTGTCCAAGATCTTTTATTTCTTTCTTACTTTAATGCAATTGATACAGATTATTATTTAAATAGGGTGGGATAGGCAAGCATGTTTCATAGTTACCAATAGCTTATAAGGCTTCGTTTAAATCCCAGATAGTAGAGAATCGTATTAAAATGTCGATTTTATAGAAGCTTAGTCACCCTTGGGGCGGGATTAGATAGTGTGACGTTCAATTTAGTTTGTACTTCTCAATACATGTTTTGCCGTTGGCTTGCAATACTAATTGATTTTGATTGCTGTTTTATCAATGTACGTTTGTAGCAGGTTATTTAAATGCTGAAGTAAATTGTTTATGTTTTCTTAAATGCTCGATTAATGTGTTTCAAATGGTGGTTGTTACATTATTGTTCATTAGATTCTCTTATTTTTTTATTAAACTTGTGGAAAATAGGGCTTTGTTTAAAAAACGATGCTTGCTCGCTTGAAAACATCTTAGGATTAGTACCTTAGGTTACCATGGATTTGATAATATTTAAATAGATACATAAACAAAAACTTACACTTGAATCTATATTATGAAATTGTTTCCTTTCCTTTAACATACTGAGGTCTATACCATGTAAGGTGGGTAACCTCAGACTCGTATTTATGTCCAGCTGTGGACGGAAACAGGATGATTATATAACTGTATCCTTAGTAGAAGTTGGCTTTACGTTTATCGACATCGAAACGACAGCCCTTTGATTGGCCGGTTCGAAAGAACCAACCAATCAGAGCGCCGAACACGCTTTTGTTAACGTAAAACAAACTAGTACTAAGCCCTCTGTTATTGTTGGACTCTTTAAAAATTTTTTTCAATAAAGATCTCCTTCTTAATAGAAGGTTAAGTATCTAAATAAGTATTCTTAGGAGGGATATAGGTACATATAAAGTGTGTAAGATAAAATCCATACAGATACATGGAATTAAAAATTCTACTACCAACCACAACCCATTAAAAAACAAACATATCCATACAGCTAACCTATCTACAATCAGAAACATAACTCATTTCTTAAATATTCATATTCAATATAAAAACCTTAAAACGTACGTAAAGAAATATTCACACGACCTCAAAGAACCGACTGAATCGATAAACATCAAACTGAACTTGAAGTTGGTGTATAAAGCCTAGATCTTCGGGTACGATAAAAAGTCTAGCTTAGATCTTGAATCTAGATAAGACGGAAACTTGAAACCTGGAAACGGGTCAGGGTTTTAACGAAATAGTGGCGGAAAGTGAAGCTCTATGTCTGCGGAGATATGAGGGGTTGTTGTGTGAAATAAATACGTAATATGACTTGTGTTATAGGCCAAAAGAATCAACTAAGGAATACTTAGATAGAATCTGCTTTGAATTACGATTTAGGTAGCTAATTAAGCAGAATCAACTAAGGAATACTTAGATAGAATCTGCTTAATTAGCTACCTAAATCGTAATTCAAATTGTGACAACACGTCCATTACCAAACTATTTTCTACACACAAATCATATTTTTAAAGTCTAAGTATGACGGAACTGGGCCTGCGGACGGCGAGCAGGGCCTGCGGACAGCGAGCAAGGGTAGCTCACCGCCCGAACAGAACCAGACCCGTGCGTGCGGCACGTCGCGTTCCGCGCGCGCCTCAAAGAGCCATCAGACCACCACAGATGGGGCCCAATAGGGCTGATGCCTGATCCGGAGCTGCGGACTACCTAGCGGGTTTACCGGGGCTCCGGCTCGAAAAGCAGGAGAAGGAACGGGGTGGTTTTTAGTCAGTAAGAGTCTGACACTCCCTCTCGCCTCGCCCAAGGCGAGAAAAGTCATTGGATGATTTTCCCCCCCAAAAAAAAAAAAAAAAAAAAAAAGTATGACGGAACTGCGGACTACCTAGCGGGTTTACCGGGGCTCCGGCTCGAACAGCAGGAGTAGGAACGAGGTGGTTTTTAGTCAGTAAGAGTCTGATACTCCCTCTCGCCTCGTCCAAAGTGGGAGAAATCATTGGATGATTTTCACCTGTTAAAAAAAGTATGACCTTTTTTGTATTTGTAAATGCATTCATGACACAGAAGAAAAACCTATTAACATGTTCACCTATTCTGAAAAAGCAATGAAAATAGCTCCAGTCACCATTCCTATAGAACCTATGACTGCGAATTTTGAAAGATAAAACCACCAAAAATTCTTTGGTATTAATCCTGAAGCGTCCACTTCCACAGTCAAACTATACCATTCGTCCAACAAGTTTGTACAAGAAATTAGAAAATTGGTTCCGTTGAAACAGGTGCGAGGTTGACCTAAGTCAATATGTAAAGTTCAATGATCAGGCTAGGATTGTTCTTCTGTAACTAAAGAGCCATGATTTGGTTAATTTATAACCCTTGTAGAGGGAGACAAAGGAGTATCCATACCGACTTTTCGCCAGTTATGTTATGAGTGACGTTATTGTCACATTGAGTACAATTCTTGATTGGCTTTGTGGAAAACCTGAAAATTTCCTAAACCCAAAAGCCCTTTACAATTATTACCACACTTCGCTTCACCCGAATGACCGAAAGTATCTCATTTGGACATTTGGTCATTCGGGTATTATTATTTTTGACCTCTTCAAGAGTAGTATGGTATGCAGTTTTAGTCAAATAGAAGAAAAAGTATTAAACCAGGAAATGCTGTCAAACACCTTTAGAAGTTAGCGTTGTATTAGCAAAGTCTAATTGGTGAAAAGCAAACTAACAATTAGCGTCGCCTAGCTGTCTCGAGTAAAACAAAGTGAACTGCTTCAATGTAATGTTTTATAAGAGACCTGACTTATACAAAAGGGACGATTGGATCGCATATTCAATGGACAATGTAGTTATTGTGTCCTAAATTAATTTTTGAAGTTTTTTAAAAAGCTTGTCAAACCTTGACTATGGGAATTTCGGCCATAACACTTGCATTGAGACCTACTGATATAATGGAGGATTAGCTGGCATATTTTTAGTCTTCATGATGCTACGAGAAATTTTAAAAGACCCAACAGAACAACAAACCAGAGTCCATGTCACTAGTAGTAGATAGTGACTATCAAGACAGTCTAAAAATAATTTGACTTGCAAAATCAACCATAAAAAACATATCAATTAAAATTTCCCCAACATAAAATCACCATACAAAACTTGATTGTTCTGTCTTGCATAAAACGCGAAACGCAACAAAACACTACGACTATAAAATTTCACACCGACATTTAAATCATACATTGAGCGACAAGAAAATCGAATCGAACCACGAACATTATAATTACGCGGCTTTTAATTTAAATTAACAAACCATGAGATGATTTTACGGCTATAAATATTGGTAACTATGAACGCTGGTTTATTCACTTATACTCAAAGATATGGTTATTCGATCGAAATGTGGGAGTGTGTTGAAACTATGTAGATTATATGTAGTATAGGATATGAAAGTGTTGGAGAATAACGCTTGAAGTGAGAAATTTTGTATACTAATAAATTAATTTAATAATAAGGAGAAGCGTTCCTGCACTCCTTCCTTGTTCCCATTCCATTACTGGCCACGTACGAACCTGCAGACAAGTCCGATAATGGAATGAATTAAACAGAGGGAACAAGCGCGGAGGCAGCTCGGTGGCGGCGCGGTGGCAGCGCGGCAACAGCTCCGTGTGCAGGAAGGCGAAGTGGATAGGAGATTGCGTATTACAGGTGGAGTACGGAACATTATGTATTTCGGTACGATGTGCAAATTCAATATATTTATTTATCTTTGATCGGGGAAACATGTACGTAAAAGTGTTTGTAAAGGCGTTTATTCACCTTCATCCACAAAATCCTTATCAGAAGATCATTCACAATTTAATTAGGTAGTTTAATAAAATTTAATGAACACATCAAACTATTCACCGTGACGGTAAATAATATCTCAAAGCAAGATTTTTGAATGATTTATCTTAATTATGATTTCGGTGAAAGTTTTCACAGCCGTATCGGGTTCATATTATTACACTTCCTTATCTCTATCTGATAACACTAACCTGATATCAATAGTTGAGTATCAGTACACATAACTCGGTAATTATCTAAACGAATCAATCTCACCGTTGATAATGCTGACACTTCTAGAATTCAACTTTCGAACTAACACGTTCCAAAATTCAAGTTCCTAACACCAAATATGGCCACCGCGGTTTAATGTCAAATAAATTTTAATTAATTCGAAAATCGAACAGTGTCACGATGGCAAACGGCCAGTAGTAATTGACAAGCTCTTGATGAATCACTCCAACCTCCTTGTTATGTTATAACTAGAGCCCATCTGTCTTTCTTGGCACTTTAGCCGTATATTCGAAAGGTTTAATTTGATGTTAAATCTATGAGTGATATATCGTATGGGCTCACGAATTCTTTATGTTTGTTTGTTTCACCGATATGGTGAAATTTTATAAGACTTCAAGATTTCTCTTTACTCATTTACTGTTGAAAATTGCATTCTTAATCTGTTAGTCCGATACAGTGATATCGAAGAATGCTTTTTACCTTTCAATGATCGATAAAAACATGTAAATTCAGCTTAAACTTAATTTCTATCAATTTTATGAGCTAATCTAAAATATTTTCGATCAAATAGGTAATCCATTTTGATACATCAAATATGAGCCTATCATTTTCGTTTACGACGTTCTGTAGAAGCTAAAAAAAAACTTTCAATAAATGAATCCTTTCAATGGCCATATAACGGGACTGTATCAAAACTATAAGGAATGCTTTAAAGTATCAAAAAGGAATAAAAACAAAGCGACTGTCTAAAGTAGTATCAGTGAGGCGAGAAGTTGACATTACTCTACCGTCCTAACCTCACAACGGTGACCAAGGATCATAATCAAAATGAAGATGAGGATGAGGCAATTTGTTAAAAAAGCAAATTGATTTTACACAAATATTTTGCACTTAATTTGAAAAGAGGTATTTATATGTTTGTTCAAAACTAAAATTATTAGCTCGGCACACTTCTTAGTTTTATTTAAATAACAAATAGCTATTTATATTTGTTGTTTTCACTTTTATTCATTTAATTTATTTAAATTTATTTTTTCAAGGCAGGGGAATTCCCTAAACCGAATACTTTTGTTAAGCACAAAAATAAAAACTAGTGATTTTTAAACTCGATACTAGGTATAAATAAAATAAGATAACAACAATTAAAAAGAAATTAATAAAAACACATTTTTATGAAAGAATGTCCGAGACGTGTATTAAACTTTCGTTCATTCATCGTTCCATGTAGATATCATCGAAACTTAAACGATTTGTCGTGAGACATCAAAGTCCTTGCTCGCTTTGTAAAATTAATCTCACTATCCCACATCAAATTAACTATGATACACCTACACAGATCCCTATCTCCTTACATTATTTCAAATCCATTCGTAATAGTCCCCCACAGATAAGAACAAGATGGTAATAAATGAAACTTCATAAAAATACCTTTAATCAAGGATTTTTATCTCCAAAAGTTATTAAAATTAAACAATAAATTCCACGATTAAGCTACTAAAAAAATAATAAATAAAATTAATTTCCAATATTACATCAGACATGTAAAAATCGATTTGAATAACAACAGTTATTTTATGAAAATTATTAACCGCTGGCAGGATACAGCTGCGCTGGAAAAAAGAACACAAGATTCCATAATTAAATTAGCGTGTTGGAAATTAAAAATGGAAAAGAACACACGGGGCGTCCTACCGACCGCCGTGGGGCGCCGTCCTCACGACACATACCATAGCGTTTTATACCCATCAAATCGACCGATAATTGAAATGAGTTCCTTGTAAAAAGCAGAAAAACGATTATCCCTATACCTTTTAAGACGTCCGAGATACACAAATGGACTTTGTATTAGAATTTATGTCACTTAAAAGAGATGATATAAAAAAGCGCCGACGGGTTTACACGCAATAAAAATATGGGAACGACGAGAATGCCTTCCCGGTTGTCAATCCGAGGGTTTAATAATCGTAAAATGTTTTTTGATCTACTCATGCCGCGTGATCGTGTTTGGGCATGTTTTGTGTATCACACTATTTTTATTGATTGCAAGATTTATTAACTAGAGACACTTAAATGTCAATGAACTGATTTAACTACTGAGCTTAATAAAAATATCCATTCGTATAGAACCATAATTCTTGTTGGAAATAAACCAACTTATCCGGTGTTAATAAAAATGCAAGAATTTTTATTTAACAAATAGGGTAATAAAAATGTAAAACAAATGATGCAGTGTGTTGGTATAAGTTACTAAATATAGGAAAATACCTAGAGAGCTTAAATTTATTAAAATAATATTAATAACACGCTGCGTCTCATGCGCGTGTGACACATCAGCATGTTGATATTGATTTTATGACTTTAAGTGGCAATTACATAGGTTGTTTATCTAAAAAATTTAGACGCTCATTGAGCGAGTTTTACGATCAATGGAGCAATATCGTATTAGTTAAACTAAGAAGCGATAAAACTGTAGTATTTTAAAAGTTCTTTAAAAACCCATAAAGCGATATAATTATTGCATATAAGTTGCCGCTTTCACGTGAATCGATCATTTTACTAAACACCCTAAAAGATTATAATTATCTTTAATTACAGACACGGCTGGTTGGCGGCCATTTTTCTCGTTTCTTAACTATTTTCTGACAACTAATAACGCGTTGAGGTAATCGGTAGGTAATTTATATGCCGAATTCTTTACGCCCTGAACGATTAACGCGGTGCTCTTTTTAATATTCATTATGTCGGCTCGTTGGTAGAGTTTCTGGTTAGACAGAAATGCATACGCCATAGTCCAGATCTTATGGGATGGGTTACACAACACTTTACTAACTGAAACATGGAACTAATGTAATGGCAATAGTTTGTAACTCATCGAATATTTCTTTTGTGAGAAAATAAACATTCAAATTCATATAAATACATTTAAACTGAAATAAATACCTTTACCTATAGCTTATTTGTGGCTATGTGGGCAGAAATATTTTCTCTAATTCATGAAAAAAAGAAATAAAATTCCACGCAATAACATGTTTGTTTGGATCACACACATACCACAAGCTTTGTGACTAGCCTTAAAAAATATTTCTAGGTTGTCATAATCTAGGCACAGGTCACGCAAGATAACTAAGGCCTTCACCCAATTCTCTAACCAACGCCTAGATTAATTATTTGCAAATAGTTTTAAAATGGCGTCACACTCACCTAGTTAGTTAATCTTATTGATATTTATCGTAAAAATAAGTCTAATGAACAATTAACACGGTCCAGTATTGAAGCTAAGATTTCATATTCTTTACTCGATTTCTTTACCTACTATGGCAAAATATTTACATATTTAGCAATTTTCATTGTGGAAACATAAAACAATTTTCTCACTAAAGTAAATTGTATGTTTACTAATCAATAACTTTAACATGATTTTACATTTACGGTTATCTGTTTTTTTATAACTGAAAGTTGAGTGTTTTGTTACCAATATTTATTTCACGTAAGTAAATGAAAACCCTTTATACACAACTCTTACAAAAGTAATCCATCATCTACATAGTTTTACTGAAGAAAAAGGTAGAAATAATCCATTTAATTAAAACCTTAACGCTGAATATATTTCACGTATAATCGAGATAGCCTGATGGTCGCCGTTAATAAGACATCAACAGCTTATGGTTTAAAAATCCTGCCTCCAACTTAATATGTAATACCTATTCATTAAAAACACTTGCGCCATGTAAAAATGCTGCAGTTTGCGTTTGGTACAATTTCAAAGCGGGAGCGGGAGCGGAGAGTTGGATTTCAGCTAACATTTTTTAGGAAAAAACAGACTTGACGCATACATTATGAATAATAACAGAAAACGTAGCAATATCCTACACTTATAAAAAAATTGGTTTATAATTTGGTTTCGTGTGCCGAAACGCGGATGCACACGAAACACAATATGTTTTCTATTGTTGTCTTAAATACCGGGTTAATGTACATTATAACATGTTTGTAATATGAAAAAAATAATGTAATATAAATAATGTAATAATATATGAAAACTCAAAAATAAATGAGAAAATGTATGAAATAGATTAGAAAAATTTAATCTCTAGGATTACGGTAGCCAAAATATGAAAGGTCTAATACGTAAGCGAAGAAGCAACCAGACATAGTTATTTATAATGTCAAGTACGTAAACCCTCTTAAAATAACTGTTTAGTTTAAACAGTTATATTTCACACAACTGGCTGAATAAAATTCGACGAAAATATTTTTCTTACATACATTAAATTTACAATTCCCACTCACGATTGTGTTCGAAGAAAATTCATGGAACAACATCTCTGGATAGTGGTTGTGGTGTAATTGTCAAAACACCTAACACCAGTTAAGTAGGTACCAACGTATAACTTGTTTGAATAGTGTATATTTTTCTCTCTATTATTACGCCTACACCTCTCTGTCTCAGTAACAGGTGTGATCATTAGGTACGTCTCGTAGAAACTTCCAGAAGGCAAACTTTTTAACGGCCAAACATAAAAACAATAGGCAATCAAAAGAACTAATGGAATCTTGATTCTATGAACAAATATTCAATATTCAATGTTTTGTTAGTATTTAAATGGTTGTTAATGGTTAAAAAGAACTATATTACTGGAAAGAGCTGATCCGTTGCTAATATAAAACTATAAGTAGCAAAAATTCATACCGATTTCCTTTAACTAATGACAAAAATCGTGAAAAGGCTTTTGAATTACCCTCCTCGGAAAAACACAAACATAATTTTATTATGTATGAATTAGGCGTTATTTAACTAACATTTTAACCGAACCTTCTGTCTTTTAACATTCGATGAACAAAAAAATGCCTTTGTCAAATTTCAATGTCGCTTTCTCCGCCCACGCGTGATCTCGTCACTTGCGCCGAGGTGTTAAACAGTAAACCCACAATTACGCATATTGCCTGATCACATCAAAAGCCCAGCCGACAGGGATTATGACGCGGGCCAAGAAATTTAAATGAAAACATTTAATATTGCTATTAAAACATGTTAAACATGCACTATGAGCTTTAATATGGTTGACTTTGTAAGTAAAACTCGGTACAGTTCGTAAATCTTGGACAACAAATTGAGGATACCAAATAACTACCTAATTATAACTGAAGTGGTAGGTATAGCATTATTCAAATGATTTACAATGTTCTATTTCTGTATCAAAGTAGCAAAAAGAACTTTCCCAAACATTTTTCTACAAACAAATCAAATTGTTTTACTTTGTAAGCCAATCATGTTCCCTCAATATCTATCAATTGTAATCATTCAAATAACCACCGAAACTTTCAACCTTAAATCAAAGAAAATGACTAGAAGACATCAGAACTATAAAAGGGAAAAAGAAGCGATATTTTTAAATAAAACCCTCAATTGCGTAGATTATAAAACTTTTCGTTCTCTTCCAAATAGTTTTGTTTTCCAGTCTCCGTTCTAGGAAATAGCGAGTCGAAGTTACTTACGTATAAATTCTTTTGCTTTCGCCATTTAAAATGTTAGGACAAAGTTACATCGAGTCTTTATTGTAATGGACGTTTACAGCGTAATAAACTAATAGTATTTTTGCTGAGCATTTTCATTCTCTAAGGATTTTAGTTTAAAGACTATTTTTGGACGTTTCTAGTTCATTTGTCTTCAAGTTATCTATCGGCTGCTGCGCCTTATTCAGTAGGATACATCATTTATTTACATCAGTGAAACTTTTTTTAGAATGAATGGATGTATTTAGTTCAAGTATGGATTAAAATTAATTTCAAATGTATA
Organism: Spodoptera frugiperda; assembly: GCF_023101765.2. Classification (NCBI taxonomy): domain Eukaryota; kingdom Metazoa; phylum Arthropoda; class Insecta; order Lepidoptera; family Noctuidae; genus Spodoptera; species Spodoptera frugiperda. The sequence goes on along the minus strand of NC_064242.1, from coordinate 4,669,802 downwards.
GAATGACCGACAGGCTGACATTCTTTGTGATATTACAACCTCATAGCATAATATTTTCATGTGTAAAAGACCGCTCCGTTATACTTCACGCAACGCATATTTCCCAGACATGCCACTTAAAACAAATCAATAGACCACTGATTGCAATCATCTTCGCACTAAAATAGAAAGTGATAAACTTCATACATAAATATTTACGACATACACATACTTTCTGTCAACTCAGGGTAAATGCTTCATTACATTTAATATGTTTTTCTTTGCCTTCTCCCATAAAACTAAGACATTGGAAAAGTGGGTCACGCCGTTAGAAACACCACTGCAAGTCAACAATTGACTATCTTCATTAAGCACCTACTTAGCTAGTCATAATACATAGAAAACAATTCTTTAATAGGCAAAATGCTAAAATGTTCTTTCAGCTTTTCTAGTTAACGCTTACAAAACTCTTTAATCCTATTTCTCTACTTTATGTAAATACGTACCTACTAACTTTCTTCGCTAATTTCATTCATTATTTTGTTTCATTATTTCAGTCAGAAACTACAATTTTTAAAACACAATCCCACATAATTCGTACTTTGGTACTATCGATAAAATCGTTCAAGCTTTACAAAGCCATATATTGTCTACTCAATGTAGTCAGTTAAAAACCCCTAAAGACCAATCTAACTCGATCCGATACAACACAATATCAAACGTTGAACCCAACTCCGAAACATTCGAGAACAACAATCATTGAAACCACATAAGTTTGAGTTGGTTCGCTGACTAAAGAAAAGTAAGTTCCCCGCACTAACTAGCTGCTGGCTGATACCATTGTACCAACTTTGTAACAAGCTATGGTGCAAACTTTGTCGTACAACTCGAAGGCAACAACCTCAGCGAACTGATAAAAGGACATACTTGTGAGTAAACAAATGGAAATTTTGTAGAAAACGGTATTATTTGTGAGATTGTATTGTTTGTTGAATTAGAATTTTAAAATTGATCGTATAACTGAGGTTGGTTTTGTTTTAACATTTTATTGCAAGTGTGAGAGAGCCATGCTTCGGCACGAATAGGCGGCTCGACCGGAGTGATACCACGGCCTCACAGAAAACAGACTTGAAACAACGGTTGCATTGTGTTTCGTCGTTCTCTCCTTCTCAATCTTCCCAATCCCCGATTCCCCAACAACCCTTAAATTCCTAACCTACAAAAGGCCGGCAACGCACTTGTATCGCCTCTGGTGTACCAAGTGTCCATGGGCGGCGGGGAATGCTTACCATCACTTGATCCGTGGGCTCGTTTACAGGCTTTATTCTATAAAAAAATGCCCGCAGCGTCGTTCGCGTGGATATTATGGTACATATTTCTATTTATTACTTGTATATAAAGTCCACCAGTGAACTATGAACTGTTGATACAAAGTTCAAAGTATCACACACCTGTATCCCACAGTTCGCATTAAGATTCATTAGCCGTGTTCCAGAATGGGTCCGAATCACATAGCTGTGTTAATTAATTTACTGTCACGTCCGTACTTTCTATATTATGTGCAGCTTTTGTGAAATAGCCATGTTAATTATTATTGAAATGCAATGGAATGGGAACAGTTGGGTATAAAGGGGACGGAAATTTATTTGCAGTGTGCCTTTATTTATATGGGGATAAAGTTTAAATTTGTTACTATTTTCACCTAAATCAAAGAACCTTTACCGATATGTACCAGCTACGTAGGAAGGACAACCTTTACATTTCATGTTTTAAAACATTTTCTGATTCTCATAATCTCACTCTTTTTTTTGGCTTAGCATATTATAAGTGTTACTTCTAACTCCACAACTAAAATTATAACTTAAAACGAACATTTACATAAAAAGAATACAAAGCCAATCCCTAAACATTACAACATCCATTCAAATTCACATCCGTCATCCAAACATTCACGAACACAATAAAAAATATTTTATGACAAAAATTAAATAAACAGTAAGTCATAGATCATAAAAATTACTTTATATAAAAGGCTCCTTCTTGTATCGAATATATGCGCCCACGCAGTCTGGGTAAAAGCTGCTTTCCAAATGCAATTGTATGGCGTGACGAGTTCAAAAAACGTGCTTTCCTACCTACCAAGTTACTATGTAGTCAGTTAAGTTATAATATGTTTTTCTTTACATAGTTATAAGTGCTTTTTTCCTCCTATGAAAATAAAAAAAAACAGTCTAAAGCAAAAACAGAGTTATTACTGACCTGTCTATCTGTGATACCGCTGTTTGAAAAGCAGGGGTAGGAACGGGGTGGTTTTTAGTCAGTAAGAGTCTGACACTCCCTCTCAATTCATTGGATGATATTGCCCCTCAAAAAAAAAATCTATGACACCGTAGCTCATTAACTAATAAACCAATTTGAGAGTGATTTTTGACTGATGGAAAACTTACTTCTTCAATTCTTTTTTATTTTAATCATAACGTAACGTCATTATTATTCTAAAAGGCACCTAATTGATATCAAACAATTAAATAGAATATTAAAATACCTCTCATACTCATCAGTTTTTATTGATGAAGCCGTTTATTCTACAACTGTAAGCAATGAATTGCTAATTCTAATGGGTGTTGTATTTAATTATAATTGCCAAAGAGTATGAAAAATGGATCACTAACTTGAAATGTACAACCATGAATAATAATGAAAAAGACTGGTGAGTACTCGAAAACCAGACTACTGCCATAAAAATAATGATCTGTGTAGAAACTAAATAAGATATTTAGTATTTTCTTACATGACTGCACGGTTGTTTCGGGTCTGGGTTTTATGTGTGTGGGAAGGACACAGGAGAAAATTCTAGTGTAGTAGTAGTGTTTAAAAAAATTAAATAAAATTGCATAAATAAAAAAAGCTTTTATTGGCACTCTGTCCATTTCATGCTCATAATCCATGTCGATAGTAGTCACAGCTAATATGCCGTATAATAATGAACATATTGCCTCGTCCGTCCGCCCACCACGACACCTATTAGCCAAACAAATTGTAATTAGATACATACATCACTACTGTTAAATTAAACTGCCATTACGAATTCACACTAAGGTTAAGCAATTAGCTATTGGTCAGAACGTGGGCGGGACATGTGATGACTTATGTCAAGGAGTAGTATAAGTTTTGGGTATATTTCCTCGAATATATGTCAAATATTTTGTGGTTCTTTTGTTCTGTGGATGACTAAAACTTCGCCTACCTTTGGGAAAGGATTCTCGGAATATACGAGTACTCATACGTGTTTATTTTATATCAAAAAAGCGGTTCATACAATGATGCACATTGTGTGCACAGTTATTTCTTGGGTTTCAAGTAACCTACACTGTCTTTTGTGTTCTTTGGTGATAACTTCACTATAGATTCGACTTTTTTAAGGAAGGCAATCATCTAGTGCGTTTTTCCGCCTTAAACGAGGCAAGAGGGAGTGTCAGACTCTTACTGACTAAAAACCACCCCGTTTTTACTCCTGCTATTTAGCCGGAACTTACGTAAACCCGGTGGGTAGTCCGCAGCTCCTGATCAGGCATCAGTACCCTACTACATTTTTGCGATTTTCAGTAATGTCAAAATTTACGCTTAGTAACTATAGACGCGATCACAACTATGTACAATACAATCTTAACATAACTAGATAGAATTAGTCCCTCTGTCTACCCTAAAGTTAAAGGTGTGATATTATTAATGCAGTACGGTTTCATAACAACATATATGGGAGTCTAAGGTATCATTTCACCATTGACGACAATCAGTAAAGAAAACTAATCCGTCTATTAGTATTTGAGTCCCATCGCGCCACTTATAGCATTCAATTCTTGAGTAGGTAGCGTTAAGGCGAAGCTACACGTACAATTTTCTATTTATGCACATTTTTATACTACCTTTTATTAAAAGGGGGCAAAATCATCCAATATCTTCTTTCGCCTCGTGCGAGCCGAGACTCTGACTCAGCACAGACTCTTACTGGTTAAAAACCCCCGTTCCTACTCCTGCTTCTCGAGCAGGAGCCCCTGTAAGCCAGCTAAAAAGTCCACAGCTCTGGATCAGACTTTTATACTACCTACCTACTGTTTGTCTTTCCCCTTATAATAATACATAACAAATACACATTATAATAATAGTGGTGTTTATATTATTTGTAAATATTGTATTATATAATGCTTGTCTACTTATAGCGGAATACATTACTAGTAAATACACGTGTTGTAACAATTTTCCATGCAATAGGAAAATTTACTAAACCGTATAGAATAGAAAATTACTTAATTTTTTCATCAATGGATAATCATCTTTTTCGTAAGTCAATTTAGTTGATACAATATTTTTTCCCCTGTTTAACTAAGGAATAACCTATTTATATACAAAGGACTATAATAAACTGACATATTTTATATATTACACGCATTTACTTATTCGAGGAAAACATAAACCAAAACACGTCGATCTGATAAATAAGATACTAAGTTATATTTTCGGAATTTCTCGGAAGAAACAATCTCATTATTATTTTGCTATTTAGGGCACAAAACAGATAAGAAATATGGTATTTTTCATAGAAAAACATAGCTCCCACTTGTTTTTCTTTTAAAACGAGATATATAAAACCGCTCTTTTAAACAGGGGATTAACCAAAACAGTCACCACAAAATTATTTATATTTATACAAATAAATTATCAAAAATAAAAATAGATTAGATTTTGGATTGGATCTAATAGGATTATTCCTAGACAGTAGTGTGTAAGTGGGTAGCTATTTACTGAACACAAATAAATTTTAGATTTTACTATTCTGACTGTTTAACTCAAGCTAAAATTAGCCTTAACTACCAACAAAGTAAGTAGAATTTCAATCAATCAACAAATAATTAAGGCTTCTAATAGCGTCTACTTAACAGTTGCCGTCTCAATAATTCAACAGCCTCCATATTTGGGTGCCATTTTGATACGTGTGACATATGAATTACATTGTGTCTGCTATCATAGGCTCTGTGTCACGTACACATCGCTTTATAGTGAAAAGTAAATATAGGTAGGGTTATTACTTTGTTAATAGATTGTGTAATGTTTTTTTATTATTATAATAATAATTTACTAATTAATTAATGGATAAATCACAGTAATATTATAAATGTGAAAGTTTATTTGTTTGGATGTTTGTCCGACAATTACGCTGAAACTACTGAACGGATTTTGATGAAATTTGGTATACAGACAAGGCGAGCTGACTTGGGTGATAGGATACTTTTTATCCTACGGGATCGCGGACGAAGCTGGCAGAAGCTATTCTTGTATAATTTCCAAAAGCCTTATATTACTTTGTGATTAACATTCACATAAGTGCAATGTACCTCTCCGCCTTTACATAACAAGTTCTAATAATAAACTAGGTACTTATTATACCGAAGTGAATAATAAATAATGCACAAAAAGCATTAACAAAACCGAATCAATTATGTCTGTTTGTTTTTTAAATCCCGCCCACGCTTACAAGTAGCTGAAATAAAAAATGTCTGCCTCACAATGTCTAGACGGTACTTTTGTAATCGGTAACGTTGTCCGCTAATTGGCGCCAACGTTTGTGCTTTTGTTGGCTATTGGCTGTTGGTCTACATACCTAGATATTATGTATGTAATATACTATACAAAATAATGTATGCTGTCACGAAATTTGATCATTTTTATATCACACCTACGTATTTATTTTCCCTAGTTAGTAGACAAAGGTATAGTTATCATAGTTCCATATAACATAGCTGTCGATTATAATAATTCACTCAATCACATCAATTTTAATGTCACTGGGTCTCACGACTCAAATCAAATTCAGGTAAAGTAAGTATATTATTTTATTGTATTTATTTATTTTTAGCCATAGTCTTCCCACTGCAGGGCAAAAGCCTCCTTTAAAGTAAGTATATACTTTATATATATATACTTTATTTGAAATATTATAATATTTACTTTATCTGAAGAATTACAATCAAGAAAATCCAATAACACCTACTTGAATCTTTCTAGAACTTTGGAGTAATCCTAATAACTAGTAACTAATATGTTTAGTTTGGACTTTTTATATTTTTTTCAATTGGGAAGTTATTAAAAAGTAAATAGTTTTTCGTCAACCCAACTTCCATTCAATCACCAACATGTTTGGCAAACATTGGCTCCAACACGCAGTAACGTGATCCCACAAACAATATTCTTCTACCCACATATTATAACAGTTATTGTTACTGGCGACGGCTCTCGTTTTTCTTAATGTGCAAATAAAAAATCGTCTAAGACCATTAAATCTTGTAGATACGTGTAAGTGAAGACAGGCAGTTGGAATAATAACCATTGTACAAACCCTAAACTGTAAAATTTCTCTACTAAAATTTCAACTCTATCACCAAACGTCAAGGTTGAAAATCAATTTAGAAAAGTGTGAATTTGGGGTAGCATGATGTGCTGTAGACATGGAAGTAGCATTATTTAAATGTATGTAAATGTATGATTCGTTGGCGAGAGATTAATGAATTACATCTGACAGTCTACATTGTTGAAGTTTGAGTACCTACTGGCTTTTTTCAATAGTACTAAGCCGTGTTTGTAATGTAGATCGTATCATAGACTAAAAACGTTAGCACTTCATTTATTAAACAAAATATGCATTGTTCTGTTTTAGGGTGCTTTGTCACCAGAGATGTGCTATGCTACGTTGCTGTGGATGTGTTTGGATTCCACCAATCATTATCATTGGTACACATAGTTTAGCACTGGTGGAAACGGACTCAGCAGCTAAGCTATGTTTTTTTTTATGTCTATGAGTTTCCGATATTTCGGCACTGTTGCAAGCGGTATGATCACGGATAAACTCTATCTATTTATGTTCTTTTTGTACATAGAAAGATGCGTGCTATGGATGTGTGCGATGGATAGCTTCCCCACTATCGATATATCGAAACTCGAGCTGCGTATCTTCTTCGAACAGCTACTTTGCGGCTTGCAAAAAATGTATTTTTATTCCATAAATAACTGCGTTTATACGACATGAGATCAGTAACCCACATCTTCGGTATAACTTCCCCTTAATTGCATACAACTTGTAAGCGTGCAAAACTTTACATTCTCAACATCAAACACAGCGTTTGATTTAAAATCATCGCTTTCACTAAGACAAGATGTCAAATGTTATTACTTCATTCAATTATATCCTTAAATGGCTACTCAAAATAGGCTATAGGCTATAAGACCATAAACGCAAGTTGCAATAAATTCCGAAGCGCCACGTTATTGTCAATTTATTACATCGCGGCTTCCATTGAACCGACTTTGTGTTCAATTTCACCTGTTTGTAAAGATTTGACGGGAATTTTGTGGTATAGAAAGCAACTGAAAGGTTAATGAAGAAAAGGTTAACTAAAAATCACGGTTTACTCGCGTGCATTAATGGAGGAAAGCTCTACTAGTTTCGAGTTACAGAGGGACTCTTCATCATAAGGTGAGGTCTCTTGGCATCTCTTAAGTCACTCCTTAATTACCCTCTGTAGGCAGTTATTGCTGCAATGACTGCGAGCCCAAAATCGTCAACATTAGATTTTTTTCGCTATACTTGCTACTAACATATCCAACCAACTATATCGTGTACTAGCTATAAAAAAATGACAAATAAAAATGTAATACACACTCCACTAATCCCTCTAGTCCAGTTTAGATCTTATCAATCTCCAACACAATATATCTCCAATCAGAATTACATTTGTGATTCATGTACAATATTTGTCATAGACATTGTCATACAAATTAATAGTCGTGAAGGTGACATAATCTTTTGATAAAAGATATATTAACTCAGAATTAAAAATAGAAAAATATGCATTACTAACTTATATTGCACGTGATTCGGTCGTGATGGTTAAAAAACTTGATATTAGGTACTAAAGAGTAATTTAGAGGTGAAGATTAAAGTTTTTGTTGCTAAAAATAGACAATATTTAGGTGTGTCTGGTTATTTTAAAACCTTTAGAAGCAATGAGGTAAATGTGTGATGTATATATCTCTAAACGTAGCTATTAGAGGTAAATAGATGCTGATTCTAACATTTTAATTTATGCCTTCATCTCTTTTTATAAAGCTCAAAGTTGGATGAATCTACCTAATCGTATATCACAGCGGCATTCTAGAAACATTTGTCTCTTTTACGCTCTCTCACTTAATATCTATATCTTTCATTCATGCTCTAACAAGACCTTGAATTCAGGTTCATATGTTTGCATGCCATGTTCCTTATTTTTGTGTCAAATTTCGACATAACTAGTTAAATCTCCTTTACAAAGCTCACTCAACCAAAAAAGTACCGTGCAAACCACACACGAAATTAACACGTACTTCTTTGTTATACGCAAATTGTTATATAACAATTTATGTCTATTAAAAAAAAAACTAATAATATTTGGCTTGCAATTCGCAAACCAATAACACTATTAACATATAGTAAATATTTCAAATAAGTAAATACAGATGACACACATTTTATTAGTCATAAACTCTCATTTAAACCAATAAGCCTTTAAAATCGTATTGGACTTACAAACATGCCCAATAACTGAGACTTAAGTATCTATAAAGTAATATTTATATAAGTTTCACAGCAAACGAATATGTAGAATTCCTCGTTATCACGTGTTCCAATATTCGTAGCAACCAGTTGTTATGTAGAGGTCACACGGCAGTTGGTTCATGCAAAATACTACTACTCAATGGACGATCATGAAGCTACCAGCTCAGATAATGGGGATAGATTTACACTTATTTCAGATTATTGGACATTTATACTTTTATCACTGACTGCGTAATCTACGCCGTTGGCAGTAAAACTGTTGAGGTATATATTGGGCACAATATTATGACAATATTAAGACTCCTAGAAACCCTACACTGTAAGACAATTGTGCAATTTGAAATCGAGAAAATTAGCCTTTAGATATGAATTTCAATCAAAATATACCGTCAGAGAAAATGTTTGTTGAAAAGAAAATAATGACTTTTTTATAGCCCCAAAAAGAAATAGACAAACGGCAATCACCTTTCCTCAAAACTTAGCTTCAACGCGAGTGGTTCCTTAATCAGCCTACATTTCATGACAGTTCATTACACGAACTCACACTTTACTTAATTAAAGTATTGATCGTGCAACATCCACTCACTAATATTCTAATCTCTTGCAAAAGTTCCCCAAGTTACAATTAGTTACTGGTTTCATGATATTTGATGTGCCACACTGTTGCACCTTTGATCTGGACGTAATTTATTAAAACTGTGAGGGAAGTTGAAGCAATATTGAAGTAGTAAAATGTAATTTAGTTCTATGAATGCGAAAGCGAAATGATTATGTCAAATAAATAGTTGATATAAGTTGCCTTTTAGTGTCAAAACTAACCCAGTACTTACTGAAATGGTTTCGTCAACGGTGTCAAGATTGCATGACGTCTTTACCACTATTCGTGTATTAAAAACAATCACATAAGTAACTGTTTTCATTTCAAAACGTCTTTGTTTCACTATTAGCAAAGTTCATGACCGAAGAGAAGAAAACGGCACACGTTATTGTTTATTTAGACCTCACTTAAATCAGTTCACCCACCCCAAAAACAGATGTCACGCATCCCAATTCAAATGCCAAATTCTAATTAGACACATCGAGCAACAAAAAAGCAATATATATGCTAATAGTAACGCTTCTGTACGATGTATTTACATGATAAAATAACCTACTGTGTTACACTATAGCAATGGCTTTGCAAATGTCTTCACAGGGCCGTATTTGGGGCAAGCACTGGTCGGCTCATATGCAGCGGCTTGCACATTGAGACTCGTGTTACGAAATACGTGTCAATAAAAAAAAAACTTTTGTGTTGTGACAATAAAATTGTTCTTCTTGTTTGTGTATATTAAAAAAACATGTTTTTTTTTATATTAAAAACATAATAGAAGAAACACAAGTTGAGTTAAGAAACATTTAACATATTAGGCAAGTATAATATTATCGACTTGAGTACGGTACGTGACCACATAAAAATATAATACAATTCACAATGTTGTTTTTATTTTTTAAATCTTCAACTTCCTAACTAGACTAAATACTTCATACAAATTAGTGTCCCAAATGCGCCTCTGTGTTTCATTAGCTATGCATCGTCCCAGACAACTGTTGTCATTAATTAGCCTATTGTGTCCACTTTTGGTATGACTTGAATACACAGAGTGGGTGGAACAGATCGGTCAAGGGTATAATTGGGCTACGTGCAGCCAAAATCCTCCTGTGACCTTTAAAATTTAAGACAAGACACCATAAAAGTCAGTTATTCATTGTTTATTATATATATTAAGGCGATACAAAGATAAAAACATATATAACTGCTGTTTTGAAATACAAATTTCGATATTAACAATGTAGTATTGTTCACTAACACCATATAAGGACGTGTGGACTTGCTAGAGTTCGCCATTTCAATAAATGTTGTAAATGTTATAAAATTTAATATGACAGTTTTATTGATTTTTCTATGATTGTAAATGAGCTATAATGGAGTTATTTTAAAGTTTTATATGCCACCATAATCGTTTTAGAGAAATCTTTCTAACTTTGTTTTCAACTTATTTTTAGTTAAAATTAAAATCCAATACGTATTGAGCAATACAATTAATGAATTCTAAAACCTATCAGTATTCCAATCTAAACACAAGTTTAAGCACTTTGGTATCAAGATTAAAAAATAAATGAAAGCCCAAATCCATATTCAAAGTAGAATCGATATCATCGGTTAGCCGATAATCGATATCTTAGTACAGATGACCCGTAAAATGTAAATTAATCTTGTAATAACGAATTATCTGTTTAAACATCAAACAATATAGCATTCCTTACATCTTGACACGTCTCCGTGACTTTTTTGACAAACGCTTTGTACAAACATGCCATGTTGTTGCCAAAGACTTTTTGCATCTCCTGTTGATTATATTAACTGATCACGTAAGACCCACATTTGGTTATTGAATGATATTGGCAAGATATTTGCAAAGTCATCGGACAATCAATCATCCGTGGAAACAAAACTTTCTCATGTCGTACGAGTATGTACAATTTTCTTGACATAAACTCAACGACTCGACGCATACGAGTACAAGACTATCTAAATCCTAATACACCCAAACAGTCGGGAGCATTTCACCGTAACTCCGCTGTGTGAACGAACTTTATCTGTCTTATCGAAGAGCACTTACCGTAATCTGTCGATAGAAATTTATTTCTACACTAACAACTAGCAACAGAACATTAATGTTAGAATAATGTGAAATATATTCCCTAAACACGACATTTTCTTCACGAAATCTGGTAGTTAAAATTTGACTTATAACCGAATCTAATGTAGGGTTCATTAAATCACGCATTGTTAGGCTAAAACATTATGAACACGCAAGTATGAGTATTTAAATTAGTATTTATGTTTCTATTGTAAATAGACTTAGTAAAGGCAGTGTTGAAGATAATGACAGTAATATGGAAGATGTATTCAAAGGAGTTTGTGAGTTGACAAAGGCTGAAGTGCTTGAAGAAACCGCGCAATAAATCGAACAGTAACTAGCCACTCCTGTGAGACACGTTGAAGAATTTAACGGAATGTATTGACAGGTTTTATGTCCTTTACATTGATGGGCGTATAGCAAAAGGGACTGTTGTAGGACAGTAAAAGTACTAATTACCATTTAAGATTTATTCCGGTTGAAAGTAATTTTAGGAGACTTAGAGCATCCATTTTTTACTATTTTATTTTTGTATTATATCTGAGCAGAATCTAATTTTAAGATTCTTACTGGATAACTGTAAATGTTTCCATTTCCATTAATCAATCTTAATGACGCAAAAGAGAATACGTTATGTTTACACTGAAAATTATAAAACATGTAGTCAAAATCGGTTCCATTTATAAATGACACACTAATAAATTAAACACAAAAAGACGCACGAAGAAAATCCTATATTTAGTTAATGTTAAAAAGCATGCAATACTCACGTGTATACAGTTAGTAGCATCCAGCACTGCAGTCGCGCGCTGGGAAGCCACGTGACGTAGCGACCTGACAGCGCACAGTCGATCCAAGATGCAATATAAAGCATACCACCGCAGTGGCCACCCCGAACCGACTAACGCAACTTCTGGTAACTCACTATTCAACGATTTTAGCTACTCTGACTAGTTTAGTTTCAAAATCTCCAGTTTTATCCCTACACGTCAATTTAGATTTTTGGATTATTGGGCCGAATGTTTATAAAAGTTTGTCTTATTATCATCTATTTGTCTATGCACCGGCTATCGTTAGCCGAGCTGAAGCTGATGTCTGTAGGGGAAGAGGTAAACGAGGTAACTCTCCTAAGAGCACACCCCAGCATCTTTGTTTTTCGAACCGATTTAAAAATAAGGTTTTTATTTAAAATAAACTTATTCAGAGTCTCCTAGCAGCATGCCGATCCAATAAGACATTTCCATATTGTTCCTGCAACAAAAGAAATGATCCGTTAAACATTTTATTTCTTCCGATCACATATAAACATTCAATTCAATTTAAACTAACATAACAAATCAGAAACCACCCAAAGTTGGTCAAAAGATCGCTTTAGAAGGTAAGGTCATAAATAAATCGCACCTTCACACAAGCCCCGAGTCCCTTTTGTTTAAATGCTACCAAGCATACAAAAACCGTATATTCTGGCAAGCTGCGTTAAAAAAAATAAAACTGACCGAGAATTGTGCAAGATCACAACAGAAAAATCATTAAACAATGCCTCTGCTAGGAATTGAGGTGTTTATTATGTCGGTCGGAACGTGGACGGAGTGATTTCTGCAAAAAACGGAGAGCCCAGGTAAACTGTTACTACGTCTTTTTTTGCACCCGGGAACTTATTATGCGGGATTTATGTCACTTTTTGTTGCGTCCGAGCTAATTATTGTTATCTGCTTTCTGCTTGACCATAGCGTTTTCTATAGAGCAATAATGGGCCACTAATTCTCCTAACACCTCCGGAGTTAAAGCGTCAATCTCCCGGCGGACGATCCTATTGTGTAAGTGGACAAAGCCACCCGCAATTCCTACCGGGCCTTTAACGTTTTTATTATTTGCATTTTAGACGTCTCATTCAGACTCATCTCGAGATGCCTTTATAGCTTTAGCGAAAATTTCTTCGCACTATCGTATGTGCTTATTTGTCTCAACCGTTAATTACCATATCGCTGACTCATTGGAAGTGCCGCTAATGGACTAACAAAGGATTGCAAATTATAATTTTTTCGTCGGTGTGCGGCGAAGGAAAAAAACGTAACAATAAAATATCGAATTTAGAACAGCAATCCGGGCGCGGGCTTATTATTTTAGCCAACAAAGTAGAAAACCATTTACAATAAATCATTTTGAATGCTTTCTTGGTTCCCATGCGTCGGGCGACGCAAAGGGTGATTTCTGTCTGAGTGTACATAAATAAAGGTGAAGGTTCTGAGTGCGGATCCCAGGTACTTTTGGTTTGAAGTTGAGTACACAAAGATTGTGTTACTGGAAATGGCACGCTTGTAGTACTATTCCCGATACTCTGTGTGTTGAATGTAATTTATCCGGCTTCTTAACATGAAGTTTCATGGAGCGAACCTGGCGCTAACCAGGATTTCAAGTGAAGGTCTTTGAATTCGTACCTACCAAGAAATTTTAACGTAGTACGATATAACATGCGACAAATTATATAGCAGTCATAAAAGGAAAAGTTCAATGTGAAAAAGTAATTTTACTGAATGATAATTATTGGAATCTAAAAAAGCTTAAAAATAAATTCACTTTCAGTTAATATCAAATCATTGTAAATCGTACGCTTGCGGTGTGGTGACCACACTATAGATTGTTGCGTTTACAAACGACACGCGTTTGTTGAATAACTAGCTGCAACAAATGTGCTTAACGTACACTTCGAACACGTTACTGTAACAGATACGGCAACAGACCATGTCATTGTATTGTAATTAATATTAGAAGTTGTAATTACCACAGCAACATTAATAGTTGCAGTAACGAATACAGTAACTAGAGACACGTTGCTGCAACAAACATGGCAATATTACTACGTTTAACGTAATACTGCTGGGGTATTTTGCGAACTAATTTTTTTTTTTTTTTTTTTTAAAAAAAAACGTTCCCCCACATTAGGATTTTCTCCTGTGTCGCGGGTGCGTTTACAAACATACAAGTTCACATGCACATTACACCCAGACCCGAAACAACAATTTGTGGATCACACAGAGTTGCTCCGTGCGGGAATCGAACCCGCTACACGTTGCACGGCAGCCAGTTGCCCAGCCACCGCGCCAACCGTGCAGTCAATTGAAAACCATAATGGTGTTTTTGCTTTTTGCTTGACACTTATTTTCTAAGTATTTACTTAAATAAGTTTTGTATTGTATTCTACTGCTTTTAGAACCAAATACTTGAATTGAAAACATTGAGATTTTTTCGAACGTGTTGAATCGTGATTTCAGAATTAGTGTATGTGAGTTGGTGCCGAAATACCCGAGGCTTTTTGGTATAGTTTTAAAAATAAATCGGATCCAATATCGGTAACCTAATTATATTAACAAAGCAATAAACGTAATACAGTGGGTGGTCCATTTTTACGTTTCATCGTGTTACAAATAAGAGTCATAAAGGAACGACGAACGACACTCAATACTTTGAATTGTTTAAATTTTGAAGGACCACAAGACTTTTACTTTTTTACTGTTTGCTTCAATGGGCTTCTTTAACAAAAAAGGTAAGGTAGGGTTAAAATAAAACGTTTTAAAAAAGAATGAGATAATTTATGGTCCGGTAGCAGCAAAGTAATTGGTGTTTTTTAGTTTTATTCCAAAAACTTAATAGACCTCATAAAAATTTGGCTACAAGAATAAATACTACAACTATAAATATTATTGCAAATAATGCCATCTTAAAGCTATAACTACGTGATGAAAGGCTCAGTAGGGCTGATGCCCGATCCGGAGCTTGAACAATTTAACAAGTTACCGGGGCTCCGGCTCAAAGCAGGAGAATGAACGGGGTGGCTTTTAGTCAGTAAGAGTCTGACACTTCCTCTCGCCTCACCCAAGGCAGGAGAAGCCAGTGGATGATTCATTTTCACAAAAGTTACTAGATTCTCACTACATTCATAAAACTCAACTGATAACTGAGTACACATTACTTAAAAAAAAACAAATTAAAAACTTAATTTACGTAATACACAGCCTACGTTGGCAGTAACACGGCCACTATTCATCGAACGCGACAGCCACCAAATTCATTTGGCAACTGTATGAAAAAATATTGGAAAACTTTATTGGAAATATTGTCGATATTTCAAGCTGGGGGAGTCATGCGGAAAACTGCTCGAAGCCTGTAGTGTAATTTTATTTTGTAACATTGTACGAGTAGATACTAAAAGTGTTGGCAGATGTAGTGTATGGAGTGTTTATAGTAGCCATTAAAAGTCAATCTGTTTGTTAAAAAAGATGTTGAGAGTTTTTTTTTATGGAATTTGTGGCAAATTAGCAGACCGTTCACCTGACAGTGCCGCCCATGGACACCCGCAACACCAGAGGAATCACAGGTGCGTTGCCGGCCATTTAAAAAGAAGTACGCTCTTTTCTTGAAGGTTTGAAGGTGGTATCGTCGGAGATAATTCAAGCTAAATTATTGTGTATACCGAACTTATACATTTGTCTTAGTAGTAATTGCCAAGTATTGGATCATGGGTTTTCAGGTTTCGATTTTTTTAATTTGGAAATGTATCCAGTGTTAAATATTATTGTAAAAGGTTCTCATTCTCTCTTTCTCTTTGAGTAGTAACTACAACGTTTAGAAGGTAATATTTAGAAAGGTTGACAGACAGACTGACGGACAATTCAATTTGACGTTTCTAAAATACCTAACTTGAGATTAATTGAAATAAATACTTTGACTTTGACTTTGGTTTCTTCCCATTGGAAAAAAAGGGGGACGACATTTTTACTACGTAGTTTACCCATCTCACTCGACCACTAACGCCATAAAGGCATTTAAATTATGCTAATTATATTAGGTACTTACAACACTATTGTCATTCTAACAATGCTTCCTAAATCCTCCTCTTAACGTGGGTGTATTTTAACGACTGTATATACATAATTATGTATTGAAGTAATATGATACCCCTTATATTAGTTACTGGAACCACTTTTTATTTGTTTTCGTAGTAATAAATTATTATAGTTACATTTAAGGCAGTTTACATTCAATTTATTTAAAGTGGGAGTTGAAAATATAACACCGTTTAGTTTAATTTAAATAATGGTGTTTTTTTTAAACTATGTTTAAGTATCTATAGGAGAGTGAGTATTCTAAGTAGACTCAAACGAAACTTCTACGGTTTTGTATAAAAATTCTACTAATTTGAATCAAAATTAAGATAGCTAAAGCACTAAACCAATTAGTCCCCAACATCTAATTAGGAAAAAAGATGCTTAACCTTACCGTTTCTCAGTCAAAGATCAGCATAATTAGGAAGATCAATACGGACATAATTCCAATAAAAAACAAAGATATAAACGTCATTTAGCTAAATTCAGTTTATTTTATTTTGATAACCAAATACGTTTAGCAATGGATTAATTAGTCTGACATTTTCTGTCCATATTTTTCCAATATGACGTTGGAAATTGTCATTTTTTTGGACCAAATGTGACATTCGCTCCTTAAGAAGTCTTGTGCGCAGTCAATTTAGTTATTTATGCGTCTGGGAGATCCGATTTCGAATCAATTTTCTGTATATTTTTTAGTATTTAAGGAAATATATTAATGAACTAACCAATGAGGATGTTATTATCAATTAAGCATTGATTTAGTATTTACGATTTATTTGTTTTTATTATGGTCAATTTATTGCGGATGTTTCTTTTGTTTTTCTTATAACAATAACTACTCTGTCTGTATATTCCTTGTCTAACCACCAAAAGAAGGTTTTAACAGATTGCTATTTCAAAATTTTGCCTTGAACCTTAAATACCCATATTTCTATCTCGTTACATGATATTTCCACCACGATCATCACAATCTTCTCAGCCCCAAGACATTCACTGCTGAGTATGGACTATATTCAGAGATGGACAATAGGCTTTTTTTTAAATCTATGGAATGTAGTCTAGTTACTTTCAAATCGTGATATGATACAGTAATAACTAGACTTCAATCCAAATAACTTTTTTTTAAATCACGGCTTCTTATTTATCAATGACCACATTAACTAGGATGAAAATCCGGGTATGGCGTTAAAAAAATTGTCCACATAAAGAGCCTTTAATGGTTGATAATGACGTAGACAAATAAATTGACTTAATATATTCGCACATTGCTGACAGAATTGTTGTCAAATATTTATTTACCTAGATTGGCTAGATTCATTGTGAGTACGAGTACATTGCCTGGGTATTCACTGTTACGTGAACTGTTTATCTTATTAACGGAGGAGATTGGTTTAGTTGGAACATGATGTTGAACTTAGATTATTCATACTCCATTTAATGAGACTTATAAAACCTTTTTGAAGGAGAAAAATCATCCAATGACTTCTCCCGCTTTGGGCGAGACGAGAGGGAGTGTCAGACTCTTACTGACTAAAACCACCCTGTTCCTACTGCTTTTTGAGCACAAGTCTCCGTGTGGGAAGAGGCTTATGGTCAATCATGCCCATTTATAGGCTATTGATGTAATGTGGAAAGTTCTCTATTAAACCTACCCAATTCCTAACTTCATAATAAATCAATGTTCATATCCCCAACTTTACGTTAAGCATCACTAAAGACTAGCAGATTTAAACAAAGTAATTCTAGACCAAAACACAAACCACAATTCAACACAGTAACACAAGACGGACACGGACACTGAACATTTTTCACTAGACAAATTGCACGAGACACATGAGAGGGACATACAATCCCATCTCGTTTATGTACACCGAAAACAACCATCCATCTAGCGGCGAAAATATCCGAACCAACAATAAATCACAAAACATTTCTCAATCGAAATTTTATACCAAAACGTACGGAAGTTACCAGTTAGACGTGTCTGTTTACTAGGGTTGAAAGTACTATTGGAGCTAAAGTCGGAATGTTCTCGAAATTATGAGAAGTAAAGTCATATTTTTTTTCGAGAATACCAACATTAGTATAAGGGTATGTTTATAGAAGTTACATGAATATTATTATTTATTTTAAAATCATTGTACAAAAAATTGAATATTCTGTAAACACGCATTTTCATGAAAAATATCCCGTTTATATGACAGAAATATTTGACATATTGTTATAGACTTAGATGCACAAACAATAGATCATTTTTATAGACGTAACAATATCTAAATTGGTCTATAAAATTGTAAAAATGTCAAAGTTTTAGGAATGATTTTATTGCGTTCTAAACCATGAAATAATTACTACATTTCTACAGAAACTTAATCGATAAGTTATTTCATCATTGAACGTATCAATGGATCAGTTATTGCCCATTTGTATCGTAAATGAAAATTTAATAGGCGATGAAACAAAACACCGATAGTTAAATTAATATGGAACTTATGTCGCTAAATGACAATATTCTCCCAGAGGTATCATTATTAAACATGTTGTTAAAATCAATCAAAGTAATCATTAAATTGGATTTTATTTCAACCTTTCCCGACGGCCTATTGTGTCAACCTTACAGAAGCGACACTCTACTAAAGCATTTTACTCTTCACTCTGACAGTTACACCCGAAAATAAGCTTCCATAATTGAATGAAACCAAAATAGAACACGTAAAATACAAACTCGATCACTTAAATCGTTTAATCGAATGTCAATCGAGTTGTTATGGTAAGTGCCGTGCACACGATCCGAAAATACGCACGGAGTAGGTACTACGCGGTGCAAAGTGAGTAACGTATTCGGAAATTGTGAACGTTTGTCGCCGGCGAGTTCAAATGACATCAATAGTGCAACGAACGAGTTCACTGCGAAATGTTGATACCACCATTTAAAAATACAACCCTCTGTTCCAAATTGGATTGTGTAAAAGCACTTCTATTTCTATATGTATAGCATTTAAATTGATTCAACATTTGTTACACACTTTGATGTTTAAGAATCCAGTTATAAAATTGTCATAAACAATTAAAATCAGTAATTAATGTTCTGGTTTAGTCACGTGTATAAACTCCAACTTTATTCGTATTGAAATAAGATCTATGCAAAGCTATAAAACGGTATGACCTTACACAACAAGATTTTCTTGTAGTTTATCATATACTTATAAGTAATATTGATAAGTTTCTTGGTAATTTCTTTAAGAAACGTTTTCCGAAAATGTTTTGTTGAGGTTTTAAGAGGTGTAATGTGTACGCTAATTGAGAATCGAGTTATCACTGTGAATGTAAACATCGGTACGGTAACGTAGTAAGGAATGACTAAGACATCGGAAATTGTCGAACGTTGCCGAAGTGGAGTGCAACGAACGTTTTAGGTAGAATAAACTCGGACGATTTAACACGACAAATTGCGAATGTGTGAGATATTTTCCCCATAGTTCGGGATTAAGATTTCGCTGTATGTAAATTGAATTTTGCTTTGAAACAAAGGGTTTTGGAAGTTTTAGTGATTCGAGATGAATGGGTCACGTTGTTAGATAATTTTATACAGCTGGGATTTTTTGATCCCAGTATACTTTTATGTTTAGGTGCACACTTTTAGGGTTCACATAAATGATTATGCTTGTTTCTCCTGAAAGTTAAAAGTGGTAAAGGTAAACTGATTGCAAACGCCATTAATCAACTGTTATGTTTTAACATTGTCCATATTGTCCCTATTAAACATTTACATAAAAACCCACTACATCTGATTATCACAAATACTTAAGGTTCAAAACCAACCACAGCCTAAGAAAATCATAAACAAGTTTCATAGCACTTCTGCAGAGAATCAATTGACAGGCTGGCTATTAGATTGCGTATTCTAATACGCCAGTAACTCATGCGCAGGTGACACATGGCGCTATCCAGTCTCAGAATATTACCGGTGGCGCATAGCTGCGCACGAAAGAGCTGAATTTGAACCTATAGATAGAAATGGTTGATTTTTCAGTAGAAAACTTTTGGTTTATAAGTCTTTTTGGTCATCGAATAACATTACCATCGGTTTTTCATGTTTTATCGCAAAACAAGGCATTTAATTTTAGTGTAAAATAACTAATTATGTATTGTATATTCTATATTGGTAGATTTTTATCAAAGAGTAAGTAAACAGCAAGTAATTTAAACATGCATCTATACCATAACGAAATAGAAAAAGGACATTTTCCAAAATACAACCAATAACTTTATGTATCGAAACCGCGAGTGTGCACTATACGTTATTATAATGAGACAAGGAGACATCCAGACGCAATTTGTCAGAACTTTCAATGTATCGAAACTCCAGATAAAATAAAGTACATACAAATAATACATATTTTAAACTAAATACATGGTAAGCTTAACAAATACATGCTTTATGGTTGTATTCATAGAAAGCACACAAACAAGCAAGGATTTATAAATTGTTTTTATTTCATTGGAATACGTATCATAACATGTTTTTGTTCGACTTGCGTGAACAAAATAAAGGGACGGGTATTTTGGAAATATTGATGTATTGGCAGAATTTGTCAGTAAAGAGGTTTATTTTGATAATAAAAACATAATATAGAGTTACGAAACAATTCGATCATTAAAATCTTTTGGTGAAGAATATTTATATTCTTGGACATCAGAGTGAGTTGAGATAACCGATGTGGCAATTTAGAAAAAGTAGACTACTCATAATCATTTTTGAGCTTGTCATGAAATACTAGAAACCTGGGTCAAGTAAAGAATAATTCTATAATTCTTTTCTAAGATGTGATTGTGTAATATTGCTACCACACCTTTTGACTGATGATGAACCGAAAGAAGTATGTAAGATTCATTGGCGTTCCATTGCATCTGCCTACTCCCTATTGGAGACAGGCATGAAGTTATATGTATATATGTACTCTTTTTTGTTTACGCTCTTCAACAACATATTCAATAGTACATTTCAGCATACCTTATCGGGGAAAACCAAGCATAAAATTAAGTTACATAAAGCCAAATTATTGACCAACGATCAAATCTTGTAGACGATACAAAGTTGCGCAAGTCAGAAGTCGGTTAGCTAAACAGTGTTGAAGTATGAACAGTCGGTAATTAATCAATCTGTGACCACTACACTACATTGGCATACTCAACTTAATTACTCTACGGCCTTAAAGGTATTGAGCTTGGTGTTTATTTTATGTTAGATACTGAACTAAGCTAGTTTAGACTTAATTTAATACTAGCTTCTGCCAGCGGCTTTGCCCGTGTTGTCGTGAGATAAAAAGTATCCTATCGCCCAAGTTAACTCATACTCTGTCTGTATACCAAATTTCATCATAATCCGTTTACTAGTTTCAGCGGAGTGACGTGACGGACAAACATCGAAACTAACAAACTTTCACATTTATGATATTAGTGTGATAGTGAAAAAAGTGCAGAAGTAATTTTTCTATAGATACCGATAGAAATATAGATAACATAATAAGAATGCTATGTTAATTGGTGTGATTATTGAAATAAGCTAAGCACTTCTTTGTTAAAAAAATAAAAAGTAACTAATTAGAGTCAAACTCTGGTTAAATTGCTCAAACGATCTGTCATAGATACCTCCAAATACCATAAACCTACTCATGATAAGAAGGGATCTCCCTACAAAGACATTGATGATTCATTCCCAGTGTTACAAGTCGATGAACTTATAAATACTTAGTAATCCTTCAATTACGACACTCATTATAAAACTCCCCCTAATTATTCCGTCACACGCCTTTAAGGGTATTGACTTAAGCGATCGAGATATTCTATCAACAGCTTCAGCGGAAAAAGTAGGACAAAAGTTGCTCAAACTGATTTGCATTTTATGTTAGTACTTTTAGGAATCATATTCGATAAGCATCATGACTGTTTTTCCTTGAAAGAATAGGATATTTGTTTGGACAGTTTACCTAGAGGTGGATATGGAATTTCATAAGGAATATTTGACACGAATCTGAAAACAGTCCGACTATAGAGATAATTACCTCAAATGGCATCTCATTTCTTTATTACGTTGCCAATCTAAGAAACGAAACCAGAATACACAAATAACAAACAAGAAAAATAACACCGAATGATAACAAATAACTATCTAAATATAACTTTTATTTCGCGGAAATAACGTCCCGACCATATACATTTGGTTGCACGTACATAACAATGTTTATATGCTCTGAAACTTTCCGAATCGTAGATGCAGTTTCTTAGATACGCTACGTTTTCGGAAGCAGGTACAGTCGTTGCAAACAGTTACCCGCAAACTTATTCTTACGAGTCAATAACACCGTTTCGCGAAATATATGGGATAGCGAGTTTAATACCCATTCCAACTTATTCCTGTGTACGCTGAACAACATTTTACCTGAGACATATTCTAGCTACGTTGTACTTTATTTTTAAACTCTAACGGTTCGTTCTTTTTCGTCAGCCATTTTGTTTTGACAAGGACGGTTTCGAAATTGCTGACACTAATGTCTATATCTTTGGATTAGTTTTGATATATTCAAGTCTATCTAAATTTAAAATGACGTTAATCCTAATTCGATTTAATTTTTTATTGAAATCAGTAAAGGATTAACACTCACTCCAAATTGATTTCTCAATGTGAGATACCTACCGCAGAGATGTGATATTTGTCTTTCGTACAAGGAAAAACGTGGTTATTCTTATGCACAAAAATACCAACTTTTGTAGTCATTCTAATAAAGTATCCTGCCTACATTCGGATTTATGAGAATTTTACTGTTCATTTTGGTGACATCCTTAATACATTTGCGTGTTATAGTTCTACCCTAAGCCTTGTTATGTAACTTGACTTCATTTTGTACTCTTTTTTTTGTTAAACATAAAAACTAAGTAAATTAAGTAGGTCAAAGTATACCTAGAGAATGTTTTATAGAGCCTAATTTAAAGCGAAAATCTTAGTACAGAACAGCCTTGAGACTTGCCCATTACGTGTAGACTGAAGGTAGTAAAATGAGCTCTAAATTAAAATATTTTAGTTTCAAATTAAACTGGGGAAACATTTGATTTCCTTAGGCGACTTTGAAACAGCCCTTGGACTTTGATGTCATAAATAACGCAGTTTATATACATCGTCTCTAATAAATACTTCATGCCTTCAACTCTGTGCATTAATAAAATAAATTTATTAATAGCCCCATAAAATCAGTTATTTAATAATCGATGAATAAATAAAGATAAATTTTAATAGTTTTTAGATTATTCCAAATTCATAACTGTTCGTCAAGATTATTTTAAATAAAATGCTTTAAATAATATAAGGTACGCGATTTGCTCCTCAAATGGGCACACAAGGACCCCAAACCCTTGGCCAACCATGTTCTGAATCTCATGTGATGGTGGGAGTAAGCCTATTGCCTTATATCGTGCTCAATCCCAAACACCGTGTTACAAGGAACCTTTTTTAAAATCGAAGTACCTAATAGTATTTACTTTGCTGGACAGTTGTGTTTGCGACCATGCAGTTAACGAACTAAAGATGGAGTAACCAACGATGCAGATAAAACTAAAATTTTCATAATTTTCGATCTCATCGTATCCCATTACACATTTTCCCGTCATGAGAGACACAAACATATGTATGAACGGTAATTTCCCTTCATACGATACGTTTAGTCGATTTTAATTACTGAAACGAATATAGTCGTCGTTTAGTCGATTAGTCGATTATAGCAGTACACGCTGGGCAGGTATTAACGTGTTTAGTAGTTTCCAGTTTCAGTTTTATTGCGTTTAGATGGTAAAGCTTTGAAACGTTCTGTTTGCGTTTGATTACATACGAAATTGTAATCGTAATCGATTAACAGTTAAACGTTTAATCGATGCTTTCTTTTTACATTTGGGTTAACTCGCTTCCCAAAGCGAAACGTGACAAATGTGTTACTTGTTTAAATCAATTGTAACAAAATATTCTACTTCGGTTAAAAAAGTAAAATTTTTCGTTCTCAGAAATCAAACTCGAGACCTCTCGCTCACTAACCAATTGCACTCAATCAAACCGACGTGACACCGCGACAGTCAAAGTATTTCTTTCTATTTGTGCCGTATCTAACATTACACAATAACTGTAATTGCGCAAATTTCCAATTCGATTAGGAAATCAAATAGACAGGTATTTTAAATCCAAGCCATTAATATCACGCCTTTTATCACCGAAGGGGTAGGCAGAGGTGCATATTACAGCAACTATGAAACGTTAAAAGTAATAAAAACGGGAATAAATAAATAGAAAATATTTTTAATCGTTAATCATATTTCCATAACCCGGCACTAATCCAAACTCTAAGCTAGTACTTATAAGAACTTTCGAAAACCAGAGAATACCCACAGTCCCTTGCCCGACCGGGGACTTGTACGTAAACAGCATTTACTCAATCAATGAGACAGTTGAACAAACCTTTCCGAAATTATTACACTCCGAAAATCTAAAAAGATTTTTATTTGTCAATCTAAGTAGAAACCATTAAAATCCATTGTACTATCGAACGTTTTACGGTTACCCAAAATTATGAAAAATAAGTTTATTACCCAAATTTTATAAGACACTAATTCCAGAATCCAGACTTAATATTGTTCTAGAATTTTCTGTTGGTCTCACAAACAGACAAATAAATAAGGAAATTAACCTGATTGTGTAAAGAAAACGTCTTTTGAGAAAACTTTCAAAATAAGTATAATAATATTTTTTTAGTATGAAATTAACTTCAATTTAATTGCAAAGTTTTTATTTTAAAACTCTTAAATGCGAAATCTATCCGGGAAACAAATTCTAAGCTCACTCTAATTTGATTTATTCTCAGTCTTTAATAAATTGAAGAAAAAAATGTCCAAACTGCTATTTTTAACCCTATCTGTATAATTAGATCGTTGTGATGACGTTATTATCCCTATTACTAAAATTATATTTACCTAATTATTCTAGCTATTATTCCCATAACATGGTATAGAATACTACGCTGAGATAACTGAAGAAAATGTGAAACTCTCCGTTAGCATCTCTACCAAGTAGTAACTAATTTACCTAAATGTAAGGGACAGAACCGCTACGATGCATGTCTTGACTGGACCCGCCATAAAAAAAATGCCTGACTACATAATCATTGTAGGAACTTTTTGCATAGCTGATGACTTTTTTATAACTTTTTTTTAGAAAATCATGATTACAAGATTTTTTTAAAAAAAAAAACCTTTTATGTACCTAAATAGAGGGAAAGTACTAAATTACCTAACCATAAATACACAAACATGCATACCTATAAGAAGTTTAATGATCTTATAAAAAAAACGGTGTAAAATATTAGCTATGTTATAAAAAACGGTGTAAAAATATTAGCTATCTACATAAAATTATGAAAAATTATTATACCACAGTTAAGTTACATAAGAATTAAGCTTCCAAAAAATACTTAGGTATTTAATTTGTTCAATATTTTATTATACCAAAAACTTTTATAAATAACCACTACGGTACCAAAAACTAATAAACGTAATTTTATTCAAACTATAAAAGGGGTTTCGCTAAACACAATTTTGTATAATAACGTAGATTTTTTTATAATTATAAAGTAATGACGTGCAAGGCTGATCGAGTAAAACAATTTCCTAAGTGACCGTTAACGCGAAGGCTCCGTCAACGCGACAAATAGATTTTGTAATAGGATTTTTTGTCGAGTACTTCAATTAATAAATAAAAGTTTACAAAGTAGGCAAAGTCCATCGAACTATCACTCGACCAATAAACGCATTTTTCCATAAGTTTCTCAAGTAGCAAAAGTAGTTAAAAACCTATATATCACTTTGCTATAACGTTTTTATTTAAAAGAGAAACTCCTATAACTCAAAAACGATAACTTATCCAGTTAAAAAAGACATTTAAGTCATCTATCTTCGATAATAATGCGTTTATCATAATCATAAACTAATATTAAAGCACATTCCACTTAACGGCCCAATAACTGCCGACCTACGCAGTTTCACATAGTTTCCGCAAACACATAATTAACATTATATCTAACTGCAGCAATAAAACCAAGCACTTATTAACTAATCAAAGTACGCATAAAGTTTTAAAAGATAAAATAAAAAAGAAAAAAAACAATAACCAACCAAAAACTCCGGAACAAAAAATCCAAATCAAATAGTGCACAAAATAAAAATCACTTCACATCAATAGTATGTTTCGGCACACCGGTACAGCACACAAGTAAATCATAAAAAAATCTTAAAAAGCTCTGAAAGTTATCTAAACACTGTTAAGGACACTAACACACAACTTTACCGTTTGCCGCCAACTGCTCCAAATTTTCGATTTCAGAAAAAAAATAAAGTTCGAATTTTTTCGTTAAATATTTCGCGAATTCGAATTTCAACTTTCGCGTCGCGTCGCCGCGCGTGTCTCCGGGAATGTGGAATTTTCGGCTATGAGGGGGAAGATGCTCGCATAGCTGTGGCTTAGATGAGACTGTGGTGTGGTACCGCGTCGATCCAACTGTGTGGCCGAAGCCGACTTTCGCCCCGACCGGTCGCCCTACAGCTCTGGCGACCGGTGACGCATCCAGGAACTCTGTTAATTTACTATATTTAACGCCATGACTAAATTTTTTTCTTGGGATATTCATACACGCTAGGTCCTTTGCTAACAATCTCATTACTATTTGTTAGATTTTTTTATTATATTGTATTTGAAGCGTAAAACAAACTAAGGGCCACTCTATGAATGAATGTTGCTGCCACCATCAATTTGCAAGTGTGCATTATTTTATTCAACGTCATTATTTATTTCACATTCTTATTTTTCAATCGGAAGTGCGGTGTCATTGCAAGAAATTGATGCGTTGCAATATGCGTGCGTGTTGATACACAAATATTTTGATATCGATTAGTTCGTACACAATAAGTCAATTCATCATTTTTGAACTTAACAAGACAAGTATTACGCATCAATTGTTTTGTGTCTAAGCATAATTTAGGTTAAAACTGGGTCAGTTATTTTACGACGAAAATTATTGTTTAGTAACAACATCAAATTACCGAGTAGCGAGAAAAACAATTAAAGGCTATTTTAATAATAACTACTGAATGACGAATAGAAAAACCGCAATACCCACTCGACTTATATGGTGCGGCAAGTTTAAAATAACACAAGATGACTATTTATTTATATAAAAATCTCGTAACCTAAGCTGCTAACTGTGTATTTGCAAATGTTATCATACAATCTATGAACGTAAAAGTTTAAGTGCCTGGAAGGAAAGCGGCACATTTTAATTAATAAAATCTGAATCATTTTTTCTCCAACTTATAAATGCGGAGGCTATTTAAAGAAGTAATGAGAACCTGATTATCATAAAAGTGACATTACATAGGGTGATGTAACTAGTAAAGGGAAAACTGACCACAAATAAATATTAAAGGAAAATAGTAGCATACATTTATGAATAAACGGTACACAATAGTAATAAAGACGTTATCTAGTATTATGTCACCAGTAACCCAGTTTGAGTACAATGCGAAGTTAGAACAAGGATTGCAGGGACCGCAGGAAGTGACAGGAGCAGGATATTCCGACTGCAAGTCGAACTACGACGGAGCCGCGGAGTTTACAACAGTTGCATAGTTCTCCGTACTATTTATGATCGCCTGGTACCACGGTTTCTCTATCCGGAGTATTAACGCTACATAAATATTATTTTTAATACGAGAAATAAAAGTAAATACGATGACTTAATTTTAATGTTTATTTAATACTAATGATGTGATAAATCGATAGTCTATAAATTTACAATTGTTAATATTATAAAGACTTGTTAACGAGACTTCGTTTTCGAAATTCCCGAAATGAATTTGTATCGAATGTAAGGCAATAGTAACATAACTGACAAAGAGTGGGTGTCTTTTGACATCGATACAAATCGGTTGCCTACTACAGCGTGAAAATTAAATACCTATTTGAAAGTCTAATTTTCTGTCGAACAAAATTAATTATTAATTAATTTAACTGTGGTCTATAAAACGTATACATAATGATGCGTTTTCCTAAGATCCGCTACTCGGAGAGCAAAACATCTCATCAAGATGTGGAAAACGACTGCATTAGTGACCCCATGATGTCTCTAAATATTATAAGATCAAGTTTGTTTGCATAATCACTACAATATCTGATTTTATTTTTGAATGTTTAACGTTACCTCCATTTAAAAAAATGATATCACCCAAACTCTACCCCCAGAAGTCCTGAAACTCTTAAGCTAAAATCACCACCATACATTTTTTTTAAAGAGTAACGATGAAGTTTCTTGCTCTTTCTTCTTCATTCGAAGCTAAACTTTGGAACGAGCCTAGCTTCACTGACAGACATACTGAGGCACAATTTATTTTGATGTTTTTAAAGTGAAGCGAAATAAATAGGCAAACCCTCTTATATAGAAAACCGGCCTTTAGTCCAGTCTAGCAGTTACGGCTAGACTGTATCGGTGTTTGATGATGAAACTCTTTGATAGACTAGTACATAGTGTGCCTCGCGACGCATCTTGACAATAGACATTTACATCACATAAACATTTTCACAATTCATAGCACAGCATTCGGAGGCCTAAGAAATATCTTCGTACTTTATTATCTAAGTCTACTGTCTAAACTGAACATATCCGTCAAAGAAGAATAGATATTGATGGTCACAATAATTTTACGTGTCTTTGTTTCACGTCAAGGAAACAATATAACAAATACTAATGGTAAATAGTTATTGTTGACATCATATAGAACATACCTATTCTAATAATTACGCATTGTGTTTCATATACATACTACTAGAATTTACCTGAATTCTTGTAATGGAATGTTCTTCTGCGTAAAACCCGTAATTTCAAATCCTTAGCGCAGAACACAAAAGGTAGTTTGGACATTTCGAATTTCGTTTTTAATATTTTTGAAGAACATTACTTGGTATTATAAAGTTATGCCATATGTACTCTGAAGAAATAGAATTCTTGGGCAATATACATCACTGCCTAAAGTTGCTTTTAATTAGAGACTGTCTACCTAGTAATAAAAGTGACTATCGCTGAACAAACTCTTATTGCCGTACTCAGAGTAATTTACTGATTACTTAACCCAGTTCTTAGCAATTGTTTTCGGAACAAAATTGTTACTAAAGGATAGTTTAAGTAACCATTAAATGTCTCTGAGTACGGTGGTTAGTCTTCTTCCACATTTAGTGTTTCTGCCTATTTCATCCATTTCCCTCCAGCTTGAAAACATTCCACGTTTTTCTACGCGAACAAATCTTCCCCACACTTTTCTTTTGTACCAGACTGATTCGCCTCTAACCCAAACGAAGACGTTTCGCTCGACTGACATAAATATTTGAATGTGTGACTACAGTGTCATTCATTAAACTTTCTCTCGAGTGTGACGCCCTTTGACTGATATCAATGGGCCCTCAACAAATAGGCTTAAAATGTTCGCCTCAATTGATAGCCTACTAAGAAACCATAACCAGAATTGGGTATGAGTAACTACTTAACGCGTGCCCCTTAATTTGCTTGTTTAGGTTCCGAGCCCTTACACCGAGCTTAGGTACTCACGTAGAATATTCTCGAATGCTTCATTCAAACTGAACTTTGAATATGTGATTTTATCAGCGTAGTTAATTACATTTGAATTTCCAAAATCGATCCATCATTAGAATATCATCAAACGAGACTAGTACAAGATGTTCACGCAACTGTAGACGCAAGCAGCTTTCCTGTGTAGGTGTTGGCGTATCATAACATCTGTTATTAATATTAAATACAACTCCAGCATTAGTTAAAATTATCGGAGTTGCAAGTCAGGTACCAGTTTAATGACAAACTTGATTTGGAAATTATACGTTATCGTTCATCTATCTTGATCTCGCAGACAACTCACTCGTAGAGGCAGCTTCTGCAGAGCTACCGACTGCAGTAATAAACAGAAATCCGATACCCTTGCTACGACTACCATTTAAACTACCAGATCTCCGATAACAAGATCGTTCCTTTTATTATTTACAACCTGTAGCCTGTCGTTCATTACGCCAAAATTGATATCAGTTTTATTTATAGAGCAGATTCGCTTTCTGTAAACTAATCGCATAGTGAATTCATATCGTTGATAGTGGAATCGCATTACAAATTCAAACACGGCAACAGCTGCGGCCTAAACTACAAATTCTAAGGCCTCGTATTAATTTATTCATTTACCCTTCACGCCCTAAATCCCTCGGTGGTGATGAATAAAAGGGGTCGATGCGCGTCGCCGCGTGCGCCGGCCCATCCATCATACACGATGCGAAGCAAATCGATTTGTAAGCACGCGTGATTTGTTATTTCACGATCACCAATTTGTTCTATCACTTTAACGGGCTACTGTTCCTGATTCAATCAGAGATATTCCTCTAAACCGTCAAAATTAACTACCGCAGTTAAACAGATATCCTTTTTATTAGAATATTTTATTGCAAATAAAAGTTGTTGACATATCATAAGTTTTATATCGTGTAGTTGCTTTATTATACTTTTTGCGGAATAAGTACGAGCAACCACGTAATTATTTCTGCTTGATATTATCGTTGTTGTTAATTAATTACAGATAGCGATCGGTAAAATTTAATATCAGCCAGTCGTGCAACATCTTTAACAGAGGGAGCTTAACAAACGACCTGTTTGGGACTGTGGAATGTTAAATATTGCACATAGACCATAGATCATAATTAAAGAAAGATAATGTTGTTTCATGTGCGGATCTCTTTGAAACCGGTACCAGAAGCTGGAAGATTTAACAGCGATTATTATTATCTTAATAATAATTTATTGCTGTCTTCCTATCCACTTTATTCTGGTGTGATACTTCGCTTGCCAGTTATGCTCACTGGTAGAACTTAAGAGAATATTGTAAAGAAATAAACAAACAAATTACGGAAAGCGAAGTGTACAGGTACCGTTTTACGATTCATATTTAATAGCGTTAATGAGGGAACGTGTCATTTACTTTTTAATTATTTCGCAGTGAAACGAACATCGTGCGTAACCCTCGTTCTATACAAATTCTGTGAGGGGTGGTAGCTTTGGCACAAATAGATCTTGAACAAAAAAAGTGGTTGTGGTTCGTACGGAAGCCGAAGGGTGAAATAGGAAGTGATACCGGTTTTTATATCCGTCCATACACTATGTATTGATTCCCCGCTGTCACCGCAACGGGGTGTTACTTTAGAAATCATTTTGATTGATGTTACACCCTGTATTGTTGGTGCGCGAATCAAAAGAATATTGATTCGAATCTGACAAACAAATAATTTTCGTTGATGATTATTTTTTCTGTTATTTACATTTTGGGTTTTTATTATAATCCTTTTTTGTGTGCGGCTTAGCGAATTATTGTTTGGATAATTTTCGGGTAGGTATGTTGTGTTAATTGTCGTAGTGGCCCGGGGGCTTAAGACGTCCGCTTCTCATGCATGAGGGTGCGGGTTCGAAACCTACCAACGGCAAGTACCAATGTGACATTTTCTGAGTGATATGTACTTTCTAAGATTATTTAGACACCACTATTTATCAGTGGTGTCTAAATCACGGTTTAGAAAAACATAGTGAGGAAACCTGGGCTTATAATTTGAAATCGCTAACCCGCATTGAGCAAGCGTGGTGATTAAAGCTCAAACCTTCTCCGTGCGAGAAGAGGTCTCTGGTCAACAGTGGCCACTTATAGGCTATTTTTGTGTATGTCGTGTTTACAGAACTCTATTATCAAAGAAATATTTGATGGTTATTGCTAATTACGGAGATTAATTCAGACGTGATTTCAGCACGAACAAAACAACACATTCTACGAAGCCATGAATAACTTTAGGTAATTTCAGATATAGCCTATTACCATAATTAGCATTTAGTTATACCTAAGAATTTCAAATTACGTTTATGGAGAAACGGCTATTCAACATCGTCTGTCATCGTTGTTTCAGTGTTCACGTAACGATCGAAGGGAACCTACAAATAAACTAAATTTGAATTTGAATAACACTAGGCAATTATTTGTACCAAATTGTATGCAATCTATTCAGAAGCAGACATCTGCAAATAATCTGCATAAAGTGCGATAAAATCACACTTAGAACCGCAACGAACTATACAAATATACAACTCAATCGAAAACCCATACAGCATTTGAAACTTGAAATTTTAATTAGGGAAACATTATTATGCAAAGCTATGGGTCCCTAGTTTAAAGAATGAAGATATGAGCGGCTGTAGTCGTGTGCCAAACCGGTCTACTTTCAATAAAGTTGTAGCTTTAACAACAGTTCTATTGTCAACATTTTAATTGGCATTAACATTGCTGTATTAGCATAAGGGCGAGGGTCACAAAGAATTTAACCTTCCTGCTCCCAGTATTAGATAAATGCGCTCGTAAATGGAGTAACTGTTAAAATAAATTTAGATTATCGACTATAAATATGTTAAAAGTATAAGTAATTGATAGTTTTATGTGAATTTGATTAGTATTAGCAGCTTATCTGCCTTCGCAAGATGTAGGATGGAATGTCAACGTTTATTGTTCTTTGTAGGCGATCAGAGCTATCAATCTGTATATTTGGTGTTGCAATAATGATTGACGAAAAGCTTAGTTTGAAAGTGGCTTTGTCTATTTTCAAAATATTGTTTTTAAGGAATAGGAGGAAAACAAGCGAACGGATCTCCTGATGGTAAGCGAGTAGCGCCACCCATGGACACTAGCAACACCACAGGAGTCTCAGGTGCGTTGTCGGCCATTCAAAATAGAATATGCTCTTTACTTTAAGGTTGTATACGTTCGGAAATACCACCGACAACAGCTCATTTCACAGATTTGCTCTGCGAGCCAGAAAGTCTCGAGAGAAACCCACAGAGAACAGTTGTAGCCTACCAACCATCTATATGAACGGGATAGAAGTGCTGGCATTTGACTCATCAAATATATAGGTAAGTTTGATGCATGTATTTAAAACTTCTGGCATTGATATTACCGGTGACGTACGTTACTGAAGCTATTTAATTTTGTGAATTAGTTCTACCACTTACTAAGCTTGTCCATTATAAACAAAGTAGCCGATGAAACAGTTTCTCCTTAATACCATTTAGGCCAGATATAAACGGCCCAGGATTAAAGGCATTATCGACACGACATCCCATTAACATATGTGATGTAACCAGATTGATAGAAATCTGATCAACGACCTCCATACTTAATCGGATCAGATTAAGAAAATACATATTTTGACTCTTTCTGACATTATTAATCCGCATATATTTGTCCTACTTTTGTTTAAGTGCATTTTTATATCTAACGGAGCTTTCATTTCTCAGTTTTTCACACAGTAGCCCCTAAGTTACGAGTTATATAAACAAAAAACTATGTTTCTGTGTTTTCACTGTTTCAAATTCATTATGCAAAGTACAATAAAAGCTATCTAATCAGTCTTTAATTTCATATTCAACAAAATCAAATTAGTAAAACGAAGTATCGTGGGATATAAATTTTTAACGCAACGCAATAAAATGAATGATATAGCGTATTAGTGGCTAGGTAATAAATAAATATTTATGGCATATTAAACATCGGTAAAATCTCAATAAACGGATGAGCTGTAACACTGCAGAGCGTATTGTGAAACGTCAAATGATTAACAATAGAGAGACCACTTGCGCAAGCGCAGCCGTCCCGTATAATCTGAAACGATTTTGAAGTAAACGATAAATGTTCTCTGATCGTAAACATAATATTTGGAAGAACTTCTGTGCGTTTTATAGTCCGTGACTTTACTTGACTTTGAAGTAATGCATTATTTGTAAGATTACATATTGGTTGTTATACCTGTTGCGTATAGGCAATTGAATGATGTGTACTAGGTATAATTATAATTGTATATGAGGTACATGGGCAAAGTATTTCTCGGGTATGTCATACTGGACTTTTAGGGATAGGAGATATAATGCTTAAAAGTCCTCCATCTCCAAAAGGTAGGCAACGCATTTGTAACACCTCAGGGGCCTTAGTCTGAAAAGCCCCTGGTGTTTCGGGTGACCGTCTGCTCGTTTACCGGCTTATACCATAAAAAAATCCTCTGATTTCTTTAACTTGAAAATTCGTAGCTAGGTAGTGTTATATTCGTAGCACATTGAAACAGCTGTAGAAGTTTCACCGGTCGTAGCATTTTATTTATTTAGGTTATAGTACCTAATCTGTAGTTCGCAGTACTGTAGCAATCTTGTTGAAATTTTTATAGGTATTTTGGAAAACTTTAACATTTATAATTAGTATTAAAATTTAATTTAGTTTTGTAGATAGTAAAACGGACACATACATACGTAACGTTGTATCAAAGGCGTTTAACTGGTCATGTTACATCTTCATTAAACAAAGTAAGAAAGAATGTACGCCATGTCATAAGCTACATATTTTACTAGCGTCCTCTTGCATTAGTAGTCGTTAATAAGTATTAAAATCGTATGACAACTTCTTTGTAGTGACAGTATCGCTACTGGGTTGAATGAGCAGATATGCATGCAAAAATAACCTTTATTGCAATTAGCTGTTGGCTTTTCTGTTCAAAACAAGTGTAAGGAAATCTGGATTTAGATGATATCATTGAAGTGGTATATATTACAAAAGTTACCTTTACGTATAAAGTGCAAACAAAAGTTACCAAGCTCATAGTTTATGCTGATCTACCTTTTCTTTTTTAAAGGGAGGGAAATCATCCAATGCGTTCTCCCGCCTTGGGCGAGGTGAAAGTGACTGTCAGACTTTTACTGAGTAAAAACACCACGGGATGGAATGGTTCTCCTGCGACTCTCTGCCGGAAATCACCTATACTAAAAATTAACATATTTTTCATTCGTAGAACGATTGAATAAGTAATATTTGTATAATAATCCGTGATAAACTATATGACTGTTTAATTATGCATTTTTTTTAAACCCATCGTACATTTTTTGCAAAAACAACAACCAAGTAACTAAAAAAGTCTCCCAAATATCAGAACCAAAAACAACAACTATCTAGCTACCGTTCCAATAGGTACTAAAACATATTCAAACATACTTTAAACAAAATACGATCGCGTGCTTCCACAAAAACAACATTCCTAATAAACTCTTAAACATTCCTACAAATAATTATCATATTATCTATACATATAATAAAATCGTAGAAAAGTGCTGTCTGTACATTGAAAATAAAAATAAAAAAAATAGCAGGGGTTATTGTTATGTCGATGTCGAACCCAAAAATGTAATTAACTTTTTTTTTGTCTGTTTGTCTGTTTGTCTGTTTGTCTGTTTGTCTGTTTGTCTGTTCGTCTGTGCGCGCTAATCTCAGAAACGGCTGATCCGAGTTGAATGCGGTTTTCACGAATATATTGTGGGATGCTTAAATTTACATTTAGTGTTTGTTTCATGTCAATCGGTTCATAAATAAAAAAGTTATGTCAAATTAAAGAATCACGTCGAACATTCTATGCTTACACCATTAATCTCCGCAACTATTTGACGGATTTGGTTGAAATTTGGTACAGATATAGTTTAGAACCTTAGAAAGGACAGAGATATATTTTTATTTCAAAAATCAAAAAATAAAAATAAGAAATAAATTATTTATAAATAATTCTATGTCGATCGTTACACGACTTCGGTTCATATTATTGTTTTAATTCATCGAAAAAAAGTAAATAAATAGTAAAAAGGTATGAAAAAAATAATATCAATATAATAAAACATTTAGTACAAAGAAAATGCTCTAACGGAGTATAGATAATTCTATGTCGATCGTTACACGACTTCGGTTCATGTTATTGTTTTAATTCATCGAAAAAAAGTAAATAAATAGTAAAAAGGTATGAAAAAAATAATATCAATATAATTAAACTTTTAGTACAAAGAAAATGCCCGAACGGAGTATAAATAAATAATCCAAGTTGTCTTTATCCTCGATAGATGGCGTTGGGATCGAAATAGATCGCGCTATGGTTTCGTTACATTCATTTGGTTGGGTATCGGCCGAGCGCTTCGGTACTATCGTAGAAAAAGTGTATTATCAGCCGTATGATTATTTGTCTGTAGTGGTCCTGCTGTTTCGTATATTCTAAATTGGTTTCGTTGTATTTGTCAATTAATAAGTTTATTTGTTGGGTTTTCCTGGTTTTTTGGTTAAACTATTTAACGTAGGTTTAGTTTGATATCGATTATTAGTAGTTACTGTAGTTAGTTTTTTTAATAAAATTGTAAGTCTAATTTTTTTTTAATTAATCTAATTAAGATTTAAGTCGTTTCTTTTAAATTATTTAGTTTAAGCTTGGTTATTATAGCATAGAGGATAGGTTGTAATATAGTTTCTTTTTTAATTGTTATAAATTCGTAATTCGTAGCTTTCTTTAGTTTTAAGTTAGTTTAAGTCCGTTTTTAAACTATTTTTTCAATGCCCTAAGTGAGTATACATCTATTAAATTCAAACGCAGAGCTCATTATGTTGATTTTTGAAGAGTTCCCTGGAATATCTTCCACATCTCATTTTTGAAGAGATCCCGCGAGATCGGGAACTATGTGATTAAAACCAAAAATTTGCCGGAAGTCACTATTCCACGCGAACGAAGTCGCGGGCAAAAGCTAGTCTTTACTATATTTATAATATTATTAGTGATAGTATGACATGCGCATGGGCCATTATCATTAGATACAACACTTAGTAAAGTCTCAAGGGACATAAAACAACGTGTTTCGTAAGGTGACCATATATACTGACCATGGTGTTCATATAGCCGATAGCGGGTTATAACGAAAACTCACGAGCTTTCATAGTCATAAAACAATATAAAAAAGTTATTGACAATAATTTATTCAATGTCACATAGAGCTAAGCTTTAAAATTTTGTAGAAAAGACTTGGTAGAGTTGTGAAAGTGTAGAGGTGAACAGCGTTTGTATAGTGTTCATAAAGGCACTGAGGCACATAATTAGAACATTAAAAGTATACCATACTATAGGTGTGAATCGTTAAAGATGTAGTAATTTCAAGTGATAATTGGAACTGAAAATATTATTTACGGCCAATCAAATTTCAGTGCAAATGTCCAAGTAACATACAGACACGCAATATAAGAATATATTAATTGTGTAAAATACTCTTATTTGCAGAAACAATAATTCAAAAAAGTTCCTATAGGTAAGTCACCAAGAACCCTATAATCGTTTAACTCCAAACTTAACCAACAACTGATATTAATTAGGGTAATCAAAGGATTTTAACATCACAATAAAACAGATATCAATATAATTCTCTTACTAACACCATAAGCTTAAATACTCCAACTACAAGCTTAATCTTTCGTTATCTCGTCAGTTATACCGATTCCACAAAACCGTAGTCACCGCCCGGCGCACGGTTCACATCAAAAACTATAAATTCGTACATTAACGTCTTTTCCGTATCTCTTATGGTGTATAGGCTCACTATGGGAAGTCGGGTGGGCGGCCCTAATCTACTGATTACAACAGCATTATCATACCCCAACCAAAGAGGTACACATAACTTTTCCATAAATACGTAATTTGCTTGAAACATATTCTATTCATACATTTTGTTTATTCAATATTTTATCGAGTGTGTCCCGGACCATAATCTAAGCTTATATCTCTACCCGTTAGAACTCGTATCTATTGAAATTAATTTATTTTTCGATCGTAAAATTTTTAAAATCACAAATGGAATTTCTTTTGATAACAGTGACAATGTTTAATACTTAGATACAGTGGTGTTTATTGTTGGGTATCGGATTCAAAAGGTGACGATAAGGATTAGAGGTATGAGAAGGGGCATCTATTCATTGTGCTAGTAGAGAACCGGGATAAGTAGCTAAGCTTACTTTAGTACAAACAAGTGAGAAACTAAATTCATATCAATTCCCTTTTTTTAGAGGAAGTAAATCATCCAAGGACTTCTCCCGTCTTGGGCGAACCGAGAGAGAGAGTCAGACTCTTACTGAATAAAAGCGACCTAGTTCTTATTCCTGCTTCGCTAGGCAGTCTGCAGCTCCGAATATAAATGCCCTTGCATTTTCGTAGAGCACGGATATGCAAGTGAGTCAGCTCAAGCGTAGTGATACCATTACCTCATAGAAAATCGACACTCGTTTTACTCCATGACCCATAAAAGCATCACGAAAGTTTACTCTAAACTATTCTCTTAAAGATTGTTACTTATTTGAAAATATTGTTTTACAAATATTATTTATTGAACATATGAATAGCAAGCAAAAATCAATTAGCAGATAATAAAACTTACCTTACCCACTTAATTAACACAATGCGTTCCAAAAATGGTATTTTACATCCATACATATAACTTGGTTTGTAAAGAGTATAGTTTGCTAGCCTGTCGAGTCGAAGGCAGCCGCAAACATCGTGCCCATGCGCATGCGCCGGCGCGCGAGTCATCGCTCCTTCAAGTGTTGACATTCGATTGTTTATTCGCCTCGTCAAAGTCACATAACAGTTGCACAGACTAATTACATATAAATACCGACATTTTTGTACATAAATGACGTACTGTGACCCTCAACTCTTAAGACCCTTTTGGTAGTTCCCCGTTTGAGGTTAAAGTACTTAAATAGGCGTTATAAAAATCTCATTAATAATTCAATAAAAATAAAGTAAGTGCAAATGTTAGCATACTCTTGTAAATCAACGGATGAAGGTAAATTGTGTTGAGAAATGTTTAAATTTGTGAACTTAATGATTCATAGGATATTGAAGGCTGACATTTTCCTTTTAGAAAATAAACCGTTAAATAGAAATTAAAAAATAAGATATTTAAAAGCCTTCTTCTGTATGTATTGATTTCTTTTTTAAAGCAAAAACATATAACAAAAAGA
Source organism: Spodoptera frugiperda (assembly GCF_023101765.2). Taxonomy (NCBI): domain Eukaryota; kingdom Metazoa; phylum Arthropoda; class Insecta; order Lepidoptera; family Noctuidae; genus Spodoptera; species Spodoptera frugiperda. The sequence continues at coordinate 4,630,581 of NC_064242.1, read as the reverse complement.
AAGGATTAGGTAGTTAACGCCTTATATACTCCCAGTCAAGTGGTTAAAATATAAGCATTCAAACTTTTCTCCGAACTGAGCTCGTTTGCATTCTCGCCTGTCATTAATCAAAGACATGGCTTGGAGTTCACTTCGATCTCTTGAATTAAAAGTTACAGAATAGCCTAGAAGTAAATGTGACTATCAACCGCGACTGGCGATGTCTGTCCCTGTAAGAGCCAGAATTCAAACGGCTTTCAGACCTTCCTACCCCCACAGGCGTTTCGACAGCTATTAATGTATCTGATTGTTGTAGTAAAAGTGAATGGCGACAGTTGACTTGACAATTTTAGACTGCACGGTTGGTGCGGTGGCTGGGCAACTGGCTGCCCCGCAACGGGTAGCGGGTTCGATTCCCGCACGGAGCAACTCTTTGTGTGATCCACAAATTGTTGTTTCGGGTCTGGGTGTCATGTGTATATGAACTTGTTTGTTTGTAAACGCACCCACGACACAGGAGAAAATCCTAATGTGGGGAAACGTTTAAAAAAAAATTACTTCAAAAAATTATACTAGCAAATACATTTTCATGTATAATAGGATTACACGCATACTGGTCCAATGACCTTGAGACTTCACAAAAATATTTCGTTTCAAAAACAACAAAATAAAAGCGAGATTTCCATTGTGTCACTATTTACTTACCATATAAGTCTTTATGTGAAATATTAAGTACACAAAGTCTGTCTTTCAAGGTCAAACCCCGGACTTTTGGATTAAAGAAACATATGGGAGAGAATAATCATAACTTTGTGTAAAGAAAGTAGCGTATTATGTATTTGTAAGGAAAGTTACGACAGTGTACCAAGAAGGTCTTATTTGTGGTTAACTTAAGACATACGTTTTTAAGCAAAAATAATATTCTGTTATTAGATTTAAGTACGATGACGTAAATAACTAAGTTGTTTTTGTAATAATTTATTTGGGATTTTGTAATCTAGTGATGTACCTATAATAATAGGATCAGTCATTGATGAAGGACCTGTCTAATTACCACGCTTACTCAATGCGGGTTGACGATTTCAAACATATAATTAGAAATTATAAGCCCAAGTCCCTCATGATGTTTTCCTTCGCCGTTTGTCAGTGGTGGTAGAAAGTATATATTATAAATAAATAATAAAATAAATATAACTCGGAAAAAGTGACATTGGTAACATTATATAATAGTAGTTTAAAATAGAATAAACCATGAAACAGTACTTACTTCTAATAAGTACACATTGGCGCCAAATCATTGAAATTATCAATATTACCACTTATACTGTACAAAACAAGACAGGTGCATAGAGACAGACATACTTAAATACGTAATCAGGGCCATTTACCACAATCCTAATTATCGACCCAGACAGAGTTAATCAGAAAATAGCAAAATCTAAATTAATCTAAGTGTGGGAGAGCCATGCTTCGGCACGAATGGGCCAGCTCGACCGGAGTGATATCACGGCCTCACAGAAAACTGACACTTGGGTTGTGTGGAGATATGTTACCAGAGCCCTATAATCCCCTTCCCAATTCCCGATTTCCCAACAACCCTTAAATTCCTAACCTCCAAAACGCCTGCAACACAATTGTAACGCATCTGATGTTGCGGGTGTCCATGGGCGGCGCCGATTGCTTGCTATCAGCTGATCCGTCTGCTCGTTTACTATAAAAAAAAGTACTTACGTACTGGAACAGATTTAGAACTATTCGTACTGACATTAATTCTAAACTGAAGAACTCTCCACGACAGAACTCGACATCGGCTCTTGAAATAGTGTACCGATTAAAGCGCTTCCATCTTTCTATGAATCCGAAGCATCGAGTGAAGATTTCCGTTCGATATAATGATGCAAAGGAAATAACTGTTCGATGACTTCAGACGGTGGTTCACAATAATTAGAATTACTTATCAATCAGTCGATATTTATTTAAACAAAACAATAATTTTATTATAACTTTCGTGAGACATACTAAATTAATTATTGTGTTATCGGCTTACTCACGTAATTGTTTGACGAGGAACTCGACTGGTTTCAAGCCATGCTAGAGGCTCATATTCATGCAACAGTTTAGATCAGATTTTCTTATTCATTATTATTATATTATATTACATTATTCATTCAAGTGATCAAAGATTCCAAAATAAGTTCGTTAATTAAATGCTTTTTTATTACAAATCATCTCTTTACTTTTCTTCAAATCGACACCCGCTAAGTATAAGTATGTATCTGCCAGATACACGAAATGGTTTTTATTGCATTTTTAGCTTCAACGTACCTGTATCTATCCAATAAAAAAATATCAAAAAAATTGTAACAGCCGAACATGGTTTTTTTCAGACGCATAAGTATTTATCTGAATTAGCTAGGAAATAAATACAACGTACAAATATGTAAGTTCCAGTTAAATAGTAGTACGCGGGGGGATCGAGACGCGGGGTGCGGGCATCTGCCGCTCGCTCAGTTCTTCGCGGTAACAGCGAGCGGCACGCGCGAGCGGTGCGTTATATTTTATTAATATAGTGAACGCTATAAATTCTTAGTATCGTTAAAGCAAAATGCAATTAAAAGGCGACAGAATCTCACCATGTCACCACCAAATGAGATTTATTCGTCACCTAGACAAGGTAAGTCCTAATGATAATTATTATGGAATTTTAGCCATTCCCGGTGCATAAGTGTGTATCTACGTAGTTACACATTTATACACTGGATTCAATTTTAATTGTAAAATGTATCTAGGCACTTAACTACTTATTCCATGGATATCGCGTAAAATATTCGATAAATAGTCCATTGAAAAAGTGTGGATGTGGCAGTTAGAGTATTTTGATACATTCTAAGACCGGAGTAAAATTATCTATGTGTTATAAAACAAAACCATAAACCTTTACAAACAAAATTTCCTTGTAAACATAAACTGTACTTAATTTTAAACTCAGTTACCAAATTTCAAACCATAAATCCTTAAAATGACAAAGATATGACAATTTATAATTTTTGCAATCTTAAATTCGCTCTCCTGTAAAATTTAACTTTTTCAGTTACTTACTTATACTTAGGACGTGTCGAAATGCTTTGATATTTTCGATCAATGTACCAAAATATTATCAAAATTAACTTGTCAAAAATCTTGTAACACCATCAATCGATGTTTGTATACACATTAGAAATGAGTCGGTTGTAAAATATTAAATGTGGTTTCCATGCACGTTATCTTCACGCGTCTACTTCCTCACTGCAATCTTAGTTAAATATTAGGAGGGTGATTCTTTAGAAAATTTTCCAACATTTTTCACCTTATGTGATCAAATTTTCCTTCTTGAAGTGATGAACTTATATCGAATCGGTCTTTCTTGTCTCGGCTTGACATAATCTTCAGTTAGACAGTGATTCTATGTACTAATCGTTACTCAATGCCTTAATCTGTCATAATTGATTTTTTATCTTTTGGAATTATAAATGATACTCGTATCGTCACGCCTTTTCCCCCGAAGGGGTAGGCGGAGGTGGACATTATGACATGTAATGCCATTGTAAAATGTACAGCCACATTTCAACCATTTTTGTTATAAGTCCGATGTAGTGTAGGGGGTGAGTCTATTTACCATATACTGGGCACAATTTCCATTTTCATTTTTGAAAAACCTAAAAATCAAAAAGTGCTTGCCCCAACCCGGCCATCAAACCACTCGACTAACGAGGCAGTGAGAATAATAGTTCATACAATAACATTTACCAACTAATATTTTAGGCCTCATGATAATATTAAGCGAATTTTCTAGAGAATCACACACCTACAATGAGTGAACGAACTTAACCTAAAACAGTTTTACTAGGAACGCAATCAGCAAATTAAATCATGTATGTTTTCGTTTTATCTAATCTTGAAAAGAAATGATGTCTTCAATGACTAAAGGAATTATTCAGCATAATTGATAATTATCATTTAGACAGAATTGAGCCTGAACTTAAGTGTTATCAGTGAGACAATGATTGTTGTAATCATTAGCGTCGATGGCTAGTACAGGGCAGTGCATTGGCCTCCTTAACGTAAGTGTAGCGCCGTAAACTTATCTCTCAACAAGAGGACATAATTGGACCTAATAAAATCCTGTACAAACACTTTATATACGATTCTCTATTATTAGTAACTTCAGTTTATCGTTTATCAACAGTTAGTATTGTAATCTTATTGTTTAGACGCCAGTACGTCAAGATAATAAAACATATTATTAGAAATAAACAAAATATAATTTTTAACTTTAATACTAAATACTAAGGTACATAATTAACTTTAAAATACTTTTTACACTAAGCGCCTGTTTCACCACCTTCATGTAGATATCATAGTGCCTGATAAACTATTGTGACAGATAGTGCATATAAATTACGTTCTTAATTCAAAGTTATCTGATACATAGCGGCTATTCAGACATTGTGAAACATGTCCTAGATGAACTACAACAAAGAGTCAAGTAATCTCTGTATGAAAAAAAAAACAAAAGAGAAACCCATCAAATTCATAAACAAAAGAGAATTTATTTCAAAATTTTGACGTCACAAATAGAATTTCGACCAATAATACACCGTAATACACAAATAATAAAATATAATTTCACTTTGTCTGTACATTTCACTTCCAGGTCGACGGGTAGTGGCATGCGAAGAACAAATTTCCTTACAAATCGTTATCGGAAATGGCGTGAAGTGAAGTTGTTTCGCTGGAAAACCCTTATCTTGCAACAGAAGGTATCCGAGTACATCGTCATCATATTAATACGGGCTTAGGGCTGGCAGAAGCTAAAGGAAAGGAGGATGCCAGTTTCTATGAAATCTGGTCCCACTTCCAATAGGTATGTGTGTTACATAATTGGATAGGTAATTTTGAGCTGAATAAAAGTTACTATGGTGCCAAGTTCCAAATCTTAGTCCGTTCACTGACCTATCCAATGATGTAACACACATAGCTATTGGAAGGTGGGGCCAGGATTTGCATCCTCCTTTATCGAAACATTAATTGCAACAGCCGCTAAGTACAGAACTATTGTGCCTACTGCACACATCCTTTTGGACTTCTGCATTAGATGGGTTTAGTATAATCTCTCATATGGCAAGTTGGTTGGAGATCGCATTTTTAAAGGTTTAGATTTATCAGAGAACGCCGCTGCTCATTCTCTGTCAAATATGCAATCCCTAACTTTGCTCATACGACACCCGTGTGAAGAATACGGTAATTTATTTAAGCAATCAGAATTAAATTAATTTCGTTTAATGATCTTTTTTGAGGAGGGGAAATCATCCAACGACTTCTCGCGAAGCTAAAGAGAGTGTCAGGCTCTTACTGACTAAATACCACCCTGTTCCTACTCCTGCTTTTCGAGCCGGAGCCTCAGTAAACCCGTAGGTAGTCCGCAGCTCCGATCGTTTAATGATCTACCGCTTAGACACCAGGTTTGAACGAACGAAGCTATTGCTTTGTAACTAACACTGTTTTCGCCAACCCTATAAACTTATGCCTAGAACTTTGAACCTGTTTAACATGACATAATGTAGTTGTCGCCTTCATCAGACCACAACATCTTCATAATAGTTCACATTATACAAAAAACAACATTTACAAATACGATGTTTTTGTTATCAGTAGATGTAGATAGAAATAATTATGTAATACCTACATTAAATAATACCTTTGCCGGCGAGAAGAAATAAAACAGAATACTGCTTCGTGTGTCTAGTGACCGCAAGGCCGACTTCGAGAAATATTGGCCAAACACAACAAGAAAAAAAAAGTTTTCCAAAATTCTCAGTACCAATATATCAGTGATCGAGGTTACTTGGTTCTTCAGTAAATACTGTAAGCTAAAGAAAAAGGACATAAAATAAAGAAAATATTCATAACATACAACGACTAACATACATTTTCCAATCCTACCACTGCCTTAAACTTTAACAGTAAACAATACAATAAGATCCAAAACTTTTTAATAAATAAATAAGGAAGGGCCTTTAAAGCCTGTAGCCTTAAATCTCACGACACTGGCCTGGCCATCATTATACTCCTTGTAACAATTACCATGTAACTGCGAAACCAATATCACTCAATAAACTTCGATGACCAATAAAGAGTAATTTGGGGAAAGTCGGATGTAATTGTATGTTATAGTATCGTGTCCTTGACGCCTTTAATTGGAATCAAGTGACTTAATTACTGGGAGAAAAACATGGACGACATATGTGACGACATGGTTGAACACAAATTAGGTTATTTGGGAAGTATTTTGATACCCATAATTATAAAGGCAAGTAAAAATATTAATCAAGTGCAAGAAACTAAAATATCTTAAACCTTTCCACATTCCACGACATAAATAATCCCATTGGACGGTATTCGTTGAGGTGACTCGACTAGTTTCAAGCTACGCTGAGGGCCCATAATCATGCTTACCCTCATATTAATTTATTATGTCTTACATTAGTTATAACTATTCCTACATTGGCGAGTTTTTGAACAAATACTCAGAATGAATAATAAATACTAAATATTTATCCGTTTTTACTCAGTATTTATACATTTTGAGTATTTATCCAAAACATCGTCCAACCTTTATCACAAAAACGTCAATCGTACATACTTTTTGCAATAAACTCAGACGTAACCAACTCATAGAAAAAAAAAGCAAAACAGTAACCATTGACCTCTATAACACCTATTAAATCAAAACACACAAATACACAGCACACAAACACTAACCAATATCTAATTAAAATATAAAAACCACTCTTACATACATAGCAATGTTTACATAAAACAATTCACTTTAGTCGAGTGTGTTGGACACAGCTTAACAGAAGTTGAACAAATATAATTGAAAAACAGGAAATCGTAGACAAAAACTAGAATACATAGTAGCTCAATTGTAAGCTCTTCTAGTGCTTAGACAAGGCGCAAATCTTAATGTGGCTAAAACATGTTGTAGAGAGTACTTCTGAGTGTACTGAGTGACCAGTCACGCACTTGTACAACGGAGTTTATAAAGACTAACTGTTGTCGCGGCGTTTCCTCTGTTATTCTAGGTACGTTACTGTAATATTGGGTTTTTAAAAGGAAATATTTTGCAAATAGTTTTGGCATCTTGTTCTAATATAAATAAGACTACTACCTATGGTTACTTTTCTGTGAGGATGTTTAGATTTATAATAAGATTATGTAAAGGCTGGGTAATTTTCTGCGACTTCAATTTTTTAAAGGATACCACCAGTTTAAGCTGCCTATTGTGTTGTTTTGAAAATTACATTATTAGGTAGTTTCCTCAGTTAAAAATAAATTGTTTAAACTTTTCAATACAATAAAATATTAAAAAACAATCAGAATTTCATTCACTGATTTGATGATCTAATTAATTTTCGATATTTTCTAGAAATAAGTCTGCTATTTGACGTAAAAATCGAAGACGTCATAATGCATTATTTCATACAAAATTTATAGAAAATATAGTGTCTGATGTTGCGAAAAAACAACATTACATGTTAAAACAACAAGTAAAAAAAATACCTTGACATAATACGTCTCGTCTGAAACAAACTTGTAAAAGTAAAAATATCTTGTTATATTTTTCTTACGCAACGTCTGCCTATAAAAGGCAGAATAATAACGTCTATGAAGTAATATTGCTTTGTTTTCGGAGACAGGTTCCAGCCGGCCCCATTGTTTCACTCAGGACCCGTGATTTTTATATCGAAATCAGAAGAAATAGGAAAAAACATCGTAAGGATTTCCGTACACCTCCTATCAAAGGTACGTTGCGTTAAATTAGACCAGATAATGATCTTCAAAGTCAACATTGTTTATCTAACATGTAAAAGTAAGTTTTTCGCGAAAGTTTTGATATACTTTCAGATATAAATAAGGCTTCAAAGTTAGAAGTGTAGACGTAAAAAGTTTACGACTTTTTCATGTAGGCATATAAGCATCCGGAGCTGCGGACTACCTAGCGGGTTTACCGGGGCTCCGGCTCGACGGGCAGGAATAGGAACGGGGTGGTTTTTAGTCAGTAAGAGTCTGACACTCCCTCTCGCCTCGCCCAAGGCGGGAGAAGTCATTGGATGATTTTCCACCCTAAAAAAAAAAGGCATATAAGCATGTTTTGTCTTAAAAAAATATACAAGTTGGAAAACTAAAACAAGTGTTATATAATACTCAAAACTTGTGGCAATTCTACAAAAAATATTTTTTCAAATAAAGTTTGTATCATTATTATAGAAACATATTGGAAGTTCTTAAATGACTCATCGGATATGAAAATATCAAAATATATAAGTAGTTGAGAAAAGGAAATCGTATCGATTAATTACAAATTACTTACAGACACAAGTGCTTACAAATACAGACAGATACTTAATTGTAAAACAATTTAGGATGTCAATATTAAACAACTAGTTCAAGTAGCTCTCACGTAACCTAAATGTAAACGAACAATGTTAGGTGAACCCCCTTTAAATAATAATTTAATTTTAAGTATATTATTGCTTGTTATCTTTCATTATCAACTATCGCTACATAATATTATGAAGTGTTTCGTCATGGTATAGTGAAGTGTTTGTTTATCAAAACGCTATAAACTATGAATCTCCTGAGCAGATTTTCATCAGAATTTCCCAAATGCTTAAAATGATTGTGAAAGAGTAAACAATTTATTAAAGATAATGAAACTAAAGCTATTAAATGAAGTCTACCAATTTTTGTTAATTATCAATTGACCAAAATCATAATAAAATTTAAAAACATGTTTGTTTGTTCATCTGCTTAGTGCTAGCTAAGCATCTTTTTACATATTATAGATAAAATTCTGGACAAATCTTAAAGTAGTTTAGTTTAATAATAGAGCAGGAAGGTAAAACCTGGGACAAATGCTACCTAGTCCATCTACTTATAGATACGCAAATGGTCTGATAGTATAATTTCTAAGTGGCGCTTAATAAGAAGTGTTGAGGATATCAAAGTTATCTATATACGCGTTATTGTAGAGTAGGTATTCCTAGAAAAGAGGTGTGTTGTAATTTGTAACATAATTTCATAATTAATCACGGTTTTCCGCCGTGTTTTAATGTCAAGTGTTCAATAGAGGAACAACAAAACTGGGTAATTAGATTATAGAGTGTTCATTTATCTATCGATCTAAATTATTAGGTAGAACATAGGACTTTGGATTTAACTCCCTTTTTTTTAAGGTAGGGTAATCATACAATAATTTCTCTCGCCTTGGGCGCGGCGAGAGGGAGTGTCAGACTCTTACTGACTAAAAACAAACCCGTTCCTACTCCTGCTTTTCGAGCCGGAGCCCCGGTAAACCCCTATATAGTCCGCAGCTTCGGATCAGGCGTCAGCCTTACTGAGCCCCATCTGTGGTGGTTTAATGGCTCTTTGACGCGCCGCGCACACCGGTCTGGTTCTGCTCGGGCAGCGAGCTACCCTTGCTCGCCGTTCGCGGACCCGCACTTATGGTGGCCGGAGATCGTCGTGCGGTCCCTGACGCCCGAAGTGTCTCTTGCGACGGCTGGCGCGTGAGGAATTTTAAAGCCCTGAATTAGAATCTCGTTTCGACAAAAATATGTGTGTAGGTTCAACACCTAATAACACCATACTCGAGACTATTAGCAGTAGAAATCGTCAGTCGCACTTGCGACCACACCTGGCACACACGACAGCTCATTAAACCACTCTATTAAAAATTAATCCATCATCAAACTCACAACACTACACTAAAAAGTCATAAAAAATAAATTTTGACCCAAATCCACTATCTCAGTGCCATAAACCGTAGGTGTTGACGCAAAAACCAATTAATATTAAATAATTAGTTCGGTAAGCAGCGCACGCGCCGATCGTCAATCAGTTTATGATTGAAGTATTTAGAACGCATGTGTTAAACGGTGGAGGTTTTAATAAGATATTTAGAGTCTAGATTTGTCTTATTATATTATTCGTGATCGTTTAGTATAGCTAATGAATGTGCAGAATACTTAATTTCGGAATATAATGATTAAGTAACCATACTCAGTTGGCAAACAAAGGTAGTGCTGGATTGATGTGGTGGAAGTGGATGTTAGCTAGCTATTGGCGAAGAACTGCCAAGAACCAACCTTTTATCAGCTATCTACTTAAGGTTATTGAGTCAAGTGTTATGTTTTTCGGTTTACTCACGTAACTGTTTGACGAGGAACTCGACTAGTTTCAAGCTATTCTAGAGTCATTTCCATAAACACTCCTGCTGCTCATGCAGTATTCCGCAACAAAACGTCGTGTGTTGAACGTGCGAACTGTCGCGCTACTACTCCAGCGTAATGCGTATGTAAGCCGAAAACGTAATAATATACATATTAGGAGTATGTCTCACCACAAGTAATACAAGTAAATTAAAATAAGACCCCAAATTTGAACACAAACAATAATCTCCAATAACCGCAACCATTTAATTAGTACACACAAAACGTTATCCACGCAATACTCCACAATATCAATACATAAAACGATAATGTTCATGTCTGAATGTTTATTTCACTCACGTAAGTATTGCGAGCACTGTGGTCCGGTTTATAGCTACGTTACAACAGATGATGAGCTGACTTAGAATATTAAATAGTGGAATTTAACGCTATAATCAAAGGACTTGGTAGACTAAGAATAACATACAGGAGTATGTTATTTGTGTTTTGGATTGGAAACAAAACTTCGCTTTGGTGGTAGTGCTAAAAAATACGATTTACTCACGTAAATTAATGGTGGAAAGATCTACTAATTTCAAGTCACAGAGGGACTCTTTATCGCCAAAAATTACTATAAGGATAATCTGTTGTCGTACACTCTATTATTTTATTTATTTATTTATTTTATTAAAAGGTACATGTTATGAACTTATAAACTAGTATACAGTCCGACAAAACTATATATGTAGTTTGTCTGTCGGATCCAAAAGGTATATATTAGATAAATATTATGTATTAGTGGTAAATGTTTACACAGAAGTATAATGTTTAGTAAATATATATAATATGTAGTATAATATGTGTAGTATAATAAGTTTTATACAATAATATATATATTTATTTTTATATATCTAATCGATTTCTATTATTTTTAGCATTTGGTTATTCATTATATCTTCGGTAAGATCGTTTATGATTGTCGTATCTTGTTTCTCCCTTGGTAGACAAGACCCAATGATATTTGCATAACAAACAAACATTGAAATAGTAACGAATTATTTATAAAATAAAAGATTGTTTAAACGTTATTCTATTAAACAAAGAATTGATTTCTTTCCTCCATTGTGATCTAACACACAAATTAAAATTAAATTATACAAAACACATTATGGATGTCCGCACAGTCCCATTGTGTACTATCAATAAATTGCTTCAAAATAGTTTTAACCACAATCCGACCACAACAGCTGAATCTGTATAAACTGAGCATTAACGCGGTCCGTTCATCTGCCACTATTAATTTAAAAGAGAAGCGACAATTAGTGAAAATATATTAGAGAGGGGAACCCAAAATCGAGAACTAATCGATTTACCTACATCATCGATTGCATTCATCACTCCCCCCTATCACAGAGCCGTCGAATGACCAACACTGTCACCCCAGTATATCATAAATAGGAAACGCATAATTCTCGACCAAATTGCTCTATTTCCGTACAAAATCGACGACTCAATTCGACATGGTATGGACAATGGATTTTGATCCGTATTTATAGAAGTTTAAAGTCAGTAATTTGTTAAAGGGTTATTTATCGTAGCGAAGATTTTAGTAGTGCAAAATATGAAACTTATTCATCACCGTTTGAATATTGTAAAGGGGTTTTCATCAAGAACTTTGTTTTTAATTAGAGCAACACCAAGAACGTGGCAGTTTTTCACATTTAATTTTTGGCGGTATTCGTAGTAGGTGCTTTGGCAATTGCTACAATGAATTCAATTTCGCTCAAAAAATGCATTAAAATAGTTCAAATTCACCATGAAAATGGTCGTTCTGTTAAAGTTACATTTCGTAAAATTCGTGATATTTTTGGGCAACATAATCGTCCTTCTGAGATCGCTATCAAGAATTTTGTCGCGAAATTTGAGTCGACAGGCTCGGTACAAAATGTGCCAACACCAACACGTGTTCGACCGGGTCGTTCAACAGAAAACATCGCTGCCGTGAGCCACAGTGTTGAAGAAGATCAAAAGTTATCAATTTCACGACGTTCTCAACAATTGGGGTTATCCAAAAGCACAACATGGCGAATTTTGCGAAAGGATTTGGCTTTGAAGCCTTACAAGATTCAACTGGTGCAGGAATTGAAGCTGACCGACCATTCAAATCGCCGTAGATTTGCTCAGAACAACCTGCTGGTTTTTTCTCAAAAAATAATTTTCCAGACGAAGCACATTTTCATTTGTCAATAAGCAAAATTGCCGCATTTGGGCTTCTGAATATCCTAAAGCAATTATTGAGAAGTCTTTGCATGCTCACCGTGTCACTGTGTGGTGTGCTATGTGGTCTGGAGGTGTGATTGTTAGGAAAGTGATTAAAAAATTTGATGAAAGAATCAACATCTATCAGCGTGGTCCTGGTGGACATTTGTGAGATATAATTTTTCATTAATAATTGCCGAACTTTTCTCTTTTTAATACAATAAAAATTTTATTCAGTTTCCACCAAATTCTTTATTTTATTTTGTTTTAAAAAACAAAGTTCTTGTTGAAATACCCTGTACTAAACAAAAGAAAGTCAAATTAAAGTAAGTAATGAAGATTAACTAAACAATCAATCTAAATTAATCTAAAACGTAGTTTCATTTAGCCATTAATAACAACAATATATTTTAGAAGGTTAATTACTACATTATTTATAGGTGTCAAGAAAGGGATCCGCTTAACTAATGATACCACCTTTGCTTGACAAATCGTATAAATACAAATGGTATAATAATTTTATAACAATGAAAACTTTCACCATCTGTCCGGAGTATTTGTAAAGAAATCTTTTTGCCACGTGTCCTGTCAAATGGTATGTATTGAATAAATCTTATTATGATTGCCACAATACGTGTCAAATGGGCAATAATTCTTTGGTATTGTGGTCAATCGGATGGACACTATTCCGGAATAGACGTGGAATTTTCCAAATCATTAAATTTTATTTTCGAACTTCATCGAATTTTGGGGTTGCGGTTATATCGAATGGACAATGAGAGGTATTAAAGGTATTATTAACGTCAAAATATTGAACGTTAGTTAAGTTTATTTAGTTAAATCCTGACATGATTATCTCTGAGCTTCCTGCTTAACGATTGCTTTATCATTTGTGCGAAATATATTGTCGTATCAAAGGCTTAACTTAATCGCATCACTCATTCAAATGTCAATAATGGAACATCGTATACATTTTAATTGACTACCAAAAATAAAGTAGGTAAGTACGCGTGCACTAAACAAACCTTGATAGTACTGTTTTTGTTTTTCGTGAATACTTATAATAAAAAGTGCCGCTTGTCTAGACTTGTATAGTTGATTAGGTAACCCCGTAGGTGATGATCTAGTTCAGTTACTAAGCCGAAGTATTTTAGCCTGGTCATGATACAAAGCCTTTATGGCTTTTTATTAACATAAATAAACCTCTTGTCCTCGTGCCGACATCTTTGTGGCTATTCTAAGAAGTATTGCTGTTGTATAAGCGTACCATGTATATTTTCCTTAGACGCCTGCACATCAAGCTATGCTAAACATTCAAATATCGTCACAAGATTTTCAACTTTATAACAAAACGTTAGAGTCGATAATCAATGAAAGCATTTCAAAGATTAGAGTTGGTATACGTGGTAACGTCTGTACGTAGCATCCAAATGTATTGAGTACAATCGCAATAAAAACTGAAGATAAATGAACGTGTATGTAAATAAAAAAGCATAATTACTAAGTGTGTCATACGACACTGACCTCGGTAGCTTAAAACAAAAAATCGTCGCGTAAGACAAAATGTACCAGGTGTACCTAAAAGTTTTATTTGTCAATCACACTCAAAAATCAACTTTATTACTCTAATTAAAGAGAACAATTTCAACAAAAAAACATTAAAAGGTGACACCAACCGATAGCTAAGCCAGGTGCTTCAAAAATGGCTAATTTCCTCGGTACACAAGTGTCTCGTCTAATTAATTGACTATTTTATTTGTTAATCACGTACTTGTTAGGTGTTCATTGTGCCATTATGATGTAGAGCTCGTCTTTGTGTGGCGCAAAAAGTGTGGCTCATAATAGACGCAGGCTGTAATCAATTGGCAGACAGCGTGCCGCGAGTGTTGCTAACTAATCTAGGTGACGTGGACGTGGAACGTGGAGTTACGAAGTGTATTTTATATGAAGGACGCAATTTCTAGGCTGTTGTTGTTAGAATATTTTATTTAGTCTTGTAGTGGTCTAAGTTTCGTGTAGGATTAGTCTGGGAAATAAGGTAAAACGTCTGGTTTTGTTTGTTATAAGTTCGCTTCTAAATAGAGAATTTAAAAATAAGTTAAATTGTTACTAAATTAACTTCAATATTTTTAATTTTATTCAGGAATCGTCCATGTTTATGAACAAATCACGAAACAACAAAATAATCATAAAAATCAATCTAATCAAAATAATCATTCTAAATTCACGAGATATTTTTCTAAATGAGTAATAATTATTTCAAGTGTATACAAAAAAAAATACTTTAAAATTTCATTTACTGTCAATATTTGTAGTTACATAATAAGTACAAAAATAACCAAGTTTCCTTTAAAGCGGAATAATGAGCTAATTTTTTATTGATGAAGTACGAGTACCTGCATATCAAGTCCACAATCCAGTTTTTGACACAAGTAACGGGGTTTGACATCGTGTCAACACAAAAAAGGTGTTGACTTATGATAATTAAAGTCAACCAATTAACTAGTTCGGAAACTTTAAGACATGAGCTTTCTTCCCCTAATATTTTGTCAAAAGTTTTTTAAGAACTGAGTGATAATTTAACCCAGGTTTGAAAACAACAGAAATAGCATCGCATCATTAGTTTATTGTCATCCAGTCTGATAGCCATCAGCCGTACTAGTAAACCAAAAATAGAAATAAAATCCTCTTAAACATTACCAGAGAAAACTAGAACAAAACAGTAGTAAACACTCTTTAATTACTCAACTAATAAACAAAACCATAGCAGCATTTCTAGGGCAAACAAAAACAAACCAAAATCCATAAAGCACAATCAAAGTCACATCCGAATCAGATTAATTGCACCATTAAATCCTTGAGTACACATAACCTCCACACGTTTCCTTGTTCGTACTCGTACAATTTGAAATTTAAATCCACTCCTAATTACATTGTAACTCCTAGACAGAACATCTGGGCGACCCAAGGTCTGGGAATTGAGGAAACACGACCGAAGACCTTATAAAAAAACTGGTGTACTATTAATAAGTATATGATTTCTCTATCATTAGATAAGTCGCGAAAAAAATACTCGTATATAGTACAAATATAATGTTCGACAAAAAAACATCATCGAACAAAAAGTAATGAGCGGACAAACTAGAACGACTTCCTTGTCAACAAACAGTTATTTTATTTAAATTTATTACTTGTTTGTTCGTTACAAAAACTTCGTACTGATAAGTGGGTACAGATTGATATTAAGTGCCTTATTATTATGGGGCAATAAGGTCGATAATTATAAGTTGAGAGTTGCTAGTGCGGAGTACGAGTATGTATGATTAGGAGTCGCATCCATATAATTATCGTATTGATATTATAAAACGCGGTTAGTCGTAACAGTTAGTGCCGTTAAGTAACCCAAGGCACCGTAATGTAATCAGTTAACTAAAACCTAGTGAAATACTTTTTTTGTGACTACGATTATGATTGAACCTCTTTAGCTTTAAACACTCACGATATATTTCTTTTCGGAAGGCTAATCTCAATTTTTAACGGTTTAGATAAAACTTATCAAAATTGTTTAAAGAAAAAAATATATATTAATGAATACGCCATTAAATATTCAATATGCAACGAATTGATTCGACCGTTGACTTGTAATTTGTAAATCAATGTGATAAGACTTATACAATGCTAATTGACTCATCTATCGCATAGTTGCTATCTATAACTGAAATTTATGAATTTTGTATCCTAACAATATCTTGTTCACCAGCGTATGCTTTAAAAAAATACAAAACCGACTTTGTACTAAGTATTCAAAGATTTTCGTAATCAGAAAACCCAACTGTACTTAGTAATATTACTGCTAAGCAATAAATCATAAAAGCATTCATACTTATTGACTTTAAATTCTAGTGAAGCAAAACATATTCACAGATTATAAGCACATAAACAATAAATAACGATAAAATTTGAATCTGAATAGCAAACCACAAGCTCTTATCTACAATGTCCATAAACATTGCACGAACCGCTAAACGAATCTCTTTTAAAATAACTTTAAAATTCATTTTTGTATGTCATTTTCCATTCTATGGCTCATAGTCAACACTTACATGGCATTAAAATCGATCGTAATGTGAATTCTTCATGTATTTTTGATTCACAAACAATATAATACCAATTTTATATGAATGGGAACAAAACGTTACCTACAAAAAGCATTTTAAACAAATGATACTTAACCTATATCGGAAACACAAAGAAAACACGAATATAAGCTTGTAAAATGTGAAGTAATTGAGGAAACCGAACCGCCTACATATACAAGCGGAATATGTATAAATTTTCTCGCATGTCAAAAAGCAAAGATCAACGACTGATATGAAAATCAATAAAGATATAATGACGACATTATTATACGTTGTAAACAAACATTTGCACATGAATTGTATGTTTCTCACATAAATCAATACACAGCTTTCTTTATCTGTCAAGAACACTGACAACTTACTTTTGTGAAAAGTTAGTATAGACGAAGTTTATTGGTATACTCGTGTGTTATCTACGGTGATTTAACGAGAAATATTGTGATTTATCAATAGAATAGTGAACTGTTTATTCGCGAAGTTTATTGAGAAAACTGTTTCTGTTATAATATTATTATACTACAATCGAATAGTAAAGAATAAGAAATACAACGATAGAGAACGAATGGAAAATATTAATAAAATGTTACGTTTTATAACTCAATCGTGCATATTTGAGCCTATCTCCAAAACTAGAAATGTGACGTATACATATTACTAACTCAATATACCCAGAAGTAGCGAATTGTTAAACAAACATAAATTAAAGCATTGAATGAAATTCAGATTTATATGAGAATTAAATCCACAAAATAACCCATAAGCTATTGCTAACTTAAACTGCTATCGTATATTCCAGTTTAAAAAATCTACCAAACAACAACCGAGAAAATCTAAACCAACTCAACAAACGTCTAGTATAAAAACCAGTACATTATTAAAAACATCGTCGACGCTCTCCATAATAGCCACACGATTCATTAGCTCCCCCAAGTGAAGAATTAAAATTGATTGATAGGTGACATAAAAATTTAACGTCGCGGCTTGAATGCGTATCAATCAGTCGTTTCGTCGGCTGTCTCATTGACTAGATATGACTTATACTTCGGAGCCTTTTATGCTGTAAACACCTTTACTTACTGGACTTAACGATGACAGTTTTATATACGAGCTTGTCTAGTCTGGTGGCCATCTTGAGACGGTTTGGGAGGCTAGTGAATTGTTAGATACATTCTTGTTGAAATATAGACGTTTTTGTGTCTTTTAATCGAATGCTAGCTTCTGCCCGCGTTCCTATAGAATTGAAAGTACCCTATGTGTTATTCTGGACTATAATCTCCCCTTGTTCCAAATTTCATCCTGATTCCTTTAGCCATTTTGACGTGATTGAGTAACAAACATACACAAAAACGCACAAACTTTCGCATTAGTATTATTAGAAAGATAAAAAAAATAGTTCGATTGTCCAGTCGATTTCCAAAATATAGTTTATTTACTACGTCGTAAGAGGCACCTTTAAACTTTATAATACAGGCTGGCAATAAAATCGGACGAGCTGTAAACATCGCCATCATAATTCAAGTAAAAATATTCGCTCTAGTGTCAGCAGAAAAATACATTCAGCCAGCGATTGCTTTCCTAAAAATAGTCTCACTACTTTTATGAATGGCGAAGGTTCTTCGAAATGTTTGGGTGTTTGTTACACAATCATACTAAAATAGGTGAATGGATCTAGACATAAATCTGAAATAGTTCGTGGGCAACTTTTTATTCACGACAAACTAAATAAATCTGAAGGGAAGTAACAGTGACTCACTCTTTCATTTTCTTTTATTTTTAACGTTTCCACCAAGATTACTTACTATTTGGTTTCACTGATTGACAAAGTCACCGAATTACACATAGGTATTTTCTGGACAGTCTTTACTCACAAGAAAATTACCAGCCAGTTCCATAAAATCTATACGAACATAGTCGCGAACCACAGTTAGTATTTTATAGCACTAACAGTAAAGGAATAGCCAAACTTTTCTCAGGTGCGTGGAACAAATAAGAACTTACCCACTTACAATGTAAGACGCGGCCACCGCTGTAAATATAACTGGGGTTGTTTTCCTAAAACTAAGTCTTAGTTTTCGTCTGTGTGGAGTCTTATTTGTGTGACTTACATGGCTTAGGTAAACCTCAAAAGGTGAGGTAAAATAGTGCACTTATTCTTAGCCTGTGTTAAGAAGAACCGTGTCTACAATAATACTTTTTTTATGACATAACCTAGTACACGAGCAGACAGATCATCAAGTTTGATGTCATCATATCGATGGTAAGCAATCGACGCCGCCTATGTCAAAGACAATTTTAATTTATTTTATTTACACAGATGATAATCTACTCCACCTTGCACAAGACCACAAACATATTTCATTGATTTCAACTCATAGAAACTTCCATAAAAATCGGTGATATCTCGTTAATCATAATCAAACGTGGTCGTAAAAAATCCAGGGACGTCACAATCGCAAGTCAGCATTTAGCAGGTGCTCGCTTCCCAAACAAATCATGTTATGGCGCGTATGATTCGATTTTCGAAATATTCAACGTCGTATTTTTGTTTTTATTTGTCGCCGGTAACAAATTTCCTATTTTTCAGCCAGTGTCTCGTTATTTTTGGATGATATTCTTTTTTTATTTGCTATTGTTTTTCACCTGTGTTATTTTATGGAATATGTGACAAATAACCAGACGAGTCACCTGATAGTCAGCGATCAGCGCCTCCCATGGACACCCGTAACACCAGAAAAGTAAAAGGTGCGCTGCCGGCCTTTTAAAAAGTTATCTAAGTGTAAACAACGGCTTAATAAGATATATTAAGCCGTTGTTTTTATTACTATATCTGAAAAGCATAGAACTGTAGAAAAACGTTTTGATATTATTTGGCCTTCATTGGTTACTGAAAAATATTTTTCATTTTTATTTTCTTATAGAAGCCACGTATGTACCTTCATAATCCATTTAGTACCTAAGTTATCATTAACAGGAAACAAAGATTTATTTTCAAAGATATGTTCAAAATCAAGAAATAATTGTTCATTTAGATATAAAAACATAATATTAAGTTTATTTCCCTGACACAAATTGAGGAATGAAGTAATAATCGAAAGCGGTACTGTCAGCGTTTTTCATAAATGAACAGAGCTACGAACAAAATGTACGCGATACAATTCCCGATTCGCGGTCGGCATAAATTGAATTCGTATGCGATGAACCTGCAAAACCACAGATGAGTTAAAAATGGAGTACCTATACTGGGGTGATAGGTAAGTTAAACTATTACCACATCAGAATTTAACTTTCCATTACTTGTTTTTAGAACACAGTCATTTTAATTATAGAATTGACTTTTACTAGCAGCAAAAGGAGGAATTAGTCAAAACTTGGGAACTCCGTTTATTATTTAAGCCTTGCCCAGGCGATTCAATTGCTAACTGGGTCTCTTATACAATTCTACGGCCCTATTTGAATTTATTTTCGTTAAATGCCTCTTGAAGTAGAATTTACATTTTCATAAGGAATCTTTTAATTAAATCTTAGTTGAAACCATTTCATTTTCAATTTCAATAAATAGACTTAAAGACTTAATATACAGGCATTTAAAAACTAAATAAAGTAAATTATTATTTTAGAAACGTACTAGCAATAGTTTTACTAGCCAGCGAAAAGCAGAAGTAGGAACGGGGTGGATTTTAGTCAGCAAGAGTCTGACAGTCCCTCTCGCCTCGCCCAAGGCGGGAGAAGTCATTGAATAATTTCCACCCATAAAAAATAATAAAAAAGGCGTTGTTTCATATCGGGTGTTTATGAAACCCTGGTATCTCTTCGGTCGAATCAACCCATTAGTGACAAATCATGGTTCTCCCACATGAAAAAAGAAGTAAATAATTTCAGGCGACAGCTAATCATAAAATATTTTATCATGTACAATGATGTCATGCAAGTCATTCCCCTACGCAAAAGAAAATTATGAATGAACATGACCGAGGGATGCCTATTGCCTACGTCACAAGCGTTGGCATCACGCCAGTACCTTCAATATGTGGGTAGACAAATATAGCCAAATATCAAAGGTCAAGAAATTAAATGTGATGACCTTTCAAGTGGCAAGTTTAGCGCAAACTATTTGCAGTTAAAGCTATCGCGTTGATTTCGCAGAACGAAACAGTTTGGCAAATTGTTCTCGAAATTTCTCTAACATTGCAGATGTTTTATCTTGATTATTGTTTAGAAACTGTTTTGTTGTTAAGTAAATTGTATGCTCCTATATTTTTTTCTTCTACATTGAGTAACCTTATCTGTCAGTACATATTTATTTACTCGCGTAACGGAATGAAAATGAAATCTTCGGTCGGGTTATATGCCTCTAATTCTCAAAAACTAGACAATTTTGGAGCTTGACTCCTCACGGTTTTAAAACTGTGTAATATCATTACGATTATATGATTCTCATGACAAAAAGCCATGAAATCAGTTAATTTCGATTTATTTTTTTAAAATTTTTCTTTTGATGTCTTTAGGAACACTTCAAGTTATTTAATAACTACTTAGAAAGATAGGAAACCTGAATTCAACTATTGTATCGTCTAAATAACACAAAAATGCTATATTTTCTCAGAAAAACAAACTATAGAATGAGAGTAACAAAATAACTGGAGGAAATAAAGTGCTACGAGAATTCGTAGCACACCTACTACGAACTAATTTTATGATCTACGTGAATTCTGTGCTTCCAATTTCTACGGATTGCTAGTGAATTTAGCATTTTTTTATATTCTTTGTTGTTATTACACATAAATTCAGTCGAGAGAGATTCAGTCAGAGTCTCTCTCGCCTCGCTGGGGCAAAATGACTTCTCTCGCTTTGAGTGAGGCGAGAGGGAGTGTCAGACTCTTACTGACTAAAAACCACTCCGTTCCTACTCCTGTTCTTTGAGCCGGAGCCCCGGTAAACCCGCTAGGTAGTCCGCAGCTCCAGACTATAGATAAAAAATCGTTATTTTCTATTAACTAAACAAATATTACGAAGGACATATTGCTAATCAGTTAGGTTTGTGAGACCTAGACTAGACTAGACTACTAGAATCATTCAATTAATCATTCCAATCAAAGTCTTACGCAACTTGAACTTCGCAAAACATGGTTTCTGACGTTCATGGTAAAATTTTGGCTGACAGCCAAATGTTGTGGTTAGGCTTGTCTGCTCCTAACAATTTTGCCAAAGGTTAAGGGTGACAAAAATAATGTTACCAACTACTTTCATTACAAATAGACATTTAGGAATGGACGTGACTTGTGGACTGTGGGCTGTGGGCGTTTGTCCAATGGACCGTTGCAGATATTCGGATATTTATCTACTACAGTCGATGTTCTTTGTGAAAGACGACGAGAGTTTTTTGGGATATTTTGTCTTTTTACGTCTTCGTTTATGATTGTTCGTTTAGTGTAAGCGTTTTTAGGTCAGTTCTTGACACATTTGTTTCTGTTTACACATTTTTATTTTTTGCATTACTAGATTTTTTGTACGTTTTCCATTAGTTCACTTAGGGAAATTGTTCACATAGAATTATTTGAGATTTTCTTGCATCTTTATCAAACAACAGGCGGCTGGCAATTGACAAATGCATCTTGTTTAGAAACAATAAAACCTATCTACGAAGCGACAACATTAAATGCGCCTGTCGTTTTTGACGAATGCATGCATTCGTCAATTGACGCATAGTGGACAGTTGCCCTTACTTCTGTTAGAGAATCCGAAGTATCAATATAAATAACTTGACCCCCTAATAACACAAGAATTCCAATTAGCTAATAGAGACATTGAATCACACGAAGGAATTAATACTAAAATAAATAAATAACATTGTTTACTCTCGCAGTAGTACACACAAGACGTGCGAGCACACGCACTAAAATGTTTACGATACAATAAAATATCTAAGCGACGGTTTCATTAATACATCAGCTATATTTACTACATTATGTATGTGTGTACAAACATATGACAAATAATTGAAAGCTATACAAACACCCAATAACCATACAGACAAACACATAGACAACTCTTATTATTATTTAAACCCTTTGTCGACACAATTTTTAGCGTGATGACTGCGCCGACTTAGGAGTCTCAAATTTGTTTCACGGGACAGCGGAAAGTATCGTTGAACTTGATTCTAAAATTTCCGTTTTCAGTATGAAAATGTAACCTAATTTTCTAAAGGTTTTATTTTATACCCGTGCTTATGTAGGTACTACATACTACTATAGCTATTTCATAGTAAATAGGTCTAATTCCTTCGAGAAAATTCCATCGGTTCTTCTTAGTAAATATCTTAAATTGATAGATAGGCAAAGGGTAGCCTAAACTGGGTCTAGGAGGATTAAATTTTTGCTCTGACATTCCTCGGATTACGTAGGTGAGTACTAAGAAAGGAATCCTCTAAATTCCCAAAGGAATGGCAATTCCCGAAGATGAGGTCCCTAGGAAAATGCTTTTGGGATACCTAGTAATTCATGAAATTGTTTTTGTAATGTGGTAAATGAATTTTCAATTTAATTGAAATTTTAAAGGGTGACTTCTAAACTAATGTTCGGCTTCGGGATCCATATGTAAATTACCGAAAGCCCCCAGCTATCCTTATCTCTATACATATACAAGAAGCAATGAAACAAAAAAATATAACAAGCAAAAATTGTGTCACAATACTGCTTGCCTACACAAAAAGTTTCTGTCTTGAATTTGAATATTTGCGACATTCACCTGATCTTCATTCATTTCTATGTGGCCACCTAAGCAAAAACAAAAATCTACGGAAAATTACGAAAACATTTAACACCCACGCTCCGAGACCCAAATAAAAAGCAATGTAAACAATAAGCAAATTTCCATTGTATCATGTCGTCTCCCTCTTTCCCTGGTCTGGTATCGTGACGTCACAAGGACAGTCGGCGCCGAGCCTGCTCAGCCAATGACTAAGCAGTATTAATATACTAGCAATGTGTTTGCAACGTCGCCTACGAGCTGAAAACTGCGTGGGAGTATCTGAATGTTGTCTACATGATGTTCTAATTTTGAAAATGATGTAAGTCCATCGGTTTATGGAAAATGTTTAACTTTCACTTTTAATGGTAAAAACCATGCTGAAGTAACAGTGACCTTAATAATTTTAATTCTTACATAAAAAAATTGCATAACTTGAAAGAGAGAGAAAATTCAGCACATACTGGAAAGTATTTTTCAAGTTCAAACAAACAAAATTCGTTACTTAAAAACCACTAATTTAAGAACCAGTTCAAAAACATTTATTGAAACCAAAACTTTCCATAAACAGAAGTTACAAAGGCAAGAAATCCAAAAATCCTTTTACGCTCAAAGTGGTTCACTTCATTCTTCTGAATTCTAAGAACGTTGAGCTAAAGCGTTTCTCTTTAAACACGCTGTGCATACGAAAGCGGTGCGGTGGCGTCGACGCGGCTCGAACGCCGACACACTTTCCATTGACGGGGAAGAAACTACCCCAAACCCACCCCTATTACCCTGCTATTTGGGTAGAAATTTATACTAATGATATGAGTGTTAAGTAACAATGGGATGTCTATTTTTAGGCGAATTTGTGTATTAGATTTCATTCATAAACTTGATACAATAAGTTAGTGATGATATCTGTTATGTTATTTGAGTTTATTTTCATGAAGGTTTATTATGATTTTTAGAAATTCGCAATTTATTTATTTGTGTTTTTAGTCTAGTCTAGACAGTCGAGAAGATACTTCGATAACTAGAAAAATAAGGCATAATTTTATATTAACTTCTCCCAATAAAAATATTTAAATGAAGGAGAGATGTATTATGCCAACAAATAATAAGACCAAAGTGGTTAGGTAAGTGAGCATTACTTGATTCATAGAAAACCTTTCAATGAAGTGACAGTATTTTTAAGTAACTTTATTAATAAATGGCTTCTGCCAGCGGCTTCTCACGCGTACCCATGGGATAAAAAGTCTTATTCTATCACTCAAGTTAGCTCTCCTGTCTGTTAATGAAATTTCATCAAAATCGATTTAGTAGTTTCGAACAAACAATTTTCACATTTATAATATTAGTGATGTCTTAGTTTTAGAAGAAAATTACATAATAACCCCGCCAAAAAGACACGGATTCTACACATAGGTACTCTACGCACATACTCATGTGACTATTTAACGACCTATTTGAAAATTGTTCATGATGATTAAGAACCATGAAATATTTCAGAATAAAGTATGTTTTGTCATAGTACTTACTGGTGGTTACTGGTTTCAATCGTTTCTATCTGAATAGTACCGAAAATACTGGTCTGTGTTAAATTATATTTTTATGAAGGAACTATTTGACTCTTGTTGAGTGTGAGATCTTATAGAAGCCAGTGAGATTAATTAACGAGATTATTAACGTATGATAGAAAGCAAACAAGCTGATGATAAGCGACCTGGACACCCGGAACACCAAAAGAGTTTCAGTTGCGTTGCAATGTTTTTAAGGTATCCTCAATAAGCGGCGGATTTGCATAAGTATTATTAATAATATTTTTTTTATAAAGTATATCAGTTTTAAAGAAACTTATTAGAGTCAAATTAAGGAATATCGGCCTTTTTTGTAGTCTATTAAAAACAAATAAGTAAGCCGTAAGAGAAGAAATAAATTGCATCGAATGATTTCTCTCTCCACAGCGCTACTGTACCAATTTACCTAATTAATTATGCTAAATGATCTCTCAGTAATTACACTGACACTAATTGTGTGCTCAATCCATTCAAGAATAATTTATAAACATAATTCTGTGTGTGAATTCACTAAAACCCACTTTCAATTTCACACATTTTAATTAATATTTTGGAACCGCACCAAATTGTCTGTTACCGACAAAGACTTAATATAAGATTAGTTAAATTAAATGAATGCTTTGAATAATATGAATATAACTGTGATTGGTATACTGCAGTGGTTGTTTGGATCAAAAGAGCCGCGTATTATTTAGTTAATATGAACTAAACGCTAAAACTGATTTGTTAGTCACGGACCACGAACGACGCGTCACAGAGTATGAATAAAATATTGATGAGCCAATAAAATGTTTACGATGTTCCTATTCAAAAAATTAAATGTTCGGAACGGGATTAGAACAGTGATAAGATTCTTTCTACTGCGACAAACCGATCAATATTCCGATATTTCGAGTTTTTTAATGAATACATCGCAGTCAATACGGTTCTGTCTAATAAGAAGTTGATAATGTTGAACAGTCTGATTAAAGTCTAATAGAGATTAGTCAAGAAATATGTGTAAGATATGTGAGAAGAAAAATAATTGTGACAAACTTAAGACTTTGGAAATAATAAGCTAAAAAGAAGCGTTGATAATCTTTAACCACCACTACTATTCTTAACTTTATTTAAAAACCAATAAAAAAATCCTAAAATCAATTATTATCATCAAAAACAGTAATAAACACAGCCCCACACGAACTACAAATCACATCCGAGATCCGACAAGACAAAATCACTACAAGTTATGTAAACTTGCAAAAAAAAGTACAATACCGATCTCCAACCTGCCATATCTACCGTTACACTATTTTCTAACATCACGTACAAATCCTTAGGATGCTTTGTTAATTGCAAACGTGTCCAACTGTCCACTTGCAAGGGATTAACAGGAGTGACGTCATCACGCGTTCGCACGAGTGCCCCATACAGCTTAGGACCCATGAATGGTCACCGGATGGTAAAAAATACCCATTGAGGTTTTGTTTGCGAATTAAAATATTTCAAAGGTGGCCCAATTCACACTGGCATGTAACGGCACAGATTAGTTATAATAGTTTCTCTGTGCGGTGTGTTTTGGCGCGAATTTGTTTGTTCAAAGGAGTTTTTTTAGGTCGTCATAAATGAAGGGACTTTGTTGGGCTGTAGTTTTATTAGATTTATCTATGCTAACGTTTTAAGGTTTACAGATTATATATAACAGTGTTGAGAGTATAGTAACTCGTGGCAAGTCACTAATGCGACGGACGAATCCAATTAAAACTGCACTCAATGGTCTAATGAAAATACTGATGACTGTTGATGAAGCGAAAGAGATGTGTAAGAATCGTAGCAAGTGGCGTTCTATTGTCTTTGCCTACCCCCATGGGAGACAGGCGTGAGGTTATGTGTGTATATTAATGGTCTAATTTACCAATGCACGAGGAAGTCTGCAGTACGCGAGGAGTGGCGACGAATTTTGAAGCTTAGAACCACACCTACATGACGAGCACGACCACTCTGCCAAGAGTATAACAACTAGGAAGAAGGAAAAAAAGACTTTAACTATACTTACTTAATGATTTTAGTATACATGGTTAGACGTAATGCCAGTTAGCTTACCCTGAAGCCAAATGCAAGGTGATGCAGAGACGTGTTCCATTAGTAGTAACTTTTTATTTATCACACGTGGTTTCATGGTTTTTGATAATGTTCTAATATTATAATATCGTAAATTGGAATTTTGTAACCAATATATAGGTAGATATATATTATAATTATAATTATATTAAGTTGATGAGCCTGTACTTTACTTCACAGACCTTACAAGGTTGAAACATACTTATTAAAGACATAATTATTTAATTGCAATACCTATATAAAAGTTAATTACTACAAACAAGACTAACTGCATTCTATGAACACGAACAAAAGTGAAGATTCTCCTGATTGTATTTCAAATATTTGATGCAATGTGTCTGCGTAAGTATTGTATAATAATCCGTATTATCAATGTCTAATTGATGTTATCTTTCTATATAGAAAAGCTCAAGCAAATGATGTTATAGCTGATAATTGACATATTTCTCAAAAAGTAATGCAACAGAATCTAAACCAATATCTATGTCAATTTTCATAAATCATTTTAGACCGAAAATCCTGAGTATTAACAAAAAACCACGCTTTACTCAAATCGTAAATTAATGGAGCAAAGCTAAGAATAAATAACAGCTTCAAGTCACAGAGGGATTCTTCATCATGAGCAGCGTGCGCAGACGCGGACGTCGCCTAGCCTGAGTATTGGTGTCAAACAACAACAAATTTATTAGTTAGGTATACTATACCTATAACTTAGGACTTAGAACCGATCGCAGATCAACTACAACACAGCATCTATGAACACAGAAAAGTAATACTGATTATGACACGATTATGCCACATTAGAATCAACATTAGCTACGAGCGAACAAACTTTCTCCTTTTAGGGGTAACAATACAAATTCATGTACCACGCGTCTACTAAGTAGGGGCAATTTAAAGTGATAAATAGAAATAATACAATATTGAACGCTCCTCGGCTCTGTAGAACAAACTAGCCGCTTGTTTGACTTAACAATTTAATGTTCTCGGAACGAGCCCTGAGTGCAGGTAGATTTTTTTGTAGCACTGGCCACACCGCCAACTCTTTACATACGACTCGACTCCGAGTTTCATTATTGTGTGTTTTACTACAGTCTATGCTAAATAGAATTCTGTTCCATTCATAAATATGTAGATTTCATAAGCTTTGCTACAAATACGCAATATAATACGTAAGTAAGTTACGTTTAAGTATGATTTTTCGAACATAAACCTAATCTCCGATAAGATGTAACAACACAAAAAAGACATTTGTAATCGGCAACACACGAAATAATATCGAAAAAAAAATGCATTTCAATAATACGCCATTAAAACAGATCAACAATAAATCAGATTTAATAAAGTCACAAAATAATTTCCGCATCATCAAACTGTTGAGTGGCAGACAAAAAACGAAATACGTCAATTTGAAAACATGCCAGTTCTGAGTGCGCCTGCACGTGATTGATTTAATCGGACAGTTATTACCCGATTATGGAGTTACTCGTTACCTTTGACATGTCAATATCGTAAACATAATATTTTATTAGATTTATTAACGACTGAATTCACGCTTCAACGTGTTATCTTTAAACATCCTTATATGTAATTTAAATTAGACGCAGATTTGATTAATCTGTTTTTTTTTGTAGCAAAACGTTTAACACGTGTATTGGAATTAGAACAGAATAGAATTTGTTAGTTTTTTTTTTTTTTTTGATTCTACATTTAATTAAAGAGTGTTTAACTTTGACCTTAAATGTATAACGAAAAATATATTTAGTAACCACGTGAAATATGTA
Source organism: Spodoptera frugiperda (assembly GCF_023101765.2). Taxonomy (NCBI): domain Eukaryota; kingdom Metazoa; phylum Arthropoda; class Insecta; order Lepidoptera; family Noctuidae; genus Spodoptera; species Spodoptera frugiperda. The sequence goes on along the minus strand of NC_064242.1, from coordinate 4,601,758 downwards.
TTCAAATTTCGAGAAATCTATTTCTTGTCAGATAAATTTTTGTATGATATATACATACATAACTTCACGCCTGTCTCCCATGGGGGTAGGCAGAGACAATGGACCGCCAATTACTACGACTCTTACATACCTCTTTCGCTTCATCAGTCTTTATATGCTTGCTCGTCGGTTAAAGGTACTTTTAATTTGGCCCTTCTACAATGGTCAATCTGGTCTCTATATATCCGTCTAGGGCGTCCTCTACCAACGACCCCATTCATTTTTGTATGATGTATACTGAAAATAAAGTAAGCAATAAATAGGTACTAATATTAATTTATACTATCACTAATATATTCAGACGAGCAGTAAACGCGTCCTCGCAAACTTCTAATACAAACAAGGTTGCGTTCGCAGTTTTATAGCTAAGAAAATGCCTTTTAAATATAGAAAACAATGTGACCTCACATTCCTGAAGTTGTATGACTTTAGTGAACATGTTGCTAATCGTGTTCTGTATGCCACATCACGGAGTGACCACTTGCAGCCGTAAAATCACGCTTCGAGACGAATGTACGCATAATGACGTTAAGAACACTCGACGTCATTGTTCCGACTAGTTCTAAAGAATTGTTTATTAATAGTAGTACTCGAGTCAATATTGACAAGGAATTTGTGAGTATATAGCAATAGTTTACACTTAATTTTGATTGTATTCTATGCCCATACAATATATGTGTTACTTGTACACACACTTTTGACAGCAATGACAATTTTGCAGAAGAAAGCAATATTTGTGTTGCGATTATTTTAGTTAGGTACCTGGTTTAATTAAGCAGCTACGTTTATAAAATTATATTTTTTACGTCCTTAACATGCTTCACAGGAATGTATTTTTTTAAGATTTTTATCTGGATATTTTGAAACAATTATTACTAGTGCAAAGCGTCATTTTAGCCGTCAATAAGTTTTGTAGCCATTCCCGGAGAGGGGTATGTACGATGAATCTTTAGAGAATCACTCCCTGTGTCATTTGCATACGTTGAGTTTTATAGCAGTGCCGTAAATAATCGACATAATGCTTGTCGTGTGGCAAAAACGAGGCTTTTCATACGTATTCCCTTCAATACGTGTTTAGTCGTGAAACGTGATTAACTATTGGTGAAATCGCTTAAATTATCTCTTCGGCCAATAACCAGCTACCGCTTCCGAAGAATGTTTTGTTCTATGCAAGTTATCATAAATTAGAAAGGTGTTTAGTAATGTTTCTGAAAATGCTAAGCTTTTGCGTCATCTAACGTGTTTAGTGCTTGTGAGGTTATACTAGAATTTAGTTTTTTATTATAACATTAATTCACTTGTCGCTTGCCTATCACAGATTATACCTACAAATACGTATATAACCTATAACTTACGCATGATAAACGGCACAAACATGAAAATAAAACTTATCATTATACCAATCAAAGAAAAACTAACATTTTTAAACTAAAAAACTTATTAAAATTACTAACGATGTCATCAAAAACTGAAATTTCATAACCGCAGTCATAACTGCTACGTTTCCACTCGCCGACTTTAACTGCGTAGTAATTTCGACAGTACACACAAAGTTGATATGGGCAATAAAATCTGACAATGCGCTACACTACGACAATTACATGAGGAATAAACAGAAATGCTGCAGACACTTGCCTCATTCAGAATTTTAAAGATAATCCTAGGTTTTGTATTTGTTAGTTATAAATCGGAAATACATACATACATACCCTCACGCCTTTCTCCCATCGGGGTAGGCAGAGACAATGGAACAATAATTGCTACAATTCTTACACAACTCTTTCGCTTCATCAACAGTTATCTGTCTTTTCATGCATGCTCATCTGTTAAAGGTACTTTTAATTTATCCCTTCTTTAATATATCGCCAATCTGGTCGCTACAAGTCCGTCTAGGGCTACATGAATCGGGAAAAAAGTCAGAATTTTTCGATTATCCAAATTCTACTATTCTTCTCTGGTGTTGTTTTGGAGTTTGGTAAAAGGTCAATACCCTATTGTAATGCTGCTAAAATCTTTCAAACAGTACCTATGTTATAAGTACGTACAGATCTCGCTATCGTACCAGGAATTGCTTCGTTAGATACAACTAATGTTTGCCAAGTATACTGGTAGCAATAAAACGAAGGTATTTAAGGATTGTCGTTTTACAATCATGATGACTTGCTACTGACCTCTGACTGGCTGTCGTTAATTGTTCGTAAACTTCGACGTATATTACAATACATAAAATGAGTCAAAGTAAGGTGTTAATCACGGCGCTCTTTAGTATTCTACCGCGATAGGTATCTAGACAATTAAACTTTACTTTTATTACCTACGTTTTCCTTTAATAGATTCTTGAAACTAGCAGTTTATATAACACGTTATACTTGGATCTTGGTTCACTAGTGGAGCGAGTTCTTGAATCCTTTACTTAATCCAGGTATAATAAAAATAATATTGGTAATATCTCCCACTTGCACGAAGCGCTTCGCTTCAAGCTTCCTTGTGCGAACTGCTAGGGCGTGGAATTCTTTGCCGGAGTGTTTCCTGATGGGTATAACCTCGGTGTCTTCAAAGCCAAGTGAATATGTTGCTTTTGGGCCGACGTGCTCAATCGTAAGCCGCATCATCACTTACCATCAGGTGAGATTGCGGCCAAACGTCAACTTCACAAATCTAAATCAAATTAATCATTCTTAATTGTGACTAAATTTAATTAAGTTAATTGTAAAAGTACTTATTATTAGCAAAATATAAGTTTTTAAACTGACATGGTCACTAACACTAGTATTAGAACCGAAACGGGATATTTACCATGTTTTTCTATTTCTATGAGTTTCCGATATTTCGTCACTGTTGCAAGCGCCATGATCACGGATGAACTGTCGTAAATATTCCGTTTTGAGTTCTAATTCTAGTATTAGCAAAATATCCTAAATTCAAATACTAGCTGCAACATTCGTACTTACACGGAATGTCGTGAACAGCATATGAGTTACTGCGGGAAGGGTGTCTCGGTGAGCAATTTGGGGTTCCTTCAGCGGCTTGTATGCATGTGCAATGTGTTTGCAGTTCGAACCCGTGCCAAAATTGCCATCTTTCCGCTGGATGGTCGCGAGCTGACGAAATGAGGTGCCGGCACCGTATTTGGTTAGCTCTGATCTCGGATTAATGTGGGGATTTATTTTAATTTCAATAGGAAAAGATTCATTGGTATTTCTTGGTGTAGAGATAAAAGTGTTGGAATTAAGTTTAGGTTAGTTTTAATTTTATATATATTTATATTTTAACAATTTATAAGAATTTATTATACACAACACACATTCTTAAAAATTATTCGAGTAAACGAAGTACAATCACTGATGGCCACTGATTATTTTAGAATAAATGCAATGCAAGCAATGCAATTGAAATGAAATTCAAATCTTTTTCAACCTAATTGTAACACAGTTATCATTCATGAATGCCACGATGGTCGAGTGGTCGCAAGTGCAATCGCCGGGAAAGTGGTCTCGGGTTCAATTTCCGGACCACGCAAAGTATTTATTACTGGGCTTTTATCGCTTTTTTTTCAATTTTAGTATTCTTTCAGTAGGTATATGGCAATAGACTCACCCCCTATTACATGGAACTTATAACACAAATGGTGAAAAGTGGGTGTGCATTGTACAGTGGCATTATGTGCCGTAATGTGCACCTCTGTCTACCCCTTAATTGTTATTTTAATTTTTTTTTGTGTTGTGCAACTCACCACATTATAAAACAGTATTCGACAATGTGGCAGACATAGGCTTAAAGAGTTAGTTTCCAGTAATATCAGTCACGTATTACACTTTACAAGAAGCACGACTTTAAACCTTAACCCTTGTAACTTAAATTTTATTTCAGCTTAACAGTTGGTTGGTACCTCATTACAAATTGAGTTACCATGGCTGCTATCCAAATGTGATGCAATAACTGTTTACGTTTTGTCACATAATTGTGACTGAAAATGTACAAAAAAAAATCAGACAAGCAACTTTGTATTTGTACCACAAGAAGGTGGACAGTATACGGCTACGATTACCTGTCTAATACGAGATCACGTATTTAATTCTTAAACCGAATAAATCAAAGGGTTGTTCAAAATCATATTTATCAACAAAAGTTAAACAATGGCTTTTTTAAGGTATGTTTCAAATGTGGGAGAACCATGCTTCAGCACAAATGAGCCAGCTCGACCGGAGTGATACCACGGCCTCACAGAAAACAAACGTGAAACAACGCTTGCGTTGTGTTTCGTTGTGTAAGTGAGGTTACCGGAGGCCCAATTCCCCAATAACCCTTACATTCCTAACCCCCAAAAGGCCGGTAACGCACTTGTAACGCCTCTGGTGTTTCAAGTGTCCATGGGCGGCGGCGATTGCTTACCATCAGGTACCGGTTTCTTCCATAAAAAAATACCGAAATATTAATATTATGTTAAACATTAATATTGTATCTAAAACCTTTAATCTTTAGTTAGAAAAACATAAACCTACAATAAATTAAGTAAAGTACAGCTTAAAAGCGTCATTTGGGTGTTGTTAGCACAAAGTCAGGAATTTCACAATTTCACACCTAACTTACTTTAACAGCTGTATGTAACCTACTAATAAAAATATATGATGGTCCGACTAAGTACTAAAGTGTATTGTTCAAGGTCCATTAAGATGGTATATAAATAAGTAATTAGCATTCACGGTTATTACACTGAAAACCTACATTTTCTAGCATAATTTTTCGTAAAAAGCACGCCAAAGTACCTAAGAAACATATTTAAAAAGTTGAAAACAATCTTTAACAACATATCCTGCATCATTTATGAATTGTTTTATTTTCTGAAACAAAATAATATGTAAATGAAGCCGCTAAACTTCCAAAAGCTTTTTTGAGGGGGGAAAATCATCCTAATAGCTTCGTAAATAGCTTAGTAAATAGTAGTGTCAGAGTTATACTGATCAAAAACCACTCCGTTTCTACTCCTGCTTTTCGAGCCGGAGTCCCGGCAACCCGGTAAATGGTCCGCTGCTCCTGGTCATCTCCAAAAGGCTAGTCATCCCTTGTCACCTCGCTTTAGAACGAGACACAAAATTAGTTTATTATTATAGGTATTTACATTATTGACACTAGCCACCAATTAGTTAGTACAACTCGGTAAAATTTCACTATACAGGTTCGTAGATAGTAAGCATGGCACCGTCTCCGCCAAGTCCCACGGTGGGTGTTTATGCCGAACGATCCGTTTGTGATGTTCCGCCGTCCAATTCGCACTGCGCATCGTAAAGCTGCGGTCGACTCTAGCGCATAGCACGTGTTTGAGGCCATGAGGTGTGTGAGTTGATTTGCGACGGGATTTTACACTTGGATATGATACGACGGATATGTATACGGGGATTTTTATAAACACAATCATGGATAGGATACCAATATCTTCATCATCATCATGCTTGTTGATATTTTTTTAGCTTTCAAATCCTTACATAATCCAAATCCTGACGACAACCTATTAAAGGTTACCGGTGCTAAAAGCAGAAGTAGGAACAGGGAAGTTTTTTAGTTAGTAAGAGCCTGACACTCTCGCCCCGCTCAGGACGGACGACATTGGACGATATTCGGATCCCCAAAAATAAAATCGGTTACCAAATTATTGATACCATTACATAGCATGAAGAAGCGATTCAGGAATTGTTCCATGGTTGTAGCCTACACTATGGCAACTACGAGAACTGCTCATACACGGAAATACCTATGATATAATTATGTAGTCAAATAATATAACCAGTAGTATATTTCCGATAATTATTTCAATCTGTTAAGTTTTCCTGTTTCCCGCTGATGTTAAGACCACCGTGTAAAAGATCAACCACTTTGATTTGAAAACACCGCAAGTTTAATACACCGTAATCCACACTGCAATTGTTAAAATTAAAACCATGCGAAAATGGACTTTATTGTGTACGGAATATGGGTGTCATGATAATTTGTATGAGAGTTTTATATATTTTACAGTGGTGTTTGGTCGTGAGATCTTCGAACAATACTAATATTTTGTGCTAAGTATAACTTAAGCTTCCCCGTTGTTGATAATTGAAATTTCCTGAATTCTATTCAGAGCAAAACAAATAACGTAGAGTCGGCTCCATTCGTTTATGAAGGTTTCTTTTCAGGCTGAAAACAAGCGGCTCGTTGGTCTAGTGGTATGATTCTCGCTTTGGGTGTGAGAGGTCCCGGGTTCAAATCCCGGACGAGCCCTGTTTTTACACAAAACATATAAAATACTCAAGGAAACACAGTATCAAATCTTAAATTAAAAACAGTAAGCTTCAACGCGTTAAAAACAAAATAAAAATTCAAAATATTAACCTTTTTATCTACTGGACATTATTTAATTTATGACTGCGTCTCAATTTTGAATAAAACATAAACATTTCCAAATGCTAATACTAATTCGCTAATAAATTAAGATTTTCGTATCTTTTGGTATTTGACACTATTCTAAATCACACACAAATGGCTGACGATCGGCAGATATTTCACAACATCGCGACAAAATAAGAAATTAATTATACACAGAGCCGAATTCTATCTATATAACAGTGGGATCCATAATAAATAGTATATAAATAATTTTAAATCCGTAAAGTAAGAATTATGGGTCGTTGATGAGGGAGACATGGAAGCTCAATATATTAGAACCTAATTACCAATACATTATACTTATCGGTCGAAACGACAAGGAAAGAATAATGTTTTATTTGACCTGTTGAAATGTATCCGGTATTTACATGTCTATTAATAAGATTAAAGGAGTATTTAGTTCCACCTGTTTGTTACTGGTTTGTGGGGAATTGAATAACGCTCGAAGAATAAGAAAGGAATTCTTTGAAGCGGAAAATTTCGATTTATGATACTGTGAATGAGTTTGTTAGTTTATTTTGGGTTTAAGAATTGTTATGGGTTTAGGTTTATTGACACCTAAGGGTTTAAGGTTCAGTAAGTACACAGTTTATTTCTTTTATCCTATTGAATCAGTACATAGGTAAGGATTTACATCGGATAGAGGTTGGTAATCAGCGCAACGCAGTCACTTTCAACACCAGGGAAGTTACAAGTAGTTACGCACCTGTAACTAAGTTTACACGCTTTTAGTGAACCGTAGGCCATAAGAGACCCTTTAAACGGCTGAACGATTGTTTCTAAATATTATATAAAGCCACTTTTCAGGCTGCAAAACATCGGCTCGTTGGTCTAGTGGTATGATTCTCGCTTTGGGTGCGAGAGGCCCCGGGTTCGAATCCCGGACGAGCCCTATTTTGTTACTGAAGGCTGAATGTGTCCACAGTATTAATGGAACTGTTAAGATATTATGGCCTAATTGATATGAAAATTCTGAACGATATTATTAAAAGATTAACGTTTTATTTTAATGCTGCTCGAAAATCACATACAGATTTAACACTGTTATACTCGTAGAAAACATTTTTGATGTCCGATACCAGATTATAAAAAAAAATTGATTAAAAAAATAAATAATTAAACCTACTTTCGATTGCCGGTAATGTGGTAATCATAGCTACTTTACTTATTAGATGAAGAACTATAAAAAATCGAAAGTAAAAAAAAGCAGATAATAAACACCTGTCGTATTCCACACACTTTCGTTTTTAATAAAAAAAAGAAAAATAAACGAATTAAATTATAACGAGGTTTGTATCAGAAACGTTGACAAAGATCATGTAAGTTTTTTATCCGATACATTGTGATCGGACGAACTTTAATAAATCGTTTCCTGTCTCACTTATCGATATTATTTCGAATTTATCTTTTGATTTTGATACACGAAATGTGTGTATAGAGACTACTCTAGAACTCTTTAAGTGTGTGAATGAATCAGTGTTAATGATCAGCGTCAGTTTATCGAGCTAATTCCTATTTTATTTCAACCACTGCTGAACTGATCCCATTTCGCAGCAGACTAAGACATCAACATATACTCATGACTTACTTGACTTAAAGTCCTATGTCCCCTAAATGGGGCAGAGGGCGTCCACAGATGTCCTCCGTCTCGATCGTTCTTGAGCTTCCCGCTTCACCTCGCTCCAGGTCATTCCGATGCCCGCCGCTTCTGCTATCACTGTACCCGCCAGGTTTGCCAAAGACGGCCAACATGTACCCATAATACCTCATAATGTTTAAAAATCTGAAAATCTGTACACGTCACTTGTTTTTAGCATTTCTTTTTTTCATTAGCTTCTATAAAATTAAAACAGGCCTTGATTATGAGTCTTTAGAAGTTTCATCTAGCTTTTGCCTGCAACTTCGCACGAACAATAATATAATTTCTCCATTCTCATAGGAATTACGGAAAATCTTCTCATAGCGCTCCCATTCGAAAGCTTCAAAAACATTCAACCTTATTCTTGGTCATGACGCCACGCGTGACCATTATAACCGAGCCTTCCATTCAGTCCACAGCGAAGGTTAGGCATTTGTCACTAACTTACTAAAAACATGTCTATAAACTTCAAAGGCTTGCATTAAACCGTTGAATAAATAACATGAGTCAAACATACTTATGATTAGTCACCGGAAATGTATCGCTAGTAAGGATTCTACGCCTTAAACGGTAAAACGGAACCCTTATGACATCACCCCCATTACTGCTTCATGCACTTTGATAGGTGCCTATATTGTTATTCGTTCTAACGTTTTTAACCGACTTCAGAAAGAGGTTGAAGTGGAAAATTGATATTTTTATTTATGACAAATAAGCAGTAGGTACGTCTTACAAGAAATGTGAAGTTACTACGGATAATCAGAATTTATAGGCGGTGTGACGACAGTAGAGAAGAGTGCTTACACTTGTAACCACCCCTCCTTAGTAGATAGTTAGATAGAGGCTTATAGACTAGCAGTTATTACTGTCATAAAGTGTCGATAATGATGATGGTAAAATAATATGGAAATTAGAATAGAATAGAAGAAAACAAGTGCAGTTTATTAAATGCGATTTTAGTAAACGAATCATTTAAGTAGTTAGGTACTTAAAATGATTCAGACTCGACAAGTAGTTGTTCTTTAGGTTTCCCCCAGTGCTTAGTTTGGTACACAATCTACGAATCTGTACCAAAGAGCCACCACCTACGTGAGTCGAGATTTACACTTCTATTTTCCTGCTCACTATTAATACAATTTACATCTGATTTCACAATATTTGATTAAGCTATTAGCTTCCTTAGCTGACTAATAATTTGACACATTTCGTAAGGAAAATAGGTATGTTAATTTAACCGTATGATAGACCAACAGACATTGTGAATCAGGGCCTTAGGACAATGATGTCAAACACGGAAACCAAATGTTTATTGCACGGTAAAAAAGCCATCAATAAAGGCAGCACTCCTTAAAAACTCATTTAACAGATCGTTATAAGGAAAATTTGGACATGAACACACAAAACAAATGGCGTCCTCAAGTTTCCAACCTTTTATAGTTTCTAAGAATGTGTCCTTAGCCCTTGAATGAAGCGAGGTCGTGGACATGGTAATCAATAAATACGACATTTGAACAAACTGTTATTAATTACTAGCGCCTGCCCGCGACTTTGCTCAGATGGTGGAGACTTCCATGTGTCTAAAGAGCATTTTCTTTTTGGCCTTGATAAGTCTGCGTTTGGCCACCAACCCGCTTTTAATCAAAGTCAAAGTCAAAATATCATATATTCCAACTAAACCAAAAATGTCTCAACTATCTTCTTCATCATTCCATTATGTTATTGAGGCGTGTCTTCAAGGCTGATGGAAATACAGGTGAAGAAGCAGACTTCGCCTACTCACAGACAAACTTACAAATTCCGTAATAGGTAGGTAATGTGCGTAAATAGCGTATTTATTTTATTATTATTATTACCTCATAGATACTTAAGATATTCTTCGAGCTTCCCTATTGAGTAGAACATAGACCTGTCTTAGGTATTATGTAATTAGAAGGTCTAGTATTATAGGTAGTTCCCAAATACAACGAACGACAAGACCACCTCTCCTCATTATCCACAGCATGTACAGCTAAAATTGCGTTAAAAGAAGATAAACTAAACTAACCTAACACCACAAGTTTCTTATTCAATACCACACATGAAACCAAATCACCATAAAAAGAAAGCATTATTCAAACAAAGATAAAATAATTATCTGCTTCAAAAATCCCGAATCCCTTTGTAACGGAACCTGTAATTTATGATAATATATCAATCTGGTATTCCTTGGTCCAAACGTAATAATTAAAACATGACCCACTGTCACAAATATACGTATCCATGACCGAAGCGGCACAACCCTTTAATTGTGATCAAATCGAAACCTAATGTTATAGTGGCTTTTTTTTTTTTTTTTTTTTTTGAGGGGGGAAAATCATCCAATGACTTCTCCCGCCTTGGGCGAGGCGAGAGGGAGTGTCAGACTCTTACTGACTAAAAACCACCCCGTTCCTTCTCCTGCTTTTCGAGCCGGAGCCCCGGTAAACCCGCTAGGTAGTCCGCAGCTCCGGATCAGGCATCAGCCCTACTGGGCCCCATCTGTGGTGGTCTGATGGCTCTTTGAGGCGCGCGCGGAACGCGACGCGCCGCACGCACGGGTCTGGTTCTGTTCGGGCGATGAGCTACCCTTGCTCGCCGTCCACAGGCCCGCACTTACGGTGGCCGGAGATCGTCCCGCGATCCCCGACGCCCAGAGTGTCTCTCGCGACGGCTGGGGCGTGAGGAGGTTTGTTCCCTCACGCGCCCCGCCTCCTCCTTAGCTAGCATGACTGCTTCGCAAAGGAGGAGACGGCATCCCAATCCCTCTCGCTCCGCACCATGGCCTGAACCAGTGCCGGGCGCGAGAGGTCGCCGTCGCCGACCACATCCCTGAGGACATGGCGGTGCTCGGCCCACGCAGGGCACACCGCCACTGTATGTTCTACTGTGTCCTCCGGGCGGTCCTCGCAGTGATGACACCCGGGCGTTTCCTCCCGCCCAATAAGGAACAGGAACCTACCGAAACTCCCATGTCCGGTAAGCACCTGCGTCAGGCGGTAGGTGAGGACGCCGTGGCGCCTCTCTAGCCACTCCTCAAAGAGGGGTCTTACCGCTGCAATGACAGCGAGCCCAGCCCTCGGTTGCGACAGTCGTTGCTGCCATTCCGCCATGAGATCGCGCCGGAGCTCGTCCCGCCACGCACTGATCTGGCGCGGCAGTGGAGTTTCGCCCCGGCGACACGCGTCGGCGCGCAAACTGAACATGCGCGCGAGCACCTTCGCCTCCAAATCCCACGGCGGTAATCCGGCAAGGAGGTTCGCCGCCTCCCCGGAGATCGTGCGATATCCACGGATCACCCGGATGGCCATGACCCTCTGAGATGTGAGCAGCGCCCGAGCTGGCCTCCGCATCAGGTTCGGCGCCCACACAGGGGCGCCGTAGAGGGCCATGGACCGCACGATCCCCGCGTACAACCTCCGGCAGGAGGCATTTGGCCCCCGAGGTTTGGCAGGAGCCGCTTAAGCGCAGCCCCCGTCCGTTCCAACTTAGGAGCCAAACGTCGAAAGTGTTCCACGAAGTTCCATCGACTGTCGAGGACGAGTCCTAGATACTTCATCGTCGTCTCGACGCCGATGGAAACTCCTCCCGCCGTTATTTGGGACCCACCCAGAGGTGGCGCGTTCCCGCGGCCATGAAAGCACATGGCCTCGGACTTGTGGAGCGCCACCTCGAGTCCCAATTGCCGGATCCTATCAACAACTGTCGCAACCGCTCTCGCCATTAAGTTGGCCGCCGCCTGGTGCGACCTCCCGTGCGCTAACACTAGCGTATCGTCGGCGTAACAAATTACGCCAACGCCGTTCGGGAGGTCGGTGCGCAGCACCCAGTCGTAACCGATATCCCACAGGAGCGGTCCCAAAACCGAACCCTGTGGAACACCGCGCGACATCTCTCGCCGTTTCCATTCGCCCTGGTGACCGGGGTATGTGACATACCTGTCTGTCAGGTAGGCCTCGATTATACGACGGAGGTAGGTAGGAACCCGGTGATACCGGAGTGCCTCCAGTATGCAGCTCCAGGGTAGGGAGTTGAAGGCGTTGGCGATGTCGAGAGACACCGCCACTACGACCTTACCCCTGGACACTGCAGTCCCCGTCGTGAGGTCCCTTACGCGCATGATGGCGTCCACCGTGGAGCGCCCTCTGCGGAAGCCGAACTGGCCATCCGCGAGGTCCGGCCCAATTCCGGACAAGTGCGCGACGAGGCGGTTCGAAATTATCCGTTCGAAGACTTTTCCCACCTCGTCGAGCAGCACAATGGGCCGGTATGCGGACGGAGAGTCCGCAGGGCGCCCCGGCTTCTTCACGAGGACCAGTTTTCCCGTCTTCCACTGAAGTGGGAACTGGCCCCTCTCCAAGCATGCGCTGTAGAGACCGATTAATCGAGACCCGAGAGCCTCCGAAGCCAGGACCCACGCCTTGCCATGCAGGCCATCGGGTCCTGGGGCGGTGTTCTTGGCGCCCATTCGGCGCACCGCCGCTCTCATTTCTGCCTCGGTCACCTCCGGAACGATGTCGTCGTCGTCGTCACTGTGGCCCGCATTGGGCACCGCAGGGGGCGGAGTCATGGATGGAGGGGTGAAACCCCTCTGTAGTCGGGGGAACAAGGCGCCGACTACTTCCTCTACGACCTCAGGCCGGAGACTCTGAGTCAGCGGGGGGGCCCATGTGCGGAGCTTATCACGCACCATCCGATAGGGGCGCCCCCATGGATCTCTGTTCAGAGTCTCCAGCATCTCCCGGCGGGCTTCCTCCTTAGCCCGCCAAATCTCCGCCTTGAGGGCGGCCTTCGCCACCTTGTACCCCTCGTACAACTCCGCCTCTCTAATCTCCGCCTCTGGTGGGCGGATACGGAGCCTGCGGTGCCTGGTGTACTGACGTCGCGCAGTAACGCACGCACTGCGCAGAGCAGCCAGCTCTTGCGACCACCAGTACACCTGGCGCTTGCGCTGACCTGGCCGGACCCGGGGCATCGCCACGTCACATATTCTGGACATGGCGTCCTGGAGCCATCTTGCCTCCTCATCGATGTCGGCAGGCCTGTCTGGTGGTATCACCCAGGCCTGCACGATTGCGGCTTCCAGGAAAAGCTCCCGGTCCAGCTGTCTTAGCGCCCAACGCGGGCCACATGGGGCCTGTCTGACTGGCGGGTCCGCGGACTCGGCGGAGACGTTGAACCGGATGTACCGGTGGTCAGAAAACGTCTCCACCTCCTCCATAACGCGCCAGTCAACAACACGCGGTGACAGAGCGGGGCTGGCGAACGAGATGTCCACCACCGACTCACCCTGCATCCGCACACACGTGGGGACAGAACCCCGGTTCAGGACGACTAGGCCTGTCTCCAGAGCCCAGTCTTCCACCATCCTACCCCGAACGTCAGTGAACCGGGAACCCCAAGCCAAGTTTTTGGCATTGAAGTCCCCGAGGACAAGCACGGGGAGGGAACGGAACCCGACGACGACGGCGACCAACTCCCTAAGGGAGTTGTGGAACTCGGCGAGAGTTCGGTTCGGAGAGAAATACACGCCCACCACAGCGATCTCTCCGAACCGTGCTGCGACGCAACCCCGGCCTCTCTGAGCGCTCTCGAGAGTCGGGGTACCGGCGGCGGCCGACGAGATGATGGTCACCGAGCCGTCTAAGTCCGCCACCCAGTGATCCCTGGGCGGGACGAAATACGGCTCGGAGACTACGGCGACATTGATCGACCACTGCGCCATGCTCTGGAGCAGGAGATCCTGAGCAGCGGCGCAGTGGTTAATGTTCGCCTGGAGGAGGCGGAATGGATGCATTAATGGCAATCCATTACAACCTCCCCCCTGGCGGCATTACAGCCGGCGGTGGCCGTGGCGGCGGTGGCAGTGGCGACTGCCACGGTGGCGGCGGCGGGAACGACGGGGGCGGCGGAGGGCCTACTCTTACCCCTGGGTTTGGTAGGCGGGGAGCAGGCCTTGCTTCCGACCCGGTGGTTGGCCGGCTTGCCAGCCGCCGCACATGCGTCGCAGTGCAGCGGGGCAGTGCATGAGCCGGCCTTGTGACCGGGCTGACCGCAACGGAAGCAGCGGTCGCTGCGGTCAACCTCCGAGGTGCATTTAACGCTCACATGGTGACCCACGTGGCAGCGGTAGCACCTCAGAGGCCGGACCTCGAGCAGCTTGACCTGCGCCGAGACCCAACCCACCAGGAGTCTTTTGCCCTCTTTGATTTTTTTGGCCGCTGTGACGGGGCAGCTTACTACCACCGTGCGCAGCCCCGAGTTGTCCGGACGGATGGTGCCTGTTTTGACTTGGTCAACAGGGCACCCTCCCGTCCTGGCGACAGCGGCCACCACTTCATGCTCCGTCACGGAGTCGTCCAGACCCAATATTCGCAAGTCTAGGCACTTGGTGGGCCTGGACACGCGAGCCTCGTCCGCACCGAGACACGCCCTAATCTTTTCGGCTAGAGCGTCAGCGGTTGGACCGCTGGTCGCGCCGGGGACCTCAAGTAGACGGGCTCCAGTTGCCGTCACCTTCATCGCGAACCCGTCAGGGGCCCCGAACTCCGCGGGAGTCACCGCCCCCTTTAATTTGGCGAGGACGTCGCCATACGTCACGCCTCTCTGGACCGCATCAGGCTGTAGCGTTATAACTACAGCCGCGGTCTTAGGGGCGAGAAGCAAGGCCGCAGCGCGCTTTTCTCTGCGCTGCTGCTGCCGCCGCTGCCGCTGCTCTTTCTTGCGGCGCTTCCTTGCTTCTTTGGCGACCCTCCTCGCCTCGCCTACCACTTGCCACTCACTACCCCTTGCCGCTGGGGTAGGCACGCCTGTGGCTGGGGCTGCCTGCTGATCCGCTGCGCCCCTTCTCCTTTTTCTGCGTCCCGCTGACGCATTCGTCGTTTGTACAGCTGAATGTTATAGTGGCTTCGTTCGTATTATCGATCGACTTTATTAATCGCTATATTTGTCATAGATTAAAACTTTTAATCGGACAAAATCATTATTAAAATGTCTCAATTTTCTATTAAACGTAGTACTTAAATAGGTAGACGATACTGATGTTCAAATACTTACGTGAGTAAGCCCTTAACCATATAATAATTAATTTAGTATATTTCACGAAAATTATAATACGATACTATTTTTTGTAGATCACGTGAAGGAAACTCGTATAGATACATATCAAATTGGAGAATTATCAAAAATGTTTTAAATAAAACTTACTCGTCCTTAATCACTAATTATTTATACGGATGTTACATTACGCGATCAACATACAAGTCCTCACAGAGTGAACCTCCTTACATGTACAAACCTCAAACTCAATTACCTTTCTTCACTCAGGACAGAAGCGACGCGCGACGTCGGCGTCCGCAGCCCCAAGGCACACAGACAATATCGCTCCAGATTGAATTATCGATCCGATAATAGGATCGCAAGAGTAATGCCCCTATATATTGTTCTTGCTACTTTAATTATGGGAGCTATTGAACCACCTTGTTTATTAAACACTTCTCGAGCTGAGCTGATAATTTCTAAATGAAAGCTTATTGTTTTGTGGTTTTGTTTTGAATATTAGTCACAGGTTTTTGTAATTTTTCCAAAGGTATAATCTTATAAATGCTTATATTAAGGTGATAATATTCTAAACGCTATTTTAATCACTAACACGCAACCTAAATAATACGTCAGCTCAGAGTACGTGATTCTCTGAGCCTCCAATATTTCATCAAATTAATTCGTATATTATCCAATCAAAACTAATTAAACAAAGCTGTATCAATTCCATTTAATCAAAAATCCAAACAATATCAGTGACCTACAGTCACTATATTTGAAAGCGTCGGTTAGCAGATAACAATCAATATGGCGCCCGGAGCGTCACCGGCTGTCACCCAAATGAACGAGCACATTAAAATGAAACGCCTCACAGTAATGGACATAAATTAAATAGTCGTCCACGTCACTCAAGATGCAGGATCTGAAGAAATACGCCCTGACGGAAGCCAGGTAGTTAAGATTCGAAACAAAAATATAAGATAACAACAGTTAAGATGTTACATTTTATTAGGAGCCAACAAAGCGACAGTAATTTACGTCCTTTTTGGGTCGTAAGATAAGGATAACAGTATTCTCATTTAACGATTCAGATCCTCAATACACATCGTGAGAAATCTCTTTAACCGCGCCGAACGCCAAGTCTAACCACTCACAATTTTGTCAGGCTACAATTCTAGACACAAACAGAACATAAAATTTCTTCACAGCAATCGCTCATCTTAAATTATTGCTGTGGGTCATACCACACGCGAATGTATTGCAATTCATTACAACACTAACGTTAGAAACCGATAGTTACAATACACAGTGGTTACAAGTAAATTACTCGAAGTACTCGTAATCTACGCCCAGGAGGCAAACAATAGAGCAATAAAAGCAACTGCACCCGGCAACGCGAGAAAGCAACAAACCTATCGACAACATATAAATCAGAGACAACCTCGAGCGTTACTACTTGAAGCAACCCAGGAATATATTTGTGGACGTTACCGACCAAACACTGGCACATAATTCAGTTTTCTGTAACATAAAATACTCTGTTTCATAGAAATAGATCCCTGTCACACCGAACTATCCGCACTTCGCACTATCTGTCTCATCTATCCCTTGATTTATATTTGCTGAAGTTGACAAAGTATTAGCAACTTAATTTTCTGCTTTGGGTTACTGTTTATGGAATAGACTATTGGCATTCCAGTGTTTTTTTACAATGAGTAGAGTTTTTAAGCAAGTTACGTCAGTAGAAATATTTTGCGTTGATTTTAGGTTCACAGGAATTTGTTGGCGCAATCAAGATCTCTGTATATTTTCTGCAATAATTAGTCGGTCGGTCGGCGGAAGCTAGTATCAAATAAAAACATGTTTCTCTGCCTCTTAATAAGCAGTAATTCAAGAACTAGAGAACAAAGTGCAGATTCGAAGATCGCATCAACATTTACGGTCGTAGAAGTCACAAAGAGTAATAAAATTTCGGTACAATTACCCAAAAACATATTGTCCGGAATTCTTTCACGATACATTTCGTAAACAAAGGTAATCTTAAGGGCATCGGATCTGGTAGAAGAGAAACCTACATTATTGCATTGCTCCACGACATTAACAATTACAGCAGTCTTCTTAAAACTCTTTTTGATGCAATCGGCTTTTTCTTTGTCATTTATTTAAATAAGCTAGTAGCTATGATGAAATTATTTTATTACAGATAAAAGTACTTCAATTATATCTGTCAACTTAGAAATCATCAAGATTTATAACCATTTTCTTTTACAATAATTATAACCATTTTATTTTGAACACGAACGTTGAACCTTCAAGAAAAGAGCGTACTCCTTTTTAAAAGGCCGGCAACGCACCTGTGACTCCTCTGGTATTGCGGGTGTCCTTGGGTGGCGCTGGTCACTTACCATCAGGTGACTCGTCTCGTTTGCCACCTATTCCATAAAAAATGCAGCTTCCAAACACAACGCCAAACTTCAATATAGCTGAACATCCATTACTCTGTAAACTGCAAGAAATCAGATGAATCTACGTTTGCTTGGTGAATCAACTTACCAGACCGCCCAAGACCTAAAATCACCTAAACCGGTTGTAACTGACTCATTTTAAATTACCCCAGAATTCCTGACAGATGTGTCAGCATGAATGAAAAGTTCCATGGCGCATCACATGCACTTGTCAGCAGCACCCAATCTTCAAAGCATGATCTGATAGGATCGAAACCATGTTTCAAATACGTGATCTCACCATTTTGACTATAACAAGTCTTGTTCACATGAATATCTTGATCTGTCTCACTCTGAACTGTGACATAATGACCATCTTCAATACATTAGGTTAGATTTTTTCTTGGCGGTAGTATCAAGTACTACTATTACTTTTTTTAAATGGAAAATCATCGAATGGCTCTACCCGCCTTGTGCTGACTAAAAACCACCCATTTTTAGTTAACGCAAGGCGGGTAGCGTTTCAACTCTTACTCTTCTTTCGATTCTGCCAGGGCGCAGTATACGGCTCGCCTGCAATCCAGGCAGAATCGACTACAATTAAATAAAATGTTTGGCTCAGCCAAAAATGTAAGGAAAAAAAGTATTAAAAACAAAAGTTATGGTTACATACGATTTATTTCAAAAAGTTTTCATATTGTTATGTTATGTATTGACTTTAATGAAATCGAGACATTTATTTATCGAGACATACATTTATTTTGTCACTGTTAATTGCAGTCTAGAAAGATCTTATTTTCGAGCAATAAATTATAGTTGACAAATTGTATACGCATATGGAAAAAATTACCAATTTAAAATCAAATTTTTATGTGCAAGTCAAAATGTTACAATAATTTGACTAGCAATCATAAACAACATAGTTTTACAAAACATTGATTAATTTTAATAGTTATATGTACTGTATTTAATTCTATTGCAGAAGATTAAGTTCATACCGCATTTTACTATTTATATAGACACAAAAACTTAGTCTATGAATACTCGGGATGAAAGACAGAAAAATCACTATTTTATACATTTGAAACTCGTACAATATAATCACTATAAGTAAATGGTATTATGACAAATAGTTCAACAAAACATTGCTATCAAAAATGTACAACTAAAATAAACTCACACATGGCGCAAGTAGAGTTGACAAGAAAATAATTTGGCTTTTCCTCAATGGACAAATATTGCATAAGTGGCAAGAGACAGACCTGCTAATAGAACCTAAGTTCATAAGAGACTCATCTCAGACATACAGACCAATCATTACATTAAACGTATGTAAAATGATAAATATAAAAGTATATACAAACCTCAAAAGTATCAAAATGTCTATTTTCTATCAATCGCGTCTATACCCGCGAGATGTACTTTCTGATTCTGGCCTTCTCCGCCTGTATGTATCATTATCCGATCTGTCCCTACGGTAGGAGTTATCGCTATGCCTTCGACTATTGTTGTACCTGTCATTATTTCTATTATATCTATTGTATCTGTTATACATATCCCGTTGTGTTTGATCTTCATTTCTGTCCTCATCATCCTCTAATGGTGAACGTTTGTATGTAGTCTGGAAGTTCAACGGTTTTATTTTTGTGTCTTTCCCCACATCAGGCGGCGGAGGCTCCTCACCTAGTAAGTCAGCTATATAGTTCTCCCGCTCTATTTGATATCCACGAGCTTTCTCGAACTCTGTAACAATGCATTTTGTTTTTATATTGACATTAATTTTTACGATAGGCTCGTTAGAATACGAGTTACGGTGAAGATATATTTCCCAATATTTTCACCTGTCCTAACAACTTTCATCGTAGACTAAGATAGAGTTACAATGACGGGCCGTGCGAACCAGCCAGCAGTGGTGAAGCAATAAATAGTTCATGTAGTAATATTTATAGACAATAACTAACTCTTAATAGCGTCCTTGGCAGGGATCCCGAGGCGGTCGCGCATGTATCGGCACACCATGTAACCGGTGCGATTCAGCCCGTGCGTGCAGTGGACACCGATCAGGAATTCTGTAACAAATACAATATTCAATAATGTGTAGAACATTTTGAAAATCAATTTTGAGGTTAAGTAAAAATAATGTAACAAATATTACATCTGTAAAAGAAAACGAAACCAGGACCTTAGCCAACAAACAAAACCAGAATACAATAATGTGAAAAGACAAACAGTAATGCAATCACGATCGATAGCCACTAAAGCGAACCGCGGAAAATAAACGAAAACCTCATGTTTGTGTCTTCAAAATCGCACGGCAAACATCGACTGGAGGTCGTTGACTCCCGCCCCCATCGCACCCCATCGCTAAGCGAGGGCGGTGCAACCGGGTGGCGCCGCGGAGAAAGGAAGTCGTGGCCGCGGTTTCACACTTCCTCAGGAAGACCTTTGAAGTAGCAACCAAGATGTACCTTTACATCGCACACAATTGTACAAAACGGCCTTTAAAATTATTACGTTTAAAATTGTATGGAGTTAAAGTCATTTTAGACTACATTCAAGATTTGATATATTACAGTTTCTGACTACTCTCAGACGAATAAAAGAAAAACTACACAAAGGCTTACACAACTTGACATTTTCATTATACAATCAAAGAATACGTTTCAGACGACGAACAAAATCATAAACGGAGAAAATACACGAACACAATACAGATGTTACGACCTGACTTTGTCCGCTACATATATGCACCTCGTAAGTTCCTTAGCACGAGACAAAAAACGAGCAAAAACCTTATTGTCGATGCAAAATTCCCACGCAGAGCGGCCAAGGAGTAATGCATTTGAGGCATTACACATGCAAATTCATGCCAAGTCGGGACAGACAAAAAAACAATTTCATTTACAACAATCCATCAAGGCAAGCTTTTGCCAGCAACTTAATTAACGTATGTAAGTACATGTTTTCAATTATAGAAACAAACAATGCAATGATAATTATGAGAACTCACTCAGAGGTACGTTTATGAGATAATATTTATGAGCTGAAGATATACGACGCAGCTCAGACTAAGTTAAACTTCTTTAGTAGCGTTTCGTTTAAGTTTTGACGTGTAGACTAAAGGCTTAAAATAGTGAAATATTTAGGTATAGATTTCAGTGATAATTGCTTACACGATAGACTAAAACTTGTGGTTAAGCAATAAAGTGCATTTTGTATTTGGACGCTTATATATTTTTGCTCCTAATAAATAACGTGTCTAATGCTTTCTCACCCATTGTCAGCCTGCATAATAAAGTAACAGCGGCTTCAATATCATCATAATAATGTTGCTCACATCAAAAAGGGCTGCCGTTTCAGGTTCTCAAAGTAGCGTTTGGTGACATTTCAAATGTCAACTATTACGTTACGTTGCGTTGCATCGATTCACATGCAAATTGCAGCTGACAATACAATAAGCCCAAAACGTGTTACCACTTGCAAGTCACTTAGCATAGAAAGCGTACTGTATTTGTAATGTAATAAACTTGATAGAAAATAAACAACACTGGTATTCCGACGCACAGCCCAAACAAATGGACAAGAGGTATCAAAAGAGGGCGTGACGTAATTATAATAACAATACATTGATGAATTGAACTGTTATTGCGTAATATTGAGACCTACCACAGGTGAATAAGTCATATATTAGTCTTTTAACGAAACAAAACAATATTAACAAAACGTGTCTTAACTACTGAGCTGAATATTTTCATAAGCAAGAAAATCTTTGAACTTGTAATATTTTGGTTTATAAATTAGCATTATATTTATTTGATGTCAATCTAGAACGTATTATAATAATTGGTAAAACGGTACACGACATTTTAATGCAACATTTTACACATAGTGACAGTTTAATGATGAATGTTACATCAATTATTATGGTATGTCTTTACCGAGACGAATAGGTGAGCGCATCGCGTTTCATATCGATTGTCGACAATCGATGCATTGTGAACGAAACGAGTCGATATCGATACGCGATAGTTCGCCTACGCACGACCCCCTTACATCGTAATCGGCTTATTAGGATTTTACCACACGCATCCATGTGACTGCGGTGTGTTAACAATGTTACGATGTCGACCTAGGTATCTCCTTATTGTACTTATCCTATTACATTGCACTTAACAATTGCGTAAACGCTCCAGAAGATAGCTAAGAGCAGGTATCAATAAAAAGTCCTAAATATATTTTTATACAATTAAGTGGTTGTAGATCGTTTTAAATTGGTTTCGATACGAAACCTCTAACACTCACGCAAATTCTTCGAACAGACGATTTGATCATGAGTCGCTTTAACTGGCCAGTAACAGAGTTAGCTATAAACCCGCTAATAGATACTTAGAAATCACGATAAGCAAATAAACTTACATTAAAACTATACCATTACAGATATGAGTAGTAAAACAAACCAAAAGCGCCGCGGGACGCAATAAATGTTGCCTTCATTTGAGACGCCACTTGACGCAAACAACATTTTTCGGACGATAAAGGTCTTATTACGTATTAATACATTGATATTTTTATGATAACAATTTAAAAAGTTACGGGTTAGATTTGGGAAAAGCGGATAGCGATCGCTGACCGCTATTAGCGAGTTATGCATAGAAATAATTGTTTCAATGTCATCTATTACGTTAAGAGGAAGAGGTCTAACTAAAACGCTTGTATTGAAACCTCATCCTAAAAGCTGTGTGTAAGAACTTGTTGCATATTGCCACATCGTCCGCGGCGCCACGCGTGGGCAGTGATGTGATGATCAGATGACTGATTAGGTATTTAAGAATATTAATTGTCGCAATGGCTCTACATTCTTCGTTCGGAATTTTTATTGAACACGATCGTAAGAAATACCAGAAAATTAGTAACTGCTGGTAAAAAAGTGGTCACACATGACAAATTTAAAATAATTTATCAAGAATTTGAAGTTATAAAGAAATACGAAGTTAAGACTGCTTTCCAATATTGTTTATAATGTATGGAGTATGGACACGCATGAAATACACAATAGACTACAACATATTTCATAGAAAACAAAGAACACTAAAATATAACTAAGAATCCATATTATTCTGACCTGAAGTTTTGTCTCAGGCAGTCAACAAAACAATAATCAAACAGGAGAAACAAATGCCCTTAAATAAACCTCTAATTATAGCTGGAGGAAGAAGCGGCTCAAATACAAAAGATGAACAATAGCTACTAACCAATACTTCTAAAATATTTCTTAAACAATGAAAACTCATCGGAACTAAATTATTTCTCTTTAAATAAAAGACAAAGTAGATAATACCGGAGAGTTCAAGAAAACGATAAATAAATATAGAGTTTCAAAAGAATAATTTTAAAACAACACAATAATTTACGAAATAACAATCGCAATATATTTTGAACAACTGTTAAAGTACGTTATCACTCCACAAATAGATAGACAAACAGATTCCTCAGCAACATTTGTCACTGGTACTGTTTCTATTCCAAAAGTGCAACTTTGTCTACAACTATCTTGGAGTAAGTAAACTGCTCGAAACGCAGCGATATATCCACCAGCCATATCAACAAACTTCCAAACTAAGTTGGACAAACTCATTTTTACGTGACGCCATCTCAATAATATAAAAAGAAATCGTATTTTATCTGCAAGTTCAATTATTCAAGACATACGAAAACAATGTTGTTAGTGCTGCCTAAATAGAATCAAATGCAATCATTAAGTCAGTGCATATATCTAATGCCATATATAGTAGAAATGTTATTTACCCAAGTCTAGTAATTTTCCTACAACTTACACAAAAAGTAAGCAAAATCCCCATCGTTTATCAATGTTACATCGAAAGTAGCAAGTCATCTATGTAACAGTAAAATAAATCCATCCATCAAGTATGCGACATGCGACACTGGGACATCTGCAAGACACGTCAAATAACTTCTTGTAAAACATTTATAATACCGATAACTTCCATAATTGATTTCAGTACTATCCATCTGTTAGAAACAACGATAAAAATGCTCGATGATAAAATTGATTTTTAATTCGAAGCGAGCACGATAAATTATGTATAACGATGTAAATGTGACGTATGAAATGATAACAGCATTTCTAATGTACTAAGATCAAACACGAGAAAGGGAACTTAAAGATGTAGTAGACACAAAATTGCTTATGCATGTAGGACTAACTGGCAATAAAAGTAATATACGAATTGTAAAACGTCTAGTAAATAAAATGGAAAATGGAAACATTTCTTAATTTGATTACACGTAAAGCACGATCGTGGCTACTACAGGGTGCACAAACAGTAGCAAGTGTAACAACATTCCCGCGCATGCGATATCGTGTAAATCAGGACGCGAGCGCGATTTTACCTCAGATAACAGGTGAAATACGAATATCGTCGCATTACCACGCGCCGCAACGAACGAACGTTACTAATGTCTCATTTATTTACACAAGTTCTTTTTATTTCACACGTACAATAAATTCCAATTTATTTGTTGGTCGCAATTAAGGAAACGGATCAAACCACATGGATCGACTTACATTCTTCAAGAATCTGGCGCCAGCCTTAGCAAACCAGTATAATATACATCTCACTCAATCTACTTAGCGACACCGATAACCGGCCATTACCAATGAAAACGCCGACAGATAGTCGCATGCTCACAATTAATTGAAACTGCCCACGTAATCTAATAAAAGCTAGTTTTTGTGATCAAGACAAACAAGGGCGCCCATTCGTAATTAGAACTTAATGAACATTCGGAATATTGAGTTCGGCACCGTGAGAAGTCCGACGATAACTACGATTTGTGTCACTGTAATTAAAAGCGTGGCTGCCGATAAACTGGACATGTAGACTGAACCTACTAGTTTTGACTACGTCGATCAACCAAAGTTTGAGGAGCTCTCCATTGCTCTCGCCCCGTACAAGACAGGTGAAACGGAAAAGGAATATGAGTTCTTTGAAGAGTGAACACGAATCACATTTCTCGTTAAAATCGAAGCGGCCTTTAATTGAAATCGTATGTTGTGTCGAACGTCACTGATAAAGCCGTATACGGTTCTGTTGACGCAATGACATAACCGACTGGTGATGCAAATTGAGACGCAATGAAATTTAAATTACGTTATATTCATTTTAATAAATACATATATCATTCTTGTTGTGTTGATTCATACGCTTCGTTTGCATTCATATTAATTGAGAGTGAAAGCTCTAAAGATCTGTACTGCTACATTTTGTCGTAATAGTAGTTTATTAGCTTATGGCTTTATTCTTTGATATAACAATTTCTGTTGCGATAATCTAAAGAATTGCATGTAAAGATCCACCCATTAGTGTTGTTTAGTCAACCTTATTTGGACGCAGTTAATATATCTAATCATCGTTGTGCCGAAAACGAATATGTCATGAGCTTCTGCTTTTAAATAATACGTGCTTATTTTTAATAGAAACGATTAGCGACTATAAAAAGTGAGTACAACAGTCTACCCTAAATGGTATTCTCGTAAAGCAATACAATTAAGCAATGGGTGTGCATTAACACCTCACCACAAAGTTTTCACCCACGCGAAATAAGTGTACTTGTGCCATCATGACTTTAACCTACATGCGCGTTTACAGTGCGCCGAGCTAACAACACACCCAATTTTGAGCGTTTGTTTAGATTGAATGTATGGACGGATCTTACCTGTGGTCGACAAACCGAGACTGGCTCTCTTTACTTGCACAGCCACTAAAGAGAAAACCGCAACACCAATGTAAGTTCACACACACAAGCCGTCATTAAGCACGGCCCAAAAATAATCAAGTGCGCTAACATTTAGTGCAAACAAAATTTTGACTCACCACAATCTTTTCCCAGGAACTCGTCAACGGTATCCATAAATCTGGAAAAAAACAAAGTCAATTTAATAACAACTCCAAACACTCGCATAAGTAGTGTTCTGAGTAATACGTGTTTTGATACTATGGTCCGTGAAGATGTTTTGGCAAATAATGATTGAAGTACACATTGAAGTACCATTATGATATAGAGGGCAAACTAGAAGACGGTGACTGGGAGATGAAATCATAATATTTCACTCAATCAAGTTATGGACGACAACGTAGGTAAATTTTCCACATTCCAGTTGCGTTTAGTTCCTAACACAATAAACTATAAAAGTTAAAAACGATGTAAAGTGATACGTAGCAACAGTTATTCCGCCGTAAAACATTTAATTGAATTTCACAAAAATATGTATAGAATCTACGGCACCCGTCAAGAACCAGATGAAATATTATCTTGTATCGATCGCAGCGTGTCGCCATACTTTAATCGATTTTTTTACACCTAAAACCGCACGATCAGTGGGCGTTCAGAATTACAAGGCGTTTTGCCGACCAAACTGCCAGGTCGACCTATTTGGTGAAATATGTTTGTTTTCATCATAACAAATGTCTTTTAATATTTGCTACGAGGGGGCGCCGCCAAACCCCAACTTGGCATTATTGGAATGTTTTCTTAAATAACTTGCAAGGGTGGTCCAATGTTGATATTTCGGCTCACAATTTTCTTTCTACAGAAATATAAATGTGTCGCATAAAGTATAAGTTTTGACATAAAAGAAATTCTGAGTGTTGCCGAGGGTCGTGATTAAGTCTTGTCATGCAAAATTGCAAGCGTTTACTAAGCGCCATCATTTTCTAATTATTGTAGAGACTCCCCTCGAGCGACACGGGAGCCGACAGCGGCGCCGCGACTAGTTGCATTCAAACCAAATTTACAATTCAGTTTATCATCATCGTCAATATTACCATCTAAAACGGTGCAAACGAGCTCTTCATTTAGCACGTAGATGAGTTATTGGAATGGCGATGGCGGCGAATGGTGGCTTCGTAAATATTTTATGACTACAAATAGGGGTTGTGAACGAGTACGTATACACCTTATTTGTCATGATCGCAAAAGTAACAACTTTTGGTAAGACAAACTGACAATTCTAGTTGGCGAAACATAAAACACAGGAAACGAATTACCTATGAGACAGTAATTAAAAACGATGTCAGTTAAACTCAAACAGAGGTATGTTAACAAGGCAATTCAATGGAATTTAATCTGTACTCCAATAACATTTACAAATGAACCTGGCCGCGACGTGTGGCGCCAAAACGCAAACAGTTTAATTGTGTATTAAGTCACGATTCAACAAATTCGAAGAATATCTTCACCAAGGTCCTAACCAACGTGAATTTTAGCTTTTGTCGTATTTTCTCAAGTATCTCACAAAATCAACACTACTTTTGCCTAGAAATGAGTTTATGAAGCTACCAATACAAGCTCCAAGATCCGGATTCATTGTCAACATATTTTTTTCTATAATCACAATCTTACGTGTTTTAGACACAAGTGTGATGACCCGATAACCTTAGATACATAAATATGAAGCCGTGACAGATCAATTAAAATAATTTAAGTATAATTCGAATAAGGATCAATATTATTATTACATAGCTAACTTTCTAAGATAATTCGTTTTACAACACATTTCGATTTGTCACGATACAGTGTGTATAAATGAAAACACGTAACACTTGATTACAAAGCAATATATTTAATAATTAGGTAAAGCATTACTGAACAAGGTCTCACACTTTGGAAACACTGAACTTTATTAGTTAACTAATTTTTGGCGTATGTAAAAAAAAATTAACAATATTATTTTGACCATTCGGTATTAATACCCATTATCATATTATGCACATGTCAGAAACATGATAATCTGGTAATTTATACACTATTAAACCTTATTTCTTATTTAAATATTAATTTATATGAACAGGTTAATAATTTTATATGAAATAAAATATCTGACATAGTTTTCGTCTCATCTAATCCTTATTAATCCTAAAATGGCGTGTCATTTTTTTATTTATTTATGCTTACAAGTTACAGAACAAACTTATGTTAACGACAAAACACGATATGTTCTACAAATGGCTACAATTAATCACTGGCAAGGTCGACATGACCACTGAACGACTTCAAAGCAGTACATTGAACATTGTAACATATAAACTTTCTAAGCATTTCCTGGGCAACGCGGACGTCATTATTTAAAATCTGTCAAAATTGTGTATTTTATTACTCGGGCGGCAGATCGGAGCAACGTGAATTACATGCTTTCTTATTTAATATTAGTAGGGTCTTGCGTTTGTGAGATAATTTATATCTAGCGGCGTTATCTATACGGTAAGATCGCTCCCGAGTTATAATCCGGGTATTTTTCATGGCACACCGACTGCGGTGCCACTGCCGTGCCCCTGCCTGGCGTTATTGGAAAATTTATGTAACTACCAGGAGGCATCGCTGCAATTATTATTCCTTGCCCTCAGTAACTAACAATATTTGTGATGATCACCAAGAACTACCCAGATATTCTACTGTTTCGCTGTATTTGTCAGTTATGGTATATGGTGATTCACACAACACATTGAATTAAAATGCATAAAGTAGAATAACTGCTATAAGTATGCAAATCTCTCGGATTACACTGATTAATCTCCTGACGTTATCTGAACATTACCTGCCAGCAGAACCTAAATATTTTAAACTCGAACGTTAATCGATAAGCCGTGGTTTTAATGAAAAAGATCATAAGCTTTAAAATTTTGTAGACCATAAAATGTCAAATTTACAAGACCATTACATGAGTTTGACGACACGCGGCCATAAAACATGCGTATAAACTGTGTAATAATTTTATTGCAAATTAATTACGACATTTATTATAATTTCAACATTTCCAAACTTGTTCCTGGTTTATTGTCATTGTCAATAAAGTCGGTCGCAATTCGACATTAAAAAACCTTCCGGAATGATTTTATGGGCACTAATAAAATGCGTCCATCATACAATGATTTAATAAATTCCATCAAGTAATCCAGTTACTGCGTAGAATAGAAAATGACAAACATGCTTTCACAAGACACCGGACCTCACATAGGCGACGCGAACGCATCCATCATGGTAGACGCGTACATGTCGTTATGTGTCGGTACCCAACAAGCGCCGAAAGTGCCCCAAACAAAGATAATAGGCGACATTTTGATACAACGCGAGATAAGGCAGCAGGAGGTTCCCATGCGATCCAGGGCGTCCTCACTACACAACTACGAACAATGTTGAAAAACAACAGGCCAAAGGTCAGACGTGGATTAAATACAAGCAGAAAATATGCATCCGGTGACAAATAAAACAGTACACCTTTACTTTAAGTATCTCACTCGCCACAAATAGGAGAGTAATTAAGAGATTTATCGGTTAATTCATTATATACAGTGCAGACAGTGAGGTCGTCCCGATCATTAATATTACAAAGTTATTAAACATGAAGACACGAAGGACTACGAGACTATCAAAACTATTTTAATGATTTAAACATAAATTTAACGAAGCTTTAGTGTTGTGTGTGGTTGTAATATAAATTTATGCTGCGTAGTATCGTAGGCATGTCATCAAGTTCGTGTTTACGGCGTGCAAACTGCACGACTGTCGGTGGCAGACTGCCGTCGCGAAGTAATTACCCAGTGATACATCGCCTTGATCCGAGATGCGCACGCGATCGTGTATAACTAATGCTATGTTACCCAACAAGCTGTCTGTCCTTTAGGTAATGATGGATATCATATTATATAACTTTAGCTACAGCAGTTATTATCCTTAATATCCTATATTCGATCACTTAATATAAATCGCTTTCAGTAACAATCATGGTACACACACGGTATTATTCACTGATCCACGAGCTAAATTGAAAAGGCTCATACGTGCTTCCATTAGTCTAACAAAATAAATAATTTAGGTTCCAACTTCATATTGTTCTTGTGACCATTAATTCAACAGTAGATACGAACATGAAGCTAAATGAGTAAAGTTTAGTCGAAATACGTTTCCAAAGTTTTATTCATTGAAATAGTTCTGTTCACATATTCACAGATTAAAATCGTCGTACGGCGCATTAGTAAAAGTTCCTATGAAAATTATTTAACGGCTATGAATATCAATGTACTTTAAAAGACTATAAAATCTGGAAAGTTAAAAGGAAAGTTTATAAAGAGATTGGGTTCATAATTTAGAGACGGTTTATATTGACAGTTTAATGTGATCTGTACGATAGTAATAAGTACAAATCAATGTCACTAAGTTAAATAAAGAAAAACTATAAAGCGTCAAAAGGAATTACAACCGTATTAAAATACATAAACAAAACTAATAATGATTGCAGACCTCACTAAATACTCATTTACATAAAAAAGAACATAATTTGACAAAAATATTAGCGTTAAAACATAAAACTAACACAAATAATGTTAAAGGTTAGCTTTATAAAGGTAAATTAGTTACAAGTGTTGCCAAGAGATAATTTAATGGCATATTTCGCACCAAAAACCAATTCATTCTTTGATACATATAATATTAATGATAATTTTATGGATTTCTTAAAATAACAGTAATATCGACACCATTTTAAGTGTGGACAGAACTATAAAGAAATATTTTTATTAGGAAATTGCAGAAGCTGATTGTTTTCGATTATATTGATACTTTCGAAGTACACCAGAAGGGCGATAATGGAAACATTTAGTGACTTACGAAAATTAAAAGATTTTAAATATTATTAAAATTGGTATTATATGGTAAGTGTCATTTTCGTAAAGCAAATATTCAAAAGGAATTTATGATATAAGTATTTTATATCAAGTAGCGTTACTAAAGTTGTTTTGACGCTATGTACTGTATTCAATAAATAAGCAATAATACTTTTATGATAACTACAGTACCGATGTTATATATTTATAGCAAAACTGTCTGAAATTTTAACGACAATAGACTAGACCACAAACATTAGTCACACTATTGTCCAGATTTTTAAATGTAGGGTTGTCATCTGTCTCTTTGAATCTGGATACAATCCAAGTTACCAGGACTTTTAGAGAAAGTATCATTAAAAAATAATTTTGGGAAACGTCCAAATCTGTTTCGTGTAGAGAAAGATTACTTTGAGAACTAAATCTAATGTAACGTAGATAAGTAAATCGATCACAAACTTGCGTTATAATTCATTAAACAAGAAAACTAAGCTAAAGAATAAGTTTTGCGGAAGCATTAAAAATGATAAATGAATAACATCTAGGGTTAGAATGATTTACTTCGTGAATCTACTCGGAGATAGCAATTTCCCACGGAAGTTTCTTTGAAAAATATATCGTCGTGTGAGTTGTGACATCCCTATATAAATTCTGTGATCACAAGAGAGTGATTGTCAAAAGTAGCGTCGTTCAATCAGCACAAAAGCCATGACACCCCATTCCTTAAATGTTTACGTCGGGAAAGTTTCTGGACAAGTTTTACAAGTTCCACAAAGTTCCTGGATAACCTTGACGGCATTCAGCGTCAACGGACTGTTTGGACAAAGGTGTGGTATGGGATTAATAGAAATGATATATAGATGTAAATAATAGCTGTTCTCCTGACTATAACTTGCCATATAAGAATGTTTAATAGCAACTTTATTTTCTCATCATATTGATTAGTTTACTTATTTACCAACACGTCTTCTTTCAAAACATTTTTGCAATAAGTATTATTAGGGCGAAATTGCTACATTATATACGACAATAGACAGATCATGATATCCAATGTATCTTCAGAAGTAAAAATATAAAATCACCCATTGTGACATTCAAAAGAAAAACCGCGAGCATTTGTAAAGAATATCCATCAATATAATGACGGACAAACAACAATAAAATGGTGACAATTCTATACCAATTTTACATGGGACTACAAAATACGAACGATCAGAATAATTTCCGTCCTTGTATTAAAAATGTAATAAATGAACTAAGACAGCCTAATAAAAGAAAACAGAAAATATAGACCCAGACTGGATTTGACTCTATAATAATTTTGAAAACAAGTTCAATAAAACTAGGTAGAAATAAACTCGGGGAAAAATATACTAAAAAGAATACTTCCAAAGAACATTCTCGAAAATTGTAGATGTAAAGTTCAGCCTTAGTAGGCAATATGACGTAGACAGTATAAGCATGTCAATGTTAACATAATACGAGGCTTATTTTGATTACGGTGAAGTAGGAGCTAAAGAACACACGGTTTATTATTAATGTATTTTCAACTAAATGAAATGTATATACTTCTCTCAATACAGGATTCACAGTCTGAGGTGGAAAAGCACCCTCGTGGTTCTACCGAACTTTAAACATTCATTAGATAAGTAATAAACATGCTTTCAAATAGGAAAAAGTAGAATAACACTTTTTTAGGCGACTACTACTCAATCAAGGCAGCAGACAGTAGATTGACATGGCAAATAAGTTTATAAAACAACGTACGTATGACGTCATCTAGAGAACTTGTGTGCAGGGTGTTCTTAAATACGCTGTACGATTTCACGTCTCACAAGACAGTTAACGGTTCAGAAACATACGTACAGGTTGTTTACAAAATTTTCTAGATAAAGGTTCAATAATTTCTTAAACAAGAATGATTCTAGCTAACCTTAAGTATGAACGCCGAGATTGTTCAAATTTCAAAAATCCTAAATAATTTTATTCTTGAATGGCAATAGGCTCTTCGCTATTATTGCTGCATTTAATACGTGCATTGTACACCACTGTCCTGCTAAGGAAGAAAAAGATTTTATCATTTTCTCTAATAGTGTTTGATTTAAACGACTAGTTTCCCAAGTATATTCAGTTTCTGAAACTAAACTACGAAAACATCTCAAAGCAGGTGATTTATACTGAAAGCTAACATATCATCTGATTCCAACTTTCCAAATTAACTTTCTTTTATATTTACTCAAAAGCTATGAATTAGTCCGTCATATTTATCTAGTCGTATGTTCGGTCGTCCATTTTACTTTTAGAAGTGTTTATGTGGCAGATAATAAGAAGTAAGGATTAGGGCGTTGTGAAAAACAAAGAAATCTATCATAGGGACTTAAAATAAAATATAGTTCTTAGATTCGATTTTCCATGGCACATGAAAAATGGCCCACGCTATTGTATTGTACTGCAGTACAAGAAAGGAAGATGATCATAAACATACATACATAACCTCACGCCTGTCTCCTATGGGACAGACGCCAATGGAACGCCAATTGCTACGATTCTTACACATCTCTTTCGTTTCATCAACAGTCATCAGTCTTTTCATGCATACTCGTCGGTTAAAGGTAGTTTTAATTAGTTCCTTCTTTAATATATCGCCAATCTGGTCGCTATAATATGTCATAAGCACTAAGATAATGATACTCACTAAAGCTATCATCATCTTCCTTCCCTTACAGGATCGACGCATTGGCTTCTCCCAATTCACCTCTAACAAAGTCACGACATAGTAACAAAACTCTTTAAACTAAATTTAAACTTTTATTTTCTGGTGACACTAAATACAAACACCCACTAAACAAAACCACGAATACAAAACCAATTCATTAAAATGATTAACATATTAGCCATCCAGCGCGAGTCCCATACTCATCTACATCTGGTATACCGACGCTGACTCACACATTACGTGTCCCATAATAGTCTGGTACTCGTAAAAAACTATCCCAATTACGCTGTGAATCAGTATGTCTAGTACATAGTACATACTATGACTATTCACGGTACGATTTTTAGTCACGATCCTTCGCGTCGGATTCCATTAAGCGATTCTTTTAATTGTATGAAAACTGTGACTTATAATCGTGCTTCTTAGGTCACGAGATAAACGAGTGACGTAGTTTCGTACAAACAAGCATGAATTCTGTGTTACTGAAAAAGTAAACCTAAAGTACCTATACTTTGTTTTAAAGCTTTGCGATACTTATATTATAAAACCAAGCGCCATGATCTGAAGTGCTTTGAAGAGCTTACTTAATTAGTAGTGAAAAATAGAATATCTCTGAACACAGAAAAGTATCCGAAAGGACTCTGAAATACATAATATGAATATTCTCTATATCTTGTAGGTAACAACAACACCTAACAATAAAATTCACACAAACCTTTATTACTTGAACTATCGATTACAGCAACAGATCATCAAATACAACAAACAATGTTAACAAAACATTGCGATTCTCCTAACGATTATTCGAGGCGACAAATCGCGTCGTTTATAGGAGGTTTAAGTCTACAATAGTTGCGATTATGTACCGATTCTGAGAATACAGCCTCCTTTGCGGTGTAGTCGAGGTGCCGCCGGCAACAATACAGTACAATGATTATTACAAACTGGTCATTATTACATTTTAATGTCGATTCTATTGAGCAGTCTTCGTTCGAGGCATTTGAATTAAACAGTTGTTCTTATGCTTTTAAGGGTAAGAGAATTCGGTTGATTACATAAAGAGTGAGATAAACTGAAGATGGTTAATTTTGTTAATTAATTTAGAAAATACTTTAGTCCCAGTACCCAGAACTGATGTCGTATCTTACTTATATATTTCTGATGTTATTGACCTTATTAGGTACCTAGAATTTATACCCAAAACCAAAATTCAAACACACTTATAAGAAACAAACAATAAAAACACAAGTGCTAGCTTCACATAAAAGAGGATTTACAACAACAGAAACCAAACAAATACTTTATAGGAGCAATAACAAGAAAAAATACAACAATAAAACAATAAACCAAATACAAAAACGCGAAAATCCGGCCATCCTTATATGGTAATACGGCATAATAGTTATTTAACCGCAACAATGCGATTCGTCACCAATTAAAGATGTAGGATGTGCAAATTAATTAGCAGGATCATTAGGAACGGCGCCAATGACACATAAAACTACCGTATTATGTTCGCTTTACTCAATACATTGATCATAATATTACACACGTGACTAACGAATTAATTATAAGTATGTAGATGTACCACATAATCATCAAAATTCCTGTGAAGTTTGACTGTGTAATTAGTGCAATAATTATATAGGTACACTCATGTCCTTATCATTCAAATTTCATTCTTAATGATGAGATCATTTGATATGTTTTAGATTGTGATGTTATTATTTTATTCACAGTATACGAGATAAATTGAGTGAATCATAGATACTGTATTGTCATTTGTTTATTATTTGGAATTTTTATAAGAAGCGGTAATCGGTTAAAATAATGATGATGTTATAGTCATTGTTATGGTAATCAAAGTCGCAAAACTTTGCGAACTATGTATGTATTATGTATTAAATAAGGGTGATTTTCCATCGGAGACGTGCTATTTCGCTATGCTACGAAGATGTAATAGCTAAGCTGTGAAACTATGTGACCATTTCCACCGACACTAAGCTATGTAGCTGTACGAGGAAGATGCTCAGCTTATGCAGTGCTAAGCCATGTGCACCAATGAATATGATTGATGGAAACCAAACGCATCCACAGCAACGTAGCATAGCACATCTCTGGTGGAAAAGCAACCTAAGTTCGAAAATTATTTAAATTGTTAACAATTAGGTACATAATAGTCATACAAAAGTCCTGACTATTTCTCGACTTTACAATCAAGATGAACAATTTCATAATAATCAGCATTCATAATCATTCGAAAGGCTCCCAAACAATTTGGAAAAGAAAGCTTCTATTAACTATTATGAAGTGATAGTATAGTGTTAATTACTTTAAAAACAAACAAGGATGATGAATTATTAAAAATCTTAGCGACAGTTATCAAACTAATTACATAATAATCTGAAACAGAACACTTTACGTCTATACATTTGTTCAGCATCGTATAATGAATATTTTAATCTACAAAATGTCGCTCAAATACATCAAACTTGTCATCATTACTCGGCGAGACCAGAAAATAATTACTTGTATTAAAACAAGGGCACGTTCTAATCAAATCATGTACTGGGTTTCGTAAGCGTTTAATTAACTCTGTGAACGATGCAACCACGAACTTTCGTAACTGCTGGATAAAACTAGGTATAATAATAGGACAACTATATAATAACATATACAATGTCTCAATTACACCCGACCTGTGTGGTCCAAATGATTATACATAGACTGTAATAAAAAAAACTATAACATTGTCGATATTTAGAACAGCTATTACGCTCAACCAACTTGTAATAGACAAGTTATTAGCATTATTATGGACATTATAGAAAATCGGCAATTCGTTTCATCATTGTATTGAATTCGTGTTATTATAGTTGAGCAAGTTATGTGTAGTGTAATAAATATGAAAGTTAATATTGATATAGGGAGGAATTGTAGTACGGTGGGAGAATTTATTTGTAGGTACATTTTAAACGTAAGTACATATTATGAACTCGATGGTAATGTAGTTTATTAGACGTCTCAAAGGACCCTAAAACAAATGC
This sequence comes from Spodoptera frugiperda, assembly GCF_023101765.2. NCBI lineage: Eukaryota > Metazoa > Arthropoda > Insecta > Lepidoptera > Noctuidae > Spodoptera > Spodoptera frugiperda. The sequence continues at coordinate 4,565,717 of NC_064242.1, read as the reverse complement.
GTTACTAAGATCTGGAACATTCGTTCCATTAAAATATTTTTGCATTTTCACAAAAATGAACACGAATAAAGGTTGTTAGAACACTTCAATATAATTATAACTATCGCAGTTGATCAAAACCTGAATAATTCAACGTTCAACACCATATTATCGTCGGACGGTTAGAGAAAAATAACCGTTCGGTGTTAGTAGAATGGGTTGGTGACAGTAAATTTGGACAATGGCTGGCGGTCTCTATATTTATGTGTTTGTTATCACGCTCGGAAGTCTCCTATCTTACTCTGATTTACACTAGACTCTTACTGGACAAACAGTCAACAACGTGAGAATTTACTTTTAACACCTTTAGTGCGATAAACGAGTTCACAGCTCGTTACAAACGTACGTGGACATACAGTGCCCTCCAAAAGTTAGTTGAAATTAGTTCACCTTATCAATGATGTTATATATTTTCCAAAATACGCAGTTTTGATGAATGAACTGTTTACTATTTATGTTTAGATACACTATTCTAATACGAACAGTAGGGAATTCCCCGAAATTCATTTTGATTTCTTTCAAAATCTATGTTTATGTGTGCACTACTTGAATTGAGCGCGTCAAAAGTCAGTTGAAATAGCAAACTTTAAACGATATCCGATACTCTCGCGGTTTTAAATTCATTTATTATTATTGTTAGGGCAGTGTGCGTAGTTTAAATTTAATTATAAGATATTGTAAGGTGATTTGACTGTTTTTAAATTAATAATGGCTCCGAGGCGAAAATTAACTGTCGAAGAAAGAATAAAGATTGTGTATGAATACGAAAAAATTAAAAACTTTAGTGCTGTGGGAAAATTATTTAAAGTTAGTCCAGAAGGTGTCCGAAAAATAATAAAGAAAAGTTTAGAATGTCCTAGTCTTGCAGATAGGCCACGGTCGGGGCGTCCTAGGGCTACTACTTCTGTTGATGATCGACTAATAGTGCGGCAGTGTAAAATTAATCCCAAGATTGTGGTACGAGAGATCAAAGATCAGTTACAGGAAGCAGGGACCTCGGTTTCAGAAACTACCATCAGGCGACGCCTGCATGATGCTAATTTACGAGGTCACATTGCCAGAAAGAAACCTCTTTTAACATCGATCCATAAAAAAGAAGGTTGGAGTTCGCCCGCAAGTATTCGGATAAACCAATAGAATTTTGGAAGAGAGTAGTCTTTAGCGATGAATCGAAGTTCGAACTATTTGGAAATCGCCGTCGGCAAACTGTATGGCGCACAAGCAATGATAACTCTTACGACGACAAATACTTGCAGCCCACTGTGAAACACGGCGGTGGGAGTGTGATGGTTTGGGGGTGTTTTTCTTGGCATGGTGTGGGCCGACTGCAAGTAATTGAAGGCAAGATGACAGCAAAGGGCCATTGTAATATTCTCCGTGACAATTTAAAACAATCTGCTGAAACAATGGGGTTAGGTGGGATTTTCAAGTTCCAACAAGACAACGATCCGAAGCATACAGCAAGGATAACTAAACAATATTTTGAAGATAACGAAGTGGATTTACTGGAATGGCCTTCGATGTCACCCGACCTTAACCCCATTGAACATTTATGGGATGAATTAGACCGCAGGATCCCTGTTTCCATAAGACGCAACAGGAATTTGTTTATAAATAAAATTCTTGAAACATGGTCGATTATACCGGTCGAAACATTACAGAATCTTGTAGAATCAATGCCTAGACGACTTAAAGCAGTTCTACAGAATAATGGCGGTCATACAAAATATTAAAAGTTAAAATATTTGCAAAGACACAAGCCTTAAAATATTTTTTCAACAATTTCAACTAACTTTTGGTAACGTGATTTCATTGTTAATCTGCATAAATTATAATTATAAAATTTGTTATGATTCTCTTACTGACAGAAATATTCTAAATTGATTATATTTTAATATATAATTCTTGAAGCCACGATTTTCTTTGGTTTTATTATAATTTCCTCACATTTACTACATTATTGATCATTTCAACTAACTTTTGGAGGGCACTGTACTTTATCGAGTCAACTATCATTATAGAACAAGTATTTACCCAGTGAAACAGTTCAAAACAATTTCAGATTACGAGCCACACTTAAAGCTTCCCACTGCGATTACGTCAAGTTAACTTTTTGCACACGCGTCGAACAATATTTGATTACTAAGTATGCAAACTATCTACGATTGATGTCACAGCACTTGACCGTCTCGTAGACGCCAGGTTCAAAGTCTATACATTCTTTCGGTTTTCCCGGCCATGATTGAACCGACTAAAAATAAAAAAATGACTTAATACTTTGTTAAATTGTCTCGTTATAAGTCTCAATCATGCGCTAATATTATCACAAATAAAAAACAAAGGCGAAAAAAGCTCAGAAGCGGATTTAACAAGTGTGGATGACATAGAATCTGATGTACCAATATTGGACCAAGCGATGACTTTAGCCGTGGGTGTATCATATCTCGTATTTCATCGTATGCATTTTTTGAGATAGTAAAATACATAAATGACGATACGACACGATTGTTTATCGATACGATTGTTTTGTCGAGTGAAACATTAACTTTATCACCAACTTCCCGGAAAATAGGCCTGTAATGGGCGTAGCTTTAGAGGAATCGGTAACAGCGAATAAATCGTCAAAACAATAAAACCCTTAAAAGCGGAGCAGTAAAAATCTATTAAACGGACAATCGGTACCACCGGCGGTGTTCACAATTTATAGACGGGGTGATATGTACACGAACGGGTTTGTAATGACGACATGATTGTCGACAGTCGACATGGAAAACAAGTAAAAATACAGCCGTGATAAATGAACCGAGTGAGCACGCGAGCATCATTACGAGCGCGGCTCTGATCATCTACGTCCAGTAAAAGGTCGTATAAATGAAGGTCTCATGACAATATATTTATCCTCAATTTATTATTATAATAAAATAATAGCGCCATTTTATTAGTCTTCTTGTTCGTCCCGACGACATTACCTGTCTAGACTAAATTGCACTGTGATGGAATTTGCGTCGAAAATTCGCACGTTCGCGACGGATTTTTCTAAAACGTTTAGGTAACTTAGTAAGATATTCATTTTCTACAATTTTTTTTTTTCTATAGAACTTTACCTTTACAAAATACATGTTAGTAACTTAATTACTGAAGAATAACAATATTGAATCCATACGCAAAATAGCAGTCAAAGGGACCCTATTCTCAAAACAAATAGACCTGTCATTAAGTGGACGTGGCTTTTAGTTAAAATCGAAGTAGCTGTACGGGTGGCGCATTTGTCTAATGTTAACTGACAAACAGATGCGAGGTCCGCACCGTGATAACAACAGCGAACTATCTCAGAAATGCCGATGGTTATTTATGTCTATGACAGCCGATGAGGGGCCTCAGCGACGAACAAAAGATCAGACAAATGATCGAGATAATCTGAGATTTAAAGCTGAGCAAATCATTTTACAAAGTGATATGTAGTGCGATAGAGCCATTTATCATGTAGATAATCTGTACAAATATCGATTTGAACATTTATTTAAAGTTCATAGAACAAATCTGATTGTTTGCTGTTGCTTTTGGAAAACTAGGAAAATATAGTGTAAGAAGATTTTCAGAAAATTCTTGACAAAATTCCTTCAACGAGGAAAAGTCGACTGAAATTGAGTTATTTAGTATTTTAATAGACATATCAATTAACAAAAATATGTAATATGACTTCTTCGATAGTGTCAAAGTTTACGACATAATAAAACGCCGTGTGTTTTAGTTCCAGGGGACAACTGCTACACGTGAGCCGGCACGCATCGTTGCTGCGACAAATGCCTTTCAAATTCCGAAAGGCATCGGATCCCGCGTGGGAGGCAGACGCCATCGACACAAGCGCTAGATGTGACCAAGTTCAATTGAATTCGAGAATAGGTACCTCTACCGGCACCGGTCGGCTCGACGGCGGCCCTAAGGCGCGCGCGCCGCACCGCCCACGCATGCGCGTAGATTTATAACATTACCCATATTCGGCCTACGAATGGCGCCAATTCGACGCTTCAAATTAAAATCCACCGCGAATGCAAAACGAAAACTTCGCGCTTTGATAGATAGCTGTTCTGTTTCTGATTTACGCACCACCGTATAAGGGGAGTGTAAACTTGTTAAGACGTATCATCCTTAGGCTAAATGTCGCTGAATTAAGTCAATATCAATCACGAGTCTTTACTGTTCTGTGGTTTTTTTTTACTTTTTATGACTGCCATCATTTTAAGCGCGTGATGGTTTCAGTGCTTTTAAAGAATGTCGATACTCGGTACGCCGCAATCTCTACAATATTTCAGCGAGAAATATTGTGGCGGTTCGATATTAACACAACAAATAATACGTCACTTCTCAATGCCTGACTTTCAAAGGTTTATGTGATAAAGATTACGTCTGGAGAACGTATGTGTATGTGTGAGATACATCTTCTACTTGGGCGAGCTAAAAAGGCTCGGCGTCGGTCGTGAAGACGTCTTACACGAGAGCGCGATTAATCGCACGTAAACAGCGCCGGGGAAGATGGACTTACTCTGTCACTTTGTCCTCGGGAGGTATTATGCGGCCTGGCATTAAAATTTTCTTGTGTAGTATACCCGCCGCTTGTAATTCCTATAACAAAGAAACCAATAATTATATCTGCATAGTATAGCGTTTGTTACTTGCTGCATTACGTACGTATGTTTGACATAATAATTTATTACAGTATTTAAACACATTTTTATATTAATTCAATAAAATCAAATAACTTGTAAATCCGACTCGGAACAAACGGGCCGCCAAACCTCGAGTAACAAGTATTGGAATGAAATGTTAAGTAAGTACACATTAGTTTTTAAGCCGGTTCCAAATGATCGTGTTATTAAAGATACGCGTTTGATAATGAGATTATAGAATGTAAGTAGAGCATGGAACAGTCGATCTTATACAGTGCACGGAGGAGATAATAAATGGAGAACTAACATGTGGACAAGTTGTTGTATATGAGACAGCGGTCATGTGCAGATGAGAACTGATTGTGATTATAAGAATCACCATTGTAAATACAAATTTTACCCGGTATATGCCAAATTACTTAGTTATCCACAGTATATTTCAAAAACATCATAGGCAAATTAAGTAAACTTTAGTCTAATCAACAAAATAAAAAATCTGAGCAGTCCAAGTACAAGTGTGGACTCTCCATTGGTTTAATAAATCCGTGCCACAATAATAATGAAGTGAGCGACAAGTCACTAGACGTCAACTGATGACAATTACCAATCAGATTAGAGAGGTGTCGAAATATAAGCCAGTCAACTTTACTTCGGCTTAATTAATAGCTTATTTAAAACTTCTTAATAAATCGGACTTGAAGCGAATAAGTTGTTTAAATAAGAACATCATTGAAATGAAATGATGAGTTCGTTGGCATGGTTGAGCGATTTATCATGTATCATTTGATGACAATTACAGAAGTCTTGTATTGGGATCACATTTATTTTGTTGTAGGTATGTATGTGCTTGTGCTTACATATTTTTTGCTAGTCATTGTTTGTAGAATAGCAAACGAACGTACTGACACAATTTGTCTTCTAACCCTAAATGTCCATACTACATAATGCGGTTTCTATTATAAATAAATATAATCGTTACTTTTCCCTATCCTACTAATTTTATAAATATGCTCCCTAATTTTCCAGCATTTCCCTCCTAAATAAACCCAATTTGTTGAAATACTAACACAAATTCCGCGGCTTCACCTACTTCAATATGACTTGTATCGTATCCGTCAAGCCCGTTAGTATAAAAGTGTTGTAGTCTTATGCCCCAAAGCGACAGCACGCAGCAACCTGCCTCATTCAATCAACTACATGATTTGTATGCTTGGCTACTCGACAAGCCTTCGACACTTTAACATAATATAATTACATAGTATCACTTCTATAAAGCCCCCGAAAGCTAGAAAATGATTTATACTTCATCAATGTCTAAATCTTGTTTGAATGAAAAACGAACCGTGAGAAAATGGTTGCAGACTAATTTGAATTTAAAACTCGAAAACAACATATTTGTAAAAAAAGAAAACTGTTTATCTAGCAAGACATAAGTATATTAAATAAATATGTATAATGAGCCTAATCACTTCGCTAAACGCAGCTAACAACCAATATTTCTATTCATACCTCTATTCACATTCACAATAACGATTTAACATAAAGCAACCAATAAAAACAAAATTAAAATGCCGTCTGCCCTTTGACTTCACCTTCGAACTTCGCTCATGCACTTCACATCTCCACGAAGGCAGCAAAATTTCACACCCGACAGAGGAATAACGGGGCCCACTCGTCATACACATTAGCAAAGAACCATGGGACGTCACAATGGCGACGAATGTATCAGGAGAACCCTAAACGTTTATTACGAGTGTTGAAGTGTGAATAATGGGCCAACAAGTCACAGTTGTGTCACAACTAGCTTTGCTGTTTCACAGCTATCCAATGGACATTCTTCATAGAATTTACCGTCCCAGCTCCAGGCTTGTCTCTCCGATGTTCGTAGCTTGTTACTCATTTAGCAGATAACGTATTGTTGGCCTAGGAGTTTATTGTGCACCCTATTTCTATAAGTCGTCTAGGATCAGAATTATACTAATAATACCTATCAATCATTTTAAAACAACGGGACATTAAAATTAATCTCACTGTTCGTAAGGTAATAAAACGCAGTCAGGGAACTGAATGTAACTATTTGAATGACAGCTGAAAGACCTTCAATGAAGTTTTCTATGGCAACCAACTAGCAAGCAAGCTTGTTTAACATCTTTGTTTTGAAGCTAACTGAATATATAGTCTGTGCAAACCTCGTCAAATTTATCATCGCTCAATTAACACCTACAGTATGTAAGTTACAGTGTAACTATAAATTAGAGAATATAAAGACCTGGTAACGCCCTAAGCTTGTCTGCGATGTATGCTGAGTTAGAGCATAACAGGCTAAAGTCAACTGCTCCATGGAAACCATGTTTTACGATCGGATTATGCTAGAAGATGAATGCAAGGCAATCAGACGTAAGAACGAACAAAGCATCGTACTGGAAAATGTGACTTTCAATCGTAAAACTGAACATAATTTTATAGCTTCCCGGTATTGTAACACATGGCGGGCGGGCCGAGATTCCTACAGGCGCTATCCGAGCAAGTAAGAGTCGTTACAAGCACTACACGTTGTCTTACTTGTTAGTACAGAGTGCTTGTTACCTTTCATTATTATTAACGACCCACCGAGGAATGTTTATTGAACTAAGATGTCGGGTTTGGTATGCGGTATGTGCGAAAGTGAGTATTTCTCTCTTTATTACTAAGCGCTTTTCAGGAGTCTTCGAGATTTGTGTGAGGCTTGTCTGGTATCATTACTACTTACCGAAGGGTCATAATAACGAGCAGTGTTAGTCAAATCAATGACTGCTCCCAATTTTGGAATTTTCTCGAGTAGAGCTGGAATGTCCCATCTGTAAATAAAAAAGAATCTTTATAAGTATGTATGTGATAACTAAGTGCAACATGAAATTATGACGGATTGATACGTAGGAGTAAACCCAAATAGTGTCCAATTACAGAAAACTGTGTACCCGTCGGCGTTAAATAAATAACTTGAAGAAAAACGTTCAACGCAACAGTTTAAATACAAAAATAACTTTCTAAATTAGTTGCGGCGCCGGCCTACCTACTGCACGTCGGCAAACATTTGCATAATTATGGCGTTTTAACAAGTTTTTCTTTAAACAATAAAACACTCTGAATTATCAACCTTCAGCTGAAATCAATCATGAAAATGAGAGTATGTAATAACACCTTTTCAGCACAACCTTCCTTACATAAGTTTTAAAGTATAGTATGTTTAGAATAACTTAGAGACAAATTAAATTAATGTACGGTCTAATTTATTCCTAATTTACTACATCCAACCAATTAATTCTCATTGAAAATTTAATTATCTCATCATCATTACGATGAAGGGGTCCTGATAAGAGCCTCTTACTGTAAACTGTCGGTTTTTCAATTTACAAAATGTCCACTTACATTCAGATGGCACTACGGACTACAGGAATGTGATACTCAGCCTTATTTACATATCATTAAGGATCGCATTCAAATGTGAATTGAAAAGGTAAAATGATATCCGTGAAATTGATCCCAACCCTGGTACTGACGCTAATTACCAATATTTATTTCATTTGTGCTGTCCACACTTTCACTAATCAATAAATTATCTTTACGGGACATTTGAATAAGCCAAGAGCTCATAGAAAAAAGGACTTACATTTCTTTAATCTCCTTGTGCGCTTGGACCTTCTGTAACAAATAAAAGTAATATTTATAGAGACTAAATTAAGTTAATGATGTGTTTGATTGAGTTTCGGGTAAAGTTGTATTGGTATTAGCTCATGCTTCTATGGTCGTAGACAATGTGTCTTTGAGAAAGCCGCACGTAGGCGACGGCGTGTGATAAGGGAGCAGATCAATCATTTGCTGGCCCTACCTGACCGGTGTCAATGAACTATGTCCAATGAGGGCCACCTGACACGATCCACTTTGGAGACCTTTCGACATACGACACAGGTTAAAATCTAAAATTAATATGCTAATCGTATGAAAACGTCAGCATTTAACTTATATTGGAACAGATAACCAAACATTTAACCATTCCCAGAAATCGATAAGATTTTATATCGGCAGTTTAAACAATGAATTAGAATTTTAAATAACACTAAAATCGTTGGACATAAATCTTAAAACCCATTCCTGTTGCACCGCAGGCCAAAAATTTTGGGTGAAAATTTTCAATTTTGCCCAAAATTACGTTAAATAAAATGTCAGGGTCGATAATAATAGCTTGTTAGAGTGGTAATAATTTATCGACGGTGTTGACACGATGTAAAAAGATTGTAAAAAAGTGAGCGCCAGGAGGTGTGTCTAAATGGGGTTAATTTTCAATTTGGATTCGCCGGTGGCCTTTATAAATTAACGGACAGCAATTTAAATAAATCCACGTAGTTATGATACGGAGAAACACGCATAAATATTAAATATCGTTCCTTGATTAAAAACATTTTATGTGATCGATTAAAATTAATCGGTGACATGTGAAAGTCGTCGAAATATTTCGCCAACATCTTCTTCAAAACGAAGTAAGTAACGAGAAGCAATCGTGCAATTAATTAATTGCTTAACAATCTGACAATTACTTTCATATAAATGTAAATACAGGCAATAAATTGCGAATATATTGGATGGATTATAAAGTTATTCGTTCAGGAGTAAGTTAACATATTCAGGTAAGTTGGTTTCTTTTGGTATTCTGGTAATGACTATTTTCTTACTAAAAAAATAAACCTAAATGATTTATCCAAGTTAAGTAGGTATAATAAATTGATGAGAAAATACGACAGATGAATATTTGTCGGTTCAACATAAACAGAGGTTCGGCAATAACAATCGCGACCTCATCGGGTGCACTTACCACGATTTTCAATTAACATTAAAGCACCGGAACAAATAAAACGCAGTCTGGACAAAGGAGTTTATTGAAACCGCGAATATCAATGTAAAAAATGCGGTGGCACACAAAATTAAACCTTGACTCCATACATGCACTCGAAAAACAACGCAATTTGATTTTACTGCCCTGTGGCGAAGTAATAATGAGGACTTTGAAAGGGTGACGGCAAAGATGGCGACCTTTTTATTTAGACGCTCATTAGTCGAGACGAATGAAGAAACAAAATAGCTAAAATCTGTCCCGAGACTATAGGTAAACACTGTAAGTAAATATGGATAAAACAAATCGATAACAAGCATACACATCGCAAACATGATTGCGAATTAGCGCTCTATAATAAGGTTACCTTGGAACGTATTTAGAATTAAATGCAGTACCGCAGACCGCGCAATAAAATCGATGAGATGATACCCGATCATAAATCGATTTCATTACAATATTAATGACAATCGTAACTCTCAATCACAAGTTGGTTTTGCACGCATCGATACGCAGTTACATTATTGGCTGTACCTTCGATTAATGTCAACAAAATACAATATTTATAAAGGTGTATTTAAATATGACATTTTATTTTGGTGACTGTCGAATCGTTATTATATTGCTGTGGGGTCCACAAATAAGATTTGGCCACCGCGACCGTTTTCATTGTTCTAGATCTCGGATGTCAAAAATAAAGGGCTATGGTGTTTACATCCTACAACTTAAATTATAGGATGGAATATTAAAAACAAGGAATATGATTATAATATTTTTTGTCTGACAAGTTACAGAAGTTGAAATACTAAACGATTAAAACTTATTACAGCATCTACTGAACTACAAATATGTATGTAGTTCTTAAATTAGTAAAACTTGGTCATAAGTAAAAAATGTTTTATTTATAAGTTGTGATAAACATTGCTTCGTCAAGTCTCTCAACAGTGAAACATGTGGCACAATGTGGCACCGTGATTCAAGCTGTGATTACGAATAACGTTCACGCAATCGAAAGAAGTCGTTAATAAAATAATCAACAATGCGATTCAATAAATCGCCGATTGCCCGCTGACAAAAACCATACGACACGACAAGACATTACTTACACGTGTCCTACAACGCAATAAATGTAAGAATGTCATTTTTACGACGTACAACATGTCTACGTAGATTTGCAAACACGGAGGGGGAGGATTACCACCTGCAGAGATGTGACGGTATTGAGATGTATTCATTTGGAGATAAGCATATCTTAAAGTAAAACATGCAAGATCTTTATCACTGCATATAACCAAATTGATATGAAATATGCCCAATCCCTTGGCACCTGCTGCCACAGTTCCCATGCTTTTTGATTTATTAATTAATGCAGCCTGGTTACCCAAAAACTTACAGCATCTTAAATTAACACCAACATATTCCCCTTGGCTGAGTGTTCGCAAACCAGATATTAAATCGCTCAAATCAATTTATAATAAAAAACAGACCACAACATAAACAGTACGAGTGTTAAACAAAAAAATAAAAGGTTAAATAAAGCGCGAGGACCTCCCATCAAATTACAAGTGGCAAGCTCTGGACTTATCTGAACGATCGCGTGTCGACAAAACGAATAACACCTTCGCACGCCTCGATCATATTTGACAAATGTGAGGATCAAATAAATTGCAAACACAATATTCTAATGAATGCGCAAAACAAATCCAACCTTAATAATAAATAATAAGAATTGGAATAGCGCAACAGCCTTCGTGATAAAGATCAGAATATGTTAAGAAATGATGTAGACTCAATGGTTAATAGAGCTTACGTAGTTCTTTCAAGTCAATGAAGGAAGCTAAACACAAAATACAAATTGAACAATGTCAACACAATACTGAACAGAGACAGAGACACAAAAGCATGTAGACATTTCGCAAAATTGAAACGTTTTGGGTGAGTCACGTAAAGTTCGAGTATTAAATTTCAATGAAATGTTCAGGGAACAAATCTGTACCGATACCAAATAGAATTTACGAGGGAACAAGAAAGAGCTTGTAGCTGCTTATCACGACACAAACACCAAATGACTATTGTGACTTTCTCTAGACGATCCACGGTAGTTTTGCGACTACTTGAAAGTCATATGCTACTGCAGTATGCAGACGGAACAACATAATCACGTTTGGATAATCATGCCCGGTTTGAAGCACACGGCATAACTTTTAACTAGTAATAGGACAAGCCAGTAAAACAAGCTCGTCTACACCATCTTCCTAATTTCGTAATCGTCTAATTACAATGTACAACGAAGCTTATTAAGCATCGCGAGACACTTAATTATTCAGATTCATTGTACATTGTTAAGTGACAAAAATTAAGACGGCGCCGCGGTCTATAAATCATTTATAGGGTAACTGTTTCGACATTTTAAAATATGCAAGATCATCGTTAGTTTTTGGAAAAGAATTAGATATTTTATTTATTTGTTAATAAGAACTGTTTTTGATTGTACACGTTGCGATATGCAGTCGTGGCCGCATTGCGTTGTCATCATGTTGTTTTTTGACAATCATCTGATCCGTTACGTCGTTTATTCCAATGGTAATGATGGCATAATTGACAGAGAGCAACTATTGTTCCCATTGTGTTCTATTGATATTACAGTTTTGTCGCCTTGTAATGGTTTAGCTTTTTGTATTGTTTTATGGATCGTTACGGACTTGTTCTCTTTTGACACCCAGTCGACTGCTTCGGTAGATTTAAAAAGGGTGGAGTTGACTCATAGTGACCCGTCTTAGAATTGTTCGAATTATACTAATTATATTCTGATATTATAGGAACATATGTAGCGCACGTGACGTGTCGTAAATTCTTACATGAGTACATTACATTCTAACAAGAAATAATAATCTAAACGCTATAAAATAAACGTAGTTCAATTCATATTACAAACCACAATCAACCAATATTAATGTCACGCGTATGACCCTCGTTATGTTCGAATATTGAGAGTAAGACATAAAATTTAACAAGGTAATTGAGTAATGATCAAAAAAGCATTCGATGTCAAAATAATATTGATATGTGGCTGACTTCTTACTTATGCGGGCTGAGTCAATACAGAAAACACTTGTGGTACTCGCTGTTAACTAATTTAAGAGTCAAACGTGTTAAAAAAACATAGGGGTTTCAATAACATCAATTAATATAAGATTTCTAAGAAATTCGTCAGGAAATGAGATAGAACGTTGAACTTAGTACAACTTGCTTGACCACGGTACTCAATACTATTAGTAAGGTATCGTTGGGAAAAAGTAACCGCAATCAAAAGTGAAACCATCGAGATTAAAATTTGAAGATCATAAAAGAACAAACTAAGATAAGTATCAAAATATCGCACAAAGTGCTGCATCAAAAAACTAAAAGGTGCGACCTGTTAAAATCGAATTCCTTATTCGTTTCGACCGATTAATCGAATGAAAAGCCGGTATCGTATGTCGGGGGCATTTATCGCGCCTAATTGCGACCACCGCGCCGAAATTCAGTTTAAGAACGTACTGGGTGGCGTGATGGGCACCGATGATACTCCTCGTGTAACCAAACGTCTTATAAGTTATGGGATAATGAAAACCCCTTCCAGACACCTACAAATCGATTATGATGGCATAAGAGTCATTCGGACTTTATCGAATCTCAAGGATAATAACTAACCCTTCTTATGATAATGACAATAATGTTTTTCCATTCCAATCAATTTGAAACGAATCGTTTTATTTATTTAATACTTAAAATAAGGAGGATGATCGTGTCAGCCCTTTTTTGAATGCGGTAGATTTAAAGTATCGAAATATTTTTAAAGAAAGTTACAAACGAAGACAGATGTTGCGAATGATACAATACACAAATTAAGGGAATGCAGTAATAAATCAAGTAAATCCATAATTCAACAATTCGAAAATAATGTCAGTTATGTTCCAGAAAGCAAGTTATACATGCAAAAAGTTATTTTAAATGGAACTTGAATATTCAATATCGAAAGGATCCATATCGCTTTATTTTCGAAATGATCACATTACATGTTGATAAAATTTTAATTGGACTGGTATCTGCACTCTGCACCCGAATCTGGAATTCAGAAACACTAATGTTCGTGCTACCGAAAACCGCAAATCAGAACCATTCCTCAAGATATCGGAGGATTTAATGGTCACCCCATGAGCCGTCGCTTTTCGGGTGTTGCAAAATTAAGAGTTAATTGTATTCTTTTTGTGCGTTCGCGCACGAGCTTGAATCTCCCAGATGTTTTATGACAATTAAAGAGAGTGGTTGCCTGAATCGCAACGGATTACCAAACGGTGTCCTTACTTAATATTACTTAGTCGCTTTCTCAGTATGGAACCGATCAAAATTAAGAAGACAGTGATCGAAATACAAATATCTCCTTTTAAATACTTCCGGATCAACGCCAAAAGTATGTAAGCACCTTTTAAGGCAACTAATAAGCAAATATTTTAGGACTTTAATTTTGAAAGCTTGTTATCCTTTTGAATGTATTGCAGCAAATATTTACATAAAACGGTCGGCTCGTTTGAGATGACTTGCTGCATATTACATACATTGGAAGGTGTGGCTTAGTTGAGAAATTACACCCGTTGTGCGGCAATGACGGTGCAATCATAAAAATCCACAGAGCATCCGCCGGACCGGTGTTTGGACGTTCAATTTCAACTAAATCATTTACCGCATGTTACAGGAGTAATAACAGGTGATGATACCTCGTAAGTTGATTAAAGCGAGAGCTCTGTAGTTGCATGATATTCATTTATTTTATAAAACGGTTTATGAAAATCACACGGCGGAGAGGAATTGACTGCTAGAAATGCGACATGGAGAATTGGTATTTGCTACATAAAACTAACTTTTCTGCACATTGACACATATCATTTTCAGGATAGTTCAAATCTTAAATAAGACAACAGCTTCAATAATTTTCAAAATATCTTGTGTCTTGTACAACGTGATACCTACCAATGAGACATGAAGGGGCGTTCATTCAAAACCCTTAATGGTTATGAAAGTGCGAATAATTGTCAAGAAACGTTTAATTTCACGTGTTCATAATGTGATATGGGCGCTATCAGAGGCGGTGATCTCTGTTAATAACCACCAAAATATTATCAGACATGACAACCGGACGACGTGTAAACGAAACCATGCTAAAACTCTCCGCCCTTCAACGCGTTCCTTAAATGCATCGCGCACACAATTAACATGGAATTAAGAATATCTGGATATGCTTTGTAACCAGGTAATTCAAACAAGTCAGGATCTAAAAAGCCTAGTTTTCTTCCATCTACTACATCCTTCATCTATAAGGATAATAACGGTGTGGTGCTGAGATATGTGAACTTTGATAATAGATTGATTTAGACTGCAAAAGATAAGTTTCTTTGAAAAACTAAAATGAATGCACCCAAGTCCGAGGTTGAAGCTGAAAAACGTTTCCAAATACTTCGTATCTTTACGGAAACAAACAATTCGGAAGAACCTAACGATATCAGCTCTGTTAAATGATATTTCCTTGGTATCAGATCAAAACAAGACAGTCAAGAAAGCTGATTACACGGTGCTCCCACGATCTCATGCCCCGACTTGAAGTACGAAACTTGGCGCGTACGTGTCAAAAGATGTAATTATGAAGAAATCCAATCAGCGGCGGCGCGAACTTGCGCGTACGTCGACGTTGATTGAGCGATAAATTTATTGAAGATAAATCACCCGGTCGCGACAAATCGGTAGCAACAACGGACCCTTTGTTAATTTTAGGCGGCGAAACGATACCTACAGAGACGGTAATTCGACACGTGGGTGTTCGATACCATCAATATCGTGATTCTAATAAACAGTATCATTACTGTGTTGCCTTTATTTACATCAAAAGTAATTTATGTAGTTTTTTTTACTTTGTTAGCTACTTGCTAATTGGTTTCAGATCTTTCCCTAATGTTAGAAGATGACTGCGAATACGTTTGACATCTACTTTTAAACTTTCAGAATCTGTAATGACTTTCATAGACCATAGCTAACCGTAGTTGGTATAAAAAATTGGAAGGAAATCCGCCAAAAGTTCCATTATGTCAGATATCAGTTAACTCAATCTGCAATTGTATTTTATTAGACAAGCTTAGCAGCCGAATGTCTCATACCACTACCATAATTTTGTATGAGATAACCAAACCAGTAATGAGAACATCGTTACTTACAATGAGCACAATATTTACAACTGCTTTCATTTAATCTCAATAAACATTTTTAAATTGGAAGTTGCTGATACACGATTCAGATTAATTTCAACGTCGGCGCCACCGTGCCGCCGTTTTTCAGTCCATATTTCTGATTCAGGACCTCACGCGTGACTCAAACGAGTGGTGTAATAAGTTCAATGATAACTTTCAACTATAAC
Source organism: Spodoptera frugiperda (assembly GCF_023101765.2). Lineage (NCBI taxonomy): Eukaryota > Metazoa > Arthropoda > Insecta > Lepidoptera > Noctuidae > Spodoptera > Spodoptera frugiperda. Next base: position 4,549,699 of record NC_064242.1, on the reverse strand, counting down.
TTACACGGGAATGAAAGTAGCATTGTTGGGTCGAAAAGTGCTCCGCAGAACGTCCAATATCCAGCCAATATCAACACAAAGAGCAAACACGAGTCGCGACTCGGTGTACAAGGCGAACAGTTAAAAGACGGTTTGAGGAAAAATATATCAGACGATACAAGCTATTCAACGCAGACGATACCGCGGGCTAGCGCAATAAATTCAACGAAATATACTCTTTGATATCCGTCGACAAGACTGAACAAAAACGTCATACAAGGAGTTTTAATGTCACTTGTGAATATTCTTATGAATAAGCACTGGCAGATGAATCTGTACACGACTGTTGAAATACGACGTCTCCACTCGCCAGACGCTCAACATAAAGCACATATCATTGTATTGTTGTAGGCGTACGGAGCCTCCTATGATAATCCATATTTTTAAACATCTACAACGACTAATAAATTGTTATTTCACATTAATTCACATAAAATTCATAACACGCATAAGATATCAATAAATCACACGATTTCACACTGCATTTTGCACAGTGAAATGCCTGCGGCGAGTACAACTAAACAGGCTGACTAATTAGACGTACTAGGCACTTGGACTACAAAGGGCCGTCAAACGGATTTCACTGTTCAGTCATGCTATGGGAAATTGGACCTTATTTGTGAGGGTTAATGTAGGGGAGATGTTACAGGTGTGGTGGCAAGTGTATGTGTGATGGCGGTACACGATAGGCCGCCCACGCGCAGGCGCCGCGCCGCGAAATTCGTGAGAGCTGCGCCGGCGCCGGCGACTCTCATAATACAGTCACGGTATAGAGGAGGTAAAATATCTCAGCATTTTATATTGTGTTCTCACAATAAAACTACTTGAAATATAAATGTAGTCTTTTGTACCTCTCTGAAATAAACTTTGTATACTAACTTCCCTACCATCCTTTCCCATACAATTGATTAAAGATGTTTGCAATTACGTATCAGTAGCTACGATAAAAAATTCAGTCGTTCACAGACCTCAAGTTTTTATTTAATTTAATATCCTTTTACAGAGAGCAGTATTCGAACGAATTAAGCCAAAAGAGTGAGATTTTTGTTGTATCTTATCACATGGAAGTTTTACATAATTAAGGTTATATTTTGATAATATTAAGTACTCAACAAAATGGAGGATGTTATTTAACCATGCATTATATTACATAACAAGATTACTTGATCTTAAATCCTTTAAAAAGCAGGCCATCCTGATTCACGTTCAAGAATGCAAGTCCTCATTGGAAACGCAACAGACATAATTATTTACTTTGATATGCAATGTTACTCTTAAATCACATGCTATATAAAAATTGTGTGACTGGAGTTCACAATACATAATGTTACCACATATTAAACGTATTTCTCATATAAGCACACTAGGGAACAAAAACTGTACTACTTACCTAAGGCAAACTTTTGAGCTACTAACGAGAATTTAGAAATTAAATAACTCAATAGGTATTACAATTCCCAGGAATTAACGATTAGGTTTAAACATTACAGTAATACTATGAAGTAACAGTAGAAAATGAGCAAAACAAATGTATGAATACATAAATGATCAGACCAAAGTATACTTAAATTAGTCATAACCGCAAAACAAACACTTGAGTTGATCGGTCTCGCTAAACATAACGAAGACATCACAACAAAAATTGAATAGACTAATTATGTTAAGACCACTTGAGATTCAATAGCGCGTCGTATTTTACGACAAATTGTTATTTACTTTCAATAAATTAGTTGTATGAGCAGGAGGAGTTTAGTAGACAGACTAATTAATTGTATTTTAGTAAAAGATTCAGTAAAACTTCTGCAAATCTTAGATTAACTAAAAATCACAATTTACCCACGAGCATTAATGGAGAAAAGCTCTACTATAAGCGGCGACGATGCGCAGCCTATTTGAGTAAGCCGCGTCTGCGCACACTGCTCATGATGATGAGTCCCTCTGTGGCTCGAAACTACTAGAGCTTTTCTCCTTTAATTTACGTGAACAAACCGTGATTTTTAGTTTATTTAGTATGTCCCACGATAGTTATTATAAATCTTAGATTATTTAACTTTCATCGTCTTTATCGTCATGAGTTTAAATAAGTTAATTTTTGAACCATTTCCATTATTTTAAGAAACTTTTGTTATGAGCCCACGTTGGTAAGCAGGTGACTTATCGTAGCTAGGTTGTCAAATTATTATTTCATAGAGTATGTCATTGCGTCTCTCAAAGCCTGGTTTAAAACATTTAACATATCCTAAAACCAAACTCGCTATCTTTTTTCGCGCAGCTTTTGAAAATTATTGAAAGGGTTTCATCTTATGGTGAGCTTATTGTCACACAGATTTTAGTCGTTCATAACAAAAAAGTAACTGGTCTAGTCCAAATAAATCAATTTTATTGACCGACTTGCCAAAAAGAAGGAGATTATCAATTCGTCTATTTGTTTTTTGACCTATGTTTAAAAGGCGGCAAATCAGACATTCTTCAAAGTCTATAGGCTCTATCACTACAGCAAGAACACCATCTAAAAGGATTTATTCATGATCCAATATACAATTATCGTTTAATAGGTAATAGGTACATGGTAGAACAAAATCAACACGGCAAGTTGCCTGTACTTGCGAGCTTGTCGTCGGCACATCAGCGGTAAGGCGTGGCGACACACCTCTCTATTACTGTACCCGTCGCAGGTGCTACAGGCTGGCTATGTACACTTCATTAAAATTGTTTTGCATTATATAAACAGCGTAAGTAGCAAGCATACTTGTTTAAATCCATGTAATAATTAGCAAACTCTTAATACATACACTTTGACACCAATTAATGACAACTTCAAAGAGCTCTGAACCAACATTCTTAAAAAACGATTAAAGAAAATTATTTTAAAACATTGGTCATTACGAAAATAAATCTTCGGTAATAAATAAAACGGATGAGCCAGTAAAACGACATTACCGAATGCAAACAGATAAATGCATTGAGATCTTGACAAGACAAGAACCGAATTACATAGTACAGTAGAGCCTCGATAATCCGAACTACCAAAAAATTACCCCTGTTCGGACTCACGGAGCGTTCGGATTATAATATGTACCTACTATAGAAATAAATAATACAGTATAGAAAAAAATTTAGTTATATTTTGATATAAATATATTTATTGAGGTTTAGTAAAATACACATTTAAACCACATTTTACACAAGTTACTTATTAATAAAGTCGTCAATTTTAGTTTGGCGAGTTCTATTTACTGACCAAACAAAGGCTTTGTCCCTCAAATTACGCAGCATCATCTTTTCGGGTAAGGACAAGTCATTTTCATCAGCCCAATCTAAACATCAGTGGCTCATTCGCAATTAAAAACGAAACATAAGATCAGCGATCACGGCAAGAGAGAGACAGCGGCAGTTCGGATTACAGCGGCGTTCGGATTAGCTTGAGTACGGATTATCGAGGCTCTACTGTACTTATAAATAAATTATTGGACAACAAGGTGCGTACGCGTGTAAATTGAATTAAAAGATAAGTGAGTACCGCACGCAGGTTTCGCGATTGAAAACGATCTGATACATTCAGAATACGATGCAGAAAAGGGTCATCTGAGTGCAGAAAAACTTAGAGATAATTTCTAACCGCCGTACTCAAACTCATTTAATGGTTACTTAACCCAGTCTTTTGCATTTTTACGGAACAGAATCATTACTAAGAAATAGTTTAAGTAATCATTAAATGTCTCTGTGTACAAGTATCACATACAATTGAAGTGAGATAGAAGAATAATAAAAAGTGTCCGTTACAAGGACATTCTAAAATTAACAACGGACCGAACCAACAAATATCGACTTAACAAATCCGGTATGAAACACAACGTTATATTAACTCAGCCATTCTTGACCTGAACTGTGACCTCAAAATGTCAAATACCTACATTCGCAAACCGAATTATATCATAGTCCAAAATAACATCGTGGAATATAAGAAAAACATAACATACGAAAATGTCACGATTAAACTCATAAATGCATAATATTTTGAACGTGTCATTATATCTTGTTAATGAAAACATAATATATTTATCATAAAACTACTGGCCAACAACGGGCAATGCTTCATTAGCTTTATTTAAATTATTAAGCAATAACAAGTCACTCGCAACATAACTTATTCCAATATGTATGATTTACGTGTCTCACATATTTCCTAACCGACCGAATATGCATGTTCGAATAAAGTAATAAAACGAGAAAGCATTAAAATATAAATTAATGACGCAATTATGTATACGTTAATTAATTAATTATGTGACGACGATGTTCAATCAACACGATGGTTAAAAATTAGCTGACAAACTTAATAATGAATATGTATAGGAATTTCTAAAACGAAAAATAATAAGCAAGACACAATTTTTACGACGTGCCGGCAATAAAAATGTGTACAGTCAATAAATTATAAAGATAATAAAAAATAGCATGGAATGATAGAATTTAAGGAATCTGCAGAACAATATACAACCTTGTTCGATTTAGATCATCAACTACAATAACACGTCACATCCGTATCAAAGGTACACCAGACTTTAGATCAACACTACAAAAGATGCCAAACTCATGAAGTCAGTTGCAAAAATACATACACACATAGTTAGCTGGTTATTAACAAAGAACAGTTCACAAAATACAATATCAAGTAAAGGATCTGGTAGAAGGGATGAACTTACAAATTCACACACATGAAATTGATAATTACCACCAAAGGTAATTTATACGAGAGCACTAAAAACCACAATAAGAAAAGAAATTGAAGAAAATGTCTAAAAAAGCTCTTTAAAGAGTACGATCAATTACCTGTAACACTGGTAAAAACAATGCCCTACATGAATTATTCGAGGAGGAAGTACCTGCGTCGTACCATCGCTTTATAAGGTCATAAATCAAAACCAAATTCCGACCGAACATCTTAATTTGCATCGCTGCGAGCCAACCGGTGACACTAACGATCCACTAACGAAAACAACGGAATGGAACTATCAATTTTTGTGTCCCCAAAAGCTTCATTTAAAAAACCGAAAAACATCGCCAAAGACATTTTATATGTGTGGCTAATGTCATGTTCATTAATTTTCAATCATAGAGTCTTTAAAGTTAATTAAGACAGAGCCGACGCCATGAATTTTATATATATTACGTAGATAGGTAATCATACAACTTTCCCTAGGCTATTTATTATTTCGCGATTGTATGCTAATTAAGATTTCTGACGTCAAACATACATTTGGAGCGTAATTAGGAAACATCCGTTGACAATATACCGTAATATGGACAAAACATAAATCGATAGATTGTTTATTGCCTCTAGAATGCAATAAAATAATCACCGGTACGTTGGCACTTAATCAACAGTGGATATCTTATTTAGGAGGGAGCTAATGAGCGGCGTAGATCACATTCGGGTAATGATGACATGTGAAGATTTATCAAACACTTTCGTTCCACAACTTATGTGCGGTGATTAGGGTATTCGTGTTGACATAATGACCGAGCAAACGGAGTCAAACGAGACTATTATTTATCTAGTACTTAGGCACTTCAAACTTGGACGATAATAAATAAACAATTACAGAATTTTTCTGTCACTTTTCTCGAAAGCGAAGAGGAGTACATAAATATTTACTACATACGCCTAATTGTGATACCGTTAACAAATCAGCACAGCTTGCTAGTGCTACAAAAGAATTGTCAATCAAATTCCGCAAATTAAGCCCAAAGATCGAAGTTACTTTAGCGATTATTATGCAAATGAGGACTTTAATCGATAACCTCGAAGTTGTAAAAATAGAAAAATGATGATATCAGAATTCTAATCATAGTAATAATTCTAAACGAGAGACAGACAATGTCATAAATTAGCACTAGTCCATCCACGTATGTAAGCGTGTCAACATGAAAAAAGAAGTGAGCCAACACGCATGAGAATCAGTGCCAAACTCATGAATAAAGTCAGTCATCAAACAACCACAGCATAATTAATACAGTTTTATTCATAGCGTGGTAGCGATGACGAAACGCAAAGAAAGCAAGCTGCAAACTGTAGTTCACACACCGACATCAAGATGTGGAGATGCCAGTTTCTCTCTTTTTTTTTGCTATAACCGGTATTACTCTTACTAGATAAGATATCTGAAACCAAAGTTCTAGTCTAAAAATATTTGCATATTTTACTTACTAGAGAAGAAATGAGATGAACCGAAATCTCAAAAAACAAGAGTAACTTAACAAAGGATTAAGAAACAGTAAGTAAAAAACATCAACAACTTAAGTAGCAATGCTTAACTGAAAGTCGACGCCAATGACGTGCATGAGAGTCGTTACTGATATTCAGATTATAGATATTGCGTCGCATCCATGAAGGGCGAACACGCAAATCGGACCACTGCACATTGTATGTTAAATGGTCCACCATTAAAGGGAACGGCGCTTAATAAACACATTACAGTGCAATATTAGGCGCGAGCGCAGAGCCGACGTGATTAAGCGTCAAGAACGTGGGAACAGACAGAGAAAGAGAACGATGAAAGGGGATAGTTATTGCGACAAACAAATAGCCTGCGCTGTTAACATTTTACAAGCTATGTTCACAACATCACTTAAGAGACTTTTAATGTTGTAGTCAGCAGCACAAAGAATTAATATTAATATTTATGGTATGTAGCTGTCGGATACGGGAGAAAATATCTATATTATAAATATTACGGAAGCCTTCGATTAAAAATAAACTCAAGGTATACATAAAAAGCAATAAAACGACTGATGCAGCTTCCAGAACGCACATACCGGCAATAAAATATCAAAATACCATAACGAAAATACACTAAAACTAGACGTGTATTGAGCATCGTCACCACACAATGGATGCGCGCTTTTATGAAAATATCAATAATAGTATTCAACTTAGTTTAGTGCGCTATTAATGCACCGAGCGCTTGCAGACAAATTCAATTGACAAGAGCCTCCGCCGGAGCCCCAGGGTGTCCCTCGTTTACATCTACCCGCCTATCTATTTACGCTGGTATTGGAAATAAAATTGAGCGGCGAGATTGCATAGGAACTCTCAAAGGATGCGATCGCAACTTTATGATCCGATTTTATTGTTGTCATCGACACTGTCGTCTTTATAAACGCCGCAACATTGCGGTAGAATCCTTTAAATGGACCGGAAAATTGAACGCTTAACAGCTTCGACATACGCTGACCTGCTAGTTACATAGTAACGCCTAGCAGCAGGAACCGCTCAATGATAACATTATTGACACGCGTCTGTATCCACATTGTTGTAATAAATACTTGCGTACGGTTACTCAGTGTGAAATAGCATTGTACCGTTGCACACGACTATTGTCGCATAGCTTAGCTTCAAACCAGATCGACTCAATACGTTTACGAGATGCGTCCTAGTGGCGTTATCACAAAATATGATAGATCGTCGGGCGTGCGACGACGCTCTCCCACGCGGCACAACCGTGATTAATTATAATTCGAATTTTATTCAAAGTGAACAGCGGACAAACTACGATACCAATCAATAAACGGTTCCATACCGACGACGGTACCGACACGATACCACAATTTACTGTTGCCGATAGTACATATGAAGACGTCAAAGCCGGGAGTGAATAACACACTTAGATAGAAAGGCTCGGAACAATGGTAGCTACATTTTCATTGTGATACGAATCCCTTGTAACAAAATAATGTAAAGCACACCCGTTGATGATCTATCACATGCCACCTTAACATGTGACTAAAAATAATTATATTTAATAAAAATAGGTATCGATTTATAAAGAAACTTGAAGCTTAATACTGAAGCCTAAAAAACCTCAAATAAAATAAATCTCAACATGAACGCATTACTAAAGTTATCAAACGATCAGTTTACGAGTGTGAATAAAACATCAAAAGACAGTCGCACAGGGAGGCAAAGCAAAATGCGACGTTACATCGCTATAAAATATACGTGAGTACCGTCATAATCCTCATGTAGTAACATTTTAAATTGCGCAACAGGCTTATTATTCAATAAACACATTTGTATACACAAATTCCTGTGAACCGTGTGTTTTGATTATTAGCTATAGATATTAGACCCCCACGAGTAGAGGCTCACACTGCGTGAGAAATAGATGGTCATTTGACAATATCGTCGCTACAAATATATTCCACGTTACCCGGCCAATATTCCATCGCATTATATTACCCAGGACTTCATTATCTCCTGGCGGCGGATCTCACTACAAACTACTTGTGAATGGACAAATCCTGTTTGCTGCTCGGGTAGATAGTAAATAAAAACGTCTAGGATTACACACAAGCTAAATTTCCTTATGGCTCTCAGCATATTTCTCATATTACCTAAGTAATGCTATTAACTGCCTACATACATAGAATAGTTTTAACTATATTTACAATAGGGTAGATGAATAGTTTTTATTTTACGGAAATATATATATTTTTTTAAAGATATATTGTTTTGGAATATCGCGTGACATCACCTCATCACCGCGTCCTAGGTACGTTTTATACGTAGAAATGCCGTATTTCTCTCTACTCCTTAACTTCGATTTGTTTTACCTAAGTATTGTTACCTAAAAATACGTGTCTAATATTTTTTCATTACCTACGTAACTGACGGACTAAATAGATTTTTAATGTTCATACCCCGCCATCATCCCTATTCCTTAACCCATCTCAAAGATTATTGTTAGGGATATATTATCAAAGTAATCATAGTAAGTAAAATCACCAATAGTAGTGATTAATAGGAGAAATCACTGTCACCATTAACCTTATTTCAAACGTTTTAGAACGGCAAACCGCACCAATTCATATGACCGTAATTACGTCCTTATAAGCTCAATAAATCATAAAGACGAGTTCACAAGCGCCACGAAGATAGAAGCGACACGCATCCTCGTCTCAGGATAATAAATAACATCCAGTTCTCGCTTTCAAAGTGAGACCGGGGAGCAATAAGTCGCGGACGGGTCAGAGGTGAAGTGAATAAAAAACGGCCAACAATTAAATAGCGTTCTTGAAGGTTAATGAGCACAATAAATATGTTGTCGGCACCGCAGCTGCGGACAAACAAATGCATAGTCCCGTCACACGTGAGGAGGGTTCACGTTATAGTCGCGTCTGTGTGAGAAGCCATCGGCCGCGGCCCGGCTAGCGTCTGACTGGCAAGTTCATTGTCGAGCCGAGACACTTCCACGATCTATTACGAACGTGACACATTATCAAAGAAAAGAAACGAGGTTAAACTAATATCAGACCCTACAAAAAGTTTAAAGAAACATTCATATTCAACGATGAATAAACTTTATTGAAATAACCCATTCTACACGTTCGGGTAAAATAATATTACAGCTCTATTATTCGTTGTGGTAATCCAATAATTTATTATTTATTTAGGTTATTGTAAAACTGACCCATTTTTATCAATCTGGCTTATTTATAGAAACGCAAAAAATAGGTCACGTATTCTTAATAGTTAATCTTTTAATTTATTCTTTAAATAGTATATTGCATAAGTATTCAGTTTTAAAGTGATTATGGAGATTTTAAACAGACCATCAATAATAAACAGACGTTATTTACACTACACGCATTCAAAGTTAGTTTTGAACATTGTAGCGCTGAATTGCGTGCGTAATTAAATATATCCCAAAAACATAAGCATAATAGCAAGCATCGTTGCAGAAACCACCCCCGCAAGGGTTTGCAGAATTCCACACGACTGCCCCAGACGGAATCATACCTGCGTTTGATTTATAACGAGGAGGGGACACGAGAACTGCGGGTGTGAATTCAATCGGCGAGTCTCAATGTCCCGGGGCAAACAAGACCAGCATTTAAGATCTCTGGCACAAAAACTAACGCTCTCTACTTAGTCACTGAAGAAGAATCGCTTGGCAAGAGAAACGGCTCAAGTTAATCTGGTAGGGGAAAGGTATCGCAGCGGGTAGCATCAACTGCTGGCGCCTCGGACAATACAAGCACCTTCGTGACCACTACCTATTATGAGTTGCGGCTTTTATAGATTTTTTCCAATATTCTTTATAAGGAACGTGACTGTACTGTTTAACGGATGCCGCCGACAGCTCAATATGGATTTTTGAATACATTATCAATTCATTTAAGTGCGTATACGTTTCATTTTAATAACCCCAATCACAGGCTTGGACGAAACCATTTCACAAAATATCTTGTTCTAAAAATTAACACTGATGTTTTGGGGACATCTCTTAGCCTATAATATGGACATAAACCTGTTTTAAATAATAACACGGATGTCTGGATTGATAATTTGATTAACATCTGCATTGAGACGGACGTATTTAAGTACACGAAAAAAAGCATTACCACGGCCATGATTACATCTTTGTTGTGTTTCACAAAGTTCAGCTAAATACATAGTGTGAATTAGGCAAGACTTGCGAACGACAAACTTTCTTTAGACCTAGCGGAACTTTTACTGCGTTATATTAAAGAGCATTATTGCTCTTGGCAACAGAGAAAAGAATGTGGTATAGCCACAAAATCAACAGGGACGTATTAACACCAGCCGGAAGGTGGAAATCCGTGGGTGTTCCTAACCAGTCGTATTTTTGTATACACTAACTACCGCAAGCATATTTTGTAATACATGTGAATAAGAAAAAAACACACGGTAATGTGCATAACTCTGATAAAGCCGTTCGTAGACTGGACGTTAATGAATTGTAAGATAGTATTGTACGAGTACTTTGGTTAGTTTAGTAGAAAAATCAAATGGTTATGAAAAGGATAATGATTGCTTTTTGTAGGTTTTTTTAAATATTTTCTATTCATGTGGTCTAGAAAATATAACTGTGAAAATCTTCTTGAGAATCATTATTCCGAGTTGAAGGACAACGGAAATTCAAGGCAATTATCTACTAAAGTGAAAACTTTCATTCGATTAAAGAAAACCGTATAAGTACTCAATGGTGCAGACAAAAAAAGCCGCAACGGAAAACTTGTAACAAATAAAACCAATAAACCGAAGTAATTTGAGGCCACAAAGACAGAAGCGACAGTACAAAATCTAAACAAAACCCGAAACCGCGTTGCACTTAAAAAATGCCTTAAACACACCGGTGGCTGGCCGAAACGCCGCCCTCTGTTCTAGAGACGAAGACAAACATTACGAAGATAGTCGACAAACAAATGTAAATGACCGAAATGTGAACGTCATGTTTGGCATTCCCATAAAGCAACGTTAACACGTCATTAGAAGTAATGATGGCGTGATTACAGAGTGAGAGCGGGAGCGGGGTGAGCGATGTTCAGGTGATTGCCTGCTTACTGTGTGGTCTTGTGCACCTTTACAAACACGCGGTCTGGACACGAGAATTAGTACCACGTGGCGGACACCGCGGACAATTGACTTAATAGGCCTCCGTATTGTTTCCTTTACTTAGTCTGGAGGTTCCAGGTGGTTGATTATTTTGTTTGTTGATACCATGTGTGGTTTGAAGAAGATGTCCTTGTTTAAAGAAACTGAATAAGACGTTGGTACCACTAAACAGGTTGGTTACATACTATTTTTGGTAGTTTTAGCAGTAAATGATTTGGTAATGAAAACTACAAATAAATACGTATCTAATTAACATATTCTGAAATTTCCTCTAAACACCCTATTTTAAACATGTTGGAATATCCTATAAGCACCCCAATTTGATCAATGACAGTAGCATTCATAACCCCTTCAGTAAATCATCGACAAAGAACAAAAATTTCAAGATGGCTGCACCCGATCACAGGGAGATGTTATCGTGTGGCCACAGATAATTTATCGCTGGTTTATCAGACGATCTGCGTAATTGATACGGGCACAATCATGGCGCGCCTCTGACGGACCCTACGACTGCTCATAAATACGTATTCAGTTTACTTAAAACGATGAATTGCAATCATATACGTAATTTCCCACATTTATGCCAAAAAAAGCATTAAGTGATAGCATGTTCACTTAAAATATAGATCAGTTTTATTAGATACATTAATAAAAAATACATTGAAGTATGCGGAAACAAACAGATCATTTGAAACGATCGTAATAAAATGCATAGAACGGAGAGCATCATTTTTAAACCGCACTAAGCCTCGGTGGTCCATCCATAATAAACGGAGCGCCGTAATAGAAATGCCACCGGGACGCGTATTGCGACAAATAGTGCCAATAATAATTCGTGGTATAATTCGTAGCCGGCGCGTGCGCCGAACAACCGTCACTGATTGAGGATCGCATAAACTGCGCCACCCACCGGCTGTCATTTGCATTGTACACAGTTGTTCGTAATAAAGAGAGGATATCTCTTCAGACGGGATCGCACGGTGGTCCATTTATATATTATGGTCGAAAATAAGGACACCGTAATGGAAACTTACACTTCCACTACGTACAATGTTGCTGTAGCCAAAACAATAAATTCCGGAGACTGGAATAAATCAATAAACAAAACTGTGTCAATTATAATTGGGGACGTACGTAGATATGAGTTCAATACGTAATTCACTTGTCACATACCATAAATTTTAATTAACTCTAATTGGAGGACACAAGGCTTGAAAATGTTTAAACAATTAGAATGCGTTGATTCAATGCGCACCTAGAAAATATTCAGCAAGCTTTCTTTTGTTTAGCATGTGCTAATGATTCATCAGAAGTTAATTGAAATCGCATTCAATATTTGTGTGTATACAGAGCGCACCCGTTAGTTTATATCCCAGACAATTAAACGCAGCAATCGGCGATATATCACGGTGCAAATTGGCAATCAACGGGCATTGATTAGCGGGAATCGTGGCGCAGCGCCGTCGCCGTAGGGGTCCCTCCACTTCTACCACGCATATATCCCTATACAGCTGCAGTAAGGCGCCACATAATGCACACATTAATTAATTGCCAACCTTAATAATCGTATATCAATTTCCCACAGACCGCTTAATGTCAACCCCTCCTTAACAATGACTAACAATATGATCAAAAAAATTACAACTGGCTAAATAAATGAGCTCATAAGTTAGCATGGTAATAGCAGACAGGGCGTTACCATCACGATTATCGTGTCCAGAAACCGTCGGTGACATCACCGTAATGATTCTTTATGAGAAAAAAATATCATAACACATCCAACAAAATGAAACGATGACAGCACTACACCAACAGTAAGTACGTTGCGTTTGACGCAATAACACACGTTACAGACTATGTATGATCATTGTTTTGCTTACACATTAACACACCAAAAATGCATATATCACAAAAACAAAGTGTTCCCGAACGGCAATTTTAAGATCAAACAACTCGCTAAATAAGAGGCCATTAACACTGCCCACCGCTATCGGCGACGCAATCTATACAATGCTAATCGACTCCGCAGCGGACTTGATTTTAGCACATCGATACTAATTACCAATTACCACGCGCCATGATCAAGACATTTGACCAAGTACGTACTTATAATGACAGCCAAAATAATATTAACATATCCATAAGAGCTGACCCTATTTAGTCTAATTTTATACGCGAATATAATATAATTTACTCTTAAAGAAAAACAAATAAGTACCTACCCTACCACAGTAAACAGATGGATTCCCGAACAGCCCCCAAGCCCACCGTTTGACGCCAGCCGGAAACAAGACGGAGAATAAATTATTACTCTCCTTTTGCCCAAATACAAAGAAGTCTCGAGTTTTTTTTCTGAATTTCGACGTATAATTGAGGTGTAATTTCGCGGACAATGCCAAACAATTGGACGATAGAAACCGGTGGCGCAACCAGACGTTAGGGGACAAAACGAATAAAGCTGAATTAGACAGTTCTTTTGTCCAAAGAGTCTACTGATGATCATAATTTACGCCATTCTAGACACGGGATCTTACACAAAATAATATTGAGCCGTAAACGTAATAGAAGATATTATGGATTGTCAATGCAAACTTAACGTTTCTAAACCATTTAACAAAAGCGGTCGTTTTGCCGGGGAGTGGGCACGGAACTTTGTATTTCAAAGGATACCGTTATGGGACGTGGATCAAACTGGCGCTGAAGAATGATTGAAGTCCGCTAGTAACACCTTCGTTACTGACGCTCGGTCGGTTTCTTTATTAATTACTAAATCCTTTACACCCTAATGAATATTCAACACGGTGCGAGAACTAATTCAACCCGACCTTAATACGGCGGAGGTCGGACTAGTTTTTAGTTCGTTTTACGAGCGTGTAACGCTATATCATTACATGTCGATAAACGATAAGTGCAACGTAGTGGAGCTTTCGCTGTTGTCGGCTCAATAAAATAAACGGCTGATATCGACCTACATTACTACCCTGTGTTCCCAAGCCTGTCATCGTTTTATGACTTTTTTATTTGGCCTGATGGCCACAGAAATGCAACACCATTCCCGATTTCCACACCGATACTGAAGTGGGATGTCCTATAAAATGTGGAAATGAATCGTTGTAGACCAATCACCGTTTGATAAAGTCGGTCAATACACCAAACCAAACACTATGTCGTTTCAAGATTAACCAAATATTTTTAATGCTATATAACTATTAGACATTCCTAAACAAAGTAATAAAAGTAAATCCTGGCATTCAGATAATAAAAGGACAAAAATTGAAATTCGATACTACAACGGATAACTTAGTAATAATCATGTCTTATTATGGCGTGCTGTCATAACAGTCAGAATGTAAAACAAAACCAGACGTACAATATATTTTGAAGGGGACACATTTAGTTCTGAGATTTTTCTGGTTCGAATACCTTCAAAGGGCTCTTTTCAACATATTTTTTTAAAGTTCATAGGACCACACATTACACATTAAACCGGAGACGAATAGATATTGACACCGATTTAGTTTCGTAGCTATTACAAGCGCATAGTAATTACCCACTAAATCGATTAGATGTGAGATATCGGTCAATAACATTAAATCGGATAATGCATTACCGATTGACACCTTCACAGTAAAGTCGAAGGTAATCGTTTCTTTCTAATTGTTTGAAGACAGATAACATTTCAGGTGTGG
Organism: Spodoptera frugiperda; assembly: GCF_023101765.2. Lineage (NCBI taxonomy): Eukaryota > Metazoa > Arthropoda > Insecta > Lepidoptera > Noctuidae > Spodoptera > Spodoptera frugiperda. The sequence goes on along the minus strand of NC_064242.1, from coordinate 4,534,549 downwards.
GAGGTCCAAGTCTGGTTGACATTACAGAACATTATCAAACGTAGGCAAATATATAAAAGGAGAAGACATGTTTATTTTTCTTGTACTCTACTCATACATCTGGTCAAAACAAAATTACCGCGACCGCAATAAGAAATGGTTGTCGCTTAAACTTTATATGTTCTTGTGTGCATAATGAAAACATGAGCGTACATCAAAGTCACGGACCAATTGTGTTCGCCAGCCCTAGAGGTGATATCGTAAAAATACATTGCGAAAAGAAAATATTGTTATGGTTAAGACGATGAAATATTTGACTGATTGATACAATGTGTTACGTCTGGCATCTGTTCAATACATCGCTCTTACTGATGAAAGTCAAAACACGACACGATATCAAAAGAAATACTGATCACAGCAGTATCAACAGCACGACGAATATTAAACATCTTTCAACACTCTAATAAACTCTCACTCAGATGTCGAGTCAAGCACCGAGCTGTACGTAGGTACAACCAAATAAATGACAAGCCGAAAAAGTGCCATCTGCCACCTGAATGAATAGCGAACGCCCTTGTAACTGTCACCATTCATCATAATTATAATGAAAATGAAAAAAATGTGACTAAACGGTCTTCAAAGGCAGTAGAATATACCAGTATGAAAAACGTTTCCTATGATAGAAATATCTTGAATGAAAAGTGTTTTAAAAGTAATGTAATAAAGCAAAACTAATTCGCAGATGGGTAAAATTTCTCAGAATAAGCATTCAGATAACAAGATAGATAAAGAATTCGGCTTAACGATGGGAAATTAAAGATCGATCGTGAATCATAACACAGTAACAGTTGTGGATCCATGAATGATATCAAATTACACCTACCGATTGCCATTAACGTAATACCCTTTATAACTCAAAGAGAACAAAACTATCTAAATTTATAGCCAGATACCGTTGAATAAAGAAACGGAATCAAAGCGCCACGGATACCGTATAAAGGGCTATATTTCGAAAAAAAAATCAAAAGATGTGTAGATAAAAAGAATCAAGTATTCATAGAGAGGCGTGCGAGGCACCCGCTGCTTTATCAAATACGGGATTAGTCCTTTCGATGTTGGGACACGTTTCTTTTGTAACAAACAAATATTATGACACGAGGTTCGGCAAATAAAGCCGAAATATTTGTGTGACGGAAGTAAATCTTGACAAACAGAAAACTTAAAAATCGCTTGAATACTGTTAATTTTGTAATGTTCCAGCTTAAGTACCTAGGTATTCTTATTTCCTACGAATAATTAGGCACTTAAACTTGCACTAATTATTATCCTATACATGTGTTCTAATTGACTCACATCAACAAAACTCATTGCATGACCGTGTGTTTGCGAATAGGGGTGCAAGAGAAACTCGTAATATTACATGTCGCTCGAAAGCGTAGCAATAATTCACAAATCAGAGCGTTAGCGTTAGCGGTTAGCTGAAACTTCAGTCATGATTGCATTCGTTTACGAAAAATTTAGACAAAAACATTTTTTTTCTTTGGCTGTTGCAACAAGCACGATTATTCACGTTTAGATTCCTTGGTTGGGGATAATCGCGTACAATGGCATGCGCCCTATCCCAGTGTTAAATTTTGACCGCATAGTTGACGAGGCTGGCTGCGCAATAGACTGAATACTAAGGGAATAAAGCATTTTCAAAATATTCTTTTACTTTTAGCTTCACTCATTTGCCTCTAAAATTCGTACACACTTTCTCGGACCCATAAGTCTTCCAAAGAGGTTAGGTGTGTGAATTAGAACACTAAAGCAAACTTTTGACACAAACCAGACGACATCTCTGTACAAACTGGTGCAAACAAACTTAAAAATGTTTCACCATAATTCCCATCATTTCTTTCTTGAAACATTGCTCAAGCACCTCGATTAAGGCACCAAGTACATGTGCTTGTATTACCGAGAATGTTTTGTTGACTGTAACAATAACGTGGCGAGTTAAACCTACAGTTTCAACAAATATGAAGGCTGATACGGAGTAGTATTAATCTTTTATGTCAAGTGGCGAAACCTGGAGGACTTCCTACAAATTAAACATGAGAGAAGAAAGTGCTGTTCCATTGACTTTCATGTTTCGTCCTCTTAGCTGCAGTAAGAAGGCTTATTACAAGAGCTTTCGATTTAAATAGTAGTGTGGCATGTATTGCAACCTTCACTATTCTGTAGTTTACTTATCGGATAAGTTATTTCTATACTCATGTATGGGGCATTTAAGATTGCGCATGAAATACTGCTTTCAAAATTGTATGCGTAATAGAACAGCATTTTTCGTATCACAATATTTCAACAGCCCAAAAAGTTAAATAAATACGAATAGACACATTGTGTCCTCATGTGAGTTCAAAAAGTAATCTTTGTTTGCAGGTGCTTGGCCCACTGAAACCTTTACGCGCGCAAATAAATCGATCTCCCGCACCGATCGATTATCGTGCGATCTCGAGAGGGATCGCAAACACTCTTCTGATATCGCCGCGATGCAAGCGCTATGCAGAACAAATTAACACAGATCGCCGAGTCTGTTTGCCATCTAACTGTGGTACGGTCAAGTGAACGCCCAGGCAGACGGACAGTTATACAAACACCCATTGTGCGTCGCGCTTATGAACCAATAATGCATTTCATTGTCGGCTTACCTCTGCTAATGCAGGTGCAAATGCTACCATTTTAAGTATAGTTTTATGGGACTGTTGTTTTCACTTCTGAGAATATCTATAGAGTTAAAAATATAACGACAAGTAGAAAGGTATGCGCATAATATTTCTTACTGCTACTGCGATATCAGATTTAAGAAACTAGCTAATAGATGTCTACCTATCCAACAGAAACTGGCTTTAACTGTTGTGAAATAATAAAATACTTGTCTTAATAAAATAACATAAGAGAAACACGACCAAAAATTATTTTAGTAAATACCTATTGAAAATGTATCTAACCTAAATAAAGACTGATGACTACTGACGAAACGAAAGAGGTAGGTATATAAGATACATAGTATACAAGACATAGCAAATGTCGATCTATTGCCTCTGCTTACTCCCGTGGGAGAAAAGCGTAAGGTTTTGTATGTATGTAACCTAAAATGTACCACTAAATGTAAAACGATCAAACGTAAGTATTGTAACGCCATCTAGAGCAAATAGCAGGAAACTTTTCAACAGATGTTAAAAACGAATAATAGATGGCATTGTTACAAATTAAAATCTCAATCTACTTGTAGGGAAATATTTTAAGACAAGAAAATATAATTATAAAAATGTCTTTCTTACCTGTGGTCTACTCATTAACTTTGTGGTTTCAGATTAATGAAGTATTACTAATTAATATGCTTATGAATGAAAACTCACTTAAAGTCTGCACTGTTAAATAAATTAGCCACTATTTTATGTTGTTGAAATTCATTATTTAAAATACCAATTATTCTCCAAAATATTCACATACATTACAATACCAACAACATAGATATAAGACATCTATGACCAATAATAATGATTACAAAAATGCAGCCGCAATACTTACTTTGTATGCATACTATGACTTACTTTATATTTACTTAAATGAGAAGCAATTTCACTCCCTGAACATAATTACAGTTAAATCATCACAAAACAAAATTTAATACACTATCTTAAGTCATCCGATAGTCACAGAACAACAACTGTGTACCTACTTTCAATGTACAAGCAGTTGTCACCTGTCTTTATGTACATAACACTCATGTAAATACAAGCAGTAATCTAATAAGGTTAGTATGAACTGGAGTTAAACTAAACTATAAATTAGTAGCTTTAATATAACAATACATAGTCTTCAATTCAACGATGCTTTTGTTTACATGTTACAGTATAATAACAAAATGTTGTACGTACCTTTCTAAGTGGTACCTTGAAGCATACCAATCTGGTACCTTCAATAACCTTTCCACAGGCTTTGTATGGAATCCATCTGAAATAAAAATTAAACCACAAAATATACACAATGACAATGTTGTCAACACATTTCACTTTTGCAATTAAAAATAATATTTACCGATCGGGGATAGCAGGCATCTTTACTAAGATGTATATGCTACTTTATCGTTGTTAATACATAAAATAATTTAGAAAAATGAACAAATCTTTATTATTTTTCTATACTAAACATAATATTGACACCTATCATAACCTATATCACCTATTTGACAATTTTGACAGCCATGCCATATAAAAATGGTTGTCAAATTTTTTTTAATTAATAAAATAAAAATTATAACTTAAGTTGTATTACATTTTAATTAATATTTTGTATATTTTTTAGAAAGATGGAGATGCAAAGAAATTCATGTAAAAATCTCACCATGACCACAGACAGACTGTACTGTTTTTATTGTATTGATTTATGAAGAAATTATCTAAGGTGTCTTGCTGTCTATGGTATTGTTTTTGTTTACAAAGTGCACTTCGTAACAAAATAATAAATTAAAGTTTTTGAAAAGTATTGTTATAATTTCACAAAGAAGGGTAGATATATTGCATTATTATAACGTGAATACCTACTAAATAAACACATTGTTTATTCTTTCAAACTTTTCACAGCATGGGTCTAAGTAGGTTATATACCACGAAGTTAGATCGTAAAAATATGAGCGATAACTTTAATTCGTTGCTATAGAAACATTATGAAAAGAAGTAATTGTTTGATCGAAGTCTGTGAAGATTTTGATAGCTTCTCGAAACGTATTAAAACTAGCTTTATCGAAGGTAATAATTCGAAGATGTTCAGGAATACGATTTGGTATCGCTCCCTGCTCGATGCAGAGAAGTCGTGTCTTAAAGAGGATAAGTTAAAAAAGATTCATTATAAGTTTCAAGATGACAAAGAGATGGTGGAAGAGTATAATGTAGACACGCAGGTGTTGTTGCGTCGGGCTTGGAAAGTAAAGGGAAAGCTTGGGGGAGAAGGGAAATGGGATGTGGAAATTGGAGATCCCATACCTGATGCTACTCCTCATATTGAAGGAATTGGTGCTGATTTCATGGAGAGTAAGGATCAGGTATCTACAACCATCTTAATTCATAAATTAAATCATACCGCTGCACTTACATATTTACATTCTAATTCTTAACTTGCTTTTTATTCCAGCCTATATTAACAAGACGTAATACAAGAATAAACTTAGAATGGAGAATCAGAAACTTGCCATACCCTATTGAAACATATTCTGTTAGTGCCAACAATGATGAAAGATGCATTGTTATCCGGACCACCAATAAGAAGTACTTCAAAAGACTACAAGTGCCTGAACTGGACAGACTGAACTTACCCATAGAACAAGCAAATATACAATGCAGTCATTCATTCAATACATTGATTATTGCAGTAAGTAAATTAAATTATCTGGAGCTGCGAACTAGCTAGTGGGTTACCATGGCTCCGTCTTAAAAAGCAGGAGTTGGAACGGGGTGGCTTTTAGTAGAAATCATTGAATGATTTTACCCCTCAAATTTTAAGTTATACTGACTTTTATTACTTTTTATATATGTACTACACTATTTTACTACATATTAATGTATAATGTATTATTTTCTTCTTTCAGTATAAAAAACCTCAGCAGTTGTTGGATATGGATAAAGAGTGGTATCTAGAGCTGAACAAAGTGAAGCCCATCAAAGATATCCCAAATGATTGCAAAACACAATAAAACTTTAATATTATAATATTTGATAATATATTATCTACATTTGTTTTATTTTATTTTAATAATCTAGTCATGTCATAAACTATACTTCTCTGTAAATGTGCTTTCACTGAGAACTAAGAGAAGGGGCTTTTGTTTAAAAGATACATAGAAGAATTCTTCTGGCTGAATAACAAATCAATGATGTTCATCCTAAAATGTAATATAGACAATGCTACATACATGTAAAAACTAAAACAAAAATGTTGTACTTAAAATTATTTTATTTACACTTAAAAATATATGTCAGTGATTCTTCAAAAACAGAAGATCAAGTACTTATAAATAGGTTTACAGACTAATCATCAACAATTAAACTTTTTGCTATTTTCTTCAATTCCTCATCATCATCATCTTTATCAAGTAAACCTTTGGAAGCTAAATATTCCCCATACTGCTTAGGGATACCCATAAATGTCTTGATCTTTGCTCTCAACTGTTTCCAAGTCTCTTGATAATAGTTCTTCTTATCTCTTTCCATAGCTTTGTAATCATGGCCATATTTGTCTAGTAAATATGTTATAAATTCAACTTGTCCTTTAGGTAACCTGAAATAAAGAGAATTCAATTACAAATTGTTGTGAAACTTTAATGGCTCATTTTCAATTAATTGTAATTGCTTGATCAACATATTTTTGTATTTGGAAATAAAATAGAATTACTTTATGTATTAAAAAATTAAAAACTTACATAAATCTCCTTGGTCGTGGAGCTCTAGCTTCCTTCTCTAACATTTCAACAACCTCTTTTTTAACCACTGGTTGTACTACTTCCTCTTCCTCAGTATCTTCATCAGATTCTTCTTGATTTACTATCTTCTTAGCCTGCTTTACTTTCTCCTGTTTGAAGTTAGGTATTTTTATGACTTTATTAGGATCATTAGCCAGTCCCATTTCTTTCATATTACGCAGAGAAGACTTCTTAAAATCCCATGCATCCTTTATTGGTTTACTGTAAATTTAAAGTTAAATATTATTCTACATAATTATTAGTTATAAGACACAATAATAGGTAAAACAATATGATATGTATTCTAACCAATTAACTTCGCCGGTACTACGTTGTTTAAGATGCATTCGCTTCCGATTTAGTTTGTGAAGATACTTCTTTTTACGATGCTGCTTCTTGATCTTCATTTTAAATTATATCTTACTTTTAATGTAAAAAGAAATTAATGCACTCAGTTTGATAATACACCACAACACCACGTTCCACGTGAGAATTTGACAGTTTGGCAAAAATGACACTATTGAAGTATTGACAGTGATGAAAATGTCAAGTTAGGTAAACGTTTTTGACTACTCACAGATACGTTGATAAAAATACCTTTTTTACATAATATATTTTAAAACATTTATCTGCGATTAAAATTCACATTTTAAAATTGTTTATCTCATTATAATACTATCTTCGAACTCGAACCTAAACAGGAACTTAGAAATAAAAAGTGTTTCATCATGAAAACATTCACAACAGACTGTCACGTTTAGTTTCTTACAACAATTATGTCAAAATTTTGGTTGTCAAAAGATAAAAAGTCAAACGAATGTCATTCCTCTAATATTTTAGGTTATGTTGTGATTGATTGGTTAGGGTCGTAACCTTAAAAAATAAATATGCCTCAAACAGGAGCAACTAGACGCCAAAAATTTCTCAAATCAGAGAAGTCAAAAACAAAGCTAAAAGGCAAAAACAAGGAACTTCCAAAAGGTACAAATGTGACCAAGACGAACTTTAAAGTAAAGAAAATCGTGCTAAGAGAGCAGCTGAAAAAGCATGGTGAAACAGAAGCATTATCTACAAGAAAGCTTAGTATAAAGGAACTGTTGTCTCGTCTCAACCATTTTAACACTCACTCTCGTACTGAAGCACTAAATGGAATAAAAGAACTCATCGAATTGCATCCTGAAGTCTTGGAAACCAATCTAGGAGAGCTAGTTCATGGCGTAACACCCTTAGTATTGAATATTGAAAAAGTTGTAAGTTATCTTAATTCTTATTTTATTATCTAAACTCCCTTTGCTACACTCTGACCAGTTTTGCATTTCCTCATGTTTAAATATACAGTTTCCGTAGGTACCTACTTACCATGCTATACTGTCTTACCTCAACTTAATCTGCACATACCATTATGTAGTACTTACCTGTCGGTTTTTATGTTGTTTGAATATTTTTTTATACAATGTGATAGGGCTGAGACTTCTAACCCATTAAGGCTGAGTACTACATCTAATTATATCAACAAAAGTCGGGGGTCGAAGGGGTCGAATCCCCTCCCCCTAAAAATTATGGCTATTTTAATATTTTGTTTACTTTTTTTGATATCAAAGGTTGTATGCGTCGTAGAAACAAAAAAAAACGACAAACGGTAGCTAATAACCTTGGCTAACTAATTCATTACTCTTTTCATATGTTTTGGTGAGAAAAAAATCATTTTTGAATTATTTTTACCGAAAAAATCACTATTTTTCAATATTTTCAGTTAGGGGTTCAACCCACCATATTATTTTTTTTGTCGATAAAATTAGATGTAGTACTCAGCCTTAATGGGTTAGAAGTCCCATTACACATTGTATATCATCACACCCTTTATCCCTGAATGGGTAGGCAGAGGTACACATTATGGCATTGTAATGCCACTGTAAAATGTACACCCACACTTTTTACAACTTATGATTAAGTCACATGTAATAGGTGATGAGCCTATTGCCATATAACAGGCATGATTCCAGACTCCATGCTACTACTGAGAAAATTTCCAAGAACCGAAAAGAGGCCGGCAATACTTCGCCCGGTCCGGGAATCAAACCCCAGACCCCTTGCCCAGCAGTCACACTTGCAACCAATCGGCCAATTGTTCGAATATTCTATTTAAATTTTAAAATATTTTCAGGTACGACATGAATCCTTGAAAACTTTACATGTAATACTGTCAAAAGCAAACATTGAAAGAATTGATCCCTTTTTTGACATCATGTGTACATATTTAAGGAGTGCTATGACTCACATAGATGGGAGAATACAAGAGGATTCCCTACTGTTTCTGGATACACTACTCTTGTGTACACCTGTAAAAGTTGCACAGGACTTCCACAAAATAATTCCAAACTTTCTGGACATGATATCAAAGTTAAGAGTTGATTCAAAGCCTGGAAGAACACTGACTGTTAACTTGGGAAGCCAAATAACTAGTGTGAAATGGAGAGTCAAAGTATTACACCGCCTCAAAGACTACCTACAGGAGTTTGTGAAATACAACAAAATTCAAGACTATGGACCAGTTATTGACACAACTAAGATATTTGATGCCTCTAAAATGAACCACTATTCTTTATTTAATCCAAGTTACATACAAAAGTGCCCATTGTCTTGCTTCTCATCTAAAAACCTGCAAGAAACAGTGCCATTAGATGAAGTGGAAAAATTCAGAGAATATACTGACACTTTAATGCCTTTGTTATTTGAAACATGGCTAGAAGTATGCCCTAATATCAGCTCAGAGAAGAACATTGAAACTGTAGTCAGTGAAGATGCAGCTGCCTTGCTCAACCATACTCTTGATGTCATATCACTGATTTGGTCACTCGTAAAGCATTTCAACATAAAGAGTCCTAGCTCAAACATACAAAATACATTTTCTCAAAAATACAGGAAGCCATATTTGCAGCATTTTGTTAATGCCTTCCCTTATGTAACAAATATAAGGACCAAACAGAGAAATGTGTCTAGTTCAGAATTTGAAAACACAATCACAGATCCCAAATTAGTTGCCCAGAATTTGGTAATATGTGAACTGTTTATTTTACTAAATCCAAATATTAATGTGAAAAACCAAAATAAGGATGTTTTGTCAGTACTGAAGTATATTGAGAAAACATTTAATAAGAACACACAAGCTGAAATTAATGACATAATCATTAAGATTTTACACACAATATTCTCAAATGAAGTGAATAATTGGACCAGAAGTATTTCAGTGATGAATGATCTGTTTCAAAAGATTGTTTGGGCATATTTCAACAAAGAATTGCCTAGCTCATTTAGGCAAAAGATCTTTAGCCTTTTATGTAAGATTGCTCTCAATGACAAACTGGGCCATTTTCATGATTGTGATGCTTACAACACTTGGGTAAAAAATCTGCCAGATATTTTGCTGGAGAAGACAGTGGAGGTACAAACTGTAGACATCATTCACAAGTTTGCTGTTAGAAATAACAAAACATTCAACTCTGTTGTTAGGCCTAAGTTATTAGAAATTGTACAAAATCTGCCAAACATTATAATATCTGATGTAGACAGTAATCAAAGTAGCTATTACAAGTTATTTTCACTGCTATACTATGTTAAAAAATGGGATGATGAAACCCTAAATTTACTTAGAGATCAAATAATAAATAGTGTATACAAAAGTGATTATAATAATTATATTTTCGAAACATTAAAATTGAAATCAGGTGAAATGTAATTAAGTCTACTTTTATTGTTTAGGCAACAGAAAGTAGACAATATGTCATGTATAGCCACAAGTTTATTACTTTGACGAAATAAAATCAAAATGTATAATTATGATAGTCATTTATTTCAATAAACTCAAACACAAATTATTACGCAAAAATGTGACAGTCAACTAGTAAATAAATATACATTTTTATGTAACGAGGTAACTAAATTATAGGGTAACATCAAATGAATAAAAATGCAGTAACATTCCATTGAAAAGGACACAAAATGCTAGCTGCACAACCAACTAATTTGGAAATATTGACATACTGTGTTACAATAAGTTCAATCAACTATTACTTTCATAATAATTATTGAATTACAAATTATTTGTAAATAATTATAATGAGGAACTTTCATAATCTTCTGAGAAAAAGGGACATACTATTGTAGTGATCTGTAAAAATAAATCTTTATTCAATATTCCACATTGTTTGCATTTTGTGCTGTACCTTTCTCTTATCTATAATCCTGGTGTAAATGAGCTCAAATTCGGTATCACAAAACCAAGGTTTCATAAAATATCTGTAAAACTTCATTAGAATAAGAAAATGCTTTTTATTCAAAGCAGACTCCAGTTTGTGATTTCATAATTTTTGCCTTACCGCATCTCGCCTGACATTCTCATACAATTCCGATATGAAGCCTCATTGAAGCTGTTTATCAATTAAATTCATTATTAACGACTAGTTTTATTTTTCTATAAACTAATTCTATAATAAATATGACTAATACAAAATAACTTCTGCTAATTGTTGAGTCGTTTAGTGTCAATTTGGCAATTTTTGGCTAAAATTATAAATTACCGATAATTAGAACGCGAATGTGGTATTATAGTAATATTTGGGTAACAATGCTTAGTAATACTATAATAGTAAATATGTAGGACTGATATGTCCTATTATTACGGCCTCTTGATGGTCACTATGATATTTTAATAGTAATGATTGACTAACTTCACTTCACTACAATTTCTTTATAAGATTCTCAATGACATAGCCATACAAAAACTAATACAAATACTGGCGTTAAGAGTAAAAGGAGAATTATTGAGAATTTGTATCTCATAAATAATATCCATAAAAACAATCACGCATTTGATGCCTAATATAATAAATAGACGGTTAGTCATCGTTGAGTTAACATTTAATAATCAAACCGCGACTTGGTTGAGATCAGCATGAATTCAATCGAATTAATTTTGCATCAATTGAAAAAAAAACCGTATCTGGAAGCCACTTTATGTAGTAAAAAAATTGATTCGATTTTATTTTTTCAGAGGAAGAATGATGCATTTTTTAATCCGCTAATGACAGTCGCGAAAATATAAATTAATAGACTAACCGTTGGCTAAGAAACCCATAGCCAGGAAATAGTTTTATACGAAATTAAACTACGTAGTTACTTATGTCAAACAATACCTATTAGTTATAATAAGTGTTTACAAAGAAGTACAGTCAAGATCGGGCATAATGAAGGAGAAGACCATTCAATCGGTTGAGTTTAACCGCATCTTTTGTAATTATATTACCAATCACTAAATACCGTTTCGTGAAATTAACAGCTAAGTGAGATTCGCATGCAGGTCTACCTTTGGCCAATGTGGTGTAGGTTAAATAGTATACATTCAACAATGTCAAAGCGCGGAAGATTGGAAAAACATTATGCTCCCTAATAGCTGCACATTTTATGTTTACTTAAATTTTTATTCTTTTAAAATAAAATGTATAGTATAATTTTCCAGAATATAGAGAGCATAAATCGTTCTTGCACGAAGCTCGGCTAGAAGGATAACGTAATACTTATTTGGATACGATCTACTGTGTTTTCCTTTTATTAGATTTTTTTGCGCGAGGAATGGTAGCAGAGGCCGTCAGCATTGCCTGAAAATAAAAGGAGTAAATTGATAACTAACTCAAAAAAGCACAAGCACTACTCATTTGTAGTAGAAGATGGTGGCATTTTTTAACACTCAGTCCAGTAAAAAGTATTAACAATTACTAAAAGTGCAACCATATTATACATAGAGTTATAAATTGGCTTAGGTTGTAAGTGATTACACAGGATTAGGAAACATTGATTTAAATAAATATAAAAATAAAATACAACACTACACTCATTATGAAATGCTAAGCATTTGTTTAGGTGTAACATACATTTTGAGATTAACTTTGGTGTAGTATTGTTATAAAAGGCGAACAAACTAAAACCATGCATGTAAATAACACTCACAAAACGAAACTAAAATAAACATACTGTTTTGGCTAACTTCAGCTGCAAATAAAAGCGGCTTGGGAATTTAGGAATAGCCCTACACGTCTGTACTTTTCGACGAAGTGGGCGTTTCTTCGTGTAAAGATATAAACTTATATTCTGGATGACCAGCTATCTTAGCTTCAATGAGCTTCTGCAGAGCATCACTCTTATCTATAATGTTTTGAGATAATATGACTTCTTCGTCTAAACCAGATGCATCTTTGAAACTAATTTGATCATCTGATTTTTCAATCTGTGGTAAATCATCAGGTTTGGCTTCGTCAGTGCCGACAGTGTCCAACTCCGTACAATCTTGAAAGTCATCAACACCCTTTTCAATGGTTGATGACCTTCGACTGTGATCATCTGACGAAGTTGATGTTTCATCTACTTTTGGTTTCTCTTCACTCTTATTCCAAAAAGCAAATTTGCCTGGCAACTGTAATAGTTTTCCTAATCCAGAACTGTTGCCTTTTGGGATTCGAGCTGGCGATTTGGATTTATGCCTCTTTTTGTTTTCAGCTATGGGATTAATGACTTGTAGGCTTTTTGATGATCCAGATTCCTTAATGGTTGTATTTGGTAGTTTATTTACAATATCATTTAAACTTTCTTGGGACGTCGTACTTTTTATAACTGTATCTGTCTCTGATTTACTAGAAGTTTCTTTACTATCATCTTGTGGTACGTTTCCCGCATCAATTTTGGGCGGTGGTGGTGGCGCCTTGCTTTTGCCATATTTTCCTTTTGGAGTTTTTCTCTTGCTTTTAGGAGAGTCTTCGGGAGTTCCAAAAGACGCCTCGTCATCACTTTCGGCAGAGTCATTGTCGTTTATAGAGGTGTCAAGACTAGTAGCATCAGTGTGTTCTTCTAAAATTGCAGTTATTGCTTCTTTCATTTCTCTATCTACGGATTGTTTATCATTAGTATCCAGGGCAGTCTCAAACACTACATCTTCATTATTTGAACTAGATTGGTCATCATTATTGTCTTTTGGTTGACTTGCAATAGGAATGTCCGAAACAACATCGCTTTCGTTACTCTTAACAACTTCTTCAGAACTTTTATTATTCGCATTATCTTTATCTACTGAACTAATTACTGAAGCTTCTTCGGAAATGACTTCTTTTTGGTCCCAGTGATCTGTATTGTTATTAGTTTGATTATTAACATTTGCAGCGAATGGGTAATTACCTAGTACTTGGAGGATCTTTACTTGGTCGCCAACATATTGGTATATGAAGGGAGGTTGCGTGTGGGACAAATAGAGAGGAGACGGGAGATTAATTAGAGCGGGCATATTCGAATATTCAAAACTATCGTCGTCGTGTAGCTCCTCGATGATTACTTCATTTTCCTTTAAATAAAAAGTTCTTAAGTCTATATCAAAATAAAGAAAAACTCAAACAAAATATAAATATAAGCTAATAAATGCATTAAACAGACTTATTGGCATAACATAGTGATGCTAGTAATAAAGTGGTGTAACCATTGATATTGACACTAACTCATGCAATGAGAAAACTATGTTCTATAAAAACTCAGTAAAGTTATTTCTAAAATAAAATTAAATAAGAATCCGAAATTATTTTAATGTGAAGGATAATCCTTATTTAATAAGCCAATCTGTTTAACTAGAACTAGTAATAATACTTTTCGATATATTTTATCTTACACAAACAATCATAAATATATTTCAAAGCCAATAGCAATAACGATAGGTAGGTATGTAATTCTACATTTGAGCCATTACACATACCTAGCCGCCAAAAAGACATCATTCTTTTAAAGATATATTTGTTCAGTCAAATAGCCAATATTTAATTGATTTTCACACATTGCTTAGAAATGTTCTGGCTACAACCAAGATCCAGCACCAATCATACCCTGGCACACCAAACAATATAAAACATTTATGTGGGAGAGTTATTGTACAACAAAAGGCGTATTAGAATAAATTCAAGGTCTTGTAGATGCTGGATCAAGCCATGAAACAGAACCACTATGTTTTAGCAATTTCGTAACTTGAAAAGTACCATCCCTTACTAATTTAAATTCGTATGAAAATTTGCATGTGCTAAAACAAATTCTCTTTCGTTGCCTGAAACAACATCTGTTTAGTCTTGTTTATTCTGTAACACCTTGTATAACTTTATCTAAAGTGATACACAAAAGACCCACATAGGCACATAGCTACATTTATAACAATTATAACGTAAGTCAGAAAGCAAGTCAATACGAAACTCCCCCACATAAATGCATCCCCATAGAACATTTGATAGTACAATACTCCAATAAAATATTTAAATAAAATTAGTGTATGGAACGTGATATAAATGTCGAGTTAAAGTTATAATTGTTTCATCCATAAATTAGGAAACAGAATTTTTATGCGAACGAAACAATTATGACAGTTCAATGATTCAAAATCAGTAATGCCAAAAGCCGTTGTTCAAAACATGTCACTTGTTTTTTTTTTTATCTGCGAAAGTTGCCAGTACGAAATATCAGGTACTTTTGTTTTTGTGCGTTTGCATTGAACACATTTTGCATTGTCGTATGTTGTATTGTAAGTTATGTTAAATGCCAGTTTCAACAAAATAAGTAGACTGTTACAATTTCATAAACAACAATATCCTCCTTTATTTTTATGTTCAAGGTAACTTAATGCTAAGCCTTAATAAACAAATTACTTAATCTAAATTGAAGCATGTGTGTCTCATCAAAATGTCAAAATTGAATGAAAAATAAAACATGAAAGTACATGATTTTTACAAAGGGCATAAGCTTAGTGATCACCTTGTATAAATATTTAAAATCTTGAAACCGGCATTCATATTTTAATGAAACATGTCTTGAACAAGGGCTTGTCCATAGATTACATACTATACAGAGACTTAATTTAACATTGTTTTTTTTCAACACACACAAAGCCGACGAATATAATTTAAACACCATCGAATGTTTATACCAAGTGAAGTTTCTGTAGCTTATGCAATCCTTGTCTTGGCGCGTGAGCGTAGTTATTGGTTGGTATGTTAAGTCAATGAAACGATACAACTTAAGTTTTACGATTATAAACTTTACTTGCGTACTTTGTATACATACATACTTTACTGCGACATGTTAAAGTTCACTGTTACATGGATTGTTACTTCGAGTTTGGTTGTGACATTTGTCCAGAATTTATGTTTGTAAATGCATCTACGACAAGGGATGAAGCTCTCGCTGTCGTAAACAAAAATCAAGTTTAAAACGTTAAACACCAATCGGCATAACATAGGAGTCACATCGCTTCACTGACTATATATACTCTATTACAAAATTATTTAACAGATCCAAATAACTACGCTCAAGCAGAATGTTATTATATTATCGGTGTTACCAGACCTCAGCAGCTTGTGGTCGCTTGATGGTAGTAACAGTAGTACGGGTAGTACGGCCGCGCGCACGGGCGCCTGCGCCGAGCGACGCCGTACGAGTGAGTGATGCACTGTTGTCCGCGCTTGAATAGCCCGAACTTATGTCCTCTGTTGATTTTATGTGACTGTAAGGCAAGAAAATTTTATTTTAAACTTCAGAATGCAAGCAAAAACGTAGTTAAGCTTAATAAATCGGTGAAAAAGTAGCAATAGACACTCTGTGCATCGCAAGAACAATAAAAGACACTAGAATAGCACTGTATAACAGAATTTGTCACTCAAACTGTTCATTATTGATGACTACTATTACTATGTATAAGAGACACTATACATCTCTATATATAAAAATCAATTGTTGTTCGTTAGTCTCGCTAAAACTCGAAAACAGCTGGACCGATTTGACTAATTTTGGTCTTGAATTATTTGTGGAAGTCCAGGGAAGGTTTAAAAGGTGAGAAAAGAATATACAGGCAGTATGAAGTTTGTCGGGTCAGCTAGTAATAATATATAACGTATAGAGTCTCAACAATTGTATGTGTTAAAACTATATCTATTTATAACATAAATTACCTGAAATCTGGTTCGTCAGATCTTGGTCGAGGTCTGACATCAACATCGACCTCAGGGAAATACATGGGAGAACGGCTGTTCGACTCTGAAGCGCTGCGACGGGTGGAGAAACCACTGCAAAAAGATACACAACTTATTTACTGTAAATGTAGTTAATGTAGTTTTTTATTTTTATAAGTAATGTTTAAAAATATAATTTTAGAGTGTTTTAAATAAATATATGGAAATATGTTTGTTTGTTTGCGGACACTTGGGGATTTTTTTACGCCAAAGGGCCAGTGAAATCTACATGATGGTAAGTAACATATTATGTTTTTAAAAGAAACATACACTTCAACACGCCTGTTTTCCACTGTGATGGTAGACTCTATTATTTCATCTCCACTACATTGAGAATTTTACATACAATGAAACAATAAAATACAGTTTAAAATCATTCCTCACCTTTTACCACCTCGTCGCAGAAGCCTAGGTTCTGTGAGAACATCATCAGCTTCATCGCTTCCTCTCTCCTCACGCGGCTCGCACTCCGTCAGGTCTGACAGGCTGTAACTCTTGCGTATTTGCTGAACTAGCCCGCCGCCACCCTGGGAAATTATATTCATATATTTATAATACGTAAGGTAGATAAAGCCAATTATAGATAGTTTTAATAAACATTATAAAGGAAAAGTTTTAATTACACTTGACGCGCCTGCAGTAATATAGCAGGTAATACTGGTTTGTAAATAAACATTGCTATTCGGTTTCTCAAAGGCGAATCATTATAGCGTCTTGCTAGCAGATGGTGATTTAATTTCAAGCTCTAATGCAAAGATTGATGTTGAAAAAATAATACAAAAATAATACTCACGTGAAATCAGCAGTATGGTTTCTGTTACACAAAGCTTTGTGAGGCAAAGCGCATGCTACCATAATTTTTATTGAAGCGATGATATTTTACGCTTTAAACAATAATAAACGATGGCTAGGGCACTATGATATATTTATTTATTGAGAAATCATCGATTATAAAACTAAATCAGTCACACAACTAAATCTAAGTAACACAATACACAACATTGGTGGTTTCACAACACATGCGTTCTTTACAAATAGGTTATTTATAGGTGTAACATTCATGCAAACAAGTTTACAAAGAGCTTAGTACGAGTTTGTTTTACATTTAACAAGACCGAAACGTTGCCGCGCTCGGCGCTCCGATTGGTTGGTTCATTAGGACAGGCCAATCAGAGTGCTGAACACAGTCTCGTTTCGATCTCGTTGAACGTAAAACAAACTCGTATTAAGCCTTCAGAGTTGACTTGCAAAGCCGGATAAAGTACTAACAATGAGCATTATCAAAATATACCTGTAATATAATTCAACGACATAGTACATATTTATCTCTCTGTCACAGTTTATTTTTAAAACTTCCCGTAACTTGCCAAAGCCATGTATGTTACATCTACGTAAATATAAACTAGTCATGTAATTAATTACAAACGTCATGCGATGTAAAAATAACATTAAATATGCTGATTTGTCTATGAGTTTGTGCTGGACAGTTTAGGAACAGATAATTTAAAGCAAAAAATTATAACTAAAATCATTAAAAAACATAGTAGACGCGTTGCATTGTTCAATGAAATGTTTGTATTTTTGTGGAAATTGTACTAATTCATAATTTAAATTAAAATAACAAATATTTGACAATTTCAAAAGGTAAGAAGAAAAAAGAATCTTAGAATAAAATAGTAAAAACAAAATGGCGTATAAACAGTGGCACGAATAAGATACTTTGGTTTATGTTGAGTTAGGTATCATTTACAAAATAAGAAAATTGGTAAAAAAAATATATGGACCTTATATTTCTCAGAATTAATGCGAGAGGCTTTTGTCCAGCATAGCCTCGTGGTAAAAACGAATAAAAAAGTATAACTAGACATTATCAAGATCTCGAAATCTTTTGGTAGTAAAGCTCACATACCTAGTATTTTTTTATTTTATTTAACATCTAGGGATATGATATTTTTATAAAGGTATTGGCGCGGGCGGTGCTACTGAAATTCGTCATCCAGATTATCAACATGAGTCAATAGCCCAAATATGTTTTCCTACTATGTCGGATGTGGTAGCGATAAAATATCTTACCGAAACACGAAACTAATCCGAAGCAATAAAATTACGTCTATTTTCCAGTCCGTCGTAGTAGGAAAATCTAAACAATTTCTTACAACTTGTGGAAAATGCGAAGCAGCTATACATTGCAAGATTCGTCATACAATCCACGACAGACTTTCTTATTGACAAATACACGTGTAAACCAAAGTAATGCCCAATACCGCGGCCACGGCGACCGTTAATTTGAAATTTCGTAGCTATTCGAACTAAAAAAATATTGTGATACACTTGATACTTTAAAAACAACGGGTCACCAAAATCGTTGTCTAAAACTATCTAAACATCACAGTTGAGCTTCGTTCGCACTCGTTATTCAGTCGACCATAATTTCATTGTTTTCTTTGTCTACGGCCGTTTGGGACCTGGTACGGCGACCTCGGGACTTGCTGCGAGGTCGTTTCTCTTTGGCAACTTTACGTTTACGAACGACGTTGCCTCGACTCCGCGCCGACGTGTCTTCAGGTTCGTAATCTGGATCATGATCGTCCCCAGCTCCAACCCGATAGTCTTGTGGCTCATCATCACGATCTAACTCTACTATCTCCACAATGCCAGGCAGGTCTGAACGCTGGTACTCCAAGTCTTCATAGGTATCCTGGTAGCCGCCGTCAGGGACGTCACGGCCTTTGATCGCTTGTCTACCGCGTGCCTCTTTATCTTGCTCGGGACTCGGCAGATTGAAGTTCTGCGTGAAGCAGCAATGGAAAGGATATTTGGAAAAGATGGGGGTGGAAGGGGAGAAATTAAAAAAGCGTGTTAATAAAATTAAAAAAGACGAAATTAAACAAAGCGGCTATGTGGTTTGGGCTAATTGATGTGAGAGTTGAGATATTACGTGGTCATGCCCGATGACTGGTGTCTACTGGATGGCTAGCTTGCTAAGTGCGATAAGGCCAATTTGGAAAATACAAAAAAAAAAAAACACGTAAAGCTGTGTGCAAATCAGCACCGTGAGTGTAATTCAATGTTTTGCTAGCTTATTTACATTATACACACTGTAATCAAACATGCCACACTGTTGCTTTGGTAAACCTATTGTTCTGTGACAAATTTTAAGTGGTATGAAAACAACACAAAGTTAAACAACTAATTAACACTTGTAATTGTGTATTTTGTTAAGGGTTAAAGCCCACCGACACCCTTATTTGGCTCATTAAAGAACTGCCGGAAGTATAAACCTCTTGTTTATCTACAGATCTTATAATGAGAGCGCGTCGTTATTAAACTAAGCATGCCACAATGATTATTGCAAGGTTGTCGAAACTTACTTTTATGGCAGTCTGCATGATTACTGTGGTCGCATAGTTGACGCCTTTAGTGCCCAAATTGAGCACTGTGTGGTAACCCTGATCTTTGGCCTTCGCTATGTACTCATCTATTTCCTGGAAAATTACAAATTTATATTTAAAACAAAATTACAATACAATAATACTACCTATTTTGAGTTTAACGTGAATTTCTTTATATAAAACAATTTCTTAGGCAAGTCATATTATAGGAACAAGCTTATCCCTATAACCGAAAATCCGATTGTAACAAATTCGTACCATTAGTTTACCTCTAAATCAACTCCAAACAAACCCAATTTATCCGTATAACAACAGTAGGCACGAGTCAAGGATTTCTTTATGCCTATTTCACGCGCCTACTCAATTAATTTGAATGCATCTCAGTTATTTGCTACAGTTATGAGTTTCCGCATATCTATTTCGAAATGTGGCTAGTCAAAATTATAGTTATGGTTCGCATAGCCTTAATACCTTTTGTGTTAATATTTTTATAGTACTGAGGAACTAAGAACTCAAGGTTTCCGTTATTAAGCAATGTTTCTATGTATTAAGTAACTATTCTAATGCATTGTTTCATTGTATGAATTTCATTGTGTATACAAAAGGTCTTCTAAGTCTAAAAGAAATAAAAACAAGATGTGTGAGTATACAATAGATCTGTTTGTTTACTATCAACATCGTATAATCGTACTATGATGATTACCTATATGAATAGTACTTATAGACGCTAGACCGACGTATCGATTGTTGACGGAAAAACCCAGGACAAAAGGCTAACAGTCACCTCGTATTATACTACTGTGAAAATGTAACAACATCGATTTTGTTTAATTTGTCAGAACACGACAAGCTAAGTTAACTAAATGCCATAATTATTTAATTTAAATCTATATTCATTTTACTAATGAGCTTAATGATTATATTCTGAGAGACTGGGGATTTTAAAATAACATAGAACTAAAATATTTTACAACTAAAGTAAGATGATCGTTACTTACTTGTTCCCGCCTGCAGAGCGCCGGGTGCACAAACTTCCTGTACAGTATGGAGGAGCCCTTGGTGGCTGGAGACAACAGCCACAGTACCAGGACTATCTTCACCTCGTAATAGAAGGGGAACCATGACAGGAACACGTCCGTAAACGTCTCCGTGCAAGTGAATAAAGCGAACACTATCCAATACATCATCCATTTTACCTGAAAATGACAAAAACAATTTGAGTGTTTATAAATTCTTCGCTAGGAATTCCAAACTTCAAGGGGATATGTTTGTATAATAATAGCTCCGCTCTCCACGTCCTCCGGAAACTGACAACCCTAACTATAGAAAGGTTTAATATGAGTATTTTTAATTCGAGGACTAAAATATTTATACATACGTAGTTCAAACAGGATAACCGACATAGTGTGGATGTGAATAGGAGACGTGAAAATAATAGGTCTACTTATGTACAATGTATTCGCGAACCCTAGTCAATTAAATCGGTTTCCAAGGTGACGGAAAGCAAACCGACCGTCGTATTTCAACATCGGAAAATAAGTGAGGTGTTTACAAAGAACATTAAAACAACGGTTATTAGAACACAAATCCGAATACTATTTCAATAATAAGGAAAATGGAGTATAAATAATTTGTAATACCTATTAAGAAACAGAATTCATAGTAACTTATTGCAAAAAAAAATGCACCAAGCCTGACATCAGCGACCAAATATTCATAGATCATGGCACCCTACTATTCTGGGTATTGTTTATAGTTAAAACAATAATGCGAACTGGGTTGAGCTACCGGCGTGGTGGCGGCTAGTTAATTAGTCATAGGAAGCCGGGAACAAGGTAAAGGACAGAGTGGGAACCGAAGCGTTTCAAACACGAGCGAACGCCCATTACAAGGCCGCCGTCGTACTTTACTGAACCATTTACAGCAAATTACACATTTTTTCATTTCAACGCCAAATTGACTCTCAACGAATGGTAATTCGTCGTTTGACAATTACTTGCCTTTTGAAGCTTATAGACAGTAATGTTACTCAATTGTGTCGTAATGGTTCAAGCGTCACAGAAAATGGAGCACAAGGAATGGGCTATTATTAAATAAATATAAGTATCAGTAACTGCACTTACGTATTCCTTTAAGTTCTTCGTCCGGACAGCTTTATATGATGCATAAGCCGGGTAGAGGGTCCCGAAAACCAATCTGCAAAACGGATACACCACCAGATAAGTGATCATTTTCGGTGCGAAGAATCCTGTCGTTATGGCGAACAGGCCAAAGTTCCCAAACGAGACACTAGGAATGCATTTGTTCAGAGCCAGTCCTAGGTTCGTTACGATGCGATTCCAGACTTGTCCTCTCGGCTGAGCGAGAAGAGAGTCATCGTAATCGTCGTAGCCCTCGTCGACGTTCGGGTCGTATTTGACAAGTTCTTGGCAGGATTCAAAAGTGTCGGCCGCTGTAACACGTGCGTATTCCGCTTCGAGTTTGTTGACAATGAATCGGACGCTGGACAGTCCGAGGCTCAGTGGCGGCAGGCGAGAACTGTCGTCACGGTTACCGGTCGCGCGACCCACCGCCATGGATACGGTATCCACGTCATTTGTTTTCTAGCAACACATATTTATCAATGCACTGTTTATTGTTTATCTTTTGTTACATGTGTCTGTTCGAGTACACTACACATTAATATTTAAGACCACGCTCTAGATGAATCGCAGACCAAAGACTGATTGAATAAAGATCTGTCTCGGCGTGATTGGCGAGTTGTTAGCTACCTTGTAAATCAATACCAACGTGCTCGGTGCACAGTAAGGCCGTGTATACTGGTGTTTAGATTGAAAGTTATAGTCACCAAAAAGGTATAAGAGCACGACCTTCGAGTGAAAAAAAGGTTTCTTAATTTTATAAGTGGTACTGCTGTGTTCGAAACACCTTACTGATCAATTATACTGTTAAGTAACTGAGTTGGTTAGTTCAACTAATTGTACATAACGCGGTAATTATAATAGGTGCCTATCTCGTTGTAATTGGTAAACGGTACAAAGCGTGTGGGCGATTTGCAAGGTTTAGATGTGCCACGGCCAACAGTAAAATGTTAAACAAATACGAACGACCATCATGCCACAAATTAATAACTGAATAAAAATGCTTCACTTGTCTGCAATTCACCATTTAGCCGTTCAAACATTGTTGAATTTTACATCGTACAGTATACTACTTGCTCACTAACCAGTTATGTGCAAGACTGCGTGAAATTTTAATGAGTTAGTGCTTACTGAAAGTAGGCACTGATAGTATTAGAGGTATTAATTTCAGTCAATGCGCGAGGAACTAGTATCACGATGTAGCAGGCATAATGTAATATGAGAGCATTCAGGCTACAACGACAGCACAACGGAAGCGAGCAATGCAAGCGTGGACGGTCCAAATGAATAATAAATGGAAGATGGCTAGGAATCCCCGCCAGTTTAATATGAGCCACCCTGCTAGTCTTACAGCTTAGACCGATAGGATATCAAGATTCCTATTACACTGGACGACTTTAAAAATAAACACAATTGCACTCGACTGCTATATCGTGTACACGTACTATACGTAGATAGGTCTATATCTACCTGCGGATAAGTCCAAGTTTAGTCTGGAGCAACAATCAGTATTGTTTTTAACCGACTTCAAAAAAAGGAGGAGGTTCTCAATTCGACCGTATTTTTTTTTTATGTATGTTAATCGATATCTCCGGCAGTTATAGACCGATTTGAGAAATTCTTTTTGTGTTTGAAAGAGTACGATGTCAGTGTGGTCCCATATAATTTTTTTTAAAGTCTGACCATAAATGTCGAAGATAATCCAGGGAACTCCTCAAAAATGAACAGAATGTGCTCTGCGTTTGAGTTTAAGTGATGTATATTAGCTTATCTTTCTGAGTAACCATACAATTCAGGACAGATAGTAGCATATCTGGTATAGAATGATGGGTAGCTTGATGTGCTGTCTGATTTACATGTGTATGTAGGTACCTAATCTGTTTGTGTTTGACAAATGCATATCTCTGGCAGTTATAGTCCGATTTGAGAAATTATTTTTTTTTGTGTTTGAAAGAGTACGATGTCCGTGTGGTCCCATGTAATTTTTTTTAAAGTCTGACCATAAATGTGGAAGATAATCCAGGGAACTCCTCAAAAATGAACAGAATGTGCTCTGCATTTGAGTTTAAGTGATGTATATTCTATATAGCTTATCTTTCTGAGTAACCATACAATTCAGGACAAATAGTAGCATATCTGGTATAGACTGATGGGTAGCTTGATGTGCTTTCTGATTTACATGTGTATGTAGGTACCTAATCTGTTTGTGTTTGACAAATGCATATCTCTGGCAGTTATAGTCCGATTTGAGAAATTCTTTTTGTGTTTGAAAGAGTACGATGGCAGTGTGGTTCCATATAATTGTTTTTAAAGTCTGACCATAAATGTGGAAGATAATCCAGGGAACTCCTTAAAAATGAGCAGAATTAGCTCTGCGTTTACGTTGAAGTGATGCATAATAGCTTATCTTTCTCAGTAGCCATAAAATTCAGGACAGATAGTAGCATATCTGGTATAAAATGATGGGTAGCTTGATGTGCTGTCTGAGTTACATGACTGTATACCTATGTGGGTATCTAATCTGTTTGTGTGTTTGACAACTGACTATGTATGTAGCTTATGCACAGGTTACTGTTAGCTGTCGGCTCAGCAGATCATAAGTAAGGGTATCAGGTTAATATACATTTGAAAATAATGTAATTATGCGTCAATATGGATAGATATTAATATTATTCATTTAAACGGCGCTGTCTCATATGAGCAGCGCGTTTAATAGGTCCACCCATACTCAAATAAGTTATTCACTAAAAATCAAGAAATAAAAAACAATTTTAACAAAAAAAAACCGACTTCAAAAAATAAATATTCCAAAACAAATTAATATGCACTAAAAAGTAAAAGAAATAATTGCTTATTTTTCAACAACTTAATAGATCAACTAACTTTACTAACTCATCACACACATTATAATGTAAGTAGGTACAATTATTGTTATTTTTGGAGTCGGTGTCAGTCTAGGAAACGCCAACAACTTGCACGGCACGGGCACGGCACGGGCGGAGTGGTGGTTAACTATCTACTTGCAACTGGTGTAAAACTGTAATGTTTTGTTGTGATAATAGGTAAATAACAAACCCATCTTAGTTGGCTGACACCGACTCCAGAAATAACAGTAATTGTACCTACTTACATTATAATGTGTGTGATGAGTTAGTAAAGTTAGTTGATCTATTAAGTTGTTGAAAAATAAGCAATTATTTCTTTTACTTTTTAGTGCATATTAATTTGTTTTGGAATATTTATTTTTTGAAGTCGGTTTTTTTTTTGTTAAAATTGTTTTTTTATATTACCACAAAGAAGGATGTTGTAAGTGAATATTTATTAGTTTGTATAATATTTTTTCATTGTTTTCATACATTATCTACAGCTATTAAGATAAATAACTGGTCTACATTGTACCCCCTACCTACATTAGTTAGCTATTGAGAATGAGATTAGATAATTTTCCCTATCAGTAATAGACAAAACATTTTCAGTTTCTGTACTGGTTTGATAAATAATAAACCTGGTGACTCGTAAATGGTTTAAAAATATTTTTGCATTGAAGAAAGAAAAGATAATGCAAGTCTCGCAACACCCAATCGGTACAACAATGAACATCCATTTAAGTAATCGTGTGATGTCATTCTTCAGAAAATCCACCCACGTGAGGGAAGCTGAAGCTATGTTACCATTGACGGAATAATCATATTCATAAATCACATGTGTTATGCAAAATTTTAATGGCCTCATAAATTATTCTTGAAAATTTTGTGTATGCTTGCTTATACCATAATTGTCAATTGTTTGAATGCCAGTCATTATTTAATAATAACGTCTCTTTTGTATTGATCCAAACGACTTATTTATTCAAGTTTCCATTCGCAGCCCGAATGCATTTGTATTATTTCAAAATCGGAAATGTACAAGGAATGTATCTGTTTCGTATCAGACCAAGTGGAACACTAAATGTGGATAAAACTAGATCATCATGCGTGCGAAACGAACACGCACGCACATGGTTCGATTTCACAACTCCCTAATAACGTCCTAAAATAAAATAGGCGAGAAACTCGACCCATTTGGTCTAAATCTGTAACTGTTGCCAAAGCATGCGTATTGTACGGCCATGCCCTTCCGAACTGCAAAAGCCAACAAGCTGTGTAGTAAAGCTAAAGTTCATATATATCATTTTACGAACCTCGCATACGAGGTAGGCGTAAAAAATATCTATATTGGATATATGGGAACTGAAGTAGGTAACCTAACCAAATTCGGTTTCAATGACCTATCTGAGAAGCTAATAAAATCACCTGAAAGGGTTCTACTTTTCAAGATGGATAATAAAACGTTTTAAGAAGTCTGTATTGAAGTAAATTTAATGTCCACGGGACACCCAGTGACCTTTACAATTTAATTATTCGCTCAGTAAGTTGTGTTGTGCAACATTTAATCAGTTTTGCTTGATCAACGATCATGGCCTATCCCAAAAAGACTAACCAGAAGTAATAAGATTCGTTTCACAAAAATCGATTTACAAATTGGACTCTGGAGCATTAATCTATATATTAATACGTGATGCAAAAACTTTGGACCGCTTTTTACAAAAATTGCGCGGACGTAGGAGCATAAAATTTGGTACACTTATAGTTTATGTGAAGGAGAAGTGCGGACCGTTAATATTTTTCAAAAATAATGCTTATAAAGTACATTAAATCAATAAATAAAACATTACACACACATGCATAGTATCTGATCGTATTTGACAAAACGTCAAAATCAATAGACATTGCGATGATATTTTCACGTCTCATATGAATAGAGTTTTATAAAAGAGTTTGTTTGAGTTTGAGTTAAATAAAAATTATCCTTGAACGTATGTTAAGTGGTATTGTAAATTAAATCGTATATGGTCGAATTTCGACCACTAGGCGACCACTAGTAGAAATTATTACACAAATGCAACAAACGAATGATGCGTTACATTCGATCAACTGTGAAAACAGACTACCAATATTTGTTTCCTGAATGTCGAAATAACTAGTTCAATCTTGGATTCTGATATTAACGTGGGCGTAACCACTTTAAGTAATAGAAGTTATCCATAACGGCATTATGCCTTTTATAGTAAGAGGAAAATTATTCAATCCAAATTAGTACAACTTTTAATTTTTAAACATTTTTTATAAACAGCGACCGTGTTAAATGTGAACAAAAATTATTAGTTACATAAATAAACACCACGCATATAGGTCAAGAACCTCTAATACCGAGTGGTGCATCCGAACATCTCACGCGATGTTAGAAACCTTTGTTCAGTTTTAACTTCAGGGTTGGCAGAAGGCCTGCAATCCAATACATGTGCTACAGCATAAGTAAAGCGTAAAATCACAATACTATTAATCCAATAAGCATTACACGTCAACGTTTAGCAACCCTACGTTGAGTTTGCAAGGCTAATTCGTATCTACTTGTTACTTGCATTGTGCTGTGCATCGCAGAACAAATTATACCCTTGTGGGCTTTACACAAAAGGTTATCTATTCTTATAAATGAGTTATGAATCATTAAACTGTATGCCGAACTTCTTTGTCGTGATATTTAGTCATCCAATAGACCTATCTATGTATAAATTGATTTCAGAATGAAGTAAGTAAACATCTGGTTTTACAAGTCTTTAAAAAAACTCATAAAATCGGAGCAGGTTGTTTTGATCCGGCCTATGGTTTATTTTATGGAAACCGGTTTCTAGCTTCCCATATTCAAATCACGTTTTATTGGAATGCATCCTGTTATATCGATAATGAAACGGCATGATCCTTTCTATCGATCGTGAACGGCTATTGGTGGACTAAATAAGGAGTGTGCGCATGCGCATCGTATCGTGCACATCAGTATGTTCTTCAGGGTCGATGTAACAGTCAGTTGAGCGTGGCCAGAGTGGGTTATGATTAGGCGTATTGGATAACGGGTATTGCTTTTTCATTCATTCTTTGGAAACCATTTAGAACATTATTCTATTTAGTATTCTTACTTCTTGCAATAAATATTGTAGCAATTTGTGGTGGAATAAGCAGACTCTTGTTCAGATCAGTAACTTTGTATCCTTTTTCCTCTTGGATTCCATGTATTTATGCATACAGTTGAACATGCCCCTCGCAACATGACCTAGATGAATTCGTTTTTAATTTTAGAATTATCCCTATTGCCATTATAAACAATAACACAATAAACCAGATCTTTTGAAAGTGTATTTATTACTCAGACATCCGGATCATTTCGTTCTTTATGTACATTTCAGGTCGCTTTACGTCATCATTGAGATCTCAAGATGTAAACACTCTCATCGTAATGCTGTCTTTGCATCTTATCAAATTGTACCCAACTATACACAAGTTTGCGTAAACGGCCCTAGTAATATGTAAACTTCCTGTATATTGTAAGAATCGGTCAAGCGTGCCATTGGTTCATTACAATTTTAAATTAGGTAGCTAAGTAGGTACCTACATCGGTGTTTGTTGAAAACACTCCTTTAGCAGAGATTATTACTATGAATTCTATAGAATTTGACTGACTGAATGAATGACTTTTAATATTCAAATCTTGAGTACAAATCAGCCAAATATGGCCTCGGTTCGTGGTTTGCAGTGACAAAAAATGGACGTCAAAACTATAAATGGTAAAGAAATCTTTGTCTATTGAGATCAGATCTTTGTTATACATTATGGTAGGAATTTAAACCATGATCTAGCTGGACTGTAACTAGTCTAGATATCAAAAAAAAAATACTGGTAACAGTGTGTACCTACAACAGTTGTAAATAAAATAGGTAATAGAAAACTAAACGTAGTAGAAAAATACCTAGCTACCTATTCATATTAAATTGCGTTACACATTAACAATTCTAGTTTATAGGTAATTTATATCGAAACACGAAACGTAAGTTGGTAAGCAGGTAGGTAAACAGGCGGTTATTTTTATTTTATAAATATTTACTTTATAATGTTTATTGAAATGTTGTGTATGATGTGTACACGGTGCCGGTGCTAGACGACCGTTCAGCAAAAGTAAGTCGAGTAAATTATGCCACAGTTATTTTGGGACAGTAACCCATTTACTATTCGTATGAACTGTGATACTTCATTCAGTATGTGCAATTACATTAAAGATGTTATTAACAAAAATTCAAACTTATCGCACCGTAAAGCTTGGGCTTCAAACCTGTTGTAAATAGAAAAGGGAACATTATCCTGTTTCTGAAGGATTTCGTGCTCTCTTATGTTACTTGCCGTGTTGCATTACAAACATGTCGCAAGGCATTCGAAAATAAACACAGGGTACAACTCATTATTATATTTACAGGAACTTACATTTGAATTAATATAGCATTTACATACCGTTAGTTAAATATAAACCACAACAACATGATTCTCGTAATAAATAGTTATTCTTATGTCAAGTTTCGTACGCGAAGACATTTAAATATTACGTACAAAAAATATGTCACCAGCAAAACTGGGTAAAGGTACACGTAATTCAGCCGAGGCTGTTCCTAAAAAGGTAAGACAAGCGCTCTTAATAAGCACATAACGTGGCGCAGTCAAGGTATACGACCTCCTGACAGCGCGAACAGTCTACAGATTGAGCGCACTCGGAACAGACACTAATAACTCAAGACCGAATGTCGATAAATGAATCACTCTACAGTTAGGTGTCAACGCACTTCACTTGTTGCATAGAACAACGACGCGGACGCAAGCCGTGAGCGCCACAGACTAAATCTTCTCTTCGCTGCACCAGAGGCGAACGGCCGAGCTTTGCCGAAAATAGCACCCGGCAGTGCACTGGGATACCCTAGTGACGAATTCCGCAACGAAGCTTAACTTTTCTTTGTTTAATGCGTCACCACGTATTCAGTTACAAATGTACTTCACTTGCACCCAAACGGGTAAATAATCTCAAAATATCGGATGAAATGATGAAATTGGAATTTGATCCAGAAAACACAACTATTCTTTAAGCAAGCTAGTTTACGTCTGAAGGTGAAAAGAATGATAAAAGGCGAACACAAGTCTTAAAGTGTTGCCAAATTTTGGGATAGCTGGCGCTCCTAAAATCGAGATTATTGGAACATTGCCAGTATTGAACTACACTGACAGCTAATTTGAACATTCAAACAATTGCTAACTGTTGTTATTGTATTGAATAATAACTTGTGCCACATTGCAGTCACTGTGTGATTTTTTGTGCATAAATAGTCACAGTGTACAATTAAATGTAACATCCAATTTTTGCTTGTTATGATTGCTTCAAAAACCACAGAGTAGGTTTTACTATTTTCTCCAACACAGAAATTGAAGCCAAGACTCTTTGTCCAGCCAAACACACTTGTGATCTCTTAACAGAGGAGTAGGAATAGTAGATTATTGATTTGAAAATTATACTGTAATATTAGTAACAGTCGCTAACTTGCAATCCATATGGTAATAAAAATACTTGATTAGTCTACTAGCCAATGTGAAATAATTTCAATTTTAAGCAGTATGAACTTCAACTGTGGTTTGGTGATTGTGGTTAAATTGATTAACTTATTTATTAATTACACATTTACACCTCAAATAATGTGCTGATTACAAAGTAAAAATTCTGTAACATTATGCATTATTACTTGTACCAGAAACATAATTATGTATACAAATAAGTGACTTTGAAATAAAAATGTAACACACATCATTAGATCATAGTTATTTGATTTAGGATTGTTAATGGCCTCAATTTCAGATGCTATAAAAACTTAGTATCAATAAAAGATTGACAGTCAGTTGCAGAAAACTTTCTTTAAAATCGACATTAGTTAATCCGTCATTATCGCTAATATTCCATTAAATTTAAAGACGTTGCACAAAACTGTTGCGGGTCCCTTTAATGGGACTTTAACTAAAGACGACATTAAAAAGTGTTGCAAGTTAAAACACATATTTTGAATGAACTGATTACGTAGTATTTGTATACTCTCTGGAACTGATTGAATGTAAATTGTCATTAAGGATGGAAGGAAGCGAATCCCGCTTCGAAAGAAACCGATTTTTTAAAATGACGATTTATCGATTGTGTTGGATTTATTTCATGTAGTTAAAGGACACTATAAAAATCAATACAATACCATTTGTTACTACTTAGTTACTTGTAAATTAAGACTCAGTTATGAGTTTTTTCAGAGCTAATTACATTATTTACGTAATACCTATATCTATATTTTGTATTTGATTAAATATCTCTATATTTGACAGATTAAGCATATGTGTTAATTTAATTAGCTACTATTAAATGTATTTTGTAGTGTCTTAATAGTGGAATACATATAAATATCAAATCCCTTTCTAATTCACTGACCGATTCAATTATGTGTTCCGATTTAAAATAGGTATCAACCTTTTTGGTTCGCGGGAAGAAATTCCTAGATCGCCAGCCCTAGTTGTCAATATTGACATCATGAGCGTTTCTGTCATCTCTGTATTTAGGAAAAATCCAATTTTTTACGATAAAAATATTATCAATTGCTTTAATGTGGTGTTGAATTATCTTTCATTGGTATCGTAACAGCGTTTGTAAGAGAGAAGATTTAACGTAGCTTCCAGGTGTTTGTTATTGTTGTGATTAATTGAGAATTGGACTCGTCTCGAGTTTTCCTTTTGTAGAAAGAATTTTCAGCATTATTCATTAACCATGGTATCTGGTGCAATACAGGCTGGTTCAGGCAGTATGCATCGCCCTTGTACTAACTTTTTAAGCAAAGAATTAACCAAAGAATGGTATAATATTGCACCCACAGAGGAAGTACGAATTGCCCCCATGTAATGACGGTATGGTATTTTAGTAAAATAAATATCTAATAAAATAAATTAATTTAAAACAAGATTAGTCGTTTTATTTATTCTTAAAAATATACAAGGTATATACATCTATTAATACACCTATTCCCCTAGCATGATATGGAAATACCGAATGTTATTTCAAGATGCGAGAAAATTAAATGAAATTCATAACATTTCAGGAATTACAATTTATTTTTACAGAACTATTATAAACCAACAATCGGTCTCATCGACCAATATTCGAATTAATTATTTTCCGCCATTTTTAGGGTTCCGTAGCCAATGGCAAAAAACGGAACCCTTATAGATTCGTCATGTTTGTCTGTCTGTCTGTCCGTCCGTATGTCACAGCCATTTATTTCCGAAACTGTTGGGCCTACATAGTTGAAACTCTGTAGGTTGATGTATTTCGATAACCGCTATTCGAATTTTGAATAAAAATTATTAAATTTAAAAATTAAAGGGTTTTTACATCCATACATGGAACTGATTCAAAAAAATTTTTTTTCAGCTAACATACCCGTGATGGGTGTCTATGGATATGTCTTTAAAAAAGACAAAGGTTCCCAAAACCATTTTTCGTCAAAATCAACCGTTTGAAAGTTAGACGCTTCCAAAGAGGAAAAATGAGTGCCCCCCCCCTCTAACTTTTAAAATAAGAGAGTGAAAAAACAAAAAAAAAATATATGGTGTAGATTTCAATAGAAACTAACAACGAAAATTGGTTTGAACGAGATATCAAAAACCGTAAATATAACTTTGTCGTTCATACAAACACTATGTAAAACCAAGTTATTTTGTAACTTTTATAATATGTCATCTACTTGCTGTTACGGAACCCTTCATGGGCGAGTCCGACTCGCACTTGGCCGGTTTTTAAATATATCATTTGACGTTCCATTTCAGCTAACATTTATTTTAAACAGTTTATGTAGTCTATGAAATGACGAAAAAGGTTTAATATGAAATGACGAAAAAGGTTTAATATATTTATTCCTATGAATAATTTCTCAGTAATTAAATACTATTATATTATAATTACATCCTACATTATATCTGTCTGGTGTTGCTAGTGGTTGTTAACACTAAGGAAGGCCTATGTTTGGCAGGAAGCTGATCTTCGGCAGATCCAGTAGCGAAGAATCTCAAACATATCAATAACTATGTGAGGCCATCAATGGCTCTATTTCTTCGAGTTTGTTTGTAAATTGAGTATCTCGCAAATGTGTAAAGCTTTAGAAATCCTGTATCTCACACGAAACTCTTCTCCGTCATGTTTTTCAAATAAATTTATCCTATCTGGAATTACACGACGTCGTCGTGGAAGGAGCGGATAAAGATGAAAGGGACAAAATAATACTGTAATAAAGTAAAAAAATATTACTAGCACTATTTACAAAAGAATTCAGAGTTTAATAACAAGTTTAATGGATGTTTGACTAGGCATTAAAAATTATAACCCCAAACTGTCAATTTAATGCTCCTTTAGCGCTAATGACGTTTTGTGCAACGTAAAAAATAGGCTAAAGCCCCGTTTTGACGTTTCTTTAATTAAAGTTAATCCGGCATTAAAATGAGATAGAAATACTTCTTTGTGCAACACTTTAAAGCTTCATTAATATTTAAAGTCACTTTAAAAATTTAATGATCGTTCCTGCAACTGACTGTTAATGTATCTTGATCCTTAATTGAAATTGAATTGAAGTTAAATTATTAACATACATCTCTGCATAATTGTTCGAGAATTAAAGGGTTAATTTTTATATACATCCAATAAGACCTTGTCAGAGCTGTGGACTAGCTTTACTAGGATGAAACGAAGACCACTTATTTCAATTTCTATTTTGGATAATCTTACAAACAAAAACAAAATGTGTAAGATAACTTCAAATTCAGTAATAACATCAAAATAATAAAATTTGTACCATCATTTAGGTATTTAAAAATTATTTACTTAGTACTGATCACTATTATAAATGTGTAACTATCTATTTATTATCCTATTCAATTTTATAATATCTCTTCTGAATCATACAAGGAAATTTGATTAAATTAGACAACAAAATAGTATCAAAATACATTCACTTCCCTAATCATTTCTAAATATAACTTAAACTGGTATTAGGACTGATTAGAATTAAGTACATTTTTAGTTCATAGAATCGGACATAAAAATAAAAGGTGTAGCATTATTGAAGTAGGTTTAGTTTTTAAATGAAACTCATATAGGTATAACAGATTGCTGGCATTGTATTGTTTTATAACAGAACCTGAATGATTTGACCTATAAGAATAGGTCAGAAGGTCAATAAAGAGGCAAGGACGAAAGAGACGAGCTGATATTTAATAATATTCTCTTCTTAGGAATCATTTAAAAAAAAACATTTCGATGGAATAATCTGTGCATCATAAGTGATGGAATTATGATTACCACATCTGTGTAGAAATCACCTCGAAAATATAAATGACTGACGAATGTAGTGAAAACACCAGGCAATATAACCGATTGGTATGTATTTCAAGCTATGTAACACAACTTCTTGTTATTACATTGAGGGGAAATAAAGAAAAAATTAAACTAGCAATATGCTTGATGACGATTCAATTTAAAACGTTCAACGTGAACTAATTATTACTTAACATGTCGAAATAAGTTTAGTTCATCAAAATGAGCTTTTGTTCTTGTAGTATAACGACCAATTGACGCAGGAAATTATTCATTAATATTTTTTTCATTTTTCAAACAAAGGAGTAAGCAGTCAAAAATAATTTTTAGTCGTAAAATATGACAATTGTGGGAGGTTAAAATGTATACTTACATGACGAGTCGAGAAATTATCGACGATATCATATTAATAGTCACACATGAAAATCCACTCTCAAATTATCACAATACAAAACATAGCAAAACACAACCGCCCGATGAAAAGTCTAATGCGCCATGATGATATTGAATTGACAGTTGTTTTGATCACGTGATCGCCCAAATCAATATGGCTTCAAAGTGTGGTCCAATTAAAAAATAATAAAATCGAAGTTAAGAATTAATTGTATAAAAGATTTAAGATAAAATTTTGTTATGTAGTACAGTAATATATTTCACACATTTATTTCTAAAAAATAAAATTTTACACATTTGAACCAAAGTAAGTTTAACGCCATCTATGTTTGAATGGAAAAAATAATAACAATATTTTTTTCCTATTGTAAAAATAATAAAGTGAATAATATTTATTTGTTTTACTTCCTGCGTGTTACGAAGTTTGCGCTTTATGGTTGTGGTACATACAAATGCAGCTTCAGTCTATCTGAAAATTTACGAACCAACCGTATAGTGGAAATAATTGTCACGATTATTATTTTAACAACATGGCTAGATCCGGCTAGATCGCTATAAAATTGTCTGTAACTTAAAATATTTAGCCATAATATTGTACATAAAAAGGTAAATATATATTATGTGTTCAAAAATATAGCTCTGAAAAACTGCCCTCTATTGGTATTGCTATGAACTAAAACGTAAATACTACGTCCTTGTAAAATGAGAATATAAGGCGAAAAAATTGAGACGCTCTTAATTTTAACAATCATTCCCTACAATCATGTGACTATTTCAACTGGTCGGCTTATAACAAGTTTCGATAAAGTACTACCGATTGTAGATGACTGTACAAGAGAACAACTCTCATAGAGAGTGGGGTGTTTTACATTGAGTCGGATAATATGTACGTTCCGCAGAAACGTTTCTTGTGTTTTCCACGTAGTTTCCCTTCGCTCAACGAAGAGTGTGACGTGTGGTGCGTATAACGCTGAGTTTCTTGACGTTTGTGTAGTTTTTAATGTGAATAATGTGATTGTGTAGTTCGTTATGGCTTATAAGTACCGTGAAGATTTAGTTGGCAAACGATTTCTCGCTGTGAGTGGTGTGACAAAAATTAACGTGAATAAAGTTTCCGAATGGGGATGGAAAGCTGGTATTATCAGAGCAGCATCGCTCAAAGATAACAAGAATAAGGAGCTTCAGGTAAAAATGAATATATAATGGTATATTCGATTAAAATAACAAGGAGTTTCATTCATATCTTTTGATAATTTCGCTGTTTAATTAAAAAAGTAATTACGCGGTTCGAACTGGCCGGCAAGTTGCGCGGTTTTTTCGTGCTGCGCTACGGGTAACTTATTGAGAATAAAACTTCATTGGCTACTTTCCATAATCTCATTGCTTTTCATAGCCAACTTCAGAAGATGTTATCAATGTCGTAAAATGCGAATCAATGCCAAGAAAATTTATTAGTATTTTACTTGATGTGATTGCTGTTTGTTTCTGTAATTTCTACTTGACCTTCGTATATTATGATGAATGCATATAGGTGTACCAAATATGGAGAAAATATAAAATAGGTATTTCATAAAGTAGATAGGTATTATATCTGTGCTTAGCTATGTACCTACATTTCGTCCTACAAGCGCGGGAGGAGTAGGGTGGGGGGGGGTATCACGAAAGGGCTCCCGAGCTACGGGCAGTTGGGAAGGGCCTGGGACTTGTAAACCCTGGAATATTGCGGCCCTTATATTGTATATATCTACCTATTTATACAACCGCTATATGTATGTAGGTACATGTACCTATATGACGCTAAAGCATTCCTTACATCGATATGATTAAAGAAGGTTCGCTTCTTTTAGACCTACTTAAGATTAATTAGTTTTATTTAGGGACAGGAAAGCAGGACGAATGTCTAGTTACATTAAATTATTACCAATATCTAGAACAGTACCTTAATTAGATGCACGGGATGTACAAAATCAAGTCGATAATGCATAAGGTACCTAACTACTTAGTTACTTAGGTAGTCTTTTGTTTATCAAGTTACATACAATGAGACAGACACGGAATCGACACTTGCGTGTTCATTGTTGCTATTAAGGTACTGTTATAGCACCTTGCTACCTACCTACAAAGAATGCATCAGAAATAAGACCTTTTATACATCTAGATACCTAGGTGCCAAACTGCTAGTTATTACTACCCTCTTATAATGGTGAATCAAACAATGGTTGTTCCAATGATGTTTAGAATTTAATGCATTCTATACTTTCCATAGATAATGTTTCTTAGTATGTCTTAGACACGCTAACAGTACCTTAATGAGACAGTGAAATAGGCCCTTATTAAAAAAAGGTTGGTATTTGATCTACCTTTCCATATTAATTGCAAATTGCGATAAAAATGACTAACTAGTTATTGTGAAATAGCTCAATGGCAGACAGAAGCAAACTATCCTGTGTAATAGCTCGCTTAATTAACACTTTCGTGACCTTTAGCATAAAGCATAGTAAACAGTCAGATAGACAAAGTACGTTAAAGTAACTAACTACTGCACTTTTATCTAAGAAATAGATGAAATTCTCACTGCTGAATGCAGTTGAGAATGTATTTTATTTAATACTAGCTGATAACCGCAGCTTCACTTGCAAGGATTACGAAGTTTGTGACTTCATTTTCTAAAATAAACTCGGTTACTCCTTAGTACATCAGCTAACTGCCTATAGTTAAGTCCCGTCAAAATCGGTCCAGTCGTTTCAGAGATTAGCCGGAACAAACAGACAGACAAAAATTGTAAAAAATATATTTGGTATAACTATGTAGATCTTAAGCTATTTTCGTACAGTTTAAAATCGAATGTATGCAACACATGATAGCAACCGCCTTTAGGTGGAGATCTTTCTCAAATAATCGTGAATAAAACATAGGTAGACTTAGGTCGTGTTCTTTGTACGAAAACATAATTTGAGACATGAGTGCTCTTTTATAAGATAAAAGAAAAGGTAGTATGAGGCATCTGTCTTCGTCACACCCTCGTAAAGTCGTAATGAAAGGAGCAGATTTAATTTATATTATTATGTAGAAGAATATAAAGTATACGTACCTACCTTCTGCTTAAAGTAGATTAGGGAAAGATGTTACGGCATTTACTTCATTATTTTTATAGCATTCTTGTGTGCCAGCAAATAACGCACTTAGATTCTTACCTAAAAAAGAAACGTAGCTAATATGATTAAAATGCATATTCGTAATAATTTTAATCCTACAATTTTGCTGTTGTACGTAATACGAGAAACTGATGAGCAATCATTATTCACAATTTAATTAGTTAGTTCGAAATTGCAATTAGGTATAAAACTGTACAAATCTAAATGCACATGGCGCGAGGTTCAACGACCCCGCTCTCACCGCGTTCGATGCACCGTCCGTACGCACCGCTGGCTGTGTCGACTCGGCCCAATCAGTTTTTGGAAGAAGTAAAAAAAAAGTTATTAGACATGGTAAAGTTTTCTGGGCTCAATTTTAACTTGAACGACAAAAATTCCGATTTGGATGTTAATGATACCAATTGACTTGTCCCTTCTCCCAATCTTTATTAGAATGTGTTAGTAAGTTGGTAGCAATATTATACGAAATCTTATTCGATTTTTGAGCTCCCATTGAGATGTATGAGATTTAATCAACTTTTAATTCGTGTAACTTATGAAATTTTGGGAAAACAGCCTTTCTTCCGCCATGTCTTCTCATTCGGGCGTGTTTCGAAATCGCGGTCTTTGATCTTAACGCAATAAGGCCAACAAAGCCAGTAGTATATTTCGTCTATTTTAAGATAACTCAGCATAGATACGCAAGCAGGTTTGGGTAAGTTACTAAACACAATCTTCAATATGAAAGTTATTCAGAAACAATTAGAAAAACAGACGAAAGTAACTATAAGTAGCAGTTACGCGTACTTTCAAAAAAGGTATCAAATCAGGGAGATATTTGTAAATCTGTGTAACACATGTAATTCGTTGCTTACATCATACACGAATTATAATTTCACTTTCTTACTGACATTCGTCTTGTATTGAAATATTTGCCAAGCCAAGGTATTATGTTGCTACCTAGTTATTACAAAAGTGGTTCTGCTGAGGTAGCATTGTTATAAAAAAAAACAATGACCTGTACAATATTAAGTACATTAAACAAAATGCACAACATTAATGTTGTTAAAATTAATTAGTCGAATATTAAAATGTAATAAAAATTTAATTCAATTTAATCGTAACATAAGAACTGGTACACAACTACGTAGTAATGTTTCGCATTTTGTCTTACGAGTAATAATTCTTTATTACGATCAACAAAAAGTTTTTAATTGGTCTTGAATTCTGTTTGACATTATGCTTGGCCAATCCTTTGGGAACTACAGTTCTGAAAACGATACAGTAGTTATAATTATTTGACTAACATAAAGACTTAACTAACTAATGAGAATCCTAATGAAACGATCCAATAAATTACAAACTTATTTTAACATAACTAGTATTCACAGTTTAATTCCACTATATACTTAAACTCATGGATTACCTATGTTGGTTTTAAATATTCTCTACCATTTTATTTACCATATTTTATTCGGCCACCGAGCCTGTGTGATGTAGCCCATCTAATTATAAAACACCTATAAATATCTCGTTCGTTGCGTGTGTTGCGTAATCAGTTATTGAAATTGGCAACTTCTCACATAATGAGAGTTCGTTATTAACTACACATGTGATCTCATTATTAAAGTTTGTCCTTGCATTACTTTAGTTTACGAGTTTGATTGCTCTTATCAGTGCAACGGACAATGACTTAACATGAGTAGAGATAATGCAGTGAGTACAATGACTGGCAGATTTCTGTAGTGTCTGTGTTCTGTAGTATAACTTCAGGTATAATACAAAACATTCAAAATCAAGATACACGACAAAAGCCAAGTTGTTCTGTGATGCGTCCGCACGCCTGCATTACTCGTCTGTTATAAATAGACGACATATCTTTATACCACTGCATCGCTATTCGCCTGCTCTCCCGCCGAGTGAGAGACGCCAGACCAACTTCACACAACTATACGCCACATGAAAGATAATTTGTTTAGATTACCTACGCGTTTTGAACACTGGTTTCGAGCACAGGTGTCTTTTACTTTCTACCAAACATGAAAACAGTAGTTTCATTTGTATCATGTTTAGTAGTAGTGAAATCATGCAGGAGCTGGCTACTATAAGTTTTTGTAGCTGGTCCTGTAATCAGCCATATTGTTTTCTTAAGTTTTCATTCCATTATCGACCCTATTAAATTAATTAAAGATAATATTGCAGTTGTTAAAGCGTAAGTGCTTATTTGTTTTATTTTAAACTGAACCAACCTTTACCTTACGCTAAAATGCTTAGTATGTAAAACTCCAAAAAGTCAATATTTTACAAGCTGGTAGAGAAACTGGTGTCCTAAATACGCTCGGAGTAAACAACCCTTTGATGTGCGAGATTAAAAGAATATATTTAAAGGCTTTTATTTAAAGGGCGTTAATGGAGTAATTCGTGTATTCGTTCCAGGGATTTATATTCTATTTTGTAAAGAATAACACATAAAATAATGTATCTGGAGCCTTCAAGCAAGTTAAAACTTGAATTTTAGTTAATATTTAATTCTCAAGTTTTTTCTGTTGATGAGTAATAAGTTAGTGTTGGTAGGTTTCTTTCATGGACAAATAATCCTGTTTAAACATACTTGTTTTTAAACCCGATCAAACGAGTTTAAATATACACGATACTTACATTCTTATAGGCCACACCGGTTTCGATAATATTGTGTACTTTACATTGTTTTTCTTTTGTTAATTTTACGAGTACATGCGCATTACACTTCATACCGGCTTTGCTGTTGGCCAGAATATCAATTCTAAAGACGGTTGTCTTCACTCCAACTAAGTGGAACTAAATAGCGTTTATTTAAACGA
The DNA here is from genome assembly GCF_023101765.2 of Spodoptera frugiperda. Taxonomy (NCBI): domain Eukaryota; kingdom Metazoa; phylum Arthropoda; class Insecta; order Lepidoptera; family Noctuidae; genus Spodoptera; species Spodoptera frugiperda. The sequence continues at coordinate 4,493,792 of NC_064242.1, read as the reverse complement.
ACATAACTTTTATCCTCCAAATTAATTAGACAATTATCAAAGTGATGTCAAATCAATTGAGCCGAACCAGATGTCAATATTAATAGGTCATTTGTTCTTAATTGAACTGTGGCCAGAGAGAGACCGGTTTGTTAATCCATTCTATTTTATTCCTAGTAAACGATTACGTCATCGTCACCTAGGCAACTGCTTTTGTAGGATGATTGTGTAATACCTGCCTTACAGTAAGTTATCTGTGCTTTTTTCAATGGAGGACAATCATCCAATTACTTCTCCAGCCTTGGGCGTGGCGACAGGCAGTGTCAGACTTTTACTGACTAAAAAACCACCCCGTTCCTACTCCTGCTCTTTGAGCCATATCTCCGGTAAACCCGCTAGGTAGTCCGCAGCTCCGGGTCGGGTATCAGCCCTACTGGACTCCACCTGTAGTTATATGTGCTACGACTTCGTTATAAACTCAAATGTAATATAATATGCTCGTGCTGATTTTGCTCGTGTGTTCTTTGGTCTTATTTAGAACGTCACTAATAAATTATAATCACCTCGAAATGAGTCAAGTCTGCATTACAGTAGAGGGCAGTATGAATCATACACGTTACTAGGTAATACATATAACTATACGCTTGATTGCTGAAACGCTTTGAACTCAGAATTTGGTTCCCTTAACTGTAATAAATAGGTCCTATGAACTCCTGTATGTCAGTTAACGTTCTTAAAATGCATTAGTGCCTGTCTGAACTATGTTAACTGAATGTTTAAAAAACTTGTTGCAAGTTGTCCACGCCATTCAGTTATTAGTTAACAATAGAATGTTATTTATTTATCAGTCTTTGTTCTTTGTGATTATTGAAACGATCGTACGAACGCCGGTTAACTGCGACACAGTTTTATTAGGACGTACAAGTTGTAGCTACTACATAGTTACAATTGTCAAGGATGACCTTGTCACTAGGGCAAAACTTACGGTCACCTTCCTGTGGTTTTTTGGAAAGGTTCCAACCAAAATTCCAGTGCGATTTTAAGATGTTTTGCTCACGTTACGTTTACATTTATCAGGTTAGCTGACCAAAATACCAAACTCGGCTCAATTCTTCCAGCCCTTGAGTCGTCCTCAATGATACTAGTTGACCAAGACACATGCATAAACGTAAATGTTATTTTAACGATTGCAAAATTAATTTAACAAATGTTCTATGATAAAAATAACCTAGCTATTCTGAATAGGAATGTTTCTGCAACAATACCTCCAATTCAGTGATGTGTTGGAATTTGATTCAGAATTATGGAACACGTCTTTGAATACGTGCCTACAGAGTTTGATTGTTGACATTGCCGAGTCAGGATTCAGGTGACCTTCACAGGTGTTTTATTGATCTAACTCAGGTTCATTAGCAATTTGACGCACCATCATATTGTTGTACGGTCATTATTTAGCTTCTACTTGTAAATATTGAATTTTACTCCAATTGATTTTGTGGAAAAACTGCAAAGGAATAAAACCCAGTCTTTGGCTTTTGGGTTTTTCCTTAAAATGTGCATTTTTTCTCGTAAAATCCTGTCAGTCATCAACGACTTTTCTCAGTCTGAGCAAATTATTTGTTGTATTACGTCAGACCGTTTTTGTTGAAACTTTGTTCACATCACATCACCTTAACGTAAAATGGGCCCTTATAAATAAAAAGTTGACAATCACGACAAAGTTTTAACAGTTTCGTAATCAAAACACAATCATGGAAGCGGAAGATGGCAAAAAGTTCAGCTGTAAAATATCCATTAGAAGTCGACCTTCGAAACACTTGGAACTGGGAAATAGCCTGACGTTTACGAGTACATTCTAAAAACAAAACTTGCAATTGCAAACAAAATTGGCGGTTGCGTACACCGTAATGTTTACAAAACATGACAGGTATGTCTTGCAAATAAACCACCAAAACAAGTAAGAATATAGACGATTGTCATCAACAAAAAGTTACTTGGAAAGTTATTTGGAGCCCATGTAACTACTGATCGTTGACATAAAGAAAGTTGTAATAGCAATCGAGTGAAGTGTAACATGTTATCTAAATCGTAATAACAACCAATACATGTGCGACGAAGAGGACAAGTTCAACAAACTCGCTGGGAGAGTTTCGCAATGCGATCCAAATTCAGAATAGAGCTGGTACCTATGATCCAATCAACATTATCATCCAGCTGATATCAAACGAGTTGTGCAAGTGGCAGCACAAAGATCGCGAGGGCGAGGGCGGGAAGTAGGTCACAGAAGTGAGGGGGGAGCCCTTAGGCCACTTATCAAGCGAGCGACCGGGGCCGCGGCTAGCGGGGAAAGCGAGTTTGTCTCTTGAAATTTTTGTTGGTAGATATCTGGCACTGTTGTGCTCGCTGGTTCGAGCTTAATGCTTCTCCACAGATGAGATAATTATATTTTACCTTCATTTGTACTGTAGAAGCCTCCGTCCTTCTCAAACCGTAGAAACTTTGTCAGCGCCAGTACAAGGTAAATTATTTTAATGCAACTTCTTAATTAATTACGTTTCAGAGCTGTTGTTATGCTTGATTGTAGACTGTATCATCTCCTGTCTATCAATTTATAAATAAATTACTAAACTTTCTAAATGTTTTGAAACAACTGTCCATTGGCTAAGTAGAGGTGAAATCACTCGTATTCACGCGTGAGTCGCTTTCCATCTGCCCTGATACCAGTTTGAGTGGGCTTGACAAAGTGGAGGCAGCTGGCAAACTAGTTAGGTAGTTATCTAGTACCACACTTCTCGTTTGCCCTCAAAAGATAAAGAGCTTCAAAGAAGCCCAGAGATCTTAGGGGAAAGGAAGTAAATATTTTGATTGCTGAACAGATCAACTCGGTGCAGTAAAAGCCCGTTAGACAGTGATGGTGGGTATAAAAGAAATGAAAGCCAATCTCTGTCAAACATGTATTGATTGCACATATTGTTTCACGAGTAAAAGCAACTGCTATCAAAATTACAGAGACATCTAAGTTTGTAGAACTTAAAGTACTTAATTGTACCTAGTTTTTGTTCGATGTTTACCGTCCAAATAAGGTTTAGCTATTGTAACCTCGCAAAGCCCTTCGCGTCGAACAACCTGTGCGGCCCCCGATTCTCAGTGCCATCAACAAAAATAATACTTGTTATAAAGTTTGTTTGTCTATTTTATGTTGACGTTTGAGAACGATTCAATGGGTTACTTAGCGACTTCGTTTTTCTTTTATTTATCTATCGCACCTTTAATAAACTTTATCAATTCTAAGGTGCTTTTCTTCTCTTAAAATACAATTAACTAAGTATGTCACAGTTAGATCTGTACTAGTCGTGTTTCAAGTGATGCTTTATTTTTGGACATATTCTTACTAGACTGCTTTTTTTTTAATTTTAGATTCAATGCAGTCTATGTATGGAGAAAATTTAGGTCATGTGTCTTACTCACTATTTGTTCTCACCAGACAATCGCAGATTATTTCACCGTTTCTTTTGTAGGTGGTAATCTAGGCCGAAGATATATCAATATTAATCACATTTTCTAGTAAGTAGGTTCTGTAAAACAAGTGTTTCCTGTTTGTTTATGTAAGTAACTGTGGCTGCAAGGTGCAATGAACAAAGACACATAATAAACACTTGATTCGAGTCAATTTCTTTGTTGCTGAATATAATGTTATTGTTCTCTGAGCGAGCCGATGTTTTCTTTAAATACGTAGTTCAATTGTTATTTTCTTATTCGAACTGTTCGTTCCGAAGATAATATAGAGTTGGATCTAGAAACCAAGGTTTGTTACTGTTTTGTTATAATCATTTATGTAATCTTTAGGAGCCTGTATTTGCTTTGAATTCGTGAATGTAGATCTTGTACCCATTATTTGAGTAAATACAAGTATTTTGTTAATCGTGTTCTATTTCCAGCTACTTATCATTTAGAATGGTATAAAGGTCAAGCATGTAAAGCTTCTGTTAAATTGTACTGAAAGAAAGTAAATCTGAACTGATGGTAGGTAAGTAGTGTGTATAACTCACTCCTATAGAGAAATGAAAGGTGGAAATGAGATAGATATATATTAACAAGTACAGTTTCACGCGGGAGGAATCCACTGCACGGGAAGATTGGAAATAGCTTGCCGCCCAAACTGCACGACCTGAATTCTCAGTGAATCTTTACTTTTATAAATCCAATATACTTTTCTTTAAATAAGAAGTTATTTCTGGTATCGACGAAGGTAATTGTGTAAACACATTTTAAAACTTGGTGAAAAGTTAAAATAAACTTACTTTAGTATTATTATCCGAAGTTATAAGTACCTATAAATGCATTATACAATATAGTTACAGAAAATTCATAAAGTTAATAATTATTATTCAATGAATATGTTACTAATTAAAAATTATAATTGGTGTTATGTCTTTGGAAACTAACTAGTTACCAAAATAAATCACAGTCAAAATGCAAAGTTAGTTGTTGGTTATCAATTATCATGTTAGTTAGTTATGATTTCTAAAGAAACAAACCAGTTTAGCAAACTTGCTTCAGTAATAAACCTTCAAGTGATGAAGGGACCTCTAGGGCCATCGATCGGCACCGTTATTTTATATTCTGCAGAACAAAGCCGAGAACACACAGCCGGTGGTCACGCACCATGCCCCTTCCGCCCGTGTGTTACTTGCCCTGCATTCTTAGCAACCTTCTTACATAACAAGTATCAAAATATGAGAAGTAATGATGCGATTTCAATTACGCTCAATGAGCCAAGTGTAATAATGATGATTCTATATTTGTTGATGATGTAGTTACTGTGTACCAATGTAATCATGTTGCTAATGTGTATTGGGCGATCCATGTTGATGAGACTTATAATGAGATACTGTTTTTAAAATATGCAATAAAATGCTAATGACAGTTTTTACTTGTCCATCATCAAGTGCTTGATGCAATATTGCGAGACAGTATTGTTATTACGTCTTAAATTATTTCCAAATATAGTCTGTGGCATAAGACGGCTTTTTTCATCACAAATCTGTCGATAGAGACACAAACTATAGTCAAATGCATTGGAATCTGTCGAGGCAAACCAGGAAGCATCAGTGGGCACGCGACGCGATCTAACGGAGCGTGACACGAGAAATTAACTGTTATTTATACCAACAACGATGGCCCGGTTGAAATAACCTGTTACAACACCGACGAAAGTATTTCGGCATCGATTTCGGATTATAACGACAACTCTAATGTCCGCATTTTAACGTTTAACAACCGTCTATAAAATCTGTGAAAAAGTGGCTGCTTCACTTTTGATGCATCAATTATCTTGTGTTTACGATATATTAACAGCGTTATCGCATTATGTATTGTTACGTCCTCGTTATCTTTACTACACAGATTTTCTACTTTATTATCTTTTCGTTCGATCTTGTATTATATTGTTATGTAGTACCATGACCAGCCATGACCGTCGGCCTTGATTGGTGAGCGGTTCAGACTGAAGGCTCATTTCAAAGGTTTCTGCCTGATGATTTTGCAACGTCAACGTCTGCATACTAGTGGTGGGATAGATTTTTAGATTGTTTGTTTGGCTAAGTAAATACAGACAAGACAGTTCAAAATATTCTATTTGGTATCTAATTTTAAGATACTGAGGTGGATTTCACATCATATCGAGCTGTCTTAATAATTAACGCTTTTAGTTGCTTAGCAAAAGTCACGATAATCTATTCTTACTTTACGAGGCTAGGGAATCACGTGCAAATGCACTCTAATCAAATCATAGCAATGACGGTCACCAAATTGCCTGCCAAGTGCTGTAATTACGGCGTCTTTTCTCGTAAACATTATATGTAGGACTAGGTACCAATTAGAATTCATCCTATAGCGGGGTATAAAAAGAAATTGTTGGCTAGTAAACATTTACGACTGGAATAATTAAACCACAGGAATATTTTTAAATACGCAATATGAAGACTGGATCCTGACAACAGAGGACTGACACCGCCTGTAGCTGACGATCGTAATTACGCAACGGTCCACCAGTCCACCACTGCTACTAATGAAACCTTTGGACTAATTAAACTTATTGAATGAGCCACGTAGACATCTGTATACCTCCCAGACTCTGGTGGTATGCGAAGATACGTTACTAGTGTAATATAAGTATGTTTATATTGATCTCACGAATCGTTTGGCCTGATGATATAATGGTTTTGTAATGGCTGTAACTTTATGGAAGAAGGTTAAGTTCCATTGTGATTCACAGTCGCATCATTGAGGCCAAAGTGAACGCAAACAATGAAAATGATTAAAAAAGGAATGTAAACAAATCGCTCGGTACAATGCTTTATTTAGATTTTCTTGTACTAACAATAAAATGCACGAGTTCTCAGTCAGGCTCTTTCCTTACTTAAATACGCAATCATAGTGCAGTTACGATCGATTGTTCAATAGTTGACATTGAAAATAAATTGCGTTACTTGTCTTACGTTTTCCATACAGAATGGTCCAGACTCTTCCCTGTACTATTTATGATGACTAACGTCCGAAAAAAACATTCCAGTTGATTTGATGATAATGTATTAGCCTCTTCCTATTCGCGAAGTTGACTGATGACATCAGCCATTACCTACAGTCCACAGACCATCTTTGTGAAACTAAAGCTTGTAACATTTTGAAGAAAGAACTCACTGTCTTCAAAATGTATTGACCTCACAAGAAAGGCGTTGTAGACTAAAGAGCACCATTTTCTGGTACATTAAGCGATGAAAAGAAAATTTACTTAGCCTTCATGTACATTATCTTGAACAATAGCTGCTTTAGGTACCTTCTAAACTTAAATCACTGTTTTTAGTCTTGTCTTGAGAGTTGAGACTATTATCATATTTGTTACGACAACGCAATTAAGATAATGTGCACATAACTATGCAACTGTGTGGTGTTTATGTCTTTATTGTTTGTCTCTGATAACAACTGCTGGGGTTTTATCACGCCAGCCTCTATAAATAACGTGATATGTGTATGTACGCACTAGGTATGAATGTCAATCAAGTAAACAGATCGACTTGCGTTCCTTTGTAGCGTGATATTGAATATCTATGAGTAACTATGAGTACAACGAGTGCATGAGATACTTCGATCGTAACTATTATCACACGATGTAAAGAATCTTGATGTTTTAGTTGTGCGTCTAATCTCAGATATCCATCTAGGTTTCTCAATTTCTTGATGCCTTGTCGTTTATCTGGTTATGTTCTTTACCTACCACAAGTATTTGCAGTCATGTTAAATCATATTTGTTGTTATCACAAGGAGAAAACAGCGTTTTAGTGAACAATGTTAAACTTCGTGTTATTTGAAGTGAAACAGAATTCATAGCATCATCATTAACGATATTGTTCAAAGCTGTAAACAAGTCTTTTAATTATAATTTTTATAGTTCAAGTTTACAAGCAACGCCTAGAACAAAGAGATTTTTGAAATGAATTTATTGGACAATAGACGCTAATTGTTCATCTAACACCTACACTTATAGGTTAAAATCAATCAGATAATCGTTATTCACAAGTAATCTTGATCCGAGATCGATAAATCGAGCGTGTAGTTGTGCAATACGACACAATCTTGCCTGACAGCCGGGGTCAGTCCACTAAACCGGTCCAAGAGTAGAGGTACTTCGTTCTTTACCCCGCCGGTAAACACTAGCCACTTTCACAACACAAATTACTTAAACTAAATGTTCCGATTACGGAAAATTACTAGGAAACAATAAAATTATCTCAAAGAATTCTATTCCACTATTATTATTGAACGTATGAAGTTCTACAAGGCATACTTCGTTCAGCAAACAAATTTGAATATCGTTTATTCAGCGCGATCATAATAGCTCCTTAAACTGTGAGGCTGTTGGTTTTGACATAAAACTAATTTTACGGATATTTTGCGTTTATTACGTTTCTTTTATTAATGTTTTCTGGAGACGTCTCGAATTCTTATCGAGAGTAGGTTTCCTAGTAATTGCGTTTCTGAAAGCTATATTTTCTGTGTTTGAATCGATGACGATTCAAACAAATCCAATAATTGAATGTTTGGTCCAATAATGTCTGAATTTGAATTTTATCTGACTAATGAAATGGAGCTCAATTTAAAGCTATTTTTAATATGAAATCCTTTAAGGTCGTTATCCTTTAAAAGCCGGCCACCCGGTTCTTTTGGGGTTTTTTGCGGGTACAATGATCCTAAACGTCCAGACCCTTTGGACGTTTGAGAGTTTTAATCTAAAGTTTGGTGTTCGACCGCGAAATGTTATTAGGATTTCCAATAACATGAATACAAATGTTGTCTGACCATAACAGATTAAATTAAAGATGTAAGTAGGTGTGACCCGAATAGCTAGTATTATTTGTTTATGATATAAGCAAAATATATCAATGTCACGTCGTACAACCGAGACTGATGAAGTGTTTTGCATAATATTAAGTAACGTTTATAATAAAAACGTAGTTTAAATAGATATTTTTAGATTTTAATATGATAGTTTTGCATTGGAATCTAATAAATTCTTGATGAGGTAAGTCACACCTGCTTGCCTAGACGTAGACTAAGACTTAAGAATATGATAATAAGAAAACAAATAAGTTTATTATATATACGTCTAACTTACACGCTTCTCATTTGCAGTTACTTTAAATTAATCTATACTTACTTCTAAAACCTCCTCAAAATCCATTCAGCTGTTTTGGCATAAACGACTCACATTAAGAAGGCTATTACAGCTTCCATACTGTAGCTACTCTCACAGGAACATAAGAAGCTTTACGCCCATTTGCAGACACCACTCAAGTAAAGGAAATTGTTCAACGGTTCTCAGTTATGAACTCTTCTGTAGGCAATTTGTGTCACAGGTCACAGTCTAACCGTACCTTTACGAAGTATCACTCTTATAACTGGTTTCCTTAACCTGTTATTTACTATAATTTGTTTCTAATAAGCTAATGAGCCAAGGTGTCGTGATGGCGACATGTTCCCTGTCTGATGAAGAAAAACACCAATCATTCAAATGTATTTTATCGATGGTGACGATGTTATTATGTTATTTGATTGGGCTAAATTATACATGAGCATAATCTGTTCAAATCATAGACATTATTTAATACTATGATTTGATTCCTCTGAAAATCACATAAGTACCTAATACTCGTACAAGTTTACCTTAACGTTTCGGTTTTGGTTAATCACTACTAAGGTCGAGGTCAATGACTTGATTCCGGAATTGAAACAAATGTCTTAGTCAGATATGGTGGATTTTTGTAGTGTCAAGCTTCATTTTAAACCTGAGAACGATTCCTCCTCATGAGTGACGTATTCTATATTGGAACTGTACTATAATCAAATGTGAACATAGCTAGTGCCATTTTTTACACTATCTATGTGTTCCATAGTGGGAAACGAATCGTGATACTATGTAATGTATGTATTGAGGTCAAGGAATTCACATGTCAGCGACGGAGACAAGGAAAATTCTTGACGGCGATCTATAAGATGACAACATAACTATAGGTAGATACATATGTGTAGTGTGGAAGTACATGGTGTGGAATTAATCGCTAAAAGAACGTATATATATGTCAAATATATATTAATTTGGACAACATTTGACGAAGGTTAATAAGTTGATACTAACATCAATGACGAAAGAAAATACATTGCTTAGGTTTACGATGATGGAGAAATAGAATTAGGTTATCCAGTTCTGTTTATAATCCTTTGATCTAAATATGAATCTTAGATCAACAAGTTAAGATTCAGTTTACCTTTCAAGAATCTGAAAATGCAAAATTCAAGTAACCTACCTTAGCATTTTCCTGCGAATGCTTTCAAAAAACCACTTAACCTTGTAGTGATATTTCAATACGTATAAGCAATCGTTTCTTCCATACCACATAACACTCTGTGAAATGAAAACGAAAGTGTATTGTACAGTTCTTTCGTTGAATCAAACAAAATCAATTTTACGCATTAACTCACTTTAATTGTAAAACTTTCCCAGTGTTCCCTCCATAACATTTCTAAGATTTTGTTTTGTTGTGTACTTTAGTTAATCTAACGGTTAATATTTCAAAATGAACAGTTAATACCATGACAGCAAACCTTCTAGTCGGTTGTAAACGGTTGATGAAACCAGTAAATTATAATACTGCATTCATTAAAGTATGGTTAAAATACGATCACTACTAGTCCCAGCTTTAATAGGAAAATATTCATTAGTGATACTGATTAATGCCTGTGGGCGAAAAGTATTTATATCATTCGTCTGTCTACGTCTTGTACTTTTCAGTTCGTTTTGGTTTAAAATTGTATTTACAACTTTCATAATATCATTCTAAACCACAGAAACTCTCATAAAGTCAGTTGAATTTAAATTCATTTCAAATGCCCAAATAAGTATTCTAACAATCTAAACTCCATCATTATGATTAGTGTCTGGTTTGTAATTACAAACTACTTGTTTCATTCATTTTATGGACCTTAAACCTACTAATTTACGGTAGGAATTTGTGTAAATTTAGTTGATCAATTTAGGTTTATGTTAGCTTAGTAATTATAACGTTTCGTTTGACACGGTCATGAGATAAATCTTTGTTTATACGGCTCAATAAGCTACCGTGGTATTTCGGTTGACTGCATTCGTAGTGCAGTTACGCAACTTCTAGTCATAATATCGTATTCCAATATTTAACGAACTTCATGGAGAAATCACTCGTAAACCTTATCGTTGTTCTTTTCAGCTTTCTTTATAAAGTTAGAAACATCTGTTTCTCGGTTTGACTCGATTTTATTGCTCATATTTATGTCTTCACTTGCGTTGAATATTTTAGTAGTAGTAAATTCTTCCGAAATGTCACGTTGTTTTTTAAAGTTTACTTTTTTAGTGACCAAATATTTTATCGTAATAATTGTAGACTGTCGCGTTATTTCAAAAACATGTTGCAAAGATTTTTATTCGTGACTCGGAATGATTTAGAGACTATGCAGCCTCTGGTTTACCTGTCGCTTAAGTGTTTTATTTATCTTTTAATCTTGACAAGAGTAACAATTGTAATGTTCGTTAAAGCAGGTCAATTACGTTCTATTTACGTCTTGAACTAACGTCAGTTAACTTTAAAAAATATCTCTCTCATAATCTTTTATCAAATCAGTGAAAATGTCAGATTTATCTACATTTTTATCTTTTCCAAGAACATCTAGTATTGTGTGACCAGGTTATTCCATGCAATTATAATTAGTATTTACATCATTTGCTATGTTCATTGCAATACTCATTATCGTAATTTTCATGATGTTAAATTCTTTTACTGGTCCGAGGTATCAACCTTGCGGCAGTCTTGCAACATTCTTCGGTCATTCACCTGCGTGTAAGTGGACCTTGTTTTTCGTTTGACATTTTGGTATGATTTGTTGTTAAATACTAAAGATAGATAAGTGAAAATGTGACGCAAGTGAATTCTGCGCCGTTTGCCTCTCGTGTCGAGGTAAACAACGTCCAGAGTAGCGTACCGAACAAAATCCCGTTTAAGCAACTCGCCTAGAAATATTTTCATATTCTAGCCGTTTATTAATTTTCTGATGCAATAGTATGTACGTTTTATGTCTCCAATTAAATGTGTTACAAGTATTTTCGTTATGACTCGTAATTAAAAACGAATAGAAAGTTATAATTTCTTGCTGGGCCTGCAATTTGCCGGACGATAAATAAAATTTCCCAAAAACACAATTATGGAAAGATTTTTATTGCTTTTCAAATTTCCGTTTTTATGATATCATGATTAAGTGGTTAACAGATGTTTTTTGCTGTAGCAGTTTATGAATTATCTAACCTTGCGATAATACTGGCTGTAGAAAAAAAGAATCGACAAAAACTTGTTTGTGGATCAACAATACCGTGTCCTCCATTACCGAAAGATCAATTCGTGTGAAAGAGAAGGGACATTTCCAGCTGAGTACTGAAACCCTCCGAGTATGAGGGCAAAGAACGATTACATGCAACCCCATTTTAAACCTACGGTGGCAAATGAGCGGCTTTCAGAACTGGGTCACAGCGTGAAGGGACGAAATTGGGACGAACCCTAGGGGAGAGATGAGGGCTGGTTAGTTACTGCTTTCCTACGTCGCTATTTGAAATTGTATTGACTTTAAATTTCATTTTAATGCTATTCAGCTTCCAAGGGATTTGCCTAATGATATTGCTGGTGTTCGCTTTTGGAATACAAAAAAAAAATCAAGATTGAATTTGATAGAATTTTTGTTGGAAAATTCATTGTTAAAATTTTCGTTTCCGTGGTGATCATTCTTGATTTTTTGATTTCGAAGTTATGGTAGTGTGTAAAACATTTATAACATAAATTATTGAACATATTGTATTGACGTTTTTTTTTTCAAGGTTACATACTATAGTGAGGTGTGTTAAACTGACTTTACTGGTACAAGTTGTTTAACATGACATGTTGAACATGATGCAAACTTCATTGGCATTTAGTTCTTGCTCAAAAATGCTTAAAAACTTCATACCTTGTTAAATATTTTGTCCATTTTATTGATGTTATATTACAAGTGATCGATATATTAAAGGATTTTATTGATTCAGGTCTTGATGTAACTGTGATGTGGACTAGAGAAATTCTTTTGAATATTTATACTGTCATTGTTGAGTCTCACGCACGATATCGTAGGAAAATCCGAGGACAACCATGAATGTTACATTCAACTTCCCATGTTTCTCTAAATTAATTAGTATGCAACGAAGAATAGCAAGTACTAAGTACTGTATTCAATTTTATTCTACAATCATTACCTGGTTGTTGTAAAAAGTCAGCTCACGTTGAAAATTTTGAGGCCAGCTACTATAGCGCGGTGTCGCAACAATTGTGTTTCGTAACAACTAATTTTATTTCATCGAATACGTGACATGCATTCGATAGATACTTTATTTATAGTACATTTTATTATTTACTGAAGATAATGTGCTGGATGTTGGGCAAGCTTGCAAAATTCAATGAAACATTGCATGCTTTCTGTGGTTTGCGGTATATGACGTCGACGGTTTAAGTGATTGAATAAAGTTTATAAGATTTCTAGTTAAGGTTATTATTTCCATTTATTCTTATAATTAAATGAACTCAAAGTGATTTTCTCAGTTCTATACATCTTGATAGTTAGTTATTGTCTCGCTAAATCAAGCATTCTATATTATATTCTCAGATGTGTGCTGCAGTAGAAATTTCTATAAAGGTACTTGTTTGTAATACCTACTCATAGTAATAGTACTAAACACCAAGCATTCCACTCTTATCTTAATAAGTTAATACTGAATTCGTTCCAATTCACGATTGTAAAAACTGTAGGGTAGCTGAGTAAATATTTAATGTCGTTGTACATGAATTGCAAACACGGTACGTTGTTGTATAGTAGAATAGCGGAATGCATCGTGTGTTAATTCTGTATAATTCATAAGTTTGTACGTTCAAGGAAAGCGGTTGCGTATTCCGATCATTTTTAATGCTTACAGTTGTACATGAATTATTCATTGAAGATGCGGCTTGACGTAATTCCTGCAAATACTTAGTTACCTGCAAAGATCTAAGGTTAAACAGTTTAATTTTAAAACAGGGACACTGGATTGTACTTTAAACAATAATGTATAAAATAATATAATTAATGATAACGCAAATATGTAGGGACTTTTGTTTATTTTGTGGTGAGAAACTGAATATGTATTCTTAATATTAATAGTAGATATATAGGAACTGTTTTATTTCCTTGAGTACGGCGACTACTGATATTTGTCTTGAGCTCTAAACATAGTTACTTGAGTTTAAAACAAAATTTAAGAATTAAGGTATTGTAATTTTACATAGGACAGGCCCGACCTCAATTAAAAAAAACCGCTTTCAAAATAAAATTGCTTTTTAAAACTTAAGCTCCTGATCTTAGCTTCTGATAAATCTACAAAACAAATTGCTCAGAAAGCTAGGTAAACGTATTTATTAGCGTATTCTAATAAAAACAAACTCCTGTAACTGAAACTATAAGCAGTTTGCTATCTTTGAAAGTTTTAAAAGTAAGTAAACAAAAACAGTTAAAATATTAGAAGTCATGATCACTGTTTACGTTTGAATGAGAAAACGTCGCGGACACGGTGTGTTAGTCAAAATATAAATGCAAAACAAATTGTAAATATGCAAATTTCTTCTCATCGTAACATAAATACATAATTTTGGCTTAATGCATATTTTTACATACTTCCCAGACGGAGCGGAAAATTGATGTCAATGTTGTGTTCTCCGATTTATTTTTAAATAAAAACAATACAAGTATTTGCTTAGTTTATTTATTGCCGCGTTGTTTTAAAATAAATTCTAGATTACAATGTACGAGTAAGATTACTTTTACTTCCTGGCACGGTAATGTATATTGTACATTAGTACCATCACTTTCGCCAGTAAAGTAACACAAAATACGTCTCTTTTCCTTATAAACATTATTTACTCGAGTTTCCTTCTGTGTGGTGATACGAAGTTACTTGAATCACGAAAATTCTTAACAAGACCACACAAAACTCCTATAACTCGGTTCTATCGATCGTCGCCAGCCGTCGAGACTCAACCCGTTCCACGGACTTCCACGTCTAATTCACCGCGAATGAAAAATTAACGCCTTTTTCAAAGGAACGGGACTTTTTGTGTCTCAATCTTTCTAATTGCTATGCTGGGCCCGTCTCGCCAATCTAGAGGCGGTATACGAGTGGTTGTTTTTTAATCGTCGGTAGACCGCTTAATTTGCCGCGAAATAACTACGTACTTGTTTGTACAGACCGTACGTAGATATATCCTTATCTGTGGTTTAATTGATTTTCAACTTTGTGATTTTGGTAGTAGAATTAAAATTGTATTATAGAAATTCGATTGATTGGTATATTTTCATGTGCTGGCGTCTACATGTCTGTTGAAACTGCACGGTTAATTCGCAGATAAATCTAAATGTTTTTGGAACGTCTACAATTTCATGGTGTCTACTATCTGTTATTATAATAACATGTTGAAAGTAATTTTGGTTATATGTTAACTTAAAATCCAATTTTGGTAACTAACTACTACAGTTGCTTGTCAGTCTAATGTAGACAGTCTTCATTCTGCTTTCATTCCTAGAAGCCAGAGATATAAGTAACTATAGACCAGACAATTATGTAAATTACACAACTAAAATCATCCGGAATTCAGTGTGAATTTAACAACTGTATTTATAAGCAGTTGCGAATCTAAAACCCAATGTGCTCATTTCTGGATGTATATTTAACGTACCTAACTACTATCAATATCCTTTCCTTTAAAGTAAAGTAGCTGTTACCTCGGTAATTTGAATACATGTCCCATGTTTTAAAGTTTCTGTTTGTAGGTAATGCGTGATAAGCGTGATTACATCAACATATAAAAACCTTTAAGAATACTTTTTGTATCAGTACAAAAAGTATTTCAAACTACGGAGATTTTATATTAGGTAGGTATGTAATATTTTAGTTTCCAACAATAATTCTATTCTGATACAAATTCTAATGAAGTTGTAACCAGAAACACATAACAATGGAGGCAATGTTAAATTTAGTGTAAAATTAATTTCAACACAAGAGAATAGACTATAACCACCATCCACTATAGTAAAGTCATGCGGTGTGACAGCGGTGCGCGTGCGTTGACCGCTAGGAATGCATCGCACGCGCATGCGCGCTCACAGCTGTTCCCTGTTCCGCTGGCGTTTGGACGGTTGTTGCTGTGAATATTAAGTTCGAAAATAATTACAAACAAACCACGTATGCTTGTGCATTAATGCGAGAATTTGACTTTGGAAACCACAGTTTAAAAAAGACTGTTGTTCGTAAACCAGTATATTACATGTTCCTTCTTACTAATTTCAAAAGGATAATAATTAAGTATACGAAAATGAGAACTTATTTCTATCCCTCATTTTAAGTTTACATGGAAGTGATCTCAATGCAAATGGCTACACAGAACAGCAATGAACAGCAAACAAAAGCTCATAACCGAAACAATTCGTGACTTGTTGTACATTTTCTAAAACATGCGACATCGTTTTCAGAACTGTACATTTCTTCTCAGAAACCGCATATACATATTTTAATGTCCGTGGGAACAACAGCGGTACAAACAACACGATATTATTCCATGTACATGTAGATTAGGATCAGCATCAGGGGGAGTGGTGCGCAGTAAGGAAGTGCCCTCGGAACTAGGAACCGCTTACGAACGGCCGCGTAACAGGATACACTCTGGGGATACGACAGAAAACAGTAGATAGCTTCACCCTGTGATATATGATGCCAGAACTAAATGTTTTCTAACATTACACTGCAGAATCAGCCTTTTAGGTCAATCTAAACGTTCTAGAATGTATTGGAACGATATCGAAATTAATGTAAGTAATTAAACAAGTATCACGTCTCATCGATCATACATTGAGCCGAGCACTCAAGTTATTTCAAGCAGTCCTTCAATATAACTTTGTATCGAGCTCCCGAGCTCCCAAATTTGACAACTTCTTTACAACATAGACACATTTCCAAACTTCTCTGTACGTATTCGTCCCCCCCACTTCACCCGGTCTGCCCCCTTATCCCTCAGGACCAGAGGCTTTATCAGGGACGCTTTATGAGCAACATCAGAAGCTGGCGCACTTATAAATGGAATCTGGCTTTACTGCCAATGCCCCTTCTCCCCTGAAGGAAAAATCGTTGGGAAGTACTCGTAAATATTTCATGATACTGTTACACTGTGTGTCTCATCTCTGTTCCAAGAAAATTACCGATAAAAGAGATCGATCGTATGTGACTTAGAATTTTAGAACATATCGTATTGTCTAAATGGATGATGTATTAAACACAATTATATTTGCAAAAGTAACCCTGACTGAGTCGGCTGTTATTTTCGCGACTTTGCAATGTATTCTTGGCTTAAAATTACTCGCGTAAACATTCATGGAAGCTAAGATTATTTTCTCGTAAAAATTCTTTCAGCAGCCCCATTCAGTGAACTAGGCCGAGACTCCGAGAGCGAAAGGGTCTTGTTTGACTACACCGACACGACGCTACGGGGTAACCTAAATTTGAGTGCATCCGAATACGGGACGCCGTGTAATATAGAACAAAATACAAAGTTTGTTTTGATGTATACATCACATACGTTTTTAACTGCGGAATAGTCTCATTGAATATGTATCACGCCGAGGTCGGTCAGTGCCAGCAAGGTCACTACAACGAATCAACGATTTTATTTGTATAAAACATGAAAGCTAAGTCATGCTAACAGTTTTCTTTTGATTTCATTTACTGTCTTTACTTATAAATTCTTCACGTTTGACATCATTTAACATTCCGTGTAGGAAGTAAATTATACTGAGAAAAAACTTACATGTAAGTGAAAATGATTCGCGTTTCTTTATTGAATGTAAGAAAGTCGAAGAGTGTGCACATTTGCATTTTAGATTAACTTCTAGTAATGTTGCATAATGCGGCGATAAGAGCGAAAAACTCGTCAAGTAGGATGTGATAATGTTGTTTAGAGCAGCACAGAGCGCGGGATTGTGGCTCGTATCTAATGGAAAATTATATGTACACACGTACAAACTTCATTTACTGCTTTATCTCGCTATTTGTTTACCATTAGATCTCTTATGTAAGACGGAGCGTCATTATGTAGTAATTTACGCTTTAATTTCATAACTTTCTTTTGAGATAACGGTAATGTTTTCTCCAAGGGATTGCTGTTCATTTCATCAAAAGTTTTTAGCAGATTTCGGCGTCCAAACAATCAGTCCCAGTTACTACATCATTAAACTTCAATTTTGTGGAGTGCTTACAGAAAATTCTATAAAGTATTCTATTTTTACTCCCGAGATAACTTAAAAGCGTATTTTCTCGGGCTTAGTCTTGTGAACCCATTTGTCAACTTCAATTTTAATATTCGTACCAAGTACCTACAGCTCTGTCAAAGCTGGGTTTCAATGGATTAATTTGTCTGGAGGACGTTGCCCTTCATTCAAAGATTAATGAAGGTGAATATTTAACGGAGACGGTCGCTGTTGTCAGGCGGCTAGCTATGACAGTGATTCAGCATAGTAAACTGAGCTGGAATCTGATATTAAGACCACACTTAGCGTAGGATCGTGAGCTTTAGGAATCTCTAAACTCCCATACGCAACTCCTACGTATTCCAAACAGAGGAAAATTGCCTTATCGTTGAGAGAAATTATCATGAATGGGCTCACAGTCACAAGCGACATTATTAATTAGTTCATCGGCGAGACGTCTCCATGAATGGTCCTGTTTATGTTGAGCAAGCCCCTATTTTCCCGCGTTCCAAAATTACTCGTTATCGATATCCTTCAGTTCAATGAGGAACAAAGGTCAGATGGTCGCTGCGTCTTGTGTATGGATCGAAATAGCACGATACTGATATATATTTTAGGCATTTGTTTTTTAGACACATACTATCAGCTCATGTCTGGTACTTATTTCCTTAAGATTAGGCAGAATTTATGACTTAACTTTTTTGACACTTTTTTATTATCACTCTAGTTTGTGCAATTCCGATAAAAGAGTAGAAATACTAATACTTCAGCTTGTTAGAAAAGTTTACTGCCAGAATCTTTTAAAGTTTTTATAATTTCTATAATTGTACAAAACTTAAAAGTTCGGTGGATATCAATGTGATCTGTAAAACCCGTTTGATACGAACATAGATTCATAGATTATTAAGTTTAGGAAAAAAAAGGAGGAAGTAGTTATGTCCGAATGATTTTCGTCTCCAAATGCGTAGTCCTAATTAAATATTGGTTGTGTAGTTAAACTAAGCGTAACACGTCAAGGTTATCGTTATCATGTCTTTTTGTGATGTAAGTACAATTCTTTATCTGATATTCTCACGCTATGTTAGTTTTGAGATTGTAACTGGCTGGCGTGGGTTCGTGTCATATTTCGCTGGTTGTTATGATTATTTGAAAATGGAATGTCTTTCTTTTGTTTTGCGCTGTCCCGGAGTGGTACTTCGCATCGGTTTTCGATCTTTGATTGTTTTTCGAATATGGCTTTTCTTCCTTGTCTATTGGAATTTTATTTTATCTGTGTGTATCTTTTGACCTTGAGATTTTTGTCTTCAGTCACCTAAATCTTAGTCCTCATTAATCAATTAGGTTCCTTTCAAATGGTTTCTTAAATATTCTAAACGAGTTTATTTTAAATTACTTTTTAAATTTAATGTTTTCTTTATTTAGGGTTGAATATTAATTTCCATTGTGAACTTAACAAATTTGAAACTCTCTAAAATATTCCTAATTCAATTCATAACTTCTATTCAGTGCTATAAAACCTTTATATAGAAAAGTATTAATAATGCCTAGCCTAAGGCCGATAGTTATTTACATTTCAACGCTTTCGGGGATTAAGCTCAATGAAGAAATATTAACGCCAAAGGATAGGGGAGAGCTCAATTTATTAGTCCGTGAAAGGAACTCGGAGGGTTGTATCGCCCTGTATATATCTCCCAACATACAACATATATATGTGTGTAGCTCTACGGGGCACGTGTGAAGTACCTTCAGGCAGTGATTTATATCTTACTAAGATAAATAAATACTTCAGCTCGCAATCTGATAGTAATTTACTCAAAGATTAGCGGTAGAACCTGTATATCTAAAACCTTTGAATGGTAATGGAAAACTTAAGAGATTCGTAGTAAATTATACTTTATGAACTTTTAATTACTGGTTATATTTGAACATTAAAGATGTGTTCGGTTTTTATTGCGTTATTACCTGGTATTAACGAGCCTTTTCTAACCAACACAAGACATAAATAGATAATAATCCCTACTAGTCTCTTCAGTCCAACATTATATAGGCTTATGGAGAAAGGATGTGATCCCATAAGTAACCAAACAAAAGTCCTTCAAACCAATTTTAGTTCGAGGGTATCTACAAATTAGGGTCACGCGGCACGGCGATGATAAATGACGCTAAGTTTTCACACGAAGCGAGACGTTTGAGCTATCAACATGGTCTATACGTCTGTTATTAATGACCGGTCTCAGATACGCATAAATATCAGCACGCAAGTACTCATATGTCTGCGAGGTACTTTAATTATAGTGTATCCGAAGGTTTTCACATCGCAAGCTCTACGTTTTGAATTAACAACTCGTATAAGTATAAAATAGGTAATGTTTGAAAATAATTTTCGAGTAAATAGTTTTATTTTGCGAATTCGGTTTCATGTAAACTTGTATAAAGTATTCCCCAGCGATCACGCAAATATGCCAAAAGCGAAATGTTTGGCGTTGTTGTTTTTTAAGGTTACAAATAATAAAACTCTAACGTTAAAAGTGTAGCGAGTACGTAGCAAATGTGTAGCGTAAGCGTAACATTTGTGTAGTCTACGCGTAGTAGATACGTAACGTGGACGTAGCACTCGTGTAGTAGATTCATAGCGCGTGCACGGCGTAGCAGATACACGTAGCTGCGTATCGGAAGTGTAGCACGGACGTAGCTCCTGTGTAGCATACGCGTAGTAGATACGTAGCGAGTGCGTAGTAGATACACATTACCGTGAAACGTTTGCATAATTGCGTAGCCCATGGTTTTTATTGGTGGTGGTTCATGGCCTGTTTCACAGCATCGGATTCATGACACATTTTGTATGGTAAATACATTAAATTACCCATCAGTTGAAAAACAGAAACATACTCAGACGAAGAGTTATTATTTAACTTAATAATTAAGAGTACCCCAGAACTTCGCCACAATAAATCTGTTTCATCGCTACAATATTCAGAATGCAGTACAGAGTAATATTTACACGTCCGAATAAACAAGTGTACGCGCACTTGTAGCTTGACTTATTCATTCTCAGAGTACAACCAACCAACACATATACATCGAAACGACTACTCTCGAATAGTCTCGAATTAAATTTTAATTACACAGACTGGAGAAGGTTTGAATTTTGTACTTGGTAATTTAACATCTACTTTTTAATAAAGCAAGAGAACTTTCCTTCGTTTCGAGATTTTTCTTTGTTCTTACGAGTGTTATGTTATGTAAAAAGGTCTGAACATTTACTTTTTTTTTAAAGGGAAAATCATCAAATGAATTCTCCCGCCTTGGGTGAGGCGAGAGACAGACTTACTGAATAAAAACCACCCCATTCCATCTGAACTTTACTTTTTTTTAAGGAGGAAATTCATCCAATTACTTCTCCCGCTTTGGGCGAGGTGAGAGGGAGTGTCAGACTCTTACTGACTAAAAACCACCCGTTCCTACTTCTGCCCTTCGAGCCGGATCCCGGTAAACCCGCTAGGTAGTCCGCAGCTCGGGATCAGGCATCAGCCCTACTGGGCCCCATTCTGAACATTACTTGGAAGTATGAATATCACAAGATCCACACATACAGGTGTCCAATTGTCCTGTTCTAAGCTTGTATCTCAGTCTGTCGTACGAGACAGACAGACAGTTGACACTTTTGATCGCATCACACAACTGTCTGCCATTATGTTGAAAGCTAAAGCTTTGCTTCAGAAACTGGTATTTCCTACAACGTCTAAACATTTACTTTCGTAATTGTTGTACTTCGCGCCGCGTGTGGGTGGACGAACATTGTGCAAGGTGCATACCGATCGTAGATAATGCTTTTCTTGGAAGCTACTATGGTTTGTTCCCTCACATATCTGTTTAATGCAATCTTATAAAGATTACTTCCTTGCAAGGCAAAATCTTCCTTTTGAAATCTATACTGTTAGGATAATTAGGATTTGTTTACTGCATTTGGTGACGTCATCTCACGAATCTATTTAAAGTGGGGTAAGCTTGCCGAACAGGTCATTTGTCGGTTGGCTTTCGCACAGGACGGTCGTGAGGTGTCGGCGCTATTTGCTGTGAGTTATTTCTTTTGTGATTATTTAATGCATTTGTGATTATTATTTGTGATTATTATTTTTGATTAACGGTTGTTTGTCAATCACGATTCAATTTGTTATTTTCTTGTGATTTTGGTTATTTAATAAAATTGTGTAGACATAAGAATAAATTAGTTGTATTTTGTGTTACTAGTTTGTTTTTTTTTAATAAATTCCGGCTTCTGATCCTAAAATCAGAAGTGGGATTCGCCTACATACCCACATAAATTAAATTACTAGATTCGTTTTGAAAAACAGCCGTTAATTCGTAATTAAAATGCCACGTTCCTCTTGTAACGATTCTGATGTGTCACCGCGCCGCAAAACAAAGCGCAGGAGTAGCGGATCGCGTCGGCACCGCCGCAATTCTCGTTCCTAACCACCGAAGTGGAGTATCTTGGCCGCATTATTAGTCGCGGTCAGGTTAGGCCGAGTCGGCGCCCTCCCAGGTCTTTCCAGGTTAACGACTGCGTATTTGTCATCAAATACTCTCAATCCACCGGAAAACTTGACTCGGGGATGAGAGGCCCTTACCGAGTAATCAAGGTGCTTCCAAGTGGCCGGTATGAGCTCAAGTTATTGGGCGGTGCTCGTGGAAAGACCACACAAGCAGCTGCGCAGTATATGGTGCCCTGGAAAGGGGAGTGGTGTCCCGAGAGTTGTGCGGCTTTCTTTGAAAGTAAGTAACTGTTGTTATTTGTTATATGCCTAACAAATGTCCTATGTTACAGCTTTTGTTGTGCGGCTTTCTTTGAAAGTAAGTAACTGTTGTTATTTGTTATATGCCTAACAAATGTCCTATGTTACAGCTTTTGTTGTGCGGCTTTCTTTGAAAGTAAGTAACTGTTGTTATTTGTTATATGCCTAACAAATGTCCTATGTTACAGCTTTTAGGTACGTTCCGTGTGAATTTAAGGAATGTACAAGGATTCGCCTTGTCACGAAGCATATCTACGAAGTTATGAAAGATCGGACGTTCGGTGTGAGGTCCCGGAGGCAATCCTGGTAGACATGCCGTATGGTGTGTGTGTGGGTCTTCACCCGGTAGCCACTCTTTGAGTGTGTGGGCTTTGTCCCGGCAGACACGCTATGCGTGTGTGGGCTTTGTCCCGGCAGACACGCTATGCGCGTGTGGGCTTTGTCCCGGCAGACACGTTGTTACACGTGTGGACCTCGGTCCGGCAGACATATCGTGTGATATGTGTAGGAAGTGATGTATGAGAGTACGAGTATATGATCAAATGGAGATGCGTGCATGAGATGCTTATTAGGTGTGACAGATGATTCTTATTTACTCGTATGATTCTATGACAGAGGGCCTTGGTAGCGTGAAGTATGAAATTGTAGGCAACATTTTGCGAGTTACAGCTTAATAAAACAAATATCTCTTCTTCTAGACGCAGAAGACGGAAACGATGACGATGAGTTCGCAGGACCCTCATCAGAGCCTGTACCTCCCTCACCTGCCGCTGATGACACTGAAGACGTCACTCAAGACCCTGCTGATGATGTGCCCGAGGACGGCGCACGGTCAGGAGAGGCCGTGTTAGGATAATTAGGATTTGTTTACTGCATTTGGTGACGTCATCTCACGAATCTATTTAAAGTGGGGTAAGCTTGCCGAACAGGTCATTTGTCGGTTGGCTTTCGCACAGGACGGTCGTGAGGTGTCGGCGCTATTTGCTGTGAGTTATTTCTTTTGTGATTATTTAATGCATTTGTGATTATTATTTGTGATTATTATTTTTGATTAACGGTTGTTTGTCAATCACGATTCAATTTGTTATTTTCTTGTGATTTTGGTTATTTAATAAAATTGTGTAGACATAAGAATAAATTAGTTGTATTTTGTGTTACTAGTTTGTTTTTTTTTAATAAACTCCGGCTTCTGATCCTAAAAATACATATAATAAAATCGTAGAAAAGTGCTGTCTGTACATTGAAAATAAAAATAAAAAAAATAGCAGGGGTTATTGTTATGTCGATGTCGAACCCAAAAATGTAATTAACTTTTTTTTTGTCTGTTTGTCTGTTTGTCTGTTCGTCTGTGCGCGCTAATCTCAGAAACGGCTGATCCGAGTTGGATGCGGTTTTCACGAATATATTGTGGGATGCTTAAATTTACATTTAGTGTTTGTTTCATGTCAATCGGTTCATAAATAAAAAAGTTATGTCAAATTAAAGAATCACGTCGAACATTCTATGCTTATACCATTAATCTCCGCAACTATTTGACGGATTTGGTTGAAATTTGGTACAGATATAGTTTAGAACCTTAGAAAGGACATAGATATATTTTTATTTCAAAAATCAAAAAATAAAAATAAGAAATAAATTATTTATAAATAATTCTATGTCGATCGTTACACGACTTCGGTTCATGTTATTGTTTTAATTCATCGAAAAAAAGTAAATAAATAGTAAAAAGGTATGAAAAAAATAATATCAATATAATAAAACATTTAGTACAAAGAAAATGCTCTAACGGAGTATAGATAATTCTATGTCGATCGTTACACGACTTCGGTTCATGTTATTGTTTTAATTCATCGAAAAAAAGTAAATAAATAGTAAAAAGGTATGAAAAATATAATTAAACTTTTAGTACAAAGAAAATGCCCGAACGGAGTATAAATAAATATGTAATCCAAGTTGTCTTTATCCTCGATAGATGGCGTTGGGATCGAAATAGATCGCGCTATGGTTTCGTTACATTCATTTGGTTGGGTATCAACCGAGCGCTTCGGTACTATCGTAGAAAAAGTGTATTATCAGTCGTATGATTATATTATTTGTCTGTAGTGGTCCTGCTGTTTCGTATATTCTAAATTGGTTTCGTTGTATTTGTCAATTAATAAGTTTATTTGTTGGGTTTTCCTGGTTTTTTGGTTAAACTATTTAATAAAATTGTAAGTCTAATTTATAAATTAATTAGATTAGATTTAAGTCGTTTCTTTTAAATTATTTAGTTTAAGCTTGGTTATTATAGCATAGAGGATAGGTTGTAATATAGTTTCTTTTTTAATTGTTATAAATTCGTAATTCGTAGCTTTCTTTAGTTTTAAGTTAGTTTAAGTCCGTTTTTAAACTATTTTTTCAATGCCCTAAGTGAGTATACATCTATTAAATTCAAACGCAGAGCTCATTATGTTGATTTTTGAAGAGTTCCCTGGAATATCTTCCACGTCTCATTTTTGAAGAGATCCCGCGAGATCGGGAACTATGTGGTTAAAACCAAAAATTTGCCGGAAGTCACTATTCCACGCGAACGAAGTCGCGGGCAAAAGCTAGTTGATAATAAAGATGATTAACTTCTAGTATGCCGTATATAAGACAATAATAGAAAACACATTGTGTTTCGTCTGGATCCGCGTTCCGACACACGAAGGGTTAAAGCGTGAAAAAGTTCACCCGTTTTCTAGTCAAAATAAATGTAAGAAGAAATTCTTTTAGTATTTTTACACGCCAGATAACGTTCAACGTACCTGTGAATCTGAACGGAGCGTTGAGTGCGTAGGCATTCTACATAATTTAGTGTTAAACATTTCAAGATTATAGCTGGTATATCTTGGAACATAGCAGTCTTTGAACTCTTTATCTTGGCCGAGAATACAGTTTAAAAATAAATAGGTACAACTGCGAAAATGTAAAAAAGAACTACATTCAAAATGTAGGTATTCTTTTTTTACTGGTGCGCATTTGTACTTGTAAAAACCTAATTTTACCTACAGGCTAAATAAAATCGAAGTATTAAAACAGGTATTGAGTAATAAAAATAGAGTAATAGAATAAAACTTTAATAATATAATTTCATAAAAGCAAGCGTGACTAAATAAATTTTGGAGAAACAAATGAACAGATTCACAATCTCTTTATTCAAGTTCATTCTAGAGTAGTATCAAATATAAGTGCATCCGAAGTAGTGACGCGAAATTATCAGAACGATAGAATTTGTCCGTCAAGTGTCATTCATTAGGTGCGATTGGGTGTCGAAGACCTCTGCAATGATAATGCATACCTAGTACCTACTTGTCTATCAGACTATCGATAATAGCGTAGTCGCAATTACAAGTTATTTTATTGCAAGATGCCCATTTATTACCCGCTATAATATTACACTGTCTGACACGACGTTTTGTTCGTCTGAATGTTTTAACTTGACCCCGATTCGACGTTAATTTAAATTACTGTTTTTTTGCTATTTTACTTACCTACATATCTTTCGAAGAGAAGGATTAAAATACGAATTGCTTCAATGTAATTTTTTCATTCCTTACAAAATTAGAGTATTGTATTGTATTGTATCCGCAATTCAATAATAGAATGGATAATAGCCAAACAATCTTATTCTGTCAATAAAAAATTTGAACCCGTCTGTGTTTATAAAAGAGCATAGTCGCGCCATTAGTAATCTTTTGTTTAGTTTCACTGAGACACGCTCGTGGCACAAACCAAGGTCGGGCGGTGACAATGTTTTGCAACGGATCGCACGACAGGTCCGCGCGCCCGCGTCTGCACAGCGTTCATTGACCCACTGAACCCGGCCTTACGGGGGCTGCGCCTCGAGCCCGCCGCCACCGCCGCCACTGCCTCGCGCTGTCGGCGTCGCGCCGGAGCCCTAACACACAACTTTGTATGATCGATTCTTTTGGCGGGAAACTGTTCTTTTTTACCGCCGAGTGCTGAAACAAAGGAAACATCTGGTTTTGTGAATATGAAAATAGAATTAGAGGTGGTCTTGTCGTAGCAACGTAGTACGTAGGCGAACATTATTTTTAAATTTTCGCAAGCGAGGTCTATTGGTATTGATATGTTGGACTTGTTTCAATTTAAAATTATAAATACAAAGGGGCTGCTGTGCACCTATAGTTAAATGTATAATATGAAATATATCGCTCGTAATTATATGCCGGCGTACTACGGGTCGTTATAGAAACTTGTTCTACTTATTATAATATGTACAAACTTTGTAGTCCGGACTTTGATCCTGGTTGGGAGCGTTGTATAGCAAGTTATATTTATTCACGTTCGTCGCTCCCGCCCGCGCTGATATCCGAAAGCGTAAGTACGTCCTGCCCTTATATCGCGCCCTATATTAATTCGATCGTCCTACGGACGCCCATTCAATTGACGTTTATCGATAGTTCATTTTCAAATATTGCATTCAGCTAGATAAACATAATAGCGTAGGTATAATCTCGCGTTTGGCCTAGTTTCGCAACCTTGACGTAGGTACTTGGTGTTTCTAATAATAATGGCAGACTCGTTTCCAGCGCTTAGCCAAGAGATGCTTGAATAAATAAATAAATTTACGATAACATTGATTTAGGGCAGACCCAGTACGTATCGAAAACATTGAATGAAAATATCTAAATACTCCCTAGTTCAATAGGATGTTGTTTTTCTTGTGAAAATGTCTTGTTTTTGTTATTCTCAGTAAAGTTACTTTTACGAACTAAGTAAGTACGCAGTTGCCGCGTTTTTCCTCCGACCTTGATTCATCGTTCAGTCAAAATATCTGTTCTTTCTCGTATTTAATGTAAAAATTATACCGCGCGCTACGGAAATAACTACGACTATCTTATTTTGAAACTGTATAAAGTTTCGCATTTATTCATTCGGGTTATGAAAACAAACATTGCGGTGTCTCGTGTGATTTGTTTACATACATTTATATGAAATGGAGCCTGGTGTATGTTAATCAACAAAAATGCTAAGTTCTCTGTCATATTACAAATCTTTGTTTATGGGTTAACGTGACCGAGTTTAACTTCAAACGATGTTAAGGAAGACATAACGTTGAGGCTGCTGCAGCTCTTCAATCATCACTACGAATGTTACGAAACTACGTCTATATCTGCTTTATACCTCGTTAAAATTCTCGCATAATTCTCGACAGTGATATACTAACAAAGGGAAATGTCTCATAACTCACGTTGTGCGTTAATTTGAGGTAATTAAACGACCGGTTGGTTTCTACGTTGGCGTCTTATGCACGTCTCTGCAACACTATGACCTTTTAGACCAACAAATGTAACTAATCGTGAATTATACTTATTGTACATTGTACCAGGGTGGGTCAATAAGTCCGTGACTTTTTTTATTTCTTGTTATTTAATTAAAAAGGCAACACTGCTCCTATCAACAGGCATCTATCAGTTGACTACTGGCAAAATTTGAAGAAGCTGCAGCTTTAGGTTTGTCTTTGAGAGCCCTTGATTGAGCAGACTACCGCGTAATTTAAAGAAAATGGAAAGAAGTGATTTTCGTGTGCTCATTAAGCATTATTTTTTGAGAAAAAAAACCATCACGCAAACCAAGGCTAAGCTTGATAAATATTATGGGGACTCTGGACCATCAATTTCAATGGTAAAAAGTGGTTCACAGTATTTCGTTGTGGCCTAAGGAGCACGGAAGATGCTGAACGTTCCGGACGCCCAATTGACGTCTCTACACCCGAAATCATTGAAAAAATCCACGATATGGTGTTGGTCGATCGGAGATTGAAAGTGAGGGAGATTGTGGAAGCCATAGGCATCTCATATGGCTCAGTGGTTACAATTTTAAATGATCACTTGGCTATGAGAAAGCATTCCGCAAGATGGCTGCCGCGATTGCTCACAATCGACCACAAACGCAAACGTGTGACAACTTCGCAAGCGTGTTTGGCGTTGTTCAACCGTAATATGGACGAGTTTTTGCATCGTTTCATAACCGTGGACGAAACATGGATCCACTACAACACACCACCACCCAAAACAGTGGGTTTCTCGGGGTGAATCGGCCCCAAAGAAGGCCAAGGTGGGTTTGTCAGCCAATAAAGTCATGGCGACCGTTTTTTGGGATGCACGCGGCATTACCCATATGAACTACCTTCAAAAGGGTAAAACAATAAATGGTGAATATTTTGTCAACTTATTGGGTCAATTTAATGTGAGTTTTAAAAAAAAACGACCGCATTTAACCAAGAAGAAAGTTCTTTTTCACAGGACAATGCAAGGGTGCACACTTGTGCAGTTTCCATGTCCAAAATTCAAGAATTGGGCTACGAATTGCTATCTCATCCACCCTATTCTCCGGATTTAGCCCCAAGTGACTATTTCCTGTTCCCAAACTTAAAGAAGTGGCTTGGTGGAAAGAGATTTGAGTCCAATGATGAAATCATTTCACAAAGTAATGCTCATTTTGATGACCTCGAGAAATCATATTTTTGGAAGGGATAAAAAAATAGGAGAATCTTTGGACAAAGTGTATGGATCTCAAAGGGGAGTATGTTGAAAAATAAAATGAAAAAATATCCGTAATCCTGTATTTTATTCAAAAAGTCACGGACTTATTGACCCGCCCTCGTAGATAACTGACATTGATGACATAACTACTAAATACGCGGATATAATAGTACCTATATCACATTTTTTATCGACCTTAAAAGTACAGGCGTTCCCTACTTTTCCAAACTGCGAAACTATGCAGTAGGTAATAAAATAACAATCAGGGGGTACCAAAGTGGCATTTAGATTGCAAATATTATGGTCTCCCATTCGCGTGAGTCGGATGACTTGTTCCATTCCAACATTCGAGAAGTACGGCTTATTTCTTAGAAACGAATCGAGGTTATACAACGTTACGTGGTTCGTACAATCTTTTTGTGTGACACGAAGTGCCTTAGATGTTAGACGTGAATACAAATCAGAACGTGTGGTTTCCATTGCATCGAAAGCGGTGCAGTATCTACAAATGTTTGTTTACACATTGCGCTGACGTGATCGGTATTCGTAAGCACTAAGTCACTATTTCGGGAACGAAACCGGTTTCACACTTAGGAGCCAAAATCCGAATCAATTTGCATTTTTTTATTTTCGAAGGTGACATTTCAATTTGTTTTCGGGTATTTGTGTAATGAGATGTCCGTTTAGAATTGTTTTGACGTCGGTTTCATTTGAAAAATTTATTGAATTCAATGACCTGAATATTAAACTGTGGATATTAATTAATCTGTGCTTATTGTGTGATATCAAAGTATGTATTTATTCTGTGTTGTGTACATTTTACGAGTTTGTTTGAGGGACTGCCAGTATTAGACTTAGTGTACGCTGGAATATGACTCAGTTTTCTGTTTATATTTCGAGATTTGTTAGCTCAGTCGCCGTGTGGTTTCCTACTAATAATAAATCTACCTCTATTTCCGTGGATGTCGTTAGTGTAACCTACCTAGATTATATCATAATTACGAGTGAGCTATAATTGGATAAACTAAGGCGATTTGCAACTATACTGTGGAATTATCCTGAATATTGCATAATTATTATGTCACTTTGTCGACAAAGCAGCCAAATAATTGACGTTGATCTATTAATTTACTATGATTTAGATGAAAATTGATGACTATTATTGTAATAAGGTTACTTATTAGAATAAGCAATAGCAGAAGAGATTTTCCACGAGTTTCAATCGTACCTATTAGGAAAATATGCGTTTTCTGTAATAAAGCAATCTTTTAATGTATTAAAAGATTTTTTAACAGTGAAAATAGCAACACTAAGCCAATTACAGAATAGTACTAGATTACTTATACCTACATATAGTATAGTACCTACGATTACCTAATATGAAATTGTGTGCCATAGCAGTGTGTACTCCTGGACTACTCTCCTACCCTGGCCTTCAACAAATAACATCAACCAAAATGACATACATAATAGGTACTACCAAACATATAAAATATTCGTACATTTTTGGCAATACCATTTAATTTCCTTTCCGCTTATTTAAACAGTAATCTCTTTCATGGCACTTTCCTTGGTCGCCTGCCAAGAGCAAATCAGGGTTTCTCTTTGAGTCCATTAGAAATGTTTTTAGACAGACATTGAGTAAATATAAGTAACTTAGTAAATGGATACTTTATTTAAGAACATAATTATGTAAGGTTCCAACATTATTATCATGATTGGGGGAGGTTTATGTTTAGTAGTGTACACCATCATCATCATCATCAAGCCTCTTCTCATACGGGGTAGGTTTGAGCACTAAACAAAATTCAAATTTATAGACAGCGCTCTAGTTATTGTAAAAATTGTAAAGTTATAACTTTCATAACAAATCAGGGAAAAGCAGATATAGGTATACCTATATGATTTTATACGTGATTTTAGGAGTTTACCAAACAACGGTCAACCAACTGCATACCAGACTCCATATTGGCCAGTAAGAAATTTGAAATTGAAATTTTTTTTAGTCTTTTAGCTACTTATGAATAGTGTTCATTCTCGACCATCATAATTTGCGAGCACTTTAACCTATCTATACATACATACCTAGTTCTAATATATGTATGTACATATACATCGTAATTCCTCATACTTACTCCACCAACGAAACTGTAGCTGTAATGTTACTATATACTTTATTTTATAGGTACATAGGGACTCAGATATTGTGACAAGGTCGCATTGACAGTAGGGCTTCGATTCGAACTAGGACGAGTGTTGACACGCCACGGCACGACAGCTTGTTACTTTTGCCTCGTTATGGTAATTAACTTTGAAACTCGGAAATAAAATACATCATATTTTCTGTATTCATTAATTATACTACTAGGTAATAATAATCGTTTATTCGACGTTTTTTATAGTGGAGTTGGTAAACTTATTTTAAGTTCATAATTGCCACTTTGGTCTTGGCATAAGAAACTCGGTTTCGATACTAAAGAATCGATATTTTTACTGAGTTTTCGCTCTCAAAATTGCTGTAGCCGTAGCTGCAGACTACCTAGCGGGTTTACCGGGGCTCCGGCTCGAAGGACAAGAGTAGGAACAGGGTGGTTTTTAGTCAGTTAGAGTCTGACACTCTGTCTCGCCTCGCCCAAGGCGGGAGAATTAATTGGATGATTTTCCCCCTTAAAAAAAAGCACGGTATAATCAACTATAGACAACACAATTTCAAACACCTTAATATTTTACACAGTTTCTTCTAAAATATTTTATGTATTGTGTCAATACGTGGAAATTAAAGACAATGTCACTCTTTGTACCGTTTGAAATCTTTGTATGTGTGTGTTTAGTTTTCTATCAACTAAGGTACTTAATCTTCCTTCCTAACATAGAAAAATACAGAACAAGGTCTTCAAAAACAAAAACAAAGCTTATGTAGTCTTTAGCTAAGTTTTCGAATCGTGAGAGCACACCACTACTATAAAAATAAACGTTTATTCAGTAGAATAGTGTCAGTAGGCGTTACCAGTGACATTGGACAATCATAACACTGGTATTTGCCTGAGGGTCACTATCTACCTTATATAACCTACCATTACCTACAAGTATGATGATCATACTCGTGATAACTATCATAGATATGTATCACAACGTTACGCACACGATTTTGTTATTAAAATTTAAACTACATCTTCAAAAGCATCAACATCTTAACTGATTACTATGTAAATTGTTCGTTTTTAATTAGTTGAATCGATTTTTTATTGTATCCTTGAAATAGCAGTTATTTTAATGATGATTAAAAATGGTTCTTGAGTTTAACGTTGATGTATAATGAGAATGAAACCGATTGATACTCTGGACCTGTTTCTCATAACTGAATATTATTAATGTTTGTTAAACTTGAAAAATATCGTGGTAGCCCGCCACCCTGAGCCCTTACAGATGCTTTTCCGCCAGAGATGTGCTATGTAGCTAGCTATGCTACGAAAATGTAATAGCTAATTTGTGAAACCATGTGTCTGTTTCAACTGATACTCAGCTATGTAGCTATGCGAAGTAGATGCGCAGCTCGAATATGCGATATTAAGAAAGCTATTTATAGCACACATCCATAGCACGCATCCAATCATCCATATCACGCATATTTTTAAAAAAACATAGCTGAGTCCTTTTCCGCCAGTGTTCAGCTATGTGTACCAATGAATATGATTGGTGGAAGCCAAACGCATCCACAGCAACGTAGCATAGCACATATCTGTTGGAAAAGCACCCCTATGTTCCCTTTAATTGACAGACAAATTTATAAATAGCTGGAATAGAGAAGTAAATTAATTGGCAGAAGTGAAAAGGTTCTAGTCTAATTATATCATTAATTCATTAAAGATCCAAATTATTGAATAATTTAGACGCCACTAATAAAGTCTTACCCACTTGTAAAGTAAACAGCTAGCGTGGATTTATTTGAAGTAGCTATCTATAGCTATACGCTAGTATATAATTCATAATTAATACATATCTACCTACTTTCCGTAATCATGATCTTAATTGGCGTTCGCATTAAACGACGGATATATATGCCTACCATACATATATAAACAGCTACTAGGTACTCAGAGAACATACATTATGTTCTGTCTAATGTACGTTGGAACCATCTATCTCAAGTTACCATCTCCCCACTAATTTACATAGATTTTACGCAAAGGGATTCTACAGTTAGATAATAAACTATCAGTTTCTTGTTACCAAGATATTATTGTTCCAACGTCTGCGTTAAGATAAACTAGCTATTTGCCAAGTAAAGAGTAAACTCATAATCTATAGCGTTTTGTTTGTTCGCTCCGCGCCAACTTTATTCAAACAGTTTGTATCGCTGCAACTTACTCAACTTTGATAGTAATACTACGTTATGAGGTAGTTATGTACGATAGAAAGTTGATTTGTTATTATTCTTGTCTCTTTCAAAATGCAAGTCTCTTTCGCACGCTTATTTGGGCGGGGTCGAACTACTGCATTGTGAAGCCGAGTACTGGTCCCGCCATCTAGTGGCAGAATATTCTCAACATTCTACATTTGACTCGACAAAAACTTGTTTTACACTCTGGTTGTAGTAGTGTCGCTACTCGCCACGAGATGGCGTTGCTGGTCACATGATGAAAAATATATTCAATTCTAATTAAAATAATAATTATGTAATAATTAGATATTTTTAAATCTTATATAATAATTTGAATAAGTTTAATAATTCTATTATTTATTTTTAATTTCTTTGTTTCAGGTGTTAGTGGAATATGATGGTGTAGATTGGCAACGTCGCGAGTGGGTGGCTGTTTATTCACGACGGACGTTTCGTGTTTTTTTAGTGGAAAGAACTCTTGTTTGGGCTCCTAGAACACACGAAGGAAAGGACGTGAAATGGCCGGCTTTGGTAAATATTATTTTGTTCTTACAATTTACGATAGATGGCGCTGTCAGTCGGAACCAAAGATTCATTCTGAAGTAAACTGAGCAAAACTATTTGGAATTGGAATAATGAATGAATACCTAACCTGATCAATTACCTTTAATTATAAATGACTTATAATGATGCCGTCTTTATTTCTAATCAGAAATCAAAGACTAATAGAATTAAGAATCACTATTTGTATGAAGTAAAGATGTACCTACAGGTGCAGTAGCAAGTTATTATTATCCAAATAAAAAAAAAATCACGATACAAAAAATCTATAAAGAATTTTTAGCACCCCAACACCAACATCCAAAATGAAATTACTGAAACCTACACCTCTGTACATAAAAGGATGAGTAAATAAACTCAATAAACACGGGTATGGTTTATATATGTTTATAAGGTTACGTGGCTCCACACGTGTCCTCGCCGACCTCCATTCGTGTCAGATTCACACGCACACGCACCCCTATTTACGTATGTCGGTCACGTTTTGTGCAAGTCTACATACGTCTGAGGTCGCCACATTTTGATTTTGTACGTAAATTTTTGTGTCTGACACGCGAACGTAAGTGTTCGTGGCTATTGAAGATGTTTATGGGATTAATTTATTTCTACGATTGATTTTTATATTTTAGTAATTGTAGCACACCTCCCATAACCTTTTGTAGATTACTACCCAGCTTACGTATATTTCTACACTACTCAAACGCTTCTCTTTATGCAATTGTATAGAATTAAAATAAATAAATAAATTAAAAATATCAAATTCAAGATTCGTTGATACATTCATTATTTCCTGTAGAAGTGTATTTTTTCTGGGAAAAAATACACAAAGAAAGGTTTTTTTCTGTTCTGCACATACGAGCGTCCTACACATACAGAACATGGATATATCTAGGTATTTATTAATTCCATGTTATAGGGGTCGTCTAACATGTGCTTTACCTTCCATATAGAATGCCCTTAATGTGATGCGGGATTTTTCAGGATTTAAATGTGTAAATTATTATAATTTTTTCTGACGCTGACGCTGATATATTACAAAATCTTTGCTTTTTATACATTGAAAGAATCAAACTACTAGTTATTAATGCTATTGATAGCTGAATATTACATTTACTATCTACTACCAAAATTGCGTAATTAAATAAACCAATACAAACTATCAATAAACAAATTGAATGCTAAGCTTAATGGTATGCATTGATAAAATCTATTTCAATGTAAATAGCAATATTTAGTCATACTTCTGCAATAAATCACGACTAACTGCACAGTTAGGCAGTTCTATTAGAACAAACAAATAAAACCTGTATACTATTCTATCTAAATTTTATGTATGTAACAGCAACAGTAGGTATGGTATTTAAAGCTTATTAATCCAATGTTGCGCTGTTTCCACAAACAGCGCCATCTAGTAGTGAGTAGCATATACTTTTTCAAGTAGTAGAAAAAAACTTTCTGTGTAATATTCATCATCATTTGGGTTTCATAAATTAAATTAGTTATTCTAGGTACCCTAACTGGATAGTTTTAAAACAAAGTATAACTTAAACTTGTTTTAGGTAGGCGGCTAGCTAGTTTTGCGTTGTGAATATATAAATAGGTTACCTAGGTAGTAGGTAGTATTTTGAAAGAAAATTTAAAGTTTAAGAGCTGACCTTTACATTTTAATTACTTAATATAAACTGTCTAAATGTTAAAGCACTTTATTTTAAGAAATATAAATGGCACTAAATTGCCGGGTACCTAATTGTTATTTTATGGTCTTGGTTATTTAGACTAGACTAAGTAGAGGTAGAAACCTAAAACATCAGCTATTCGAGGAATAATGATAATGATGTGTAGTCATATAGAGCTAACATCATCTTCAGTATCACATCAGTTTACCGAGGTTCTAATATGTAGTATATTAATCGAGACATTCTTATTTCTATGAGACCATAATTTACTCTTTTTTTATGTGCAGCTGAAAAGTTTGTGTTTGTTTGTTTGAAGACACTAATCTCCAAAACTACTAGTATAATACTTATTTTAACCGTACAGTATAAATGTATAATCGGTTATGTAAATTTTAGACGTACCTAATATAGAGTCAAATAAGAAAACTAGGTAGGTTAGATACCAATTACAATTTTACAAAAACATAGTTCTAATTACTATTTTACAATCACATTATCATATATCCCTATTTTCCTATAACATGGGATAATCTGAGTTATTTTCTTAATAAAACAAATTTCATACCATCCTTGGAATTACTTATTTAATTTATCTGTACGATGTAATGAATGATGCAAATTGTTGTAGACGTTCATGCCGCTGGCAGCTGACCTGACGCTGCAGGCCGACGCGCAGCCGGTGGAGTTCCTCCACGACAAACACCTGGACTTCTTGGACTATGCCAACCTACTTCCTTATCAGGTAAGACTAGATGCCACGCATTTTATACCCATAATCGTTACATATAGTTACATTACTGTACTGTAATAATTTGTTCTTCCGTATTCAAATTCTGTTATTTGAAGCTGTAGTAATTATGAATATGAATGTGGTCGCATATGCGACTGCCGGGCAAGGGGTCTCAAGTTTGATTCCTGGGTCGGGCAAAGTATTACTGGACTTTTTCGGTTTATCGAAAATTTCTCAGTAGTAGCACGGAGTCTGTAATTGTGTTCGGTGTATGGCAATAGGCTCATCTATTACATGGGACTGGTAACACAAATTATGAAAAGTGGTGTATATTGTATAGTGGCATTACGTGCCGAAATACGCACCTGCCTATGCCTTCAGGGATAAAAAGCGTGACGTGTTTATGAATATGAATTGCTTTTTTTTGAGGGGGGAAAATCATCCAATGACTTTTCCCACCTTGGGCGAGGCGAGAGGGATTGTCAGACTCTTACTGACTAAAAACCACCCCGTTCCTTCTCCTACTTTTCGAGCCGGAGTCCGAATATGAATTGCTAGTATTTTGTTATTGTGCAGTGTTTGTATTAGAGGTTATTTTGCAATTTATTTATTTATTCAATAGGTAAATAGTCAATTAACCTTTGACCAACAATTAATTAGTAAAGCTGGTTTACCTTTCGCTTCATCGTTTACTACCAGGCGAAATAGCGGTCAATGACCTTTTCACATAAAAACAATAATACCTATGTCAAAGTTCTTTCGTCCATCAATATATTCACGTAGAAGTTCGTGTCATTTTAACTTTCCTTATCACGTAACTGTATAGAAACCTTTAACCTACCTACATAGGTACCAAAATAAACAAAATTAATCACAGTCATGATTGAAAGAACCTTATAAATAAAACACACATGATGTGACAGGCAAATAAAAAAATAATTAATCAATTCATAAAAAGTGAGCCTTGTGATCAAGACAATAGAATACATTTTTAAAGACAAAGATACAAAAGTCGACAAGGAACTACATATTTTCCAAGCAGCAACGTTCTTTGATAGAATAAAATGATCAGGGTACTTACTCTTCATACCAATCTTAATGGAATTGCAATCCAATAAAATTTCAATAATTATTCAATATCAAAACTATACAACCCCAATCGTAGTTGCTAAAATAACATTTAAGGGTTTGAACTTCTCCAAACCTAACATACTCGTCAAATGTGCAGAATAAGACAAAATGGCAAACCCCTCTTGTATAGAGAAGCCCCCATAGTCTACAGCTGTGGACTCTCACGCGCTATTAATGATAATGATGAAGAAATTTTCAAAGCAGCCATGTTGAACCGGTAGTTCGAGTCTAACAGGACAGGTGGCGCTAGGGGTCATTGTTCGAATGTTGACGCATGCATCGGCATACATTATTGAATATATTATTATTATGCGGGCACATTTCCTCACGTAGGGTCTCACTGAGGCTTTAAATTGAATACATAGGTATGTAGGTACTATAAACTATAAATATTTAATTGTGCGGGTTATGACTTGCAATGAAATAAAAGTCAAATTGTTCTGCTTTTAAAATAGTAAACAGAT
This sequence comes from Spodoptera frugiperda, assembly GCF_023101765.2. NCBI lineage: Eukaryota > Metazoa > Arthropoda > Insecta > Lepidoptera > Noctuidae > Spodoptera > Spodoptera frugiperda. The sequence continues at coordinate 4,455,616 of NC_064242.1, read as the reverse complement.
TTATGTTACTCGACCAACTACGTTTGAAGAATTATTTTTATTTGTAAATATGTATCACAATAAAAACTACGTCAAATGCACAGCGACCACAATACAACTTCTTAAAACAAACAATAAAGATTTTTTCCTTAAGTGTACCTATCAAAATGACTAACAAGCACTCACGTAGCAAAATACGAAATAAATAAAGTTTAATATAAAAAATAATACTGACACATTATTAAAGTGCGATAAATAATTATAATTTTATTTAATGCATTAATAAATAATGAATTAATTTATCATGCAACAAAAATCGTGAGATAAGTGGCTGGCTCAGTTGCTAAGCCGGTTGTAGGTCAAGTTATAGTCATTTGCGTGACTCCAATCAACTGCATGGCATTATGTAACGACCATGTTATATCTGTCAATGACTTACATAACATTATTTGAAGGTGACATAACGCTGTTATAGAGAATTTGTGATGCCTTATGAATAGTTGTTATGTGAATAGTTGTGGTTTTAAAAGTCAAAATGTTGTTATGAGATATTTTTAATAACTTATCGAATGGTAATTTTACTGCTCACTTTGCACAGAACTGATGAATAATAAGTACTTTAGTGAAGTGTGGAAAGATTGTAAAGTAATAATTCGTTTCTATTTTATAGTTAAAATTATTTTATTTTGTCCTCCATGATAAATGTAACAATGAAAGTAATTCAGAAAATCGTTTAAAAAGTAACCGCACAAAAATAATGTTTTGCTATTAGCCGACAGATGGCGTTACTGTATCGAATCCGATCGACATTTTTGAATATTTCTGCTGAATGCCAATCTTTAAGGAAATGGTTGTAATAACAGTAATATTTGGATAAATTACTCTTTATTTCATTAACCGACTTCATTTAACTGGTAATTTTGGGTACTATATTTTTTAGATTGTTGCGGAAATCCTGAGTAAATAAATTAAGTTTTAAGTGCTAAGTGAAAGTACATAGGTACCTGTGTAGGATATTTAAAAAGATATAATACCTACTTAACGACAAGAATAAGTTCAAGCTATAATGTTATTATTTATGTAGGTTTCTTTTATTTATTCATGTCATTTCCCTAAACAAATTGAGTTTGTTTGATTGGTATAAATACTGTAATGTATATTTTCGTTATTAGCATAAATATAATAACATTCATTGCCTACAAATCGGTCCTTGACATTTAACAAAGATTAATTTTCTCAAAGAAAAATCGTCAGAGTTTACGGACGTTAACAAAAATAGCTCGAGTTTTGAAGTAAGTATTCTTCTTTATTGTGTTCAATCTAGTCTTCGAATATATGAGTGTAATACTTACGTGGGATATTTTGTTATTGAACAAACAACTTTTTGTTTTGTAATAAACTATTGTTATTATTACGTTATTTTGTTTGTTATGTAGGTAAATGTTATGTTATAAAAACATAATTATTGTTAAGAGGAATCGTAGCAATTGGCGTTCCATTGTCTCTGTATACCCCTATGAAAGACAGGCGTGAGGTTATGTATGTATGTATGTATGTATGTATTTATTGTTATGCTTGCTGTGATTAATTTATACTGTAACCAATCAACCGTATTAGGTACATTTATTTTTAATAATGTAGCTAATCAAGCGTACTACACGTGTGTTTATAAATTAAATAACAACACAAGAACACTTTAGTTGAAATACATATTATTGGTATGTTACCGTAGAGCAGACAAATATTTCATTAGTAGCTACGCCCACTTTTTCCTGGTTAACTAAAGTTTAGGTAAAATCTAATTCTGAGTAAAATATAAAAATAATACTGTGGACCACCCTTTTAATGGAATCAATAGCGCTCTATTAACGAAACTATACAACCATCGAAATAAATAAACAAAGAACTTCGTAGCCCCCAGTTTTTTCAATACGTTCAGCCTAAAAATACGATTTACGCAATATTCGTGAAAGATTATAAAAATATCTAAAGGAAAATCAAAGTTTACTTTCATGAAAAGGATTACGTATGAAATGCCAAACCCTATTAGCAGGCGAGATGAAAGACGGACGAATGGTAAAAAGCAGAACGCATAAGCGACCCAATTTTCAGTGAGACGACGACACGAGTGTTTATCCAAAGTTGCGCGCTTTGCCGAAGTGGGGAGATCAAGGACGATGTCTGCCAAACATGGGGAGGGTTTCCCCGGGAGACGGGGCCGCAGGGGAGAGTCGGGTGGAGGTGATCTGGCGAGCGGGGCGCGGTATGTTTTGATGCTCGCCGCCCGCTTTATTGATTTTCCGCGCCCGCTTCGCCCGAGCCTCCCCTTTATTATATACATATTCCGCGCCAGGTGGATGGTGGTATTGCCGACTGCCGTGCTATTTTCGGTTAGCCCCGGCCACGTCGCACCCGTGGAAACGTTATGATTGATCGGCTGCTACCCTACAAAAGCCAATTTCTTTTTTGTTTTGCAATTTCATCACAAAGTGTAGGCGCGGGCTCTACAAGTTTTGTTCGTTTTCAATTAACTAACATGTTTTCAGTTATTCTAAGTTATGTTATGTACCTGTAAGAATTTGTTTTTATAGAGTTACGTTGCGTATAATTATATTATTGACTTTATATAAAAGCCATTTTCTTTTAGCCTCGACAGTTAAAATGTCGTTACGTCGAGATTTGAGAAAGTAATTTATTTTGTGTAGATTACATACAAACGCTCCAGTGGCCCTAAGCAGAATATTATTACGAAAAGGGATGTTCATTAATGTTAAATTTCCTTTCAACGCCAGCGAGCCGTGCTCCAGATCTTTAGTTGTTTTTTTCTTTTCTTTGACATTTAACTTGATATTAAATTAAATTTATTTGAGAAAGGCATCCTTCGCTTATTTTATGGAAGTTTAATTATGCCAATTAAGTAAGGGAAACCGGAAAGAATTTGCTCGCATTTTCCAGTGTTTTTAAAGTTGGAACGTCTGCCGGCATGTGAATAATTACTCTTTTATGTAATCATACGCAGTATCAATTACAGTATAAAAACTTTTAGTGGAATTAGAAAAAGTACAAGTAAACTTAAACCTGGTAGATTTTCTTTGTTTGTGTGTAAGAAGGAAAGTTTAGCTATCATTTGTCTTGATAGAAAAAGATTGACGTTACAAATGAAAAAGTTTATCAACTAGGAATATTGTCTTTGGTAGAATTCTTGTAAGAGTTTTGAAGTCAAGTAGGTACTATGTGTAATCTATGGTATTCGAGATAAAGGGAGTTGTTTGCTCTGTTATTAGTGAAACAAGTCGAGAACAATGGAAGTTACGTAACTCCTTATTGCCTTGGCGACTGGGGTGGGTGCTATTGGTCAGATATACGGGTGAGCGAACATTGTTCTGAATTCTCGCGTACTTACCTTAAGAGCTATATTATATTAAAGTAGATTAGGGAATCCTAACATTTACATTTCTCAACGACCCACGAAATTATTTCTACTATTATATTTTATCACAATATGGCAGTGTTTACAATAAACAAGTTGTAAAAATAAACACAAACACCACAAATCAACTCGGAGCGAGCGAATTCATAAATATTTTATTACGCGACTGTTATTCAAAACTTAAGCGTTATACGATAAATATACATAATTAAATCACCGAAACTTAGTTGGAAAAGTATTTATAATTAAAAAACTCAATTAGCCAGCCGGCAATGAAAGTTTATCGCGAGTTTCTTAACTTTGTCGTCAGCATGCACGCAACCCAACTCTGAAACTGTTCCCCGCAAAATTTAAACGAGTAAAGTTTGTTTCAGTTAGCTTACTCAACTGTCCGGTACCCCCCACCCTCCGCAGTCGGGGGGCAAAAGGGGGTGTGGGGGTCCGCCGGCTGATATAGGCGTGTGTTAGACACGAGACAATGTTACTTTGATCGTGCCCCTGTTTTATGAAGGACATCAATACCAAAGAAGCGAAAATTCTTTGTTACTAATTCTATTGAAAGAAAATATGATATGGAATTGTTGAGGGATTCTCTTTGTTCTTTGATTCTGTTTTCTTATTACATTCTTTCATTGTGTATAAATGTTACAATATTTTCCCAAATTACCACTGATAAAAATGGTGAGCTGAATTTTATATTTAGACACTTATTGATAGAAAGCTGCCCTTTAACACAATGTGAGTATTACGAGTAATCTTCAAAAGAAAAGGAAATCCTCGTGTAAAAATAGGCACATCTTCACTTCACATAACATCCCGGCCACGTGCGGCAAAAATGTACGCACCTTTGAGAAATGGATAATATAATAATGGTCTTATTTTAGGACTACGAAAAGGTTATTTTCTATTCCATTGTTTACTTAAACACAATTTAGAACAATGAATCTAGCCTCCATTGTATGTTTCATTACTTAACGAATTAATTCTTAAGATTTCGCAACGCTTTGAGCTTCTGCGATTAATTTGTCAAGCTTTTCAGAGAGTGATACAATGGCTCATTATAATTTTATACATTCTTGTAACGGAGCTACACTAACAAAAGCACAATTTATGTTTTCCGTTATAAGTATTTGCATTTTCCTCGGTGTTGTGGGGTGGGAGCCACGGGCCACGAGCCACGCCAGACGTTTCATCTCAGTTGATGGATACAGTATGAGTGCATTGTCTAGGGAACTAAAACCTTTCGCTTATAACCGCTTCGGGAAGTTTTACAGTTCGCAATAAAGCCACTTGCGAAACTCCACACGATTTTTTTTGCGCATCGTATTTTGTTTTTATTTGGAAAATCCGTCGCTCAACTGTGGTTCGGTGAATGAACGAATATTTAATATTTGTTTTTACTCTCTATAGAGTAGCGTAGTGCTTCGTTTTGTAGTCGAATTTCTATACGGATGTGAGGTATCCGTTTTCGTGTTTATCGGCGGTTATACGACTGTTATGTGATCTTTAGATTGTGGATAGTGGTGGTACATTAATAGGGGTATTGAAGGTAATTGTTAGAGATACCGTTAGAGGTAAAGTACTTGCATGTGCGTTACCCAATACAGGCAGTATATTTGAGCAGAAGCGGAATAAATTCCACCGAGGCTTATAGATAGGTGTAGTATCTAAACCTGTTATCTGCGGTATCACGAACTGGGAGCTAGTCGGTACGCCAGCAGGAAATTGAATGAGAGTCGCGAGAGACGCGAATGTGTGCCATAGACGTAATGGTTTCCTGGTCGACTACTAGCTACTAGCTATCTACTCGCTTCTACAGACTAAAGCCAGGCAGTAAAACTTTTAATAGATTCTGGGAGATATGTACATGATAGCATTTCGATTTAAAGTTACACACCGTGATGACTATTCCTGAGAAATTTCCGTTAGAGCCACATTTATAAATTGACAATACATAACATGTATTGTATGTGTGTGTACACATTTAGCAACTTCTGTCTGAGTATGGATAGTAAACGACTGGTATTAGCACTAGACATAAAAAGTGTCAAATAACTTGATACCTCTAAAGGTTAAATTTCGAATACATAAACTTGTCAAGCGTGTCGTAAACAAGTTAACTCACAAAGTGATATAATTGATGAGCATAATAAACTTCGAACTTTCCTTTGTCAGAACGACCACTAGCAGGTTTAAAGGCTACGATATTAATTTCCATCACTTTCGCAAACAAAAACCAGCTAAATCCGTCCCCTGATCCCGGGGCCATGGGCCGGTATTAATCACGACGTAATCTCACCAAATAGAGCGACCCGCGAGCAAAATAAACAGTAATGGCTGCAGGCAACGTTGCGTAACCGTGCTGAGCTGTGCTGAGTCACCGCGCCGCCGCCACGCCGCCGCCACGCCGCTCCGCCACGCTCATCAGTGCGTGACTTCACAAATACTTACCGCTTACGATTACTACGTAGCCTTTCCAGCCCATAATATCGGAAAATGATTTGACCGTGAAAAGGGCTTCATTGTATTCCACTGTTTCATCCGTAAAGCGTTCTCATTCGTTCCACGATATAATGTTACGATACTGAGCAAACTAAGCAACGTTTCTGCTTTTCTAAATTACATTAGCAAACATTTACAATCATGCTCGATACCGTCGCCTTGAGCTGCGCGTTATAGAGATACTAACTGTATCCTTTACATTTATAATTACACAATTGTTATTCCATTGTCTTTGTTGGGTTTAGTGTTAAAATTCGTTGTTGCGCCCCACAAATAGTTTCGAGCAAGCTGTCCACACAGCGCGGGTGACCCTGAATGGTCCAATAGCGTTAGTTAGCAAACAGACGGATACAGTAGGTCTACATGTAGTATAACAGCCGTTTGTAGGGGGAGACGGGGGGAGGGGGGCGGGTTCAACGCACCGGATACGTCTGTCGCCGGGCACTGGCTTATATGCAATACACTGGAACAGGTGTGCGTTTCATGTCAATGTGTGTGTTGTAACATTGACATAAATACTAGTGCAATCGTGTGCACGTTTAACTCCGCCGTACAAATAGGTATCCGAGTGTGTGTATGTAGATTGTATGTGTACGGTGAATTATTGCTGCACTTAGCACGATATACGTGGGCAACTATACTAATGTTGATTTGTGGAGGTGTACCATAATGTGGGGCATAATGTTTACATGTGATACGAGGTCGTAAAGGCAACTATCGATGTTCTGCATTAATTAATATATAAATACAGATTTATGTTCTGCTCGGAATTAGGTATGTGTGCTACCAGCATGCATGATGCTAATTAAACGAGTTGCTACCTACTACATAGATACATAAACATTATACTTAAATAGGCGTTCAATTATGTTGAAATTGTGGCAGCTCAACTGGAAATTATTACTGTTAGAATTGATTAACATTTCTCGTTTCATAAGATTAACATAATCGAAGTTTTTTTCTTACATAAATAAGTATTTGGACACGAGGGGAAATTGCTTTTAAGAAAGTTGGTTCTATATTTAGCTGTATTATTGTTGAAGTAACAAAAGAAAGTCTTTAGCGAATACGAAGGCTGGTTTTGTCGCATTAGTAACAAAGATTCAAGCAATAATGGGACTAAACTTAACACAAACAGTAGATTCTCGGAAACATAATCTAATAGTTCTACTATCTTCCCTTTCTTAGAAGATGGCGAAAATAAGCGTTCTACAAAATCCACGAATTTCTTCCAAAAAATCTAGTGTTTTTTATGTGAAGGGTAAAGTTCAAGGCTTAAAATGAAATTGGTTTTGTTAAGCTGTTGGGAATCATGAAACTTAATATAATCTCTTTTACCTTTTGCCTTGACTGATAGTCGGTTAAAATGTCAAGTTAAAAGCCATTTTTCTAACTCCTCCATTATCACAAGACCATCATAATAGAATAACAGAATCAAAAGATAGACAAAATGAACGAGAAGTAAACCTTAATGGATAGATATTTTTTGACCTTCACAAAGCTGTGGCTTTGTGAAGGTCAAAAAGCTGCTATGCAACTATAAAAACTATACTGCTATGAAAAATGCCAATTCTTCTTTTATCACTTCTTGTTCAATCACCTCTGTTCTCTTCTAAACTTTTTATTTATTTCCAGGAATGGGACCCAAAACAAGCAGGAGCAGACGCTGGTCTCGATACCACATTGCTCTCCACTTTGTCTTCCGAGGCCGCAGACTGGCGGACCATACAAGATGGCCAGCGTATCCTGACCACGACTCCTTCGGTCTTGGGTGGCTGTAGAGCTCAAGTCTACCGGTCGGCTGGTGCCACACAATGGTACACTGCCGTCATCGTTGGAGTCAACGAACATACTGGAGTGAGTATGAAATTTGAGTTTATCATAGAGTAGCTTCTACCAGTGGTTTTGCTCGCATTATCCGGCCTCATCTAGCTATTTGAAATATTGACGTGTAAAAGTGTTATTTTATGACCTATTTACAGAAATAAATATCATTTATCATTTATCTAAATTAAATCAGGTCTGTACAGATATATGCAAACTAATTTATTAGTAGGATATGCTACTGAAGAAACGTAGGCACGTATACATATAATATTAGACGGTATGTGAATGACCTCCAGATTTTTCTTTTCAAGTTCTCTTAATTTTTCTCTAACTGTAGGTAGTGTAGGTCTATTAGACTATAAACTAATCAATTTACCAATTAAATATGCATATCTGGAAAAGTCCACAATACTTACACATGTATATTATGTAATATTACATACGTTTGTACCGCTTCAATTTATTCTATCAGCCAACCAAAGGGTAGAACGACTCCATAAAATCAGACATGTTTTTTTCATAATAAATGCAAACGTCGGTTGGTTCGAATGAGTGGTTAAAAGCTCCGTAGGTATTATAGAGCAAACAGGACTGATGTTAAAGTAATGATATACATATGAGAGTCTCTTTGAGGGAACCAATTGAATCGCTATTTCAATCGTGCATCGATACGTAATAGGTTTTGAAAGACAAGCATTTGCTTTTGAGGTCTTTAAACTGAATATTGCAATAAACCTTAAAGTTTATGTTGTATAAACGAGTAATTCTACAGTTTAATTTAATATTAATACAAATAAAAAAGAAAAGTAAATGTATAGTTTTAATATCAGTAAGTTCAACATTAACATTTAGTTGTTCAACTTCTATTTATGTTCTTGTCTTGTTCGAGATCAAATCGTTTCCAATTATTTATTTCAACAGTTAACAAAATCCATTTACTTTAATGAGAGGAATACACGAGAGAATTTTCTTATCGCTTAGCTATAAGCTTTAGCTAACAATAGGTCCACCATCTCTAAGGAATACCTTAAATAATTGAGTGCAGGTGAGCACTATAACATGTACAGGTAACTGTACAAGGAATTCTACGAGATAATTTCGAAGCGGGAAGTTCTGTAGAGAACCTGTTTGGTTTATTGAACGCGATGGCATCCGACAACGATGTTCAATTTATAAGGGCGCTCATAAGTAACGAAACAACTTGAACAGCGTGTTCGTTACTCGATCAACATGTACAAACCAGTTCTGCAGAACGTCGTGTCGCGCCATAAAAGTCTACACGGAATCCTGAACTTTCCACATGCTACCAATTATAAAGCTGCCTCTGTATTGGTCCAACGGCGCCTGTTGGAAATGTACGAAACCTGTTCACCTCTTATTGACGGATAGCCAAGTACTTCGATGGAAGTCGTTAATTCGAAGGCAGATATGGACGTACGACACGTTCAAGTAACTGCCGATGTCGAGTAACATGTAGATGTATAAGAAGTTAGTAAAGCAGCCACTCAATTAATGTCGACAGCGTCCATGTGAGGTAACATTGATGGAGATTTAATTGAAATCTGTGATCGATGTGTCATGCGTAGTACCAAGTGCTGTTCGATTAATGGCAGTCCATTAAATTGTCTTTAATGTCAAAGTTTGCCCTACAAGTGTTGTCCTATCAAAACTGGTAAAGTTAAAACGAATTATTCTGATGAGAATGAAAACGAGAAAACTTTGGAGGCGAATATTAATGTTTGGGAAAGTAACATGGTCGGTACTTTTAGTTTACAACGATAATATCCTGAGGATACAAAATTTACGCATGTCTGCCCCAGGATTAATCTATGCGAGCGGCGAGAGCTTGTTGTAGTTGAATATTAATATCCATAATTTCAAATTCCACCCGTATAGTACTTGAAACGCCAACCGTACATTGTTTGCGGATCAAGGCCGGCTCATGATATTAACTGGGATTCAGCAACAGCTTAACTTGTTACATAATATTAGTTTCCCATGTAAACTCAAGTATCATGTACCTTACCTTGATATTCATTAGCAGGGAATGTAAACAAGTATCGAATGAAAACACATGTAAACAAGTCCGTACACCCACATAGGTATATTACGATCGTAATGAAAAATTCATGCTTACGTCTTGTGAAATATTTATTGTAAACGTTTAATATACCTTTCAAAACAACACCAATGGTGGATTATTATAATAAATTCCATCGGAAGAATATTTTGTTTGCGTCAAACAGTACCTACTGCCTACTCTGATATTATCAACTCCTAGAGGTATGTTATTATTTTGTACCCAACGTTTTTTACAAGTTGAACCGCTAACCACATTATCTGATACATATTTATTACGGCCATCGGTCATAATTATTTATGAGAGGAAGTTGTAACCGTCTGCCTGCGTGTTCGTTCTTGATGCTTATTAATTTATTATTGTACAATCATTTCCTTTAATTGCTTTTACACGCTTTAGGATCGATATAAATTAATTAAATACTTGGTTAACGTGAAAACATTAATGAGATCCAGTTTAATCAGGTTAGGTAATCCATATCGTGTTCGACCAATTCATTATGTTAGTTTAACAGAACTGTATCGAAAATACCGTGGCGTGTGGGTGGGTTGGGGTTGGGCGCGCCCCGTTTCACCCCATTCACCCCTTCACTAACTTCTCTAAACAAACTTTGTTGTTTTGCGTTATTGAAACACTTTATTGTTTTTCTTTCATCTCCTCTCCTTTGAGGATGGCGATGTCGAAGTTGTATTGTTCGTATCTAAACGAAATGTTACTGTTTGGATTGCTTGTTAAATGTTTTTGTTTCGGGACTATTTGGTTTAAAATGTTTTCGTAACTTTTCTTTGTATTGTCTGAATCATTTTTGTGGTTCATGTTTTGGTTTTCCATTTTTTTCTTAAGTGTGTTGCTGTAGTTAATTTTATTACACGTACATATATCATATTACATTAGATAGTATCTACTTGAAAATAGGCTATTAATATAATTCAAATTCAAGATTTAATCAACGTTATCGATCTTCCTCAAATTCAAGAGTCAACATGGCGTACTACTCACACAAATTTAGGTACTGATTTGCAGGATAATCAAGAAGGAAATACTACCACACAAATGTATTCACGGTAAATGTTAGGAATAATAAAACATTTCTTGTCGGTTTTCCCTAAGAAATGTTAATAGATGAGATACAAAATGAAATACCCTCATGTTTATTTAACAAGTCACATAACCCGACTTCTACCCGTCCTTGTTGAGAAGGTGATTGTGAACTGCCAACTACAATTATTACAATTACTCATCAAACTCTTCACAGACTCCGTCAGAGTTTCGGAGTACTTCAATCTATCTCGAACTTTACTAAGTAATTACAGTTAAAAAGTTGAGACGTTAAACAAATTTATACTGCGAATTAGCGAGTGGAAAACTTCGTTCGTACTTGCCTCGGGTTCGTATTACTGGCGTCCGAAACGTCGAAGTTTTGAGTAACCCCCCTCGTCCAACCCCCATTCCTTGTTTCGCAAGTAACTTTCTTAAACTTACTTCTTTGTTTCCAGCAAGTTTGCGTCTAACTTTGTCTCACTGTCGACATGTTTATCGACAACTCTATTTGTTTATTCTATAGACATGTCGAGAATCGTTTTTTCATTTCGTTAATACTTTATGTTTTTCATTTACAATACAATTACACGGCGTGTCGTTCTTCACTATTCAATTATTGTTCTATTATTACATTGTGTAAGTGTAAATATTCTAGCTGGTGTATTAAATGTCAGAGTATTGTCATGGCCTGATCCGAGTCCTTTTTCTTTGCGGCATTATCGATTTAACTCCTGTGGGTGGATAAGTACGTTCAAGGTTACATTCGCTTATAACACCTGTACCCAGTCGCCGAGCGACATAAAACAGAGACGTATTTGTTTACGCCATCTTCTCCCGAACCGAACTCGGGCGTGAGAAAGTTTAGATGGGAATTTAGGGAATCTTGTTTGCTTACGAATATAAAACACCTGCCAAACTTCGTGTTTTACTTCCAAAGAAATTGCTTATTTTTATACCGAGAGTATTCTTGTTTGTACGATGCTATGGAATTTATTAATAACATCGATGAAAGAGCTAAATTAAATATTTATGAGACGGTCTTTTTGGCTTCTTTCAAACTCGTTTACAAATTCTGTATGGAATCTTATAAATAAATATCAAAGGTATTAACTATCGAGTAACCACGCAGTTCTAGGAAAATCGATGTCTACCGTTCTAAACTAGATGGCGTTAGTGGTAGCTGTGTGAACCATGATCGAACGAAGCAGACGTGAGCAGTAATAACGGTATCGGATCATCATAGTTGATCGTATTTCCATATCTGGTTCTATAAACAAGATGATTTCTATGAATCCGGTCTACGTAGAAGTTTTATAGACGAAATTAAATTTATTTTTAATATATTTTGTTCACAGGAGCTGACTGTAACAGATGATACAGTTTTGGAGGAGCACAGCGAAGACCCATCGCTGGTGCAGATGAGACTCCTGGGCGATGGAGGTAATTACAAACTATGTTTACATTACCTCCCGTACACAACACAGACTATTCATTCGAAAAGCAATCAACCAATGGAGTTGAAACAATGCGAAACCGTTTCCCTTTGTCGCATTACGCACCATTATTCTGGTTAACGATTAAAAGGATCGTCATGATTGATTACGATAACATTTATGTGGGTACATGGAAACAATGGGATCTGGTTACATAACCTACACGCTGCAGTGAACAATCTTCGTCCAGCCATCTGTGGAACAATGGCTGTGTTTCACCACGCACAGTTATGATTTATTCTTAATGTGTTTTTAAATAGATATCGCTCGGCTTGTTTTAAGGTCGACATTAAAAATGTATATCTTAACTGCTGACCCGATTAGGAGACAACGCATAAACACTCGTATCTCGTACACGCGACCTTTGTTCAGAAAAAGCCACAAAAGTCAATTTGCCGAGTCTTTGAAGCATTTACTTTAATCTAATAATAGAAAGTTCATAACTTGAGATTGTCTTTTGTTTAGTTTGTCTGAGAATTTATTAAGTACACGTACAAGTTTCTTGAAACAATGAATATAGCTCGGGGCACCGTAGAGCTATGAATGCGAAGATATCTTTTATAAATCGATCCTTTGTTTAGATAGCAGCTGACAGACTAATAGCAGTGCATTATTATATTGTGCAACCGTGTGTGCCAACGGCTATTGCAATGAGAACATAGGATGGGTGTTGTAAATACTTTTACGTGCATAATTGGATTGAAACCTTAGTAATTGACGTTGCAATATTATGCTGCAAAGAATATGCGCTTACAAATGGCTTAGGTCTAATAAGAACTGACTAACATCGAAAGAGACAATTATGTAATATGAAAATATGTTAGGTTTATTTATAGAAGAAAGCTAATTAAAGGATTATTTTGAAGTAATACTATGAGGTAATTCGCTGAAAGATGTTATAATAACATATTTCATTGAAGAAATGGATATTTTCGTCACAAACTCTACTTACTTAAAAAGCTGTTTTTCCTCCATAAATCCAATGTTGACTTCACGTTTTTATTTTCAGTAATCGAATCGATCATGAAGGGAGAAGTGGTGGGCGTAATGCCACGAAGATCCCGGTCCAACCTCCAAGTAAGTTGACTAGCTAATAATCTGTCTTGAATATTTAATTAAGTCAGAGAGCCGAGCTCCGGCAGCATAAAGGAAATTTATCCAGTTTCAACGAGACGATGTTTCTGGAAGTTAACTGTATTACGTTCAACGTTCATGTGCCCACATTACTTGTTACTTACCGTCGTTCGTATAATTGAATCTTCAAGGATTTCCAAGCTCAAAAATATAAGACATTTAAATATAACACCTATTACTGCGAACTGCGTAATACAAACTTCGTTGGAATTTACATTCCCAGTATAGTAGTTCCAAATGTAAAGAACGTATCTACAGTTAATTTCTTCAAAGCAAACAAGATTTGGTTGAGCCGAGCCTACTTTAAAATGTGCGTCGAATGCAAATTAGTTAAGTGTATATGTATGTTTATTCAAGTAGCGTTTGTCTGTCTATCCGTCGGTTATTTTGGTGTTCATGTCGCGACAAGTCCCGGCGCCTGATGACGCACTCGCCGCCATTATCCTGAACCCGCACCGGTTCAGCTAAATATGGTATAAATGACTAACTGGTAGGTGTAGCTACGATCTCGTTGGATGGTACTGGTTGGGAATTAGATGAGAATGAATCGTTAGATTAAAGTGATATTGATGTTCTCATAAATAGAGTAAAAATAGTGCTTACATTTGTTTACGTTAGAGATGATTTTGGAAGAACAGATATTGAGACAAAGAAGAAGTAATAACTTTGTATTAGAATAGCATAAATACATAGTATACGCTATTGTGGAACAAATCGATCGTCTCCAGCCATACGCCATTGTGCTCTAATCCACTAAACATTTATGACAACCGTGTTGTAGACTTGTAGTCAACCGCAAAATGTTGCCCGAACATTGTTTCAATAGAAACAAGCTCTGTCGCTCGAACTCCAAATTCTAAACGATGGAGTTTCTGCACTACTGAACTCATTTGAATATTGGAATAGTCCCGTACTAAGAAGTTTTGCTCTCGTATTGTTTTAATGTTAATCAAAGGTTTAGAGTAAAGACTAAAGATACAATCGGAATACGCCATTTGAATAATAATATTGAAATACGTACGTATGTGTTGGCTTTTAAACTTCTCGGGAGATCCAATTATAGTACGAGTACGGTTACAAGTGTAAGATAATTAGATTTGCGTCCATAAATATGTCCAGTCTAATTTTGATTCTGAGTGGATGTATTTGTGAACTTAATTCAAAGGACTTTCGCTAATGCAGTGGAGTGGACATAATATACTAGCAGTTTAGAAGCAGACGACTGCTGTCTTTTTATTTAACTGCAGATCGGTTTCGAATGTTAAGCCAGTTGTGGTGCTTTATTGAACTACTTAATATCCAATCTTCGTTTTCCTTTTTCTATGTTTGTGAAAAGTTAAATAATTTTATAAAATAATTGGATTTATCTTAGATACATAGTCGATTTCTCTACTAGCTTTATTGTCCGGAAACCTCTATATCACATGAATAGCTCTATCCATTACCTTATCCTTACATGAAGGCGAAACAGCAATTTCGCTTCCACGTTTAAGAAAATCAAAGACCTTGTAAACGTCTGAGATACTTCGGATTTTATTTTTATTAAAATATTTGTCTTGCTCAAGACAGGGTCCAAGGTCTTAAAGATCGGGCGCTCCAAGGTCCCGACATTCACGAAGGACGCTTCTTCTACCCTCAGATGGAATTAGTTTCTGAATAGGAATGACTAATTATGTGGCTCACCTTCAGATAATCTTGTCGTTCTTGTCAAAACCTTATAGACTATTACGATGTTACTAATCTTGTTATTCTAGAAGAGTGATTGCGTTTTAGGGTCAAATCAAAGTTCTGTTAATAGACTAACTTATGCTTTGTCTTCTTTGTCCTGTGTTGTTAAGTACTAAGTTGATCAATAATATTGGTGTTTAATTATATCGGGTATAAGTGTCTTAGTTATTTAGAATCATCGTCAACTTTATCTCCACTAAATACCTTAACATGTTGATGCCCAAAATGTAAATAGTAAAAAAACAGGTATATTTGAAGAACAAAGAACGGTACAAATGTATAGATAATAACAGAGTAACAACATATACAGATTAACATAAAACGAAGACAAAGAAAGTCGTCAGTAACTACGCAGTGACCCATTCAAGCCTCAGGATGTGTAGTTATTATTCACAGAGACCAATCGTTCTGGAACTCGGGCCGCCAAACTAGTGGTTACCTTTATTTTGTAGGTCGCTCTATCAACATCGCCAAAAGGGTCTCTTTAAACTGGTCCTATTTAGAACACCCACGCTTACTTTCATATTCCTTTGAACCCATATACGAATGTGCCTATTTGAATAATCTTTGGTCGAGAACATAAACGAGGTCTCGAGTCTAGCAATTACATTATGTAGTTTGAGTGTAAGTCTCAAATAACATGATTAATTAGCTTTCATTGCCAAACTGGACTGCGAAATATCTGTTTTACATTTAAATTGCTCTGTCAAAAATAATATTAACTTCGTGAAAATATACTTTAAACAGAAATGAAAATGTGTTGTATAATGGTGAGTAGGTACAGTCGTCTGAATTCGTGTCACCCTCTATAAAACATATTTCTTTTTGAAAGCCAGGAGGCAATGAGCGAGATTTATTGGTGCATTGTACATGGACGTCACGTACAGCCGTGCAATGGCCGATAGTGCTCATCTCGTATGCCACCACTACACTGGGCAATAGATCTCATCTGGCCATGTTTGCCGCACCGAGCTGGCGACACGCGCCTCGTTCCTCAAAATACTCTTTCAAAATACCACTACACGAGTTAACAATGTCAATCAATTCTACAACAAAAGGTCTCACTCGCATATCCAACAATGGCGCTAACATTGTTTAGCTTCGAACACTGCACTACTTTCCACGTACCAAAATATGAAAAAGACATTTGAAAGCTCTTGTAGTTTGTGACGTGAATAATTCACATCGCATCCACTCCGGCCGGCAACAAAGCAGTCAAAACAATCCCACATTTGCATACCCAACGGAAACCTAGTTTGACATTCATAAAGGCGCAATTTAATAATTTATGCTCAATTAGTGCAAATTCTTGTTCCTCTTACCTCTAATTTTAATTCACCCGAAAATTCAGCTCGACGTAAATCCTGCAAATAACGCGATTAAGCCGAACATTGCGCTCCGATTTGACAAAGGGGGAGCGAAGCAATTCGCTTCGTAGCAATTTGTCTGGTTCAGTGACCCTTTTCGGAGACATGAGTATTCTCCCGGCTCAGAACCCATAAACAATTCATCTTGCGAAATCTACGCACAGCGATAGTAGATCTGAACGGGGCCATTATGAATGCTCTTAGACTATCGATTCAAAAACTACATTCAAACAAACCATCTCCACTTTTCCCCCTTGCCGTGCAGCAATAGCACCGTCTCTTTCCGCACGTGAGTGGAATGCTAAACTGTAATCCTAACTCAAGTTGTTCCTGCACGTTCCACGAGAATACTAAAAGGGACTTTGAAAAGTGCACTTTTAGAGTGTTTTTAGTTTGCACGCGACAACTTGAAGTGCAGGTGTTCCGTGATCGTGAAACGACCAGTGCTTGGTTCTTTTTCCATTAACTTTACAGAATTGAACGGTCAAGAAGCATCTGGAATAGCTTTTTGTCTAACTCTAGCCCCACTTGTTATAAAGATTTCAATCGAAAGTTGGCGCCGGTTGCGTCGTAAACATTTATTTACAACTCGTTTTAAACTTTGCTAATGACCTGGTCTTTGGTGTGGGAAATCCGGTTAGTCACGATCAGGCAGTCTTCAGTAATTTACTAAATGAAAACATTGTTTGACGTAATCGTTTTGGCAACCTTACCTATTGCTTTGTGTTGCTCGTGAACGCGACTCTGTAATAAATCTGACACTTTTGCAGCTGTTGTAACTCGTTAGATACGGATTATAAAAATAAGTTACTCAATACATTTTATTTGCACTAGTTTTTTATGACATAAAATGTAGTCATTTCTTATTATAACCGACTTTTTACTGATGTAGGTTGCCGCTAAATACGTCGTTTTAATGTCCTACTAATTAATATCCGATTAACAGAAATGGGACTCATTAGTTTGAAAGGTTTTTTATATGCTTCTAGGGAAGTAAAATATTTCTTATTGGTCCTATAATATACCGGTTTCTAGGGTCTTAATTATCGGATAACCGAACATTTATGTTACGTCAAGCAATTAAAACTATATTACCCAAGATATAATTTTAAATATTTACGACAGGAGTTACACAACTCGATTCAGTTAATAACGAGCCCTTACTAACTTTAGAACCAGATAATATATTTGGACTGGAGGTTGTAAACATTATTCATAGAAATCTAATGATAAATTATTTTGTGTTTGATAAAGTTAATACCGCCCGCCCACATGAGAATTAGATTTTCCGTGAGACATTGTAAATGGAAGACAAGAGCGAAATAGTAAGGCCATAAAATAAAAGTCAGTCTAAACAAGAAATATACTTACTCGTTGTAAACACATACATATACATGTACATGCAGACATACTTATTAAAGACGTAAGGAAGTTTTGCATTCGCACTAACATTTCAGAGAAACCATTTCGAGTTGGAGAAGTGCCAAGAACAACTCTTCACCTCCTGGTCAATTCAAATAAATTATCATTTGAGACTGAGTGTTGATAAACATGAACACAAGTGAAATGAAAATTTAATAATATTTCATTTCATTTTGAAATATGAACATCTATTTGTAGGTCTTCTATTAAACGTTATTTAGGGTAACACTCGACGTAACCTATACACTGTTTATTGGAGAACTTTGAGTCAATGTAAAAGTTATTAATGGAAATTTCCCAAGGGAAATATCAGAGATAAGTCAGCTATCGGTGGCACGAGTTAAAATAACGTTCATGTTTTCTCACTGAATATCAGTTGAACGACAAATAAATTCATAAAACGTGTTAAAGAGAATGACTGTGGAGATTAGTGTCTATTGGATGGTAAAAGCGATAAGTTTACAAAATGGGAATTGATTGAAAATAGAGCACGGCATGCAAATTCAATTGCGGACTGTGCCGTATCGGAGCATGTTTGGAAAATGTAGGGCCCTTAGTTCTCGAGCATCGTTCTCATGTCGCACGCCCGCCGTGGAACTTGCTTCGTGAATCGATTCTAACTTTTCCTATTACCATGGAATTGGCTTCGACCGTCACACTTGTTTTTGCCAATACATATGCATTGTCTCTTCTCTCCAATTGTAACAGGTGCGATTTTTACATAAACTTTCTACTTATTTATTCTCATTCAATATTGGATTTCATTCAGATATTTTTTTATTAAATGGAATTTGCCACCGTTTTCTTTGTAACAATACCGAAATAATTAATTTTCCCTCATTTAAACGTCTGCAGAATTCTCTTGAAATGTCTTTTGGAATTTTCCATAATATCTTCAGACGAATTGGGAATGTTTGTTAAATTTTGAATTTATTACTCACTAGAGTCTACTCAAAGTTAATGTAAAGACGGGGAAGTTCTTCGTCAAAATAAAGTTTGCTTTTAATGTTATTGTGAACAATAAAAAAATCCGCTATCAATCTTTCAGACGTATTCTATCCATTCTTTGGCTTCAAAATATACCGTACACAAACAAGGGATATTTTTTTGCCAGCGGTCCGATATTTTTTATGTGATGCCAATATAAA
The DNA here is from genome assembly GCF_023101765.2 of Spodoptera frugiperda. Lineage (NCBI taxonomy): Eukaryota > Metazoa > Arthropoda > Insecta > Lepidoptera > Noctuidae > Spodoptera > Spodoptera frugiperda. Next base: position 4,436,465 of record NC_064242.1, on the reverse strand, counting down.
GAAACGGGGATAGTAAAAATACATTCCCAGCTTTTATGTAGTGTGATCTAGTTTCTTCCGTAAACTGTGAACTAGTAAAAAATAACATAAACATCAAAATGGGGTACGTCGATCATGATTCCTTTGTGTTCGTTTCCCATAAAAAGTCGAATATGCTTGAATAGGAGTTTTTGTATGTAAATACCGTAAGTGTCGAATAAATAAAGTTCCCCTCTACAACCGGGTCACCGGCGACACTGTAACAAGGATTAATGGTCGGCATTTGCAATTTATTCCGCTATCGTCATATTCGTTTTGGAGATGTTCGCTGAGCGTGGCCCATTTCGCTTCATTGTGTTTAATGGTTGTTCGGAAACTCGTTTGTACGTGAATCAATTCGCCTGACAGATCAAGGGCATATTGAACAATTTCGATACTCACCATTGGTCATCGTTTTTGTTTTTGGCAACGCGCCAGAACTTTTGTTGTGAGTAAAAACAAACGTAGTTAACCTGAGAGTCGTAACAGTAAGTAAGCATGATTCATGCGCTTGAAATAATTTATGAAGAACATTTTCTTCGTATGCTATCTCAGTACCGTACTTTCGCATCTACGCATTAAAATTGCACTTAATTGCTTTTTTATAACTTTAGCGTGTATTTACTACATGTTACGCTGCTGTTAATAAATATCCTTGTTGTATAAATATAAATTAAATGGAAAACTTTTATTAGGGTTTACTAAAGTGCTTTTTTACTCTACAATTTTTAGCCCCTGTAAAAACGTCAATAATCTAAAGGTAAATCAACACGACAAAGACTTTCACGGCTGAGAACAGTAAAAATATGTGGAATATATTTCGCTTTTGATATTATATAGTACTAGCTTCTGCTAGCGGCTTCAACCGCGTTCTCGTGGGATAAAAAGTAGCCTATGTGTTATGCCAGACCATTATCTACCCCTGTTCCAAATTTCATCCCGATCCCTTTAGCCGTTTTGACGTGATTGAGTAACAAACATACACACAAACACATAAACTTTCGCATTCATAATATTAGTAAGATTTCATCACAGAAACACTTAATAATTAAATTATAATACTGGTACCGGTATTAGTTCCCAGAATCAATTATAATCGTTGCTTAATTTATTATAGCATTCAATATATCTATTGAACGCGATAGAACATTGCATAAATTACATTATAATTAAGTCTGCTGCAAATATAAATTGCGAATGGTTACGAATGACATTTATATACGAATACAAAAGTTTATAATGCTCTTTGAATATAATTATTACGAAATAATATAATTATCTATGTTCATTCACTGCAAGAAGACGTGATTAATTTATTAAAGTCGACTCAAGTTCGTTCAGCATTTCTGTAATCGTACAGACAATTTTAATGATTTCGAATTCTATATCATGTTCCAGATTACATCAGTATTTTCATAATATAATTCATATATAGCAGGAAAAACCTACACATGTATGTATAAACCTACCTACCTACTCGTATTACACACCTACATGAAAGTCATGTTACTCATGGTTGATCCTCTTCAAACTTTATTCTAGTAAATTCTCTCACACACACGCCAAATTTCCAGCCAATCTGTCTGTCGGTTGTTCCGTAAGCTTCACTCTTTATAGATCCCATTCAGATTCATTTGAACCTTTGCCAAAATTAACGCACCTAATCTCATACTCATGAATAGGTATCGAAGCAACATCTCTTTCAAGATGACGGAATGTAAAAGAGAAACAAAATATAATTTTAATCTTGGAAACCATCTTGTTTTGTAATAAGTTTCCCCGTACCGTAGCAATTTGAAACCTTTAATATTCTAACAAAAATAGCAAGTAAACTCCAACTTTGGAACTTACATTAACTTGATTTATATAAGAAAAGTTTTTGTTAGCTAACTACCGAACAAAACTTGAACACTAGAGCGAAGGCGTCAATATTGTTAGTCTATCCAGTAACGAGTTGTTGATTCATTTAGAATAACAAGAGAGAGTATCTCGTGAAACTGTAATCGGTAAACTTTGTAACAACATCGGTCGACTTTCCACCTCCATCGGTGAAGTTAGTTAATGCGAGTTCCCGTGGCGTGCAGCGGATACGGATATCGATCGCGACAAGTGCGGGACGCCCGGGATTCGTCTGGCAGTCCCGGGTAACCGAACACCCTCGCCCCACCCTACCCACCGCCCGCCAAAAGGGTCTGTATTAACGTGCCACTCACTACTTTGTTCTTGTTTTGTTTGAAGGTTAATATTCATTTTGACCTGAATGACGGAGTTCCTTGTTTAAGCCAGGATTTAGAATTTCAGAACTAGTTGTTGAAATTATGTTTCTTTAGATGATGAATGTTTCTTGTAGGCGTTGAATAATGTGTGCCCATTCAATCGAAAATGGATTGGCAAAACTTTTAACGAGAATAAATCTCATCAATCATTATATTGGTGTTAAGTCTCTTAACTAAACATTTTATGGATCAGCCTAAAATGTTTTTCTTTTAAAAAACTGTTTAAATATTTTATTGTCAAACTTGAGATGTTTCTTACGTTAATAATAAATCACTTTGTTACGTGTATAAATAATTGTAGAATACTTTATTACTGAGATAAAATATAATCTTTATTTACATCGTAAGCTATTATTGTACGGATTTATCTTGTTTATCAACAGTGGACACGATCCGTCAGTTACTGCACAGAGATAAGCACATCACGAATCTATATCACTAAAAAGATGACCTTGCTTGTGCGGAAGGCGCAACGTGTGTGAAGTATAATTAATTATGCAAGCCTGTGTCTGTTGGCCAGGCTTGCGTCGGGCGGGGGTGTGCCGGCGGGGAGCCCTCCCCCCCCTCCCGGCCAGCCAGTTTGCGCCATTCTCCCGCGTCGGCATCACTACGCTCGGTTACTCGTTACTCGGAACGGTTTACTGAACGCATCTTACCTTTCACCGCACTAGCGTCACATGTTTTTTCCAATTTCTAATGTGCCGCGTGACGTCGTGAAGTGATTTTGGTGCTTAGTGGCCATTGTGGAACGTGGAACGTCCCCCGCCGAGCCACCGGTACTTGTCATGACTCATTGTTTACTATCGCCTATTAGTTAATGCCGGCTTACATAATGATTTATTGTATATATTTATAACAGCAATTATACATACTTTATTTCGTTGGGCTATTAGGTATTACGTGTTATTATCGTATCACATTGTGTCATGTAGTTTATATACCACAAATATTACTTCAAAGAATTTATGATGCTCATAACTGCTGCTTTATCTTATGCTTCCTGTTTTTACCCGACTGCGCCAGAAGGAGGGTTATGTTTTTCGAGTGTATGTATGTATGTATGTAAGTATGTATGTATGTATGTATGTATGTATGTATAATTGTTTGGCACGCTCTACAGCCTAAACGGCTTGATGGATTTTGACTTGAGAGGTGTCGTTAGATTCGTATTTACTGTGAGAGTGACACTGGGTATATCAAAATAATAAAAAAACAAAATGGCGGATTTTTGGCGCCAAATTCGAATATTTCTCACTCTCTAGCCTAAACGACTTGATGGATTTTAACTTGAGAGGTGTCGTTAGATTCGTATTTACTGTGAGAGTGACACTGGGTATATCAAAATAATAAAAAAACAAAATGGCGGATTTTTGGCGCCAAATTCGAATATTTCTCACTCTCTAGCCTAAACGACTTGATGGATTTTAACTTGAGAGGTGTCGTTAGATTCGTATTTACTGTGAGAGTGACACTGAATATATCAAAATAATAAAAAAAACAAAATGGCGGATGTTTGGCGCCAAATTCGAATATTTCTCACTCTCTAGCCTAAACGACTTGATGGATTTTAACTTGAGAGGTGTCGTTAGATTCGTATTTACTGTGAGAGTGACACTGAATATATCAAAATAATAAAAAAAAACAAAATGGCGGATGTTTGGCGCCAAATTCGAATATTTCTCACTCTCTAGCCTGGATGGATTTCCGCTTGATAGGGGTCGTTTGATTCGTATTGACTGTGAGAGTGACACTAGATACATCAAATTACAAAAATAATAAAACTAAAAAAAAATAAAAATAAAAAAAGGTAATTTAAAAAACTAAAAAACCCGACTGCATTTCTTTATAATATTTTAAAATGAAAAAACCCTAAAACAAGAAAGTCATCGTAAAATTTAAGCAGTCGGGACCCATTCTACAAAGCCAGCCGCATGTACCCATATTTAGAATGGGTCCCGACTGCTTAAATTTTACGATGACTTTCTTGTTTTAGGGTTTTTTTAAATGTTTATGAATTATAGTCCTACGAAACTGGGTGAGGATGACGTCCTCACATTTAGTATTTTATTGTTCGGCCACCTGTACACCTGTAACTCACCTGTAACCTCATTTCAACAATCGGTTCTTTTGTTTAAAAAATGATAAAGTAAAAGCCGTAGCCTAATCTGCAACAGTGAACAAGCGTCAGAAAGCTAATTAGCATATAATGGTTTGAGCACGACCGGCTAGTACATACGTATAGTACATGACATTATATGCATTCTGTATAATGCTCGCATGCAACTATGTAGACGCAGTGCATACTAAGTAGAGATAGCCACACCCCGATAAGAGGATAGCCTCTGTCTCACATACACATATATATTTAATAGATTATAAAGGCTAACAGAGCGTTAATGCCGAAGATATGTTTATGATACTTTCTGAAAGTATTCGCGTGAGCGCAGTCCCGGGACCGCGGAGACCGGAATTAGATCAGTTCGTGTGTTGCGCATCACTAATCGACGCACGCACGCACAATGTGCGCCATATTGTTATTGTTATTACATCGCCTTAGAAGGAAACTGCTCGTTTGACTCGGTCTCGATGTTTGCTTTTGTTCTTTTCTAACTTCTTTGTTGGTCGTTATTGTTCCTTTGTTCGGCATGATAAAGCAGTCGCTGCGGAGGATACTATTTATAAACATTGGATCTCCGAATGGATTATTTTCTATTGCGTTACTCCCACAATTACAAAAGAATTCAGAAAGGTCACGCGCGCTACTTTCTTTGATTCCAAACTACAATAGAAAGAAACCAACGTGTTGTGGCCATATTACGAAGCAGGTGCTGGCATAATTTAAACTTTTGTTGTTCTGCGTTTACGAAATAAAATATGGCCGTAAAGAGCAATAAAGTCCAAATAGGGAGTTGAATAGTTCGCTAGACGCAACGACATAAAGGCGGTACACGAATACCACGGCCCGTCTACGTCCCACGTACGCCCACTCCGCATGTTGAGGCTGTACGTGAATAAATCTCACCTGACAACGCCGGAGTCTGGACTACGAGCCCCGCACCGAAACTTCCACACAGCAAGCTTTATCTTACGCTTGCGGATATAATAGAAACGTGAGCGATTCTAAGAAATTGCCGAGTTATTTTCCAATACAATGATATAACAATGTTTTCTTTGAGAAAATACTTACCTATTACATTTTGATATACAATTTTATCAAGCATTCTGATTGTGACAACACAACAATAAGTAGACGCGACGCGAAATTCCCAACCAATTCAATTGTTCGGTGACAAAAAATGTAACAGAATAATGTTATTCAGAGTTGACGAAGTCTGGAACGCAATAGACGGTGCCAAAGGCATAAGTTCCGAGCGACACGCGAGAGTCACGATAAACCCATCTTATTTTATGTTTAGCCATCTCTAACCGCAATGGAGTCGTGCCATTATTGTGTATGTAAACCACATACACTTATTATATTGACGTCATAAAACGATACGAGTTATAAAATACCCGTTGCTTGTATTAACCTCGTCGTAACTTTGATTTATTGTATTATTCATTTCGTTGCCTACATCTTAATTAGTTTTGACTTTGGTCTGATAAACATCGAGAATTTAACCTAATAACTCTGATAAGTTCGTTTTACAAAGAGAACAGGGTAATCTACATAAAATATGTACTTAGTTATTCTCTTAACTTGGCTAGACTAGACTTGGTAATTCTGTTCGACCATGACCATTAAAATGCGATGAAGCAATGTAACTTCCAAACGTTGTTATAAAATTAATATCTTCTTTATTGTACTGACCCACTTTCCGTTCGTCTTTTAGATTAATTGCATATTGCTTTTTACTTGCTACTACAAGACGTTCATGAAATACATTTGGGCTTGATCCAAGTTTCTGTTGCGTGTAACTTTGCACGTATGTGTGGAATTTTGATAACCTTTTCTTTATCTTTTACCTTGTTTCCGCCATTTGCCTTCGCGTTATTAATATTGTTATTACTTTATCCTCTACTGGCAGTAAGGTCCTTCAAACTTAGATTAATTTTATCCTTATACAAGAATACACTGTTCAGAACATTTATTATCTGAGTATTATGCTTATTACTTGGTACAACATTGCAGAAACGCTATTTGGTTAACATTTTCAAGTTAGTCATTACTGTTTCCTGTTTGCCGGTACATAATGTAATCAACTTATGTAGGCACTTGCTTTAGCATGCTAATAAATACCATGAATATAAACATTAGTCAATACGTTATTTTTAAACGTTAGCAATACGCATAACAGGAGAATAATGATTTATTTTAATACACTGCAAGATATTGCTTACAAAAATAAACTTAATATAAAACAAGGTAATGTTGTCATAATAATTATTGCCAGTTAGTGACCGTATCGATATTTATAATCTAGTTAGCGAGTCTAGCCTCAAAGGCTTAGGACCGGACTAGGAATACCAGTTTCTAGTGGAAGCAAGGAGGCGGGGGGCGAGCTGACTCGACCAGTCGAGTTGCACTCCTGCCCCCGGCTCCACAAGATTGAGAGATAAACGTACTGGGAACTGCTCGTACGAACACTATATAAGCATATAACCGCTCGAGGCACTATGTTTTTTCTCTTCACGAGCTTGAGAAAGTACGTGAAATTGTATACCCGTGTATACGGAACGAACCGCGTAATATTACTCTCAACAATGATAAACGCTTAATCATCTTGAGTAATCACAACAATCCTACTTCGAGTTATGTAATGCAAGTTGTAACAACTTAGAACGATTACAATGCATTTACAAGTACTTGGTGTTTATGATAACACGATGTTTTTATTGTAAGTCGAGTTGAATTGATAACAATGTTTTTTCATGAATAAGCTGAAGTGTTTAACGTAGGAGTAGTACAAATGAGTGATTACAAAGACAATTTATTTACGACAGATAATATTGTATGGATGGAGCATTGTACGCTTGAACGGATTAAGTGTCCTGATCCTCTTAAACCAATTACTGGTAGTACTGTACACACAAAGGAGAATGTTGCTGTGTTATATAAATTATGTTAGGCGCATTCATCGGTAGACAAAGGTCAGGCGAGCGTGCACTTGCGTAACACTTGTAAAGTGTAACTCAGACGGTGTTCCGTACATCTGCATTATGCAATCTTTCTCTTCAATGCAGACAAGTCTTTCTTTGCAGACAGGCTGGATGATTCAGACGTGTGTCGGGCGGTTGAAATATGTTGGAAATATGAGGAAGATGCTCATCTCTTACACGCTTTGTTGCTTACGTAATGCTACACTGATCTTGTTATCTCGAAATTAGAACAGTGAGCTCCAGTGGCATCTTGAGACTTTATTAGATATTTATTATCATTACAAATCTTTATTATGGGGTCACTTTTAACTTTGTTATCTAGAGAACGTCTTCATAACACGGCTTATGTCATTAAAGGATATAAACTCGTAGGTTCATGTTTGATATAGCGAGTTAATAGAGTTTGCTGAAGCTTTGTATATGTATAACAAGATTTTCTTTATCTCGCAAAATCGTGACTCGTTTAATATTTACGTAATTAAGTATTCAATTGAGTGTTTGCAGAGTTATGTCTTAAAGGCACTTCATCGCTCCGAAATAGAGCGGTGCCGTTAACCTCATGTTCAAATTAACCAATTCATCAAAGCTTCGTCTATTGTGTACCCACGTATCTATTATCACGATCTTGTGAAGGCAGGATTGTTCCATTTATCTTGGTTATTTTGTCGATATTACCCTTCAGGGAGCGGTCGGGTGCCTAGGAGGTGAATTTGGGGATAAATCACTGTACTGTTGCTGGGGCGTTCACCTGCTGCTCTTTGAAAATATTACACGCGTGACGGATTGATGGGGTCCTTTATGTTCTTCGCTTTTGCTTTCTCACACGTTGTTTGGAATTTAAACTAGGACTTATGTTCTGAATGCGGTCCTGCCTCGTGTCGATAATCCGCTTAGTTTTTTGTCGTTCATTTAGTTTTCGCATAAAACGTGCCACTAATGATAAATCCTTCTCTTTTTAATGGCGTATAGCGTGCTCCAATTTGATCTCTACCGTATCTTTTATTTGTGTACACATTCGTTAATTGCGAAAAGTACTCAATCTTTATCGCCAAGTAATTTCGATTTATTTTATCGCGCGTAAGTGTATGGAGACGACAGGTCGTATTGTGCCAAATGTTGTTACTCGGTGAGTGGAATAAGATCTACTTTATTCCGTCGTTTATTAAATATGCAGAATAATATTCACATTTTCTTAAATATTTCGGTATTAGGCGCTGGAGCACCGTTGCTAGGCAGGGAGTCTTCGAAGAATATTCCCGCCAAGATTTTCCCGGGAAATTGCGTCTCCCTCGGCTTGTAAAGCTCTTTAAGATTTAAGCGATCAAGTAATTTTTAACGTGTTTCTTTTTATAGCTCAAGGCAAATTGGTAGTCATTACGTTTCTTTTCGTTGTTTACGGCTGTTAACATTTTCGTTTTAAACTTCAATTTCGATTTCCATTTTGTGATGGTACGTTTGTCGGAACTGAACACAATTATATTTGGAACTGAAGCAGTTAACTTTAGATTCCACATTGAAAGCACTCAGACGTCTAGTATAATACGTACGCGTCTGAGTAATCAGCTAGGAGTCCGGACGTAGGTACTACAGTACATAGTACATAGGCCGGGACAAGTTGACTTTAGTAGATAAGCGACTTGGTAGTACCGTTGCTATAGAACATGGTTCAGTACACTCCGTCCACAATGCTCAGCTTGTTTATTGTGTGTTTCAAAGGGAAATACACAAAGGCCCGATACACAGAGTGTAACGTGCGGTACAACGCCACCACGGAGAATATAAACGATCTGATTGTGTTCCCATTGAATCGCACTATACAGCTTTCATGATGGCGGAATATTAATCGTTTATAACTTCTATTTAGAGCGTTTCTCAAAAGGTCTTTCGATACAAAGTTACTAATGTTTACACAGAATTGTAAAGCACGACTTTAAATGTAGGGAACTATTTCCTTGAGACACATGTATAGGTTAGTTTATCCATTCAATATATATCTGTGTCAACATACAAATACTTACAACTAGATGTCGAACATATCCTGTTCATTATCATAATGCAAATTGTTATTAATGAATCGCAGATTGAATCTAGGTTACACTTCATGGCTACCGAACCGGTATGTTACACTATCTACTACACTTTATTCAACATTATATGGCGGACATTTCCTTTAAGTCAATTTTATCTCATAACGGTCCCAAGGATTTGAATAGGGTGAATGTACCGTTTTCGGGCACGAGAAAGCGTTTCCGAGGGACTGGTCTTCGGGAAATTCATTTAATAGCTTATGTACATAGGAAATTGAATGAAATCCGGCCTTTTGTGTACTTAGTTGGATAAAATCATCAATTGAAGTTCATACCTTTCACATTTCAAAGTCGTTTCTGATTGATAATGTCTCATAAACAGCAATATAACGTAGACAATTTTATAGTTGCATTATTTTATTATTTTCATTAGGTTACTATAATGTCATTAACTTGAAGACATAATCGTTGCATTGTTTTAAATTACTCCTGAAGAATAGATAATTCGCAATTTGCACTATCTACCAAACAAAGGGCAATTTAATGAATAGTAGTAAATCGAATTGATTTAAATTCCTTGTCAGCTGCATTTTCTATTAACTCCCTTGCATTATGTGCATATTTGGCGTTGTCGAAATGGAGGGGTGTGTCATTGACCCCCGTAAACGTTGTACTACATCACTCCATTACGGGACATAAAACAGGATTGCTTTGAGCAAACAGCTGAGCGTAGTTCATAAATAAAAAACAAACAAATTATTAATAGTATTCACCCATACATGGCATTCGCCATTTATATTGACCAAGTTTCCTTTTTTAGCAAACAACTTAATTGTGTAGGTTTTTAAGAATCTAATAAGGATAGAATTGGCACCAATTCTTGTATCGTATATGGTATTCCCAATTTCAAATATTCGCCCAATTCGAATTTTTGCTAAACGACTTAATTATGTAGTGAATAAGTTTTCTTTTAGAATGGCGTTTCTAATAAGGATAAATTTGATACGGGTCGTGTCGACTAGGTAGGGCGTCCACCATTACGTCTTCCACAGACGTATTTCTTTGAATTAATGTGACATAATATAAAAAGACATGGCGTCACTTAGTGAGACGTACATTCTTTGATATTCTTGGAAAACCACAACTTCTTGGCACTCGTTAAACGTACGTGGAAATAAAAATGTATATTTATTTGCGATTACCGTTAGGTATTTGAATTTTTGAATTTTATCATGACATAACGTAAGCTTATCATTATGCGTGTTACCTGTTTCGCCTGTTATACCTTTTACTTGACATTACTTTGAACTGAATTTTGCTAAGCTTAGAGATTATTTAGGAAACATTAACTCATTTTGGACAAAATTGAACTTATACCCTTTTTCACGAGGTCCACATAATTCTGCTTTAGCAAAGTTATCTTTATGTCATGTAAAGATTTATAGTGTGTGAACTTTGGTTTACGATGGATTGTGGCTTTGGGTGCCAAGGTGATATTGGGTCATGTATGTTTGTGGATGTAGTAGTGATGATAACCATAATGTAGAAAATCAACATCAGTCATTAAACAATAAAATATTTGCTAATATGTGTACCTGTTTAGAACTACTATAAGACCGATACCTATATAACGTCTATAGTCTATAGAGTCTATACAGAATTAATTGGTTTTGCTTGTACAGTGAATGTATTCAGTATTGCATTTCGTTCAGAAGCAATTTGTGCCGAGCCCATTGAATACGATTCGAATTGAGGTTTCAGTTCAATTAAGACCTTAAATGCTTTGTAATTGTCTAAACACGGAAGAGATTTGATTAGTTATGTTTTTGCTTATGTTTATTGTTACTTTCCTTTTGTTCTTATTTTATTTTGTCGTATCACAACATAATATTGATATATCGTTTTTTATCGGTATCTAAAAACACGTTACTTCCAAACATTGTCAGATAAACAAGTTCTAACGTTCATTTATTTCATCACTGTTACACACATACCTCAAAAGTTCCAACCACGCAATGTTTTCCAGTCTAACGTTATAATTAAAGGGAGGGTAAAAATACGGGTTTCAACCCTCCGCTCCGTGCGAAATCTCATTAAAGCGAAAGATGGTTTTGATCTGTCACGCACAACGTACCGTACATAGCGATAAAGGGTTAAGGGGTGTAACACGCCCCGTGTTGGGGGTGAATGACACAATAAAGGATGAAACGACATAAAATACACCGGCCACTTTACAAGAAGACGTGCCAAGTAAAATGTGTTTATTTGAAACCGTTGTAGACCAAGGTCGTTAGTCGAAAGATTTTTGTGAAATGCAGCCAACAAAATTTCTTTATATTTCGCTCGTAAATTGTTAAGATTAAAGACGTTGAGTGAAAGGGGTCAAGAGAATTTTGATGTTATTGAAGCTGTCATAGAATTTAGGTGATCTTCTGGTATTTCAACTATTTGCAACGGAATAAATCTTAAATGTTTTAACTAGTTTTTCAAACAATATCATACAAAACATTCTTTCCGCACAGTGGGGAAAAACGGTTGATTGATTGATTTTGATTGATTTTGATTTTTCAAGGTCTTTATTAGTTACATGGTTCAAATATACAGTTTACAAATGATCTTATTCTATTTGTACACAAATCAGGATTTAAGTTGTTACATAGGCTAAACGCCTTTACAAACATTACAACATATTATTATTAAATATTAATTATCTTGAGTTAACTAAGTTATTGCTTATTAATATTATTATATTACTGTGTATTATGTGCAAGTCTTAGGAAGGACTCACATATATTTATTATGTTTAGGTTACGCAATGTACTATTATTATTCCAACAATAATGTTAAATATTATAGTAATGTGGTAAGTAGCGGGTACTTCGTAAAAGAACGAGTATTCACCGGCCGTAAGAACGGCGCGGGCGTCGGGTAGTAAGCGAGCTGTCGTCATGATGCGTCACGTAGGAAGTAGTGATGGGGTAGTCGGTATCGATTATACGTGCGCGCGTACGATAGTGTGCTGAGACGAGTTTTACCTATTGACGATATGAGAATGTTATGATGTGCTGGGTTTTTCTTTAGATAAAATTTACGTGAGATTTTTAAAATGAATTCTTTTATGAATGGATATTTTAAACGCTTGTGTAATCTTTTAAGGTTTGTTCGAAATGGTGTGTTATATGCCAATCTTAATGCTTTATTTTGAATAGTTTGGATTTTGTTATATTTATTTTCTGTGAGACTGGACCAGACAGGTGCTGCGTAAGTAAGACAAGGTCTAACAAGTGTAGAGTAAATGAGCAATTTGGTTGAGGGGCTAAGGACTGATTTGCGGTTTAAAATTGGTTTTAACGAATTTAGGGCCTTTACACCTTTGCTTATGATTAGTTCAGTGTTCTTGTTCCAGTTGAGGGTTTTGTCTAAAATAACTCCCAGATATTTTACCGAAACACTCCATCTAATATGAAAGTTGTCAATTATTACAGGTGTGTTGGGAAGTGCGCGTTTTCTAGTAAACAGAATGCCTTCGGTTTTCGCTGAGTTAAGTTTAAGTTTCCAGGTTTTAAAATAACTGCTGAGTAGTTCCAGTGAATACTGTAGACGTCCAGCCACTACATCAATATCGCTGTGTGTTGTAAATGTTGCCGTATCGTCAGCATAGATTGCAAGGTGCGTGTGAGGCTGTTTAGGTATATCATTTAGATAAAGGATAAATGCGTAAGGGCCTACCAGCGAGCCTTGAGGCACACCGGCTGGGATGGTCTTAGGAGCAGAGTGATCTTTGCCAATATAAACGGAAAATGATCGGTCTCTTAAGTAGTTTTGAATGACTTTCACTAGACACTGAGGTACTTCGAGTTTTATTAATTTGTGTAATAGACCTTCATGCCAAACAGAATCGAAAGCTTTTTCTACATCCAACAAAATCATGCCTGTGGAGAGGCCGCCGTTTAACCCGTGGGCTATGTGTTCAGCCACTCTGGCAAGCTGTTGTGTGGTTGAGTGTGAGCTTCGGAATCCAAACTGTTCTGGCATCAACTTGTGTTCAGTTACTTTAATGAGGCGGGATAGGATAATGGCTTCTAGGAGTTTCCCTATGCTTGGCAGGAGACTAATTGGTCGGTAGCTAGAGGGGATCGACTGATCTTTCCCAGGTTTTTTGATAGGGATGATTTTAGCGTGTTTTAGTGTACTTGGGAAGTATGCAATTCGTAAACATCCATTAAACACTTTAGTTAAGTAGACAATAAGTTTCTGAGGAAGGTTTTTCAGTAAGCCATTTCCCAGCCCGTCAAAGCCAGGCGCTTTGTTTGGTTTGAACGGTTGATTGTTAAACACAACACGATTCAAGCTTAAAACTGCAATAATATTTCTGTTCACAAATGTCCATTAACATGATAAGACTAGATTACCAGAAATGAACAGTAAATTCCTAGTTCTCACAAAGATAAGATAACCAAAAAGCATTATGATTCGACAAGACAAAGATACTCTTCCGCGTTATTTCACAAAAGCTTCGAATGTAACATTACTAACCGAAGAAATGTCAACAAAAAATGTTGGATCGCTTACTAATACTATTCAGGGTTCTGTTTACATACCAATATCATTCAACAACACCATCTGCCTTCAATACAAAACCTAATTGTTTACCATCAATCATACTTATCTCATTTTGTCACAAAATGATCGATCCTTTATTTTGAGAGTAATATCTCATAGTACTTCGAACCTGCCTACATAACGCAAAGAGGTTATAAGCGTGTATCATGCTGATGTCATCTATTTACTAAATTGGCACAACAACATCGTAAATAAGTCGCAATACTCATAACAATATTCAATTGTAAGTTTTATCATCGATGTATTCGCTCGACGGTTTTTAAACATGACGCGAGGAACAATCAAACATTACCATGGAACTTTGCCAAAATATTTGAGGGAAAATTCTATGAAAAAACACGAAGCATTTATTTCTTCATAGAGTGTGTAAACGGAGTGATCTATAAAGCTATGGATAGTGTGTGGGTGGACTCTAATAGCTCCTATTACAGGTTACTACTGCCCAGTCCAGCGGGACCACCCATGGAGGTTGAAACACGTTCCATCACCTCTATCCCATTTTTATAACAACATTTAAGAGCAAACAAGTGCTCAAAGTAAACACTGTAATTAAACATAGTCGTTTACCTATTAGGTAAAGATTAAACAAACGACCTGTAGTCGTTGATGAATCATTCATTAGGGGTTTTCCACATAACATGTATTTACATAAATAAATTCGGTCTTACCTACCCAGAACTAGAGGTCAGAATGTGTGAATTCTAATTCTAATTCTGTGTAAATAGCAACTTATACATATACACATTAGTGAATTATTTCACTTATTTAACATTAAATGCAAATTGATGAATTGTCCACACACCCTGTTTGTGATGAAGTGTCCCTCTGTGACTCGAAATTAGTAGAGCTTTTCTGGATGTATTTATGTGAGTAAACCGTTATTTTTAGTTAATTTAAATGAATTAAATTAAATAAATATGCACAACGTTTATAAAACCTAATGATAATGTACCAACTGACAACAACTGTAAGTAACAATAGACAATAAACATTTAATTACCGAAAACTTCGTGAAGCATGAAAAGAACAAAACCAAAATAAAACAAAATGGAGTCATCACAGTCACTATTTAAATAGCATCTCACGTCTCTGTCACTATGTTGAAATACTTTAATTTATCCTGTGCAAATACTCCGAGAAACACTTAAGACTATTAGCATAGAGTAAGAAGTGTAATGCAAAGTATGCATTTCTTGTGCAAGCTCAGGCGCGGGCCCATGGCCTAGTTTGCAAGTCGCATTGCGTAGGTCAGTCATGTATCGCGCGACCACGCTTTCTCTTTAATGCACCATTTCACTTTCACTCGCCGATCAACCATTTTAATGTCATTTTTCAGAACATTTTAATCCGTAATACAAAAACGCAATTTCTTACCATATCTGTTTAATTTCATGCGGAAGTAAGATGTTAAAATATAAATATAATTGAATTGAAACTGACGGAAATGCGTTTCATGCAGCAGAAATGTTAAGAGCAGCAATTAGCGCGTTCTTAATTATTATTTATAATCACAAAAACTGCCACGCGGTATTGTGCAAATTGGATGGAGATAATGATCATTAACGTTCGTTATGATGAATAAATCATTCATAAGATAATTTTGTGTTACTTTAGCTGTCCAATCAACATTTCGATCGGCCTGTCAATCGTAGGAGTACAATCGTATGATTAAAGTGTGATGTAACTCATAACGTACACAGACAGACCAAGAGTCAATACTAAAGTGAACCAAATGACTCATAACTTTCTCCGGCGCCCGCTCAGCTTGACTGCCAATGCAAAGTTTTAATTAACGTTTTAAAAACTTTCTATTCATACACAAAAGTTTCAGCGATGTTGATTGTTTGAGTTTAAATGTGATTCTCGAGTTTGATCGCTTTGATTAAAGATTGTTACTTTAGAAGATTATTGTCGTTTATTATTTTGTTACTGCAACAAGAAATGTATTGCACTAACTAGGTATTAGCACGTCATGATTGTTTACTCGTAGGTACTTGAATTTTCCAGAAAACAATGCATTGGTAATACATATGTTTCAGTATTATTATATTAATCATTATGTCAGTACGTATGCAATAAAGGTTTTTCCTACTGAGAAACACCTATCATAAACAAAGTTAGTATAGGTATTCAAACCATCATACCGACCCACACTGAGCCAACAATGTTCCTCGATCCATATAAACAGGTTGTTTGTCAATTTCCCGATGACGCAGCGCGTTGTCAAAGCATAGCTCGCTTGTGCACATAAACAGTTCAGTCGCGACCGCCGACTCCAGGGTGGAGCCTCCCCAAAAGGGAGAACATCCCAACCTCCCTCACTGCCCCATTTTTCACGAGTACTTAGCATGTCGTGGCCGGCTCCCCCATCCCTAGCCTCCCCGAGTTTCGCATGTTTATACCATAAATTTTTGTTATGACAACACGCGGTCAGCTGAGCCATACATTTATTCAGTACGCGTATGAACATAATAAAAGACATTTTGTTTTGATTACACAATAACTTAACATAATTAACTACTTTTGAATTTACTTTCTCAACTGTTATTACAATTATTTCAGGATTTATTCGAGTTTGTAATGTAGTCTTCAGTGGACTGTGTCATTAATTAAAAATACAAGCTCGTCTGGTTCTTTTGGCAGCCTGTCAGCTCTACCCGGTGTTTTATTAAATCTCGTGTTTCACTTCTTGACATCGTGATTTATTGAGTTCTTTGGCTCTTTTATTAATCTTCGGTCTACAAAACAAAATCACTATTAATAATTCTCAAAGATTGGGAGTAATCCTCATTTCATGATTCTACGGCTGTATAAATACAGGGAAGGCGAACGTTGTTGTTAAAGATTTAGTTTGTGATTACTGGGTATCAATCAATATTAATGCATAACAGTGAACGGCTTATTCCGTTCTGTCAGCGCAATAACCGCTGTGGAGGTGCGCCGCTGACTCGGCAGTCCTAGTCGCGAGGTCTTGCCGACTCGGGCGTGAGTCAGCACGAGCCGACATGAAACGCCATGAGTCATGACTCGACGTAATTCGGACTGGGATCGCCCGCCGTCAGCCGAAATAAGTGGATTGCTGCTTCACAGCTGAATGATTCCATTTCAAAGGGCGCTCTGATGTCGTTACTTCATGCTTATGTTCCATTAATTTCATCTTGGCGGAGTTTCCACAAAACGTTCGTTTGATTGTGTGATCTTTCTTTATGTTACGAGGTTAACGCCTTCCGATTGTATTTTTGCAAAGAGCGTAGGAAATTGGTATGCGACCTGAATTACATTTCGATGAGAATGCTGAATGTACGCAAATGACTCAACTTGTATGTAAATATTCATATTAATGGAGGTCAAGTCACCGCAATAATTACATTTTTCACTCGTTTATGAGAATTAAAGTGAAATATTATGCTTAGCTCATTGGCTTGAAATAAGTAAGATATTATTTAAAATGAATCATAATAAACCTTTAACTATGCATAATAAAGGTCTTTTGGACCATGTAATGACTTAAGTTAATTCGAAATGATCGTGCATTAACGTTCTTGGTTCTCCGATCGTATCACAAATTAATACTAATGATAATGATGAATGATGACTTAGTAACGTTTTGCCGCTTTGAATGTCAAACGAAGCGATTTTCAATTAACATCAATGTAATACAAGGCCGTTTGCGATAACTTAAAAGTTTAGAAGTTCATTAAAATATGTATAGGGCGGCCCCCGCATTTATTCAAACATCAAAGGTCTGAAGGGTTTCGAATTAACATTGTGTTTTGAGCACAAAGTCCTTTGTTTACTTTGACTCAAGTTCGTTATTGAAATAGGTCCATATGTCTACTTTACTTTTTGTATAAGGTACCGAAATAATTTGAATGTTTTAGTACGTTGACAAAATAAAAACATAATTAAACATCAAATCACATAATAAAACGAAAAAAGGACAAGAGGATATAAGATACGGCTCAGATTAACTCGAAACCGTTGTAATACAATCACGTTTTATTTTTGTCTTTAATATTTTGAGAACATGTTTATTTTCAGATTTCGAATCATTAAATTTATTTTTTTATTTCCAGAGAGTTGAGCGCGAGACCACAAAAAGTCCAGCGACTACCGGTGGCAGGAAGAAGTCATCGGCCGTGAGAAGCAACGGGCAAATTGCACCCACAGAGCCACCTCCGCAACCTGCAGGTAAACAAAACTTTTTTTATATCACCTCCGTAACAAATCTCCTTTGTTCATCACATAAACTTGCCAACTCTCAAGAAGGCAATAAAAAGCCAAAATTTATGGCGCCATTACAATGCTATCTATTTTAGCTGTGAATATATTATTCTTGAAGAGGTTAGAATTGCTGTCGATGGCCACGTCATAAAAGAATGTTTTTGTAGTGAAAGTTATTTGATGGATCACCTCCGGTAATACTCACGGGTGTTATCTGAAAGTCAATTATAACTTCATCCTATTAATCAAGAAGAATGTTGGGTAATTTAGAACCATACCAAAACATTGTATAAAAAGCGAATGTGGATGATTGATGAGAGAAAAAAATTAAGTGGAAGTAAAAACTACATGAATAGCATAGTAAAAATTGTGCTTTGAACCGTAATAAAAACACGTCTCGTTCCTTTTAACTGTGTATTGATTGGATGTTTCCCCAACCCACACGAGACATAAGAGGGTATCTTCAGTATCGTCACAATTGACGCAGCGTGCGATGTACCAAAGGGGAGAGTTACAAAAGCTCCCCCGGGAGTTAGCCGGCTGCCCGCTTAATAGGATAGAATTCAGAGCATTCAGGTGTGCTGACTACGGTGGTGCCTGTGACCGTTCCATTTGTAATTCCTATTAGATTGAATGCAGTATTCTCTAAAGCTTTCGTTTAAATTGAAATGTATGAAAACATGCTGCAATTCAAGCGAGATAATCTTATGTTTTACTGTCACGTTGCAAAGAGTTTTAAACTAATGAGTTTCGTTGGCATGTGAGTGCATTTTATCAGAATACTTTGTTTCATAATCAGAAGAGATATAGTAAAATTATCTGCTATCCTTTTCACGATGGAGACAAAGTCAATGTACTTTGCTTTTAAATTTAATCTTAAACCAAGAACCGTTCGTTTATCTCCTGTTGTTTGGCGTTACGTGTAGCTAACGGAAAATACGCGTCTTAATTTACCACCTGAAATATGAGTTCAGATAAGTTTTTGGGTCAGTGTAAATTGTGGGTCGTTACTCGGACGTCTTTAGGTACTACATATATACTTAGGTGAATGTATAGATAAGAGAGTTTCAAATTTTACGGCTTTTACTCCATACGTTGGCACGACGCCAGTCGACGGCTATAAACGGGTTACTTAAACTTAAATAGTAAATTCTCACACAGCTGGGTTTTGTGCAGTTGCACCTAACTCGTGAAATGTACACTGAATACAGTGCTTCTGAATTTGTTCAAATGCAAATGAAATTGCTTTTTCCATACAAACGTAAATACAATACAATGTTCTTAGAAAGCAAATTATACTTTTCTTGGCATAAGAATCTCGGTTGTACAATTCGATAAATAATTTGAAACAAAAAAAGAGTTTGCTATTTCTTTGAGATTTTTTTAGGATACGAATTAGTTTCCAACGGAGCAGTAAACATATTTTACGGTCATTTATTTCGTTCATATTCACAGCGCAGACGATATGTATCACGGACAATTTCAAATATCGTTTGTATAAATAAATATTAATCATTTCAATTTACGGTCAGTGTACGTCTTTTTCTGAACGAATAAAAATAGATGTGTAATAAATAAGTCTGTGTTGCTGTAGTAATAAATTTAAGATGTACATTTTCCCCAAACATCCCCTTAATGGATGATCCCGCCTCGCCTTTGACTGCACTAAAGATGGATTGCGGCCATTTGCAATAGAGATGTACTTATCAATACGTAGATATAAATATTCTAGGTCTTTGTTACATTATTCTTGATTGAACCTCTTAATCTTAATAGTCTTTGGAAACAGTTCATCACAACAAAAGAATATTTTATAATGCGAAATTCTTTACTGTGTGAATTGTCTGTATTCAATTATCTTTTGTTTCCTACATCTGTGTGAACTGAGATCTTTAAATGTTTTGTCTCTTGTCTCGTTACTTTAAAGTTTAAACACAGTTGTGTGAAGTTTTGTATGAAATCTTGGATGTAACTAAAACGTAGACGATGTTTTGTTTACCAGATTACGTAACAATGAGAATAAGTTGAGATTCCATTATTGTAGGTTAATTCTGTCACCTTTTTTATTTATAGACAAGGTGAAAAATATTTACAATACAATAATAAATTATAGTCTTTTACTACATTTTTTTATATTGAATATGATATCAATAAATACTCAAGTTATTTTTATGTTTTCCTTTTATTCTAGAGGTAGATAGATAAAAACAAGCTTGACTATACAGACTTTACGTAGGTACTATATCGTGCCTTTAATCCGAGCCAAAGCCGAATTCAAGACCCACAAGCCTACGGTTTCAGCCAAACGAACTCGACCACTTTGGGATACAAACGTCCCATTTATACCTCTGAATACGCTCCAGCTCCAGTTTCAACTAAATTTCAGCGAGAATTGGGATTTCTGTGTGAGCTTCGCATACGATTTAATTTCAAGCAGCAAATTACCTGGGACGCCGTCTAGGTACAGTGTATTTGTTTAACAAGACTACAGAGATAAATTATCGTTTCCTTTGTGAGTTTAATTACCTACCTGCTTAATCTAAACGAGTAAAAACCCGACACGAGCTCAGGAATCTTTTGTTCCTTTTTAAAAAACTTTCTAAAACTTTCAGTGTTTTTTGAAATCCATTTGCTCTTTTGTAACGTCTTAATGTTTGACTTCAAAAAAGAAAAAGTTGGAAAGAAAAATTAAATAGGGAACCTGAAGCTTGAAATTCCCCTTTGTATGTCCAGTGATATGGGATGTTATCCTTTGAGTAAAATAATATGTCTGCGATAAAGGGAGATAAAAACGTGCTTTCATTTCGTGCTCGGGGTGCGAGTGACAGTAGCGTGACGTCACAGAATGGCCGCCTGCCCCCAGGCCAGCAGCGGGGATGATACATGTGATACATACATGTGTCATATAAATCAGAGAACTGCCTTGTGTAATTATTTTGTGCTCGCTTTGACACTAACTCTGACTCAATAGAAATGGGTTCTACATATCTCATCTGTTCTTTATCTCCTAAACATGGCTTGTTTTGTTGCCCGAATGTGTGTATTTCTAATTTACATATGCCTGCTACAGTTATTCATACAGAAGCATATTTGAGAGCAAATCTGTATTCAATTTATTCGTGAAGAAACCGTTTGACCTGTCTTTAAAAATCACATACATATTAAAGACTTATTTTGAGAATGAAAGAGTCTTTTTGATTATTCCTTGAATAATTCAAAGTACGTTTATATTAAATTTCGTCGCCTCTGGGCCAACGTATATTATATTTACATAATAAAGAGTTGAGATCTAATAACGTAGGCTGCGAGCGGCTTCTTCGGTTTTCATTATTCTGCGTAGACACACTACGTTTGCGATTTCAAAAACCTTATTTAATACCGGCTGACATTTTTGCGTTGTGAAAATAATAAAGTCTGTTCTGATCTAAGTGGAATGATAAAAGTAATAGACGAAAGTGTTTGTGACATACTTGTTTTACAAAACAAGACAAAAATAGCTTTGGAAATAACCGCAAACTTATATACTGATTTTCGTCTGAAAAGACTTCTAAAGTAGCTATATGAGAATATGAAAGTTTCTTTAGTACATTGTACACTCCACATAAACTGACTAGAAGTTCTAATCCAGTGTTCATCAATTCCTTAATGATGCGTTTACATAAAACTATACCAAAGTTATTGTTTACTTGCTAGTCGGCAAGTTTAGTGTTGGTTAGCGCTCCATTGTATTTATATGCTTGTGTTCACGTAACTAACTTTATATTGGTCTAGAGTTGTGAACAGCCAGGGCTTCGAGCAAATATTGCTCGGATCGCTCGAACTTTGTTCACATTGTTGTTCATCGTTCCAACTTCACAAGTTCGGTCACTTTCGTTCAGTGTTCGCGACCTGCCCCATTGGCCAGTGGGACCAACTTTTCAATGTGAAACTAGTTAAGTTTCCAAGGTTGGTAGCGCCTTGTTTCTTACTCGGAACTGTTCAGTAAACAATACCTAACGCTTTACATAATTGAGAATGTTTTGTTGTTTTGCTTATATGGAAAAACGTTGTTGTATACGTTTGGTTTGGCAGTCACGTTTCTAAGTCGTATTTGGTTGCGAAAATGTGGAGATATTTGTGTCTAATATTTTTGTAGTCAAATACGATACGACGCTACTACTTTTTATTTTAGAATATGTTTATGTTGTTGATTTCTACGTGGTTATCGAGGCTAAAACAATGAAGTACTTTTAATGAAATGTTTTACTATGCAAATGGATATTATGCCCTACTGGCACATTGATCTAATAGCTGCCGCAAAGTGCTGAAACAGATTGAAAATAGCTGTTACTAAAGTATTTTTTATTTCTCAGCATCAGCAATGGCATTTATTTCGCAATCTATAATAACAAGCTCGTCCCAGTTCATGGGCGTAATAAAATTACTGGGGAAAAGTGGAAGTAATCCTAAGAGACTACTCCTTCGGGTAAAAACAGTATTGATATTACATTCCCTGAAATAACATCAACAAGCGTTACGGTTTATTAGAAGAAGGTAAACAACCTATTTACGACGAGGAACACAATATCGACGTTAAATTAGTTTAAACTTGAGCTCAATCGATTAACTCTGTTTTGAGAGTACATTATGTTCAATTTGATAACCGAACAATCGTTGTACATAACTCCGTCGATAGCGGCAACTAGCGGCAGAGAGCTATCAACCGTATACCTCTTCAAATACATATGCGTTGTTGTGTATTCACAAAGCGACGGTGGAAGCGACAGTCCTTTGTGTCAGTTAACGGAATTCGGATATTGGATAAGCTTCCGCGGTGCGGGGCTGTTTGTTTACCTAACAATTTGATTTTAATTGGTTTCCCAGGACTGCGCGTCGTGTCGGCCGCACGTCGCCCCGACGCCGCGTCGCGTCACTCGTGCGTTTAAAACCCGTACACTCAATTATCGTATTGTAATCATAGTTCGTGTTTATGTTGCTAATTGATGTTTGGGTGGCCTTGTTTATTAAACTGGGTTTCAATTTGTGCGACGGAAATGTTCTACTGGTATTTAATATTAACAAATGACGGTATAATAAACAAGCAAGTACATTGAACTGATATAATGACTCGTAACAAGATTGCGATCGAACACGCCGTGTAATTCAACTAATTGTACGCCTGTCTTAGATATTTGTCAGCGATAATTCAATGTGCAGATTAATAATGTACATTAGTTAATCTAATGTCATGTCAAGTCAGTTACAAGTCCTTTAATATTACGTAACGATGTTTGACAAGCGTGTCGCGTCATACCAATTTGCACATTTCAACCGTATGAACCCCTTCTTTTGAAGTACATTAACATATTCATGCTAATATTCCTAGAAAGCTACGGTCAGAATTTTGTGAAAATAATGTTGTTCTCGACTCACTCACTCAACATGACAGATTAATCACCACTCGTCCTCTTTAGGTAACTAAATGTCTTGTTCGCCCCCAATTGAAAGGTCATTCTAAATTGCAAATGAAGACGATAGCTCCGGTACGATTCGAGCAAATTTTATCTCATTGACAGATTTATACAATCTTGATATTCGGTAACGAAGTAATCTGCATTCCGTTGGCGGAACATCGCAAATTTTGCGTGCGCGCCCGTTTGCTCATGTAGTTAGCATAACTTTACATATTCACCTTTAAATGCATCAGACGTGCGCCGAGACTGGGGTACGTTTAGCAAATAACACGTTCTATGTATGTATAGAGAAAGACCCTGGGATAGAACCCGACGTCCATACAAAACGTTAACCCAAATAAAGAAACTCTAAAGTACATTTTCTTTGTTATCAGAATAAAGGAAATTAAATTAAACAAAGAAATTAATTACCGTGAGTTCGCAACCCAAAAACTTGTTTCAACTGTAAAATGGTTATGCAATTCCTTGCGGTTGTATTCAGACGTTATCATACTAAGTGCAAAACGTTGTATTCAATAATAAAACATCCTCAAGGCAACCCCTTTACATGTGAATATTATACGAGTTTAGGAAACCAGGCATACATTAATACACATTATGCTCCTTTATCATACTTTGCTTCCCCCACTGCCCTTGTAAAGTTGGAATAAAAATAACAATATTAAATTTGCATGCCGACGAAACTGGCTGAGGCACGCGACAACCCCACCCCGGGGCGAATGCCGTGGGCGGGGTGGAATGGGGGTGAACAGGGAAATTGTGACACGTCTAGCGCACGTTTTGTAGGGTGGCGTTAGAAATTCGTGCAGGAATGCAGTGTCACCCTAATCTTTACCTCCATAATAACCCTCACCTGACTATAATGACGCAGAGGTCGAGACAATGGGGTTAAATTATGCAATTTTTGTCTGCACAGACATGTTATTTAGGCTACGGGGTACTTTATTAACTTGGCAAACCGTTTGAAGTCATTTACATTTAATTGAATATAAATGCAGATAAAAACTGGCTGTTTGAAATCCCACGTAGGTAGATAGTAACTGTAGTTGAACAAAAACATTAGAGCCATTAAAGTCGTTAACCGTTGATAGATAGAGCTTTAAAATAAAAGAGAGTTCCCATGCGAAACTTGGCTGTTAGAGAGAGAGGAATAGACCCATTTACAATACCAAAACACGTAGGTAGCTATTTGCGATCGATCACATTTCTACATCATTATTTTTTGTGTATAAAATATTACACAGAAGATATTTATCATCGAAGCCCACGTAACCTGATTCCAGTTATCAAGTGCGTGAAAGTGCGTGTAAACAAAAGGCAATTGTATTAATTAACACTTAAATAATGAGTCAGAACGTGTTCGCGATGTTTTGTTTTGATATAAAGCAGGCAGCGCTTGTGATGAAGTACACAAACGCATGACAGCCGTATCCGGCGCGCAATTGTGCGAAGGTCAGTGACACGCGACGCAACGCGAGCGTGCGCGTGAATCAACTTACTACTTAATTAGAAGAAAAGGCTGTAAGACACGAACACTCCACTCTATTAATCTCACATTTTCTCAAGTATCTTTTAAAATTATCAACAGTTTATTGCTCTTTTTCTATTTTATTATGGTCGATATTTTATAGCGTAATTTATCTATAGTTATTTTAGGTAATATTATATGGCATTTCAATGAAGCTCTTGCAATCGCAGACAGTTTGATGGTTTTATAAACATTAGTTTCGATATTGAAGTATAGATGTCGCTACTTGTAGCGTTTGGCCTTCAGGTAATTGTTTTCCTCGTTACAGCTTATCCTTATCTTCATCAAAACCTACTCAGGCTTCAATGGCATATATTATTATTTCCCTTAAGTTTATACGACATATAAGTATAATAAATACTCGTAGTATACCTACAGTTTAATAACTTTTCCATACTGAAAGACGAATAAGAACGAATGATAGTGTAAAAAATAATGGTTACTATATTTTTCGAACCCTCAATAGACAGCCGAATGCCCTTTTTATGTTGGGTCGACCGTTATGGAAGATTTATGAGGGCACGCTGGAGCGGGCTTTCCGAGCTCATTTAATTTTTATTGCATCGAGGTCGTGTTAAAAACGTGATAGTAGCAGCTTGCCATTAATGACAGCACCTATTGACAAACAATCACATTGAATATTGAACATTGTTTAACATTACGTCACGCATTGATCTTCAGTCACTACGACTAATTAACATGTATTTATGTTGAACGACTTAATTATGATTCA
Organism: Spodoptera frugiperda; assembly: GCF_023101765.2. NCBI lineage: Eukaryota > Metazoa > Arthropoda > Insecta > Lepidoptera > Noctuidae > Spodoptera > Spodoptera frugiperda. The sequence goes on along the minus strand of NC_064242.1, from coordinate 4,410,483 downwards.
AGTGTGACTGCATTATTAGAAACAGTCTTATAATATCCGTGTTTATATGCAGATTAGCGCGATTACAAGAACAATAGTCGGGTGGAAATCGACACGGTGAAGAGTCGGCACCTGCGTAAGCATAATAAATGGTTGCCGGCGCGTCATGTTGGCATTACGTAAAGAACAATGGCCGGCTGGGAACGCGGCCGTGAACGCGACGCGAATCCTCTACACGGAATCTATGCCATTTATTTATTCAGAGTGACGTCTCAGCCTTAACAATATCGGTGTGGAATCGCAAATGGCCGGCAGTACCGTTTCCGTCCTTACTGTGGGACAAATAGCGATTTGCATATTTTCGTACGCCCATGGCGGATCGGCGTGCGCAATTTCCTACGTGTTGATGCCATTAAAATCATTCTGATCGTTTTAATTTTTAGTACGCGGATAATAGGTACTTATAAGTAATATAAAATACCCCATAAGAAGGCACTTATTTAGTTACGTTTTAACAAACGGTATTTCGTAAGTAGGTAGGTACTCATACTCAATTTAAAACCATTATGCAAAGGATATCGTTTTACGGCTCAATAAAGGCACAATTTCCAAGAAGTTTTTAAACTTTATATTTTTGTGTGTAAATATTTTTAATGTAAACTGGAAGTCAAACAGTCCTTTACACACTTGCTTCGACGGACGTTACGTTATTATGTGTACTTTCACCCCAATACACCGTTACTTGAACTACTGAATACACGCCATCTCACTCGCACATCGCGATCACAATCTCTGTTAAACCAGCTGTTTGTTATACTAAATAACGGGTCTAGAAATTAATTCACCGCTTAACGTTTTTTGTTATTATTAAATAGGCATTTAAAACCCAAATTTATCAGAATAATCCATGACATTTTTTCAATCAGAATATCGTTATTTATATGGATATCTGATGGTAATCCGGTTTTGAGTATCACCGAGAGGAAATTGTGTTATCATCTCTACATATTCATCATGGATGTTAGCACAAGTACTGTAAAACGTGAATAGATTCTCTCAGTAGGTGTTCTCGTATCTAAATGGCCCCGACGAAGAGACTAGATTAGTAATAGCCGCTATAACGTATCTGCCTTTATTTTGTCCTCTTTAGAAATTTATTGAACGGACAGAAACAGTGCGATTTATATGTTTATTCAGGCCGAGTCTCTGGCCTCGTTTAAACATGCTTTGAATGGAAACAAAGGTCTCTTAAATGTCTATTCATAAAGGTACCTACACTACCCACTGAACATAATTATTCTTATTCATCGCATAGATACGTAAATAACGAATTACAAACAGCATTCAATTTAATATTGAAAATACCAACACAAATATCAATTGTTCATCGTCGTAATTTAAAGTCAATGAAGTTACAATGTAAATTGCCTTCAAAACACGCTTTTACTATTCTATCGATGATTTAACCTCAATCGCTGCATTGTGAAAGAGTCCCTAATAAGGTCGTATCGTAATCAAGAGTCAAGGCGACCCGGCTAATTCTGCGCAAGCTTTTAACAAGTGAAATCAGAACTTGATTGTATCACACCAAAATGTTTTGTTTCTAATTTACGACATTATTCAAATGACACTTGAAACCACGGAGTTTGTGTATTCTTCACACGTCAGCGCGAATGCATTCCTCACACAATTATCACGCCATGCTGCCGGTGGCTACTCTCGCTCCGTTATGACTTTTATTTGCCCTCCGTAGAACGCATGTCCAGTGCAAACAGGTTTTGAAACCAGCTCCATAAATACGAGTAGGGCGAGGCATGCAGGCCCTATCTGGATAATCTCTCACATACATTCATCTCCCTCTAATCGCCGTAAACGGGAAGATTCATGGTGCCCTTAAAGGGAATTTTGCTGTCGAATCGTAATCGGTTCCTAGAAGAATTTATCACCAGCCTTTTCGTAGAACCTCTTCCGATGCCGGCTTCACATTAAAGGGTTGTGGGCTTGTATTTTTATTTTAAACGACTATCGAATCGAATGGACCGTTAATTGGGTTGGAATGCAGTCTTCGTTAGACAAAAAGGAAGAATCATAAAAGGGTAGATTATTAGAACTTGTTCCTCATAAATGAGCTCTTAAGAAAAGATAGGTACTCATGAAGACATTCATAAAATTATTCTTAACAGATTGCTGCATGTTTATGAGGCAACTTCCCACATTATTAAGTTTTATTCACAGTTATAAAGAACAAAACGTGCTTTTGTTTCAAGTTTCGCGAGAATACGCTGCTGACGCTACGTCTTGATATTTGCACGAAAAATTAGCAGATAATTAAGTACATAGAGGAATAACCACACGATTTCCTTGGAACGCGAACGCAAAGTAAAAAATCGTAACCACTTACAGCATACATTTAAATTAAATATAGTTTAAAGTTAGAATATACTAGTTTTCAAGATGGCTGCGGGTGTGACGTCATCGGATGGTGCGCGGGCGCATTAAATTGATCGTTGTGTTGATTGACGCTCACGGCCTTTTTTGCAGTGTATAAATACAGATCTGTGTCGCACTCAACTATGTGAAGGACATTAATAGGAAAAACGAATAGATTGTCTGTTACAATAGTGGCTATTATCAGTAATGGCATGACGAATGCTAATGACAATAATTAATTGAAGTCTATTAAATTTATAATTTATTGTTGAATCTATTTACCTACATGTTATTATATAGTCATTGCCTTGTTATTGCTCATTGGAATAGGTATACCTCTTTTTCCTTTAATCTGTTTGGTAATAAAATAAACGTGTTTTTCCTTTTTGATAAAAAATAACGACACGTAAACAAAAAGTTCGCACCTTTGTAGGTATGCGATTTGATCAAAAGATTTTCAAGTAATATTTTTGTGAATGAACAAAAAACGCTCCTTTAAACCTTCAGCTATTTAATGGAATATTCCGTTATAATAAAAGAGGACGATAGCCTACGTTGGAACAGGCTCGCAAAGAACAATTTGTAATTTACGTTGAGTATACGGGTATTGCTTGCTAACACGCAACGGTTAGCCACAATTTTAACTTGAATTTCAATTCACACAATAAATAACAAATAAAATTATCCTTGACAAAATTTTCCTCTGTATATGTAATATGTATATAATAATGTTTCATTAGAAACACATTAATTTGTTAACCATATACTCATAGTTTGGTAGGTATGTTAACAAAACAGGTAAGTAATATTAATATAATTGTTATCGTGTCATAGCAACCATTTATTATAGAATTCCACACGTTAACAGCTTACAAAATAACTGCCTAATTAAGTATGTATTTGCCATTCAAATGCCAACAGCTGTGAACTGAACGCTTATTTAAATACACATTTTTTTGATCAAAGAATACAACTTATTCAATACCTACGAATTTATAGTAAATCTGGTTTTCGAAATACTAAAGTTTATTACTAAACTTATCTTGATAGCTTTATTAACAAGTTTTGATATTTTACGAAGTCTCGAAACGTCTTTTTACAAGGTTTAATGACATCGTCTGGAATGTAGACACATCATTTTCTCAAAATAGCCTCACAAACAACGCTTCAAGTTAATTTATTCTCTCTGAACAATGACTGGTATTGTCATCAAAACAATATTATACCTACAACATAAGCATAATTTATAAATACACAATTTACTTATTGTTTAATAAGCAAAAAATTATAAACAAACTATTAGAATTTAATCAATATAATTTTCTTCATTTGTACGATAAATTATAAACATAGGTACTATTAGAATCTAATAAATATAATTATGTTTCACTTCCGCAGTTATTTGTGTAACCACAATTATGATAGCATACCTAGGTATAATCAAACAAATTGGTTTTAGAACGTTTCTTCTTATACTCCTAGAGCATTGTTATATAATTCATATGACGATTATAACGCAGGAAACTGACATTGCCTTGCCACATATCGAATTAAATTACCATAACAAACATTGTTCATATTCCACTTCCATATTTTTTATTAAAATCAGTTCGTTAATTATTAATAGCTATTTATTCATGATAATATATGGAATCATCGCTCCCCAAATACATTTTAATCAACTGTCGAATCTGAATAGTTTTAGAACACATACGTCACTCTATAATATTAACTGCCTATTAATGGACATAACCGGTCTCATCTGCTAATTTACAACTAAACAGCTCTTCTATTTTTATTTTATTGAATTTATAAATCCGCATGCATAAATAATGAGGCATCGCAACAAAACACCAATTTAATCTAATTTGAAGGGGAGTATTTTTGATTCACGCGTTCACTCCAAAATATTCAAATAGAGGTCGCATCTCTCAGGGGATAATGGGGGAAATTAGGTCACATGGACGAACATTACACGAAAATCTCCAAAGGGTGCACGCTGCGCAAAATGGCCGCCACGACACGCGCAGTAATGGCCGCCGGCCTTGGGCTGTACTCGCAATCAACTTATTATTCAATCTCATGTCGCGAATTGGTCCGAGGTCCGCCGGCCGTTGACCCATTGGTTCCACTCCACTCGTTGTTAACGTCGTGCCCCTAGGCTGATAGATTAAATTACGTAACGTATGTAATTATTTTTCTCTTTGCGCATAATGTAGTTTTTGTACATCTTTTTTATTTGTATACTACTGACCACGCAAAAGAACGTAATGTTACTGGTTATTACTGCTGTTCATGTCTATTTTTTTGTTTGTTTTTCGCACATACCTGTTAATTGAACTTACACAGTAGTGTCAGTGGGAGTGTTGTTCAAGTGTATCAACATTAACACTTCTCAAAAAGGAATCTAAACGTGTTTCTATAAAGTATAAACTATCAGTTTACGTTTAGGATTAAGGACATAAAATAGTAAATCTTATCGAGGAAAGGGACCATTGTATTACTTGGCATTCCAAAGGTCGTCGGTCGGCGCAGTTGACGTAAATCCGACACGGTCCGTTATGTCCTCTCAGAGAACAATAGATTGTTCGCGCTACTCGCCTAATGAGAAATGTTTGTTTTTCAGCTTCATACAATGGCTACTGCTCATTGTTGCTTTTATTATTATCCTTCAGTTCCGACGTAAAAAAATAATAATTGTCTACATTTGTTCATCTCAACTTCCTTATACATTTTCTCTCGTCTGTTTTAATGTAAATTATTTTTCCTTTATCAAGGTTATTATTATAAAGCGGAATACTTTATTGATATCATTATTGTTAGACGCAAACACATTCATGAATATTCTTATTAGCAGAACAGGTTGTGACCAATAAGTAATACAATTACGGATATAAATAGTTTAAACCCAACTATAAAATACTACACAATAGTACAAAACAGGTTATAAATTACATCGTGGAAACGTCGTCGCCGTTTTCGAAGAGTCGACCTTGATTGAAGGCTCATTAGCCGTGCAGAGTCAAGACGAGCGAGACTACGCATCAAACCGGTCTCGGTCGTGAGCCCGCATGATTTATGCCTTTGCTTTTACAAAGAGTGTTTTTTACCAGTCTATGGACCGGTTTTCCCGCCTCTCCCCCGCTCAGTTTTTGTTGCGCTACCTGGATGCCGCGGAAAAAATATAGTGTCAGCTTTTTTCTTTCGTAATAATAATACTAAGCATTCCTTTTGTAGCACATGCGGACGTGGCCAGTGCTAGGAACGTGATGTGCTGGCGTTGTGGCTTCATTATATTAATGGACTCGACCGGATGAATACAAAGACGGGGCCTTTAAACTTTATCGCGTGTAGAATACGTGTTCCCCGGTACACGCAGCATGAAATTGAATTTATGATTCACATGATAGTGATCATGGAACTATTTTTAAAGTACGAATAACAAACGTAAATTAATAACACTTAATGGTATTCAAATTAATTGTCTTGTTGCTGTTGTCGGAATTCTTGCTCGAGAGTTGCGTTGTTATCTGTAATTAGTACACGGGTATAATGTAAAAACAAACATGTATACTTCTTTGTCCAACTGTGCAAAGACCGAAACATAATAATTTTAATTTAATAATTTTATGGTTATAATAAGTAACGTTCTTATATATGTATACTAGCGTGTATGTAAATACAAAGGCTTCCATGCTCTCTGATATTATTATTACTTTAATTTGTATAAGGTAAATAAGCTGCTTCGACCATGTTATGTGCTATTATTAAACATAATGCTTGATAAATTAAATATGTACCTGTTTTCCTCAAAATAAAACCACAAAGCAATAACATTTAATTGATAAATCGTTGTAAATGTACAGTCGACCTCTATTTGACATTGGCGGCTCGCCCGTCCTCGCTTCTACTACAGTTTTTGTTGCACTTTTTTCACGTAATTTATTTATCAGCCGCCATTTTATATACCACCTGCCGCGGTCGTTACCCGGACAGAAAAACTCCCCCTCCTGTAACAAAAGATATTCCCAAAGTTATTCTTACTTATAATTACAGCCTCACAAAGCGTTTCGGGGCAGAAAGCACCGCTTTTTTTCGGCCAACAAAAAAACGCCCTTTAATTCTTTGGATAGAAGCATTCTCCAGTTTAAATATGGGGCTATATGGACCTGCTTTTTTCGTGTGCAAAAAAAAATGTAAACAATTCGTTGGAGCGTTGCGGAATCGGGATTTACTGTGAGATCGATGTGTTATCCGACCGTTTCGTTCAAATGTTCGATAACAATGGATGGAAAATTGTGATTGTATTACAAATTTACGTTAGTATTGTGAATGTAAGTGGCTAAGTTGTGGGCAGGTCACAATGTCGTGGGACATAACCGTAACTGTTCGCTTTCCACTTGGTAACAGTGACTAAAATACAAATCTGCTGTTTATTTACACATCTTGCAACATGTTTAGGTGTAGTGAATTGAACACGTTATCATTACACCGACCGTGTGTAATTTCACGATAACAAGCTTTGTGAGATGCTGATAACACATTATTTGTTATTAAAAGGCTTTCTAGAACAAAAAGTAATAAAACTAATCATGTTACTGATAACTTTGTCATTGTTTCTTGTTGATAAGAATCACGAAATTATTATGTCTACATGGACTTGTTTAGTAGAGGTTATCTTTGAGATTTCGTTGTGTAATTATAAACATTTAATCAGGAATTAATTAAGCTTGTTATTTGTTGAATACAACATGCCTTAGTTACAACGTGCCCGTTTTTCCTCGTCGCAGGTTTATTGAACACATTTTATTACTTATGTCAAATGTCCTTTTACCAAAAATACCTATTGTTAATATTACTGACAATTTTTGAATCTAAAATCCTTGTACATATAAACTTTACCCATCTTTGGAATAAAAACAAAATTAATACGAGGTCTACTCGCTCTTGCTACAACTGAACTTCCAAGGTTTTCAAACAATTTATATTTGATTTCTTGAATTTGCAAATCAACGTCTTAATTGAAATTCAAGCGTCCTTTGATATCAACCGTGACTCAGGTTATAATGGACTGTAAATTATTTCCATTGTCAACAGTAAGGAAGGAAAAGGAAATGAATAGTTATTGAAATTTATTTCCAGAAGACAATTAATTTTGGTTTCAATGACAATCGAGATATTATCACGAAGAGTTGGACAGTCTGCGGTTGATTGAATAATTGAATTGCAATCCGCAATGTTTTTGTAAACTCTATAGAGCAGCTGTCTCTTTCCCACGATGTGTTATTTTTTCCCGTATCGTTTCATTTCGGTTGTATCCAGCCAAATCCAGATACCAAATTACACATTCCAGCCAAAACATAGATTCGAAAAGTAACAATAAAAAAATACCTGAAAATAAAAAGTTAAATTTCGATAGAAAGCGTCAAAATCGATTGCCGAACAAAGCCCACAGAATTTAATACCAAAAAAAAACGGCAGACTTGGAGCTGTTTTTAAAAATAACTAGTCAACAAAACAAAGAATTAAAACATATAAAACTCCACTTTATAATTTAATTTAAAATTAACAATGAAAATGGCGTAAAAATGCCAATAAAATTATGCGATTTCGACATTGCAGTTTCTTTGTTTAGTACAGTGGTAGGTCACTTTGACATAACCTTAGTGGCGGCTGAGCTAATACTTAATCAGAAACATCTAGATATTGTATATCAGCTGTATTGCATGTTTTGTTATCAATACCATAACATGACAGACTGTCTTGTTGTTCACGTGGTTTTAACGTGCATCGTGCACGTGGTCATAGTTTTAAGTTCTGATTTGTCACATGGTATTTTAAGTTTCATAACCTCTTTTTTATATTTGCTAAAATGTATTGCTAATGTTTTGTTTTGTGTGTGGTATTTCCCACTTCTGCCTAACTACGTAATTATAATTTCCAAGAATGAAATAATATTTTCAATGAAATTCTCTGTGTTCAACATGGGAGCACATTTAAAATATAAAAAAAACGGATAGATGAATACATTAAGTGTGCTTGGTATCTGTACAATGTTACATCCGCAAAAACAACTGAACATATATGCATACAATTTGACAGAAATATAGGTCATGCCAAAGGATTCTCGATTTGTCACCTTCCGCATCCAGGTTAATGTCTTTAGGTATTTAGTAATACAATGCTATTCGTTTAATTAACCCAGCTTAATTAAATTTTAATGAGCCACGATTATAACTATTGTCTGCCATTCCAAAGCAATTAGTTTCAAGTGAATGATAATCTTTCATGACATTTTGACTTTGTTTTTCTAAATCGAGGTTAACTCAATAGTGGATAACGTTTTCCTCATTGCCGTGTTTTTAAAAGATTTTAAATCTTAAAATGCAAATGAGAAGTATTATGAAACCTGTTCAAGAATACCTGAATACGGCCATTATATGCAATTTGCATTCTGTTATTTTAAGTGACGGACGTAATGTGTAATATTTAAATTTAATTTCAAGTCAGAAACAAGTTTGAAATGCCGAGCCATGCAACAAAGATCTTGAAAATGAAAAGTGAAATGTTATCAGCACAAAGCCGGCTAACAAATTAAGAGTTAACAAAGTTTCTCAATCAAGTGAAACATTACAGACAGTTGTCAAAGAAGTTGTAAGCGGATATAAATCTCAGTTTAGTTCGATATTGCCCGCAACTGCTCCTGCCAGCCCAACAAACTTCTCAAAAGAAATGCCAAACTTTTAATGCTCTTTCCTCGGATTCTAATAATAGGGGGAGAAACTTCGTCTTTTGCGGTTCTTTATTACACTTTACAGAAAAATATTATAAATGATTATATAAGAACTTGGTTAGGTAACATCAGAAACTGCCTTTAAATAATGAATTAAATTACAATAATCTAACATCATCAAGATTCTTACGTGCGGCTTTTTGTTTTCATTAAGATGCTTTGGCTTATGTCAGATATGAGATCGTTTAAACATTCAAGTTTCTCATTAATATGGTAAACACATGTTGAATGTTCAGAATATGCAAATATGTGTTAATTTTGTACAGAATTGTTATTAACAGTGTTAGCGTCGAATGCTAGCGATGTGACCTCCAATTTGACACTGAATTGTGTTTTTAAGTTTTTAATAATTTTGTCTTTAGCAATCGCAAGGAAACTAGCAATGCAGACAGGTACATATATGTATTTAAGAAATAGACTGATGACCTTTAACATTCGTGTGTAGTTAAAAATAAATGAGTGTGTTATTTGATAGTTAATGCTGTACAAACTCGTTAAGTGAAGGAGTTTCTCAGTGCATAGTTAAAGACGTCAATGTTTATTTAGAAACCCGATCTGTAGTGTTTGGTCCCATTACAGCGGCATGCCGGGGTCATGCCCTCACTTGTGTTAGATCAGATGGCCGACTTCCACTAAACGAGCTCGCTGTAAGATAAGCCTTATTATGTTTTGACTTACCACGTGACCTTTAAGTTTATCACGAATTTTGACATTTGATCCTCATACAGCTGGACCCCATACCGTTACTGTTATTACAATATCTGGTGCTTCAGTTCATGTATTTTGATACTTATTTACATTGTTAATTGTATCTTTACCTACTTTTCGCCCACAGATATTGTTACTAGTTTTCTGATGAAATAATGCAGTCAACCTTCAGATATTTTAATGATTTAACATAATTGTTCAGCAAATGATCGTTCGTGATCGTTAATTGAGGAATCAATAAAATTATCATCAGACGGTTAAGAACACAAAGATGTAATTAAGTGACATTAAACTCCGTCACGGAATTCTTAACAAAACATTAAATTATTAAGTGATTCTTTCAGAGTAGGTACCAATCTCTACTTCCAACTAAAAGTAGATATTTTTCCTAGTATTTCTCAATAAAGGCTTTCAAATAAAAACGTAACACTAAAAAGACTGTTATGCGGAAATAGCTAGCTCCAATACAATAGAAAATCTGAAAGTTTAATACTTTCCGCTGAAATCTTGTATAATTTCAGCTGAATACTATAAAAGAAACAACAATTTTCTACTACAATAGCCCGTATTGGACTGGCAAACGGTTATTCACAAAAGAACTTGTTAACTTCTTAGTGAAAAACATTTTCGAAGCACAAATATACTCTACCTACAATTATAAATAACTTGTATTTTAATACATATTATTATCGTTTACCAAGCTTTTATGATTCTAACCTTAATGTTATTTTATACCGAATCTTTCAAGTTTTGTTTCTGTTTCATAATCTCTAAAAATACATCCATACATCTCATGTTTACTACAATAACAAAGAAGATATTATTATTAGTTCTAAGTTAGAAACGGCTCATGTTCATATTCCAAAGATCATATAAAATGTTTTTGCAACCTTTACTTTGACTCAACACATTTTAGGAGTAAATATAGACCATATGCTTCACACCTGTCGACACATTCCTCCCTACACCCAACCCCAAGCTCGGCTTCATAACCTTTACAAAAAATAACTTCTCAAGGTCAATACGTTCAATTAGGGTATTCTACTAAAAACAAACAAACGATGAACGTATCAAAATAAACTTAGAAACGAGAACATTAATTTGTAGAAGTTATTTTGAGTAAAGGTCAATATGGTAATGACGGAGGTTACAAATTGAAATTATGTTTACTACCTATAATTACAAAGTCAGGACGGTTTCCATTAAAATCCAATCATCGTGCAACATTGTTATTGATTGGACTGTCAACGGAAAATCCTTATCGTTTTTTATACTATCAGTCAAATCTTCCATAAGTAAACATTCATGCGTTTTGCAATCTACTAGATTGTTACCGTTATCTGTATCATAAGTGCATGATATCGAATACTTATCGCGTTTATCGCACGTACGATAAGAGCTCTAAGTATCCCTTTGTCGCAATACTCCGATAGCAAACGAGGATTTTTTATTGTCACTTCCTATGACAGCATTATAATTATAGTTTATCATGTTCATGTTATATATCCGTTAGCGTTATGATGACACAGCTATCGTATTTCCTTCATAATATAACATATCTTTGTTTTCAAGTACTACATTTAAAATAGTGTACAATTTCGCTTGAGTTGATGTGAAGCAATACTCAATGTTTGCGAATTTCTCAAGTATGTGCAAAGGAATGTGCTTCGTCGTGACGCGTTTTCGAAAACTCGTTTCATTATTCATTTGCGTAGGCTTCGTAGGCATTTAGTACCAATTCAAAATGACTAAGCTGACGTGAATTAAATATAGTTTTAAAATTCTTTCCTTTTAAGTGGGTTAAAAATATAAAAGCAGTTTGATCCAATTCAGAGACGTCAAAAGCGTCCCAACGATAAATAAATCCATCCTCATCAAGCGGACACATGACGAGAGCTACACTTAAGTGGCTATAGCAGTGACTGTCGGCGGACATGCAATTGAATATGATAGATGGACCACTGTACCGTTACTAAGAGAATGTTTGCGCCGTGGAAACCATAGTGTTCCGCACTCACTTTCTATTGCTATTGGTAACTGTAATGCACAACGGAAACTGCATTACTGCGGAAAAAGAACGGATGATCTTACAGCTGACACCTGAGTAGCAACACGAGCATTAAAATTATCGATAATCGAAAAATATTATTAATAACTAAAACCATTAGATATTACTTTACTTATCGCACAAACACTGATAAGTAATTAAAAACAACATTAAATCTAGTCCGTGACTCACAGTAATGAAATCATAAACCAATCGGACCGGTGAAACTTCTCGAGCCTGGGAACATTATAGTTGTACAAGATACTATGAGTGCTAACTCAAGTATAAACTAATCCGGTTTGAATGAACGTGAGTCAGTTACACCATCAAGAATTAACATACAAGGAACTGCAGTTTAACAGGCAATTAATTAGCGCAATGGACCGTTGGGTGGAGTGACCCGAAGGAGTGGCAGTCTCATTAACCGACGACGTCAGACAAACGATTTATAGTGCTATTAAAATTCAAATTAGCGAAAGTTAATTCATTGATATATTGTGCTAAAGCTCCTTGCCATTATAAAATTCTAAAATAGATCAAAGATACACTCGTGTAATTCTGGAAACTTAATTAATTTAAACCGGGAACTTGCATCTTATCGTAGAGGTTATCGCGGTGGGAATGTTTGTACGACGTATTTAATTCCGCTCTAACTGTAAGTTCGGTTATGATTTTTTATCGAATACATTTCTGCGAATTGCATGCGACATGTTTTTAACAATGACATTTTTTATATAATCATGACTGTAGATAGTGATTGTAGATTGGATTAAATAAAAAAAACAACTTCACAAACGATTACTTCCTCTATTAAATATTTATCGTCTAGTAAGTAAATAACTTTATCACTGTCGTACGATAAAACGTCATTTTTACAATTTTCCTTGTACTCTTATCTGTTCAGATGAGAAATGTGGTTGTCATCAAAGACGACATTATTTATAATAACTGTTATCGTAAAGAAAACGAGGCCATGAATTTTCCTTAACTCACACCCTGACATTAAGAAGTAATTGTTCGTTTAATTTAACGTCTTTAAAATTCTTATTGTTTTCTGTTTCAGGTAAAGAGAGAAATGACTTGACAGCAGTATCCAAAGGTACAGATAGTTAACATCGTAGCATAGCAACAATAATTTCATCCCAGGGTGTAGACATTTTTTGTACTACGCTCTTACTCCCATTTCTATTGTCAGTTGTGAGACACCTGCCACAACTCTAGACAACATGCTCTTATTGAGCGTTTTGAAATCAGACTCCGCAATCTTTGCCCTTGAGACGTCATGCTGTGCAAGTCGCACTTGCTAATAACCAACAAGGTGCAAATACTTTTCACATTCTTCTCTACATTTCATTTTGAGACACACAATACTATTGTTACCACGCACAGATCATTGTCTCTCCATTTTATTATCAAAACATAACACTTTAGTTTTTGAAACATTATAATGGTCGTCTCTTACAGTACCTACCCAATTGTCCGCCGTTCCCACACTCGTTTGTGGAATTTTTACTCATTTTCGCTCGATTAAAAACATCTCTTAATACTATTACTTATCGCTTGCAATAAGATTCTACTAAATTGCTCCTTTTAAGTCTCTGTGTCTCGACGTCTAGCTGAATCCGGTGATACATTACCATATTTAACAATTTTGTCGTCACTAGTTTGTTTACCTTCGTCGGTATACCCAAGCTGTTTTATATTCCTATCTAATAAGTGGTGTTTGCGAGGTCATCACGCCCTGGAAGCCGCGTGGAGAATTAATTTCCCATGAGTCTCGTCCATTGTACGTAAAACGATATTTGTCGACCTGATTACGGTTTGGTCTGTTATCCATGTTAAACGGTCGTGACTTTCCGAATCATTAGTGATAACACGCTAATCTGTTTCGAATCTTTCGATTTACTTCGATTTAGATTTGTGTGAAGTATTCCAATTAGTTCTCATTGACGCTATCGTTGAGTAAAGTCATAATCTCAACACGTGTATTGGAAAGTGCAAGCACTTTACATAATTTCATTGTATCATAATATGATTTTCCCTGATCAATTGTAGATAGTAGGTATTATGCTCGAGTCTAGAACACTCTCCTCGTATCTAGTGTTATTGAAAATACAGCTCTTGTCTATCAACATTAATTGTGTGTAGCACTTCCAGGAAGTACTAATTATAAAACTCAATAAAGTTGAAAGTACGAGTAAGGAAGGTTTTCTAGAAAATTCATTATAAGATTTCTACAGTACGATGAAACATTGCCAGCACGCTGTCACAGCGGGCACAATGCAAAATTGGCTAGATTCATGACTGAGCAATAAACCAGTGTGGATCAAAAATAAACATTTGACGTCAACAGTTCTGACGCATTTGTGACCACGGAAAATCAATAGGCATTTGTCCCCTTTGATACTTGGAATTGATTGAATGAAATGGGGGCGAATAACGATGCAAACGGATTTTTTCGCCGTTTCAGCAAAGTTTCAGCTATATTTCTTCCATTATATCCACGCCACTTCCATTGTGCAAATATTTTTAAAGCAGTGAGCGTGTTTGTGTTCGTTTTATGTTTTGAAAACATTGATATTTTCTATATCCGTTTGTGTGTTGATGTTGATTAAGAGTCTCATATCTTGTGTATTCTCTTATGAGATTAAAGGTTATCAACACGTAGTGAACTATTTTTGGCGATGATATGTAATAAGGAAGTTTGAAACAATTATACACGTGGTGACACATTTACATCAAGGTTCTTCGCTTCTCCGGTTTTGTTTGGTTGCTTTATTTTCAGTTGTAGTGTCTCTGCATACCTTTCGAACAATTTAAATAAATATACAAGGATATTCCCTTTGTACTTACGATTTACGTTCTACTATGTTTTTATTGTGCGTTTTGTCTTAATTCATTCATACTTTACCACGTCCTTATGCGTCAGAAACAAGCATTTGATCAAAACAGCTCGTAATGCACTCAACTGTCATGAATTTTGCGCTATAAATCAGCCAGCGTCAGTTTTCGTTTAGTGTAACTACATTTCCAGACTCTTAACCATGCATATATTCATACTATGCATGTGTTATGTCGGGCTCCATGCCAAAACATTTGCCAGACATCGCCCAAATGTTTCCATTGTAAATCACAGCGGAATAAAAAACAGAACGTTATCTCTTATACCTACATATATCATTACAATTGATCTCAAATGATGTCATTGACACACCTTGCGAATGGCTATAGATAAAATTAACGATACCAGCTATAACGGTTTTTTATTTGATAAAATTATAAATCAAGAACTCATAGCGTTGGTTGCTAATGAGAATAAAAATACTCTACTAAAAGAAATATTGATCGTTAAATTGTTCGTGTTGATATCGATCTCGTGTTTAATAAAACATTGCAATACATTTTACGATCGCAAAAAATGGCGTCATTAACACGATAGGAAATACATATAACGATATCGGCCTATCAAGATATCTTACGATATTGAACTCATTACCACACCGTGACAATAGATCGCATTAGAAATTTTCTCAGAACTTACTTATTGCTTGTTGTATTTCTTTTGCGGAACCATAAGACTGTAAACAAAAGGAGAAGTGTGTGCTTGTTAAAAGCCATGTGTAGAACTAATGCATTCGGTTGGAAATCACAACAATACACAATGGAAACCTTTCGTGTAAACATCCATAATTATAATTAAGGGAATTGATGGAGAAGTTTTCATTAGTACTCGTATGGAGTATTAATACTTCCCGGGCGTTCCAACACGTATAGGAAAATGATGAAGCATTATTAGTCTTATGTTCCACGAACATGAAATTGATTGTCTGCTCCGTGAATATTCGCATTCCGTTTTCCCTATTAATATTCGTTCCTTTGTAAATAAAATTAGTCATCAAGTTCTTTGCTAAAGCACTTACTAGTGTATTTATTAGCCTTATTGAATATTTAGTACACGGTCTGCCCTTTGGAGTAGGTTGTTAACACAAATTACAGGTAAAATGTTGACTAATAAAATTACTGACACTGTTTTTTCTTTAGTTTAATTCAGAGGAAAAAGTTTATAAAGCAAGTTGGTGGTACTACATCGAGAAAATAGGTACCTCTGACACGTTCATATTGCTCATAGGTAAAGTAGAGGCTACATGAAATACGAGCCTATTAGGTACGCTTATTGTAAACAAAGATACTACGTCACTCACCTCAGTTTTCCGTGTTATTGGAACAATCTACGTAAACAAAAACCTTACGGTACTTTACCCTGCATAAATAACTGAATATCCTCATAAAATCATGTGATTTTGTACATATTTGATTACTTTTTGATAATTTAGTTTGTCTTCTGATATACTTAGTCGTACGAGCGTTCACTCGTGTTTTTACATACCCGTGTTATCTCTCAAGTGTTGCTGATAACATAAATCCTCATTATTAAATTTATCATTGGTAACGGCGTGTTATCATTTTAAACAAACTGGCGTATGATTGCGAACTAGGTCACAAATACCGTTTATTTTCATTACGCTTATATTACACACGCACAATCAATGTTGACTCTTAATAAACTCGTCTGGTAACTATTCAGCACATCGTTTTATCATTGTTTAAAAGCATAAACTTCGCAACAAACATTTGTCTAATAGAAATTTAATAAATCGCTTCTAAAACTTTGAGTGTTTACAAAGTTTTATCATTAATTAAAACTACGTCGTTAACAAAATATTTCCATTCAGTTCATCGCCTGCTTAGTCGTTTGTTTACGACTATAAACACTAAATCGTCTTGTAAAAACAAATTATCATTAAAACTAAACACGACATTATTACGGTTATGCTAATGAATTTACTTCATTTCCCGTGTTAATCGGCATTCTAATTATATTCTAGATTACCAATGAACTAAAATAATTGCTAGTTTGGAAATAAAACGTTTCTATTTGCATATTTAATCAAGAGAACGGGCGAGTTCCAGCGACAAATGTGACAAGAATTGAATAAAATGTGGGAACGCGCCCACGTGGTTTCTTGACATTACGTCAGACAATAAAATGTGTTGTTGTTACGTATGAACTAGACGCTTCTATTGTGATAAATGTACAATACAATAACACGGCAAATAAATTATCAATCCTCACATATTTTTATTGTACTGAAATATTTTTATTCACAATATTGTTAACCTCAATGTCATTAACTGTTGTGTAAAACCTCGTTTCCATCTTCATTGAAATTTAAATTCAATATGTTTTTAAACGGCGTGCTATCAATATACATCTGGCGAATTATGCAAAGGAGTACTGTAATCTGGTAATCAATATGCGCATACAGTGAAACGGACATCTCGGATCACGTCTCGATCTTGGTCAAGGCGAGGCTGACGACCGTGGCGGCACGCCAAACGTGCCCACCCCGTAATGGATGCCATTTATCATATTTTTTATTGGAAACAATGAACAGAGGACAATATTTACGAGCGACAGCGTTCGCATCGTTCTTTCAAATAAACTTCAATGAGTATAATTTGACTTTGAGCGTTGGGAAAACTCCAGTAATTTGTTTGACGTATAAAATGGAGATGAAATACATAAAGATACGACGTAAGAGGTCGTGACCCTCGCGAATGAGGAAACGTCGAGTGGAGACAATTTTATTACATCCACAAAGATCGGAGCCATGAACAGGGCAATTATGGCGACCATGATTACCTACTACAGATTATGCTAGATATTTTATTGAAGTGTCACTTTGTATTATATTAAATTGCTGATCTTTGTAGACGTAGCGATTTAGTTATTGTACATATTAACATTTCCTTACAATATGCAATGTCACAGACCGATGCTGAATACGATAAAACTGTGTGTTAAGTAAGCGAATTAATGCGGTATCGCGAATTGGTTGGCTGCGCTCCAACGACAGAATATGGTTGCAATCTCAAGGGCATTTAGACTTTACGAATTACGTTTGTTTCGCAAATGTAACCGCTTATATTAAGGACAGTAAACCGTCCTATATTATCTTTAATTCAAATTATTGAAAGTCATGAAAGGTTGTTACTATCGTAGTTTTTTATTAGTCGTATCGTATCGCTGCTGGAATTTTTATGTTTATTTGAATGAGCTCTTGTCTGTTGTTATTGCTCAAGATTACGCATTACTTTTAAGAATATTATATAGATACATAATAGGTACATACATACGAGAACTTTATTCTTATTTTGTGGTTTTTGTTGTGGGTCATCTCAAGTGCTAATAAAATTAATCGTTGTTTGTATAAAATATCGCCTTTGTGTAATAAACTAGTGAACGTACCCCACGTTAATGGATTGTTTGTTTACGAATAAACTTCATACGATTCTCAGCAGTCGTTACACATTAAACTAGGAGCTATAAATTATACATCCCAATTCGGAGCATCGTAAGAGAAAGGAAAACAAACCATAAATTCTGTGACTCAGATAGCAGATAACTAACAAGCCTTTATGCACAAAATACGTACGTGTACTGAGTTTTTACATAATTCTCTTTTCAATCGTACATTGTATTGTTAATAGTGTATTGTTCAACATATTTTAAATGACTTTCTCCACTTATCTTGAATACACATTTCAACATAATTTAATCACTTCACGTCGCTTGCTGACATTTCTATAAACAACACTCGTAGCTTATCGTTACGACATGGTATTTAAATTTTTATTGCAATTAAAACATTTATATTTATATCCAGCACATGAACTCTACGGTTGTAAATAACTATCTGAAGTGGAATTGGAAATGCGCCAACGTCGATGTACAAGTAATCGTATTCCAAGTGGTCGTATCAACTAAATGTTGATTGATGGTTTCCCTTCTCTGTAAACGACCGGATCGACCTTTGCTGGAGCAGTTAACTTGAATGTAAATGTAGAATCATTTTCACGGAATCAAGTGCCTCGAGCCATCATACCTGCTGTGATTACTCATATGCCACATACATGGTAGGAAAATAAACATCGTAAAGGTCGTAATGGTAATAAAATTCTGAATTTTAAACAAAAACAAGAGAAGAGAGTTGCTTTAAATGCTTTCGTGTCGTAAAAGAACAGTTTACATAAACAGTAATACAAACTCAAATGAAAAAAATGATACGTTATGTAACGGAGCGCAGTTGTAAACATCCAAAGTTAAAAAGTGGCAGTTGGTTGAAACTTGTACTGAGAATTCGAACCAATTTGAGTAAGTTGACAAAATATCAAGTGAACCTCGGTCCGCCCAATTAAAGTTCGATCGTATAAAACATGTTGAAGCACCGCACCGTCCTCTCTCAGCTCGCTTTTAATGAGTTTCCAGCTTAATTTACAGTTATTGTTTTACCCCAGTGGCCGTGGATTCGGGACTCGTTACATCCGCTGAATACCAAATAGGGTTTGTTGGAACTTTAGTGGTCACGCCGATTGTAATACGAGATTAACTTAAATACTGATATTAGTTCGAGGTTAGTGAAGTTATTTACCTTAATCATTATTTAATGATATATTAAATCGATGTGGAATGTTTTGCTCTACATTAGATATGATATCGTTAATAATAATAATTGTCTTTGTTCAAAACTCATTCGATATTTCGATAAAAACTCGTGACTTACCACGTATCAATGCGGAATTACCTATCACAGACGTACTTAAAATAATCGATCATAAACTCAACGATTACTGATAGACGTTTATCTACATCTAGTACCTAATTGTGGAAAACAATATCTAATATAGACATTTTATCTTGAGTGAAAATTGATTAGATATGTATGACACCTATCTCATACGTGCCCTGGTAAAATTTTAATTACACTTCTCTTATCTTCTACTCACACAACTTAAATAGGTAATTCTCTACAAACATTTGACTTTCACTCTATCTAATTGAAAATGTAATTAGTGATGTCTGCTTTAATTACTTTTAATTAATTTCTGATTACGACCCCGCTTAGTAACTCACCTGCCAGTAATCATAATGAGTTTATCGAAGATTATTTATTGACGTAACATCGAAGTTCATTACTTGTTGTTTCAACATAACGATCGCATGAAGTAATCTAGCTGCTAAGACCCTAATCGTCCCAGACTAATAAGGAGAAACGGAGACCAGTAATCTACAAACTAATTTACCTACGTACACTAAGGAAAACTAATCAATATTGTGACCTGTTATGGCATTACAAACTCAATTCTCTGAGCCATAAATATTATTTTCCCCTGGTTGTAATAACTTAAGGAACAATTTCATGTTTTCGCCAAAGTTTTAACTGAAGACAGTATTAAATGGGGTCTCTCTTTACTTTGCAATAGCAATTCCTACGTTAATAATCAATTCTCCAAGTTGGTGAACCCGTACAACTCAATTAGGTATATAAACTAAGGCTGATTGGAAGTTCTGTGTCAGTAACTTATTCATCAAGATAGATGTGAACTCCCCTTCACGTATACTTGTTTGGCTTGAGATTTACTTATCTCCGACATTGTGTTGTTTTGAAATAAGACTTTTATCATCTACTTTGGTTTTATATTCTTCTCTAGTATCATTAACCACGTTCCTATCACCTGTGTCTTTTGTAACTTTGCATTCACCTTTGTTGTTTTAATTACATTTTTTCTTTGACATACAATTTTACATTCAGTACCACTGTTTATTACATTTACATTTCAACTTACACTTGAAAGTTTAACTTTATAAGGTTTTACATTTCGCAAGATGACGTTCAGTTTATATTTCCAAAGAGTGGCTCGTTATGAAACTTTCTGAATATTCTTTGTTTCTACATTTCATTAAAATGAAAGTTTGAACGGATTGTCCTATTTTTATACGAGACGTTTATTGTTTAAATTTTATTGTTACTGTTTCATTTATCTTCGTCTACTGTGTAATTGTGTTAAGTAACTTACTGACGCAAACTCTTAACTTTTCTTTTATTGTATTCGCATACAACAACAGTCAACATTGCGTGACTTTCATTTGTTATTTCGATGAAATACCTCAACACCAGATGTCGAATTAATTAAAGGTTAACGATCTCAATCAAAGATAACACAGGTCTGCAAATTTTAACTTTTATTTTCCCCTTTTAGATTTGATTGCTGATCTTGGGGTAATCAGGTGCGCTGATTACGAATATGTACTTAGATTTTTCCTATCACCCTCAGTTTTTTTGAAAAATCCCTTTATGTGAATTCGCAAAAAAAAGACGACTTTACCAAGTATTATTTTTTTTATTACAAAAAGGAAACACTTACATAACTTCAAAATATAAAAATACACTTAAGGGAGAGCAATAAATCAATAAATAATATTAAATATTCTTGTGGTATCTTGCTTTCTTTTCAGTGAAGCTCCTATTGTGAGATTTTCGTTTAAAATTGCGACTAGGATCATCTCGCTTTAATAGCCAACTAGTCTGCCATCATTCTTTTATTCCACTTCCCTTGATAGCGACGTTCTATCTCCTTCAAATCCTGGTGAAATCTTTCGCCTTGCTCTTCACTTACAGCTCCCAAGTTATCAGGAAAGTAGTCTAAATGCGAATTAAGGAAGTGAAGTTTAATGCTCATCGAACATCCCATTTATCCAAAATTCTCAATCATTTTCTTCACAATTTGGTTCTGAGGTTCTCGCCAAAGCACAGGCGATAGGAGATCAAAGCTATTACTCTTCCCTTTTGACCACTTTCGAAGTTCACGAACACATGTCGTACAAACTTTATGCGGGACCCACTGTTTATCTTGATTGGCGATTGGTAGGCCGAAATACATATTATAAACGTTACTTATTAATTCGCTAATGTTATGCTGCTGTTTTTTCAGCATAAAATGCCCACAAATGTAGCAAAAGGTGTCCGGAGAGTTTAAACACTTTCGCGATGACATTTTTCAAGAGAGCGTTTCGAATTGCACGGAAGTACCTACTGATTTTATAAAAACAATGATGATACTATTTATACAAAAATATTAATGTACCGTCATTAACTCTCTTCTAACGATTTAAGTTAATTTCAATTAAAACAAACGTTAATTGTACAAGAAATGAGGTCATTAGCAAATGAGTTAAAAAACGACCATTTTTGATAATAAGGGCATGCCACTTAGTTAATTAAGTTATATTTAACTAATTTTATTTGTGAGAACATATTCATTATTGTCTACTGCAACCATTTAGTGTGTTTTTTGGTCAGTAAGAAACGATTGGAATAAAATATCAATTAATAACTGGGAAGGCCTATGCAATTTTTACAAAAAAAAAACAATGTTAAATAACTAAAAATTCTGACGTGATGGAATTTTTTGAATATTTTTCCTGTAATCAGCGCCCTAAAATCTATCTAAATCAATCATCAAAATTAAAAGGGGAAAACCGGTGCAGACCTGTGAATCTTAGCGACGACTTAATTTTACAAAATCACTTCAATTTTAACATGTTCATTAATAATTGATTAGACTGGAGTTGAAATTTAATTTTCTCTCTCAGTAAAATATTCTTGGGCGTTATCAAGATCATGCTTGGAAAGTAATTACGGATCATATTAGCGAAGTTTGCTTACAGTGACAAACTTGCAGATTATCTGCTTCCAGCCATTACAGTTTTGAAGCAGCCGAGTTCCAGCCGGCACAAGTTCTGAACTTGCCAACTTTGTGGACTGCGCCCAACTCCTGTCTCTTCGCAGCCTTCCTGCTTTAAAATAAAGTGTTTATTTACTACTACCACTTAATGGTTTGTTTGTTTCGTTATGAAACATTGAAACCACTCAGTTTCGGTTAACATTTTAATTGGATTGTGTAAGCTGAATTCATTCTCCACCGATACCAGTCATGAAGCGACAAGCGATACGTAACAGTAAAATGGTGAAGGGTGTCAATTCAACTGGCAGTAATGTTTGTATCCGTTCAACAAGTACCCAAAACTTCTGTTTCGGGCCCACCGACAACAATGTGTAATGAAATCGCGATGAATTCAATTAATCCACTGAACGAACCACTTTTTCTCTCAGTTCCAAGTGTCAAACAAAGTTAGAAACCCTAAAAGATTCCAAAATAATCGGATAGAATCCGAGGGTGGTGGAACTTTGACAATTTTACCCCCTGCTGTGAGTTTGAACCGTTTCAAAGGGGTGAGCGACGGGAGGGACGACGGCGTGGGTAACCTCCCTCCTCTTTGGTGTTCGTGAATACCGCTTAAAGTTCTCGACGTAATTGCTGTCTGGCTGCGAATAAACTTTGTATTACATTACCCGAGTTAATTTATAGTGTCTTCTTATTCATTGCTTAAAGTTAGTTTTGTTTTCCAAACGACCCGAGTTATTCTAACTAGTAAAGTTTTCTTAAAAGTACTGTGTGTAGGTTTTGATCTAGTCTAGGTATAAGTGCACACGTCTTTCTTAACATTGCGTAGTTCTCTCCAGTCGATTTATTCCTTCCTTTGTCTTCTGAAAACAAAGAATCTTATTTTTCTCCACATTTATTTATATTAGGTCATGAAGTTTGTGCAACTAACTAAGACGAACTTTATTGCTCTAATGGAATTTTATGTCGCTTACAAGTCATAGTCAGACATAGTCCGTCTGGAAACAACACTAACTGTGTTTTATGGATATTGCACGATTTTACGTCGCTCTACGTTACAAATCACGTCTGGGTAAAATGATTAATGACAAAATGGCACATTATTGAGATAGTAAATCATTCCTTCCGATATAAAGACGCTTCAACAGCGAATGATCACGAATGATCACTGTTCTGAATGGCTTCGTGTTCAGTTCGTCCTTGACTTGTCACCGCTATATCCACGGAGCTAATATAAAAACTGGGCTTTCAAAACTAACAACGAATTAATTCTAATAATTTTTGAATTAAATACTTTATGCTAAATTATAAATAGTCACGCAACGTCATTAACAAGCAGATACATAACTTATATCTACTTATTGAGCATTGAGTCACGAAATATCGTGATTGTTAGTTTAAAACGTCTCTATTAAACAGGACAGTCTCGCTCGAAAGGCGGCCAATTGTGTCTCGTTTGCACACAGACGTCGAAAGTTCACAATTGTGTTGCTGTACTAATTGACTATGAACTTTACCATTAAGGGGTTAAGTGGGACGTAGTTTATCGAAAACAACAGTAGATTCAACAATATAGAGCACGTTATACGAGTAATCTTAACTAATCTACGCAATAACCATTACAACGGGAAGTCAGTTTGAGCACAGTGCGTACATAATGCAAATTGATTTAGTGGATAAGGTAATTTGTGCAATTAATCGAGCGGCTGCATATTGCAAGCCAATAAATTTGATGCGCCTGGGGCGAAGGTTATCTGCGTTATTGCCATGCCCGCTTGTTGTGCGAGCGCGCAGTCCATGACGAGCGAAATCCATTTATTATTAGAGCCGTATGATAACGATAAACCAACGAGGTCAGACGAGAGCGCGCAAAAAATAGAAACGCTGTTTTACCGCGCGTGACTAAAGACTCGATGCAGGCAAGATGGCGTGCACATCCGTCTCCTTCTAACGGTTGCAATCTACTACATCTATCCCGTTCTATCAGATTTGGTTGCCGTTAATTTTTTTGCCAACTGGCTAGTTTTTTATCCACTTTTTTGTCATTGAATTTCACGAATTACGTGATGGTAGCGAGCTGGCGAGAGCTCCGCGTTCGAGTTGTCTTTTGTTGACTTTTTTGTTATCTTTTGAGGTTATGTAATGATAACCCCAGGATATTATTCAAATGCTTATTTATCATAAAATATATTTAGTACAGTCGTGAACCAGCCAGATTAGATAAGATTTGCAAAAATGTTTGCACGTTCCTGACACAGACATTCTGTTGCGTGTAGTTTAATTGAGTATGTTAGAATGAAACGGTTGTCTGCTGCTGAACTAGGAATCGTTAGCCATATTAACATGCAATACTAGGTAGAGAGAAACCAAACCAAATGCGTCTCCTAAAAAGGCGAGATAAAAACTCTTTACATAATGTATTCGGTCTGAGCGCATGTTTACGTTGGCACAAAAGCAAGTTACATAACGGAGCCTACCTTTTTAGGATCGTCTCAAGATTGATGCTCTTGCCTACCCCAGCCTATCAGCTGTCGAGACGCGCCACACATACTAATGCTCACGTTAGAATTTTGATGTGAATTTGCTTGGAATGTGACTACGAATATCAAGATCGTCCTTAAAGTCAGCAAACTTAACTGCTTCATAAAAAATAGAACTTATTGACACTTAAAAAACAAGCAGGTTTACTCACAAATATAACAAAAGATCGAACCATGCATAAAAAAAATGTGCTATAGAAGGTTTAGAGTGTTGAGCTGGCAACATCGCGTAGACGTAATAACAACATAACACTAGCAGCGTAGTGAGTCACGCGTGGCGAGTCGACGGGGAAACGTTTGTCACGAAAAACAATAAACGACTTGCTTTAACCTCCTACATAATAAATGTACCAACATATAAATATATAGAATGGGATGTCACAATACCATACGTATTAGTCATTCTATACAAAATATATACAATTTCGGTATTAGTATTTTAGTTGCAACTAAATGTCATGCTTGGCTCTTTTGCATCGTCAGATAGTGACCATTGCAAATGCTGTATTTACACAAATATAAGTTATATCCGCGATGACGTTGAGGAATATTAGAATTTTTCGATGTAGGAAATATCAGTGGTAATATAGATTCGGAAATACCTTTAAGCATTTCTACATAACCGCACATATGAAGCTCGATCAAAAAGTAAAGGAAACCGTTGAGGAAAATGCTTATTAAATATCAAGTAGGTAGCAAATTTATATTTTACCTCATTTGGAAATGAACAGCAGAAACGTGAGTCAGGGGTCTTTACCCGATGTAGGGCAAAAGGGTCTGTCAACATTAAATGAAACTAATAAACCAACTGATGACAAATAACCGAACTTAAATACCGTATTCATCTGCCCTCCCTAGGAAAATGTCTGTAAACATAGGCGCACCTTGGTAGAATGACCTACTAATTTACCGTCAAACGGGCGTTCAAAAGAAAGCGAAATGAACTTGAGAATTGGAGCACCTCAACACGATAAAGTTCCCGACGTCCTCTTTTGTTTCTTTTGAACCTATCGATACTTTGCCACTTCTTCGCTGACTGCCTCGTTGGTTGAGAGGTCATAAGTGCGATTGCTGAAAATAAATCTCATTTGATTTTCGATTTTGGAATTCTCTGTAAGGCAATATGTCCCTATTTTGTACGTAACAAGACACAAATACTGCTATCAACCGTTATTGAAATCGGTAAATCAGTTTTTTTATTAGTTACTTATACCACTATAGGCAACCTACATTTGTGCATAAATTGGTAAAAAGTGCTTGAATTTCCTGTAAGTTTTATTGACCTTCCACAGTAAATATGCTATCATTTGATGCCTATTTAGTTATGAACCAAATATGGTTCGCATAAATGGTAAATACCTACCGTATCGTAGTAGAGTAGGCTAAATGTGGACGCACATTTAATAAACATTTACGCAAGGTTAGTTATTAAAATTTGCTGAAACGACTGTATCAATGCAGCTACTAAAAAAGACCGCAAACCAATCAATATAATCAATAGCCGTCGGCCATCGGAATGTTGCACAAATAAAAAAGCACATGGTGTACACGAATTGTTCCGCTCCGTTTAGCGCTTGTACGCTGTTGCCAGGCGGACGCGTGGACACGTGATGTTTTCCGAACGAGCCCAATCCAAGATGGCCGCCAGCACCAAAGCCGCCATTCGCTTTCCCACGTCGCGCACCACCACTTCGCACGCTTCATTCTCGTTTCTTTTCTATTGTGCATCGCAATTCGCTATTGCATTTTTGCACTAACTCCGTTTTGATGATTGCGTTTATTAGCTTTGTTACCGTTAAATTCACTTTGGAGGAAATTGCCAAGTCATTATTTTGGAAATAAGAGATGCTTAACCATGAATATTTTACGAGCATGAGTTTCTTTCAAAACCACGTAGCGAGTGTTAACATACACGTGGCATGTCGGGTAGGGCCCATTAGCCAACATGTGTTAACAACGCAACGTAACCGTGAGCATGACAGATGTGGGTAACGAGACTTATGACTTTATGAGACAGAGAATAGCTGGACGACATATGTTTTCCACAAATACTAATGACTCATTAAAATTGCTGAATAAGTGTCGGTTGATTGACATAAATTAGGCTACTATTGTCTTCTTTCCGGATATCATTATTAAGCTTAGGCAATACAATACACTTATTTCATCTCACATTCGAGGTTGCTTGTAATGTTCTTATCTAAGCGTCGTGTCGTCGTTTAATTTGCATTTTTTATTATCTATTCATTGTTCCCCGACGCATTAATATGGAGTTCTTCACATTGTACTCGACTCGCACGATGTGATGTCATGCTCACCGTTCTCAGAACATCGACTTAACCTTTTTTGCCTTTTATATAAACATATTAAGCTTTTTAATAACCACACACTACGCTTAATCAAATATTGATAAATGCGATGCCACGAAATGAGGCCGTTGGCCTTCGGCGCAACTCAATTATCGCACATTAAGGACACCGGTGAACGGAAATAACTGAAATAATAGATTAACAGCCATCGAGTAGGCAATTTATGACCCGCAAAGTTCTATAATTCAATTAAGTGAAGTTTGTATAAAAGGGGCCATCGTCGGTCACTCGGTAAGGTCAATATGAACCACGACACAGCTGATGACACGACACGAGGAGCTAAAAAGAAATCTGAATCAGTCTATTGTATTCATCGAATTGAATTGAATAATCAATTGTAATTGTAATAACATATTATTTATACAAGATTACCTAGACATTGCTACAATAGCTCATTGTTGTTTCACTTCCACAACAATGAATTAAACATTTCTGAACTCATTAAATGATGGACAAGTTAATCTGTTGTCCTAATAAACATTTAAATGAAGTTTAATGGTGCGGAAACTTTCAATAAAGTATGTAAAGTGTGAAGAATCGGTTAGATATTTGCTGAGGATGTGTGTCACGGCTAAGCCCGTGCGTGTATTGTGTTCGACGAGCTCATACATATTCAAGCGGCGCCGGACTGCGATCATAGTCACTCGCCATTGGCCCGCAAACTCGCTGAATACTAAGTGAACGCCTTTGCAAGATCTGCATTGAAATTATATTCGATTTCGGTTTCCTGTGCCACGATCCACGATCGGTTTACTAGCAGGAAGCCATCAAATCTACACATTACCCCATTGAAATTTAATACGTTGGCGTAGGTATTCTATTTTTGCACACTGCGTCATAGTTACTAAGATTTCTAGGGATTGGGTGCTATAAATCAAAATAATATGAAAACAATTTATCACAATGAATATTCAGTGGAAAACATATTACGTTATTATCACAAGGATCGTACATTTACCACCGGCATAGTTAGAGTTGACCTAGTTGCTACAACTACAGATAAGAGTTATCAATTCGTTATGAATATGATGTATTAGTTGTGCAATTTTCTTATCAAAATACCTATTTATTGATGGATTGATAACATTGTTGATTTTTCAAGTTCATCAATATCCTTTGTCCTTATTCAGAATTGTGTAAACATCGTTAATGTTCCGATATTTGTTTAGTACACAGTGGACTTATATACAAATATGTACATAGATAAGTATAATGACGCACTACTTTTACTAGAATGTGTAATCCTATTACTACTTACGTAATCCGTACGTATTCATTATTATAGTATTTATTTTTTAAATTGTAGATAACTTTTAACATGCTTACATCTGTGTTCCCTTTTTCTGGTCTATTCATTTGCACCTAATTGGCAGCAATTACTAATTTAGCGTCAGTGTGGCACGTCTTTGACTTTGAGCCAAAATGACTCGCATCAAATTACGTGACCTATAATAACGACTTCTTATAAGGTTAGTTCATTAACATCTTTAATGTGTTATTTTAGAAATGAAACATTTAAGTGTAATTTAATTCCATGTTATTCAGTCAACAAGACAAACTGCCGCGCTTGTTCGGTCAAGGTGACCTTCCTCGCGTCCAGTCACATCGCAACTTAACGGCTCCCTATTCAATGTAAATTCTGAGAGACCTTGTTCACGACTCGAGCTCTAAATCCATACGAAGTTACAACTATAGAATTTTAGAGTCGGACGCGGACGCACTTATGCATCAAATAAATTATTAGCACATTCTGCTTTGAAATGCACGAGCGCCAGTTCCTTCAAATAACAAAAGAAAGAGGAACACGTGCTGCGCGCCGTCCGCCATTTTGCAATATAAATAGCAAGATGGCGGCGGGCCGTCGGTTGGCGAAAGTAGTCGGTATTGGTAATTATAAGCGGCGCGGTGCGGCGCGGCGGGTAGTCGGGCTGAAACGCGAGGATCTATGGCCGGCCGATGCACGCAATGCTTAGCTTGATTTATATCGCTCTCTTGTTTCCATTCGCTCGATTGTTCTCAGCTTTATGCGCTCGAGTCTCGCGATTCTGGTATTGTTTCCGAGGGCCATGGGAACCGAGTTTGCGTGGGTTCTCAATGACCTTTATTGCTTATACGACTCTCAACTAAATGAATTTTTGTTCACAGTTCAAGTTCACGACATTTTCTTTTAAATGCAAATAAGGTCGCTTTAGTAACTACCCACTTATTTATTTACAAACTGGTCTTGATTACCATTTGATGTTTGTTTAGACTTTCGTAACGTAATACAAGGTAGATAATGTAGACAAGATACAGTCATGAAATTCTAATGCACCAATGACGCAAATTGATCGGATTATTCAGTCAACCACCGGGAAGATAATACATAGGTATACTGAATAAATTTCCTCCACCTTGATCTGTTTCCATTTATAGACAATGTTTATAGCTCCAAGTTGATTCTAAAAGCGTTTAGCACATACATAACATAGGTAGGTGGGTATCTACGCCTTCCACTGTACGACAGAGGAAAATAAATAATGTAAACATTCATAAATAAAACAGAATGGTTACATACGTTCGACTCTAATACTATTCTGGTCAACCATTTCAAAACGTGAGCATCTTGTTTCACATACATATTAATTATTAATTCTTTGAGCTGTATTTATTACCATCTCGTAGTCTTCAATTCAAGAGTGATTGTCTTTCATGTAAGTACGTTCATGCATGTTATTGATATTCGATTCTACATTGTACATAAATATTCATCCGTGTTATATCCGTTACGTGATTTGCATTTAATATGTAAACATCTCATCAATCGGTTTGAGAATGTTGGCAAACAAATCCAAGCAGACGTTGGGTGGCTGTACTCACAGCATACTTACGGTCGGGTAGGTGTCGCGTCTCGCTTCTCAAATAGCTCGATGAGTTATTGGCTTCCACGAAACGCCAACATTTTCTCGTTAATCAACATTTAATGCCCCATTTCCTCTTTTAGATTGTTTCAATGTAAATTTCAGCTTTTAGGTAGATTAAGTTTTAGTCATTTTTTGCACGTAAATAAGTTATTAAGTACGCAAATATTATGATTATGATATTTTCTTCTTTTTAAGTAATAAATAGGTACATACGATTCCTAAAATGTTTTTAAACTTCTTGCTCAGTTATTTAAATCTGTTCCATTTACAATGCCAATCAACATTTATTATAAAGTATCTAAAATGGCTGCATATTTACCAGATAACACAGTCGTGTCTACCTTGAATTTACGACTTGATTGCGACACCACACATGGTATAAATGTTACTGCACAAATTTATTGGAATTCATGGCCAGCCAGTTATTATCAGCGGACAAATAAGTGCAGATAGCCTGAGCAGAGTGGGCGGCCTACAATCGATGCTTATAATAAAGTAATGGATCGTAACTTTTACGACTTTTACGAGGAACGCGCATCACTAGACGATGTAAAATGACCTCGTTTCCAATATTTTTTATTTATCTTACAACGCAACAGTTGTCACTTGAGTGTTTTTATACATAAAATAAACGAAGGAAGAATCTCTTGCCACGGTCTCTGTACAATCGATTAAGGTTTTGTTCTATTTTTTCGTCTATGAAATAAAGCTGAATTCTGTGCATTGCATTGGCTTCCTTTTTCGACCGACCGCCCGTGAAGGTTTGCTTCAACCCGGAAAATAAAAAATCCTTTCAACATGAGCCAGCGCAATACAAAATAAACAAAAGTAAACAAAAAAGCTGTTTGTTTTTATTGTTTTTAGTCATGCTTCATTCATAAGGAATACATTCAATGGCTGGTTTTAACGTTGTAAATTGCTACTTTATTTATAGCCTCAACCAATAAAATATTCATTTCTCTCCAGAGATTATATTTCAGAGTTCTCAATATTTGTAAGTAAATTATATTATCGTGTTCCTCCGAAATACTTAATGTATAAATCACGTTGTCATCCTCGTTCCGAAGTTTAATGTTACGTCTTTGAAGTTATAAGTATCGATGAGTCTGCAACGTGATCAACATGATTTATAAACAAGTCTCCATTCAAGTTAATTACAAAGACGATAAGGCGGTGCATTGAACGACACGACACGATTGATAAATATAATACTCCTACTCGTAACTCGATTGCATTTCAATTGCTATTGTTATCGTAATGAATGTACCGTCGCGTCACGTATTTACGACCTCCACTGCTGGTTTACGTTGTGTTACTAGTTGAAAGTACCCTGAATAATAATAACCTATGTTTACTTCTTTTCTATTATTATAAAGTTGAGTTTGGTTACGAAACAAACAGCGAGTTCGCAACATTTGTTCCCAAGTTTCTACAGTGGGTATTAACATTAAGATGCCAACGTATTGTTTATTACCGTTGGCATATTTCAGCAGACCGACAGAGGATCGCATGCCAACTCGTTTGACCTCATTCCCGAGACTAGTTCTGCGTAAACTCTCATATCGGGTTTATGAAAACATACCTATTTTAAGACTATATAAAGCGGCAGACCGGTCCAACTTATTATTTGTTTGTGTTACAGCTGGAACGTGAGCCAAGTGTATGCGTGTTTTCAATGTTCGACGTTACTCAGTCTGATTTACTATAAACAAATCGAGAGAAAGGCACCGATGAGAGATAACTCGTTTATAACTCGTTTTTTCCCGACATCGATTCATTACACCATTCTCGTAACATGTAAAATATTTATACTGCAATACTCATACATTCCACTAAGTGAGTCCGATTATGTTTGTGTTGGTAACATGAGATGTTTCGACATGTGAGGCCGAATTAGTGGACTCCGATATATTACGAGTATAAATTCAATGAGCTTCATCCGGTTGGGTCGGTTGGTCCCACTGGTGTCTGGTCTAGTGGTCAGACGACATCCGTTAACTAGACGACACACCACAACCAGTTCTTATGGCATCTTATCTCAATTAGAAAGTTAAACATTATCTGACAAAAGCGACATTTTGATCGATGAAGTTAAAATTGTTTTTGCCATTAGAATCAGATCAGACTTTAGATTAATTTCTACAGAATGGTCGCTTTCAGTTGATCTATCTAGGTTCGTTAGCCAAACAGATAAAATGTTCAATAGAGTTAAATCTAAATCACGACCAAGCATCCGTTTTGTAGCCGATGAGAAGATCATCTCATTTCTTAGTAATGAAACACTAACCGCAGCACACCACAATTCACTGAAGTAAAACGCCTCTTTACCAATAATTTATGACCGGCGTACGCTAAACATTACAGATTAATTCGCTCATTTCGTTCGGTCAAATTGCCGAGTAATGGGCAGGGCGTAGTATCCAGCACGGGGTATATCGGGCAATGAACGCAGTCGAGTCCCCATTTCTCACGTCCAGACCAGTTGCAGACTTGTCGGTCGACATACCGATCAAGAAAGGCAGTGGTGCGGTGCCTTAAAGGGTAAAACGGCATGTTTTTTTGTTCCCTCCAAGTATGCCGACAGCCACTACCATTAGTCCGTGCGTGAGCCTCTACTCATGATTAGATTTAGCTTCTCAAGTCTCGCAACCTCTCACGTATTAAGTTAGACGGATTTTAAGCTGATGAGTTGCAGACATGTACGCTATTTTTGTGTACTCTACAAAGTCAAAAGTGATAAAAATCTAGACAGGTTTATTAAAATACTTAATTTTAATTTAATTTTGGGGTTTTTAAGTTTATTAGGTTTTTATGGTTAAATTTATTAACTAAATAATAAAACAATTCCTAAGAAACTCCGGAGTTTTCAAGTACGCTACGCTATGTGCTACGTCATGCTACACTACGCTACGTGCTACGCCATGCTACGCTGCGCTAAGTGCTACGCCACGTAGGTATTAGGCGTAGTAGCTATGAGACAGCTACGATTGATTCATTATTTGTATTGACCTTCTCCAGAATTGCCCAGTACATTATAACCTTTGAAAATTAATTTCGGCAGAAAGTGTCTTTTTGTTAGACAGCCATACTTGGTCATTGGCTCCAAATTGCCTTTGGAAATATGCGTATAAAAAGCAGACACTATTAAAATATAAAATAGCAATTCATTCCAAAGAATAAGGCTTTAGAAAATTTTATTATTGTCTGTCTGGCCTTCGGGTTTATTAGGAATAAAAAGATTAACCTGTTGCTATTTAGAATGATTTTATTTTGTGAGATTACGTGTTAGTTTTGACTTTTAATTTTATTTGCACGATAGAGCACATATCGTACTTACCTTGACTTTGTGCTTTCAATTCCCTAAAGATTAGTCAACTATAATAACTTTCAAACAAGTATAAAACTAACTATAAAGTTTATTATTAATCCTATAAACAGATTAGTATGTAATCTCAAACTAGTTTCGCAGCAATCGACAGAATAGATCCGACATGATAGTACGCCAATCACAATTTGTCTTGACTAACGATATTTTGCGTCAACTAACTATGATTAATTAATTTACTTTATCTCTAGAACCAGCCACCTGTGTAACTCGGCCTTGACTGGACTGGAAATATACAGAAGAGTTGTACACGCTTAATAATTACTTTTATCAACAACATAGCCACAAAAAATTGATACAAGAAAAAATATTTGAATAAAAGCAAAAACACAAAACTAATCATAACCGGCCATTAGACAGAAATGAAGTACAACAAACTGTGAACATATACGACGGTGTATTAATAAAACAAGTAACGCAATACAATTAAAGTCCAACCGCAGGACAAAAACTACTAAATCTATGTAATTATAGCGCACCTCATGTATTTCACTACAATTGACAGGTGATTATGCTAAACAACCAACCGAGCCGACGTGCCATTAACTGGATAATGTTTTCTATTGCATAACTTAAAAACAGGTTCGTATAAAATGTCAGACGAGACATACAAGCATTTATACTCAGCTGTTTCTTGTACGCCCACGCCACAATTATGGATGGAAGGTCTTTTTTTATGAATTGATTGCAGACTAAGCGGTCCACTTTCCTAATTTGGGATTGTGTTTACTAAAATGAATCATTGTTATTATGTAATTTGAATAATGATAGCGTCCATTTCTAAATTACAGATAACGAAATGATTACGCGTGACTATGTAAATGCGGAAAGCATTATCGTTGTTATGACAGCGGGTTAACTTGACATTAATGCAAGCTCAATTGGAGTGTAAACGAATATTAATTCAATAAGTTAACCATAAAAAGCGATGGCCACCCAAAGATTGGAAAGTAACGAACCAATAAAGGATGTAAAGAAAATGGTATCACAAATCCATTAGGCGTGTCCACGTCGGTGTCGAGTCGCATAATGTGAGTCCACGGGTTAGTGAACCGGCAGCTGCAAGTGACGGCCATGCGGGCAAATAGAAACACGAGAGACTGCCATTCGCCCACCTGCCGCATTCACCAACCCTTGTCTGATTTGACCATCAGTTCTCCGCATTACTTCACCATAATTTATGTCTGAAACTGCAGATAATCGCTACTGCAGATATCGTTAACGTAGACATATTGAACCAATTTTGAACATTCATTTCAAGAATTACCATTCCCTTTCTACCTCATTTCGGCTCGAAATCGTTCCAAATCGATAACTCATTATGTTATTTATTCAGTTAAATTATTCAACTTCGAAAACTTTGCAAGGATACGGCCATATTTAAATACCAAATTGGCCATAATAAACTTACTTATAAATAACAGACCACTCCATTTTTTTAATATACGTGACAAAAAAAGAAGGTTGTTTCGCATACCTTTTACTCACCGAAACGGGTTTATCGTAACCGGTCCTTGTCTGCTATTCTTGACAGCATTATAAATATTCAGTGGGTAATAATTGACCTTTGAATCGAAAAAGGTTCCGTTTTGGTGGCAAAATAAACTTAATATCTTTCGAAGAATAAATTTTAATGTAAGTTTATCTAATTAAAACGAAGTCGTAAATTTGACGTCAACGGCTGAGCGTGGCGTAATAACTTTGTATTTCATTTTAATAATTCCAAGAAACTCTATAACAGTATTATTCATCGAGTTTTAGGCCTCAGTTTCTTTATTCTGAACACTTTTTAAATCCATACATATCTTAACTCAGTTTATCATAACATGGTTTGTTATTAGAAATATTTTCCTCAATTTATTTATAGATTCACTATTCATAATTCTGGGATTTGTGGATAAACCTCTCTTGGTCTGACGATAAAAATCTGTTTGTACATTTCTAAGAGCTTTGCTTGGTTTTTACGTGTAACCAAATATTTTTGTTAGGCTTATTACAAATAGGAGTTACCTATAAACATTTCAATGTTTTAAGAATGTAAAACTTACTTGAAAAACAACTCGTTTTAACAATCGTTTCTTTTGTTTCAGGTTCCTCGCCAGAACGTGATTCCAGCGAAATTAACAAAAAAGGTAGAAAATAAATATTAAAATCTTGATCCAATGATATATTAAAATTATTCATACAAACATGTATTCAGTGGAACATATCGATCACATCGTTCTTCTAATTTTAATACCAAATAACCGTACCTCAGCCTCCATAACGCAACTGTTGTTTTTTTTTTTTATTTTAGGCTGGTCGCGTACAAAAAAATAATAAAGGCATTAAAATAGTCCGTTTGGACTAGAATTTCTGTTTTTCGTGATAAACTAGGTGATATAAAAATAGATGAGATGTCATGATGAAAGTTCAGTAAATCTGACATTGATGAAGTGAATATCAATTTAGACGAACGAGAGCACAGCTTTGTAGGGAATGAGATAATTTAATAAAAAGTTGTTGACAACAAAAGATGTTGATGTCTCCAATGAAAAAACCGGTTTACTCAAAATTCTACGTATGTTATGCTTACCGAATAATTTATATTCTTTAAATAAAATGAGAATCTCGTTATCATACTTATAACCTATTAAGGATTTTATTTTATTACTCTCAGTCTGCCGCCACCTTCACGAGTCTCATAAACGTGTTTACGTTGAAAAATTGAGATCACCATCCTTAATTTCACATTCAAATCTGTACCTTTGTTTGTCCAGCCCTCATCTGCGTATGTATGGAGTATTTATGCTTCACAACACGACTTTAAAAGCCAGAGGTCACAGCGGACGACAAATACATTTGTTATTATCATTTCACAATCTGAATTTCAATTCAGCATCCGAGTAACGGGGTCACAGCGTTTTCGATAGATGTTTCTACATATTTCTTTATTCGTGCGTCCGTTTCGTTTATGGTAAATAGGTTTACACTGTATACTATTTTGTGCAACGGTACGTGGCTAATTGTTATTTATGATATTCATGTATCATTGAATTCGTGTTCCTACAACTCAGTCGTCTCGGTTTCATGTTTTATTTGACTGGTTCTTGTTTGGAGTAGGTTAAAACAACACGTCCCGTTCTCCCTCCGGCTGTTAAAGGCCGCCACACACGAGGTGCCACCCTCGCTGCTGTAACTTTATTTTCTTTTCACCACGTTCACCGCACCTTTTCCGAGCTCCAA
Source organism: Spodoptera frugiperda (assembly GCF_023101765.2). Lineage (NCBI taxonomy): Eukaryota > Metazoa > Arthropoda > Insecta > Lepidoptera > Noctuidae > Spodoptera > Spodoptera frugiperda. Next base: position 4,373,517 of record NC_064242.1, on the reverse strand, counting down.
CGTAGGTAATTAAGTAGGTACGTACAGGCAGGGTCACTCGAAACTGAACTGAAACCTTTGTTTGTAATGTATGTGAGCTCGGAGCTGGCCTTAACTGTCTCTACATTCTCGCTCATTCGTACCTTGTAACAATAATACCACGTATTTTCATTGAGATTATTAAACGCCTACAGAACGTGTTTATGGCTCACTGCTCAGTATTAAATTATGAATTCTTGTCTTGTATCAGAATTGAAACCAGAAATTTACTGTTTAAGTTGAATTAGGGATCATAAAATGATACCTATTCAATTTAGAGTATAGAGGCGGCACGCGGCGTCAGTTTTTCCACGAAATCGTGTTGTTACTTTATCGACCTGAGCTATAAATAAAAATAAATACGATACTAAACCTGTAACGGCTCCGATTAAGTAGGTGTGCGTCATCTTGAATCTCGTATAGAGATGTGTAATTAAATGAATATTCATAGCGCGTTCGAGCCGGATCAATTTGTGGTGATGCCAAGAGTTGGCTTAATTTTTTGTTGACCATATTTAACTTGGTATATTGGGACTGAGACTGATTACAAGTTATTATAACTGCGTCTGCATAATAAAATTCACATTTATTTTTCATAAACACCTGCTTTATATGCGTGCGTGAAGGCGCGTCAGTGAGTCCGACGGATACGATTAATCTACAACTCGTAATTAATTGGAAGGAACGCGTTTATACCGTGTGATAGCTCGATTATTTGATGACGCACACGCACAGAACTTTATAGGTATACCTGTGTGTCTGTATAATTAGTTGTGAACGCACCATTTGACACAATGTTGGAATAGAACTACAGAATGTTAGCTATATACATAAATGTTTACACTCAATAGAAGCGCTTATTCGTAAGACAATCAATAATATAATAGAGTATAGAGTTTACAGTAATGTAACTATTTCCAATTCAAAATACCAATAATAAGCATAACTCTACCATCAAAAAACTCATCTCAGAATATTGTTCACTTTATCAAACGCTTCTGTAGAATCCACGCACATTACCATTTGCATTAAATACAGCTTCAATTTCATCTCCACGCCCCTGTTACGAAATATAACAAAGACGTGAATTTAAAATTGAAAAGAAGCAAAGTAAATTGTTCCCAAGAATTCTATCTCCATCAAGGTACCATTGACATTGACAGCCACACAATTGATCGCGCATTTAGATTGACAACGAACAAAGAGATATTCGGAGATAAGAACAGTACCGTACAATTTCAATACTAGAGGAGGTCAAACGAACAAGACAAACTCGTATTTCGTGTTGTATGCACGAGTAAGAAAGTCACCGGTGAAAGTACCAAGCCGCGGCTAATTCGTCCGACAGAATTATTAAATGAGTTTCATAACACGACTCGTAAGTCGTAACTAAACCGGTTTTATAAGTTCAGAGATTTGTAAAGCGAACCTGTCCCTTTTGTTGGGATCGGGACGAGGGTAGGGGTCGGCTATTATGTCGTTGAATAGATTCGGGATCGCCTTTGGAACCGTTACTGTTATTTTTGAATTACCTGTTTGACTGATGGGGTGCTTTAGATTGGAATGTCCTTGAGTTTTTGTTCCCTTTATAAGACAGCTGTTTTGTTTTATTATTATTATCTGCTTTTGAAAGTCGTAACTTTAATGTGATAATAAAAGTAGAAGCATTATAGTAAATCACAAGTAATCCTGTTCTTTATTATAAAATATAAATTTACAGAAATGTAACAAACAAAATCTTTAAAATTACAATTACAAATGATATATTTTTGCATAATGATCCGCCATATTTGTTGCCCTTGTGAAACGAGTGCAATTAACAAGCCCGCATGCTGATATAAGCCGATTATGAGTTTAATTTTTGCTGAAGATAAGCTTACTGTCACTGCATTAAATTCGACTCTTACACGTTTCATGAAATTTTTAACGATACATTTTATTCATGAGCAATTTGAGCGTGGCTAGAGTTAATGAGCCTTCAAAATGTAATGCGTATGACGTCATTTAAATTAATTCACCCGCATGGGTGTTTATGGTGCGGCGATGGTCGAGTTTCCAGCACATTGCCCGGGCTCAGACCGGTTACACATAACATGCAATTTTGCACGACTTTCTATCGCACTCGCGACTCATGCCTGAATCGCGCGCATTCACGAACACAGCAAATTAAACCAGTCAACGAATTATAATACTGGTAACGAACCACTATGTAAATGTTGTTCAACTGACACGACGACTTTTAAAAGAAACGATAAGTTCAAAGTAAATGATAACATAAAGTTAATTTATTACACGTGATCATCGAACATCCGTTTGTCATTTGTTCGTGGGGAAAATATTATACAGGAACTATCGTGGTAAACAGCCAAGATACACATGAATAGACAATTGAAACAAAAGAACAAGGGATATGATATCGAGCATGAGATGTTACTGAATAATGATCGTATGATAATGCCTCGTTGTGATTCAAATTGAATATTAAACGAGACAAGGGGAAAACATGAACTCCATAGGTGTATTCATAAGGCGTACAGGCAACCATCGTATAGACAATTTACGACATAATGATTGTTTTATTGCTTCCTGGAAGGTGAGCCGAGTTTGCCTAATCCTTTCACTTGTTGTGGAGTAATGAGTGCAATTCATATGCCATCATTTACAGCAGTTTGTTGATTCATCGAAGTGATAGTCAATGTAAAGAATTTTATCAAGCATTACTAGACTTTCAATAATAACCGATCTTATAATTTTATTAACAACAAATGTAATTGTGACCTTTGAATCGAATGCCTGACCAAATTTTCCACTGGTTAGTGCTGTGTCGTGGCATACTTGAGATTTCAAGTTAATTGCGCCTTCATGCGGTGCAGAAATGAGCAATGCAGTTGTCAGGGTCGCGGGAGGCAAGTGTCAACGCGACGCCTGCGCCACCTGCAAGCCAACCGGTGGAACGAGTTCCGATCGCCGTCAAGTGCCGAGTCGTGTAGTTATGAAACATTTATTTATCACCGCCATGATTTTATTTTACCGCTTGCGCAATAATTGCTGAGAACACAGACACGCCACGATGTTGAGTGGCATCGTCCATCGTGTCTGCCTCCGATCTTCTTTAATAAGACTTAGCTTCATTGGCAATTTATTCAGTTCTAATGATATATAATTTTTAACTTGAAACAGAAGCAGCAGTTAAACCACTGCTCGTTAAGAATATTTATTGCAGGCCTACATTCGGTACTGCAAGGTGTTCCATGTTCTTGATAGAAGTTACCTTAGTACCATGGTATTGAAGCAAAAACTCGTTGTGATGTCTATGAACCATTTTATTTTTTCCTCCAGATGTCAAGTTAAAATATTGAGTGACATGAGATCAAAAAACGTTGACTTCAATCAGTGACATTCAAACCAAAACTCAACAAGCACTTTTCGTCCAAATTCTGCAACAATAGGAGATGATTGACATGTTTTTTGCCACGTCACAGTCTAGTGATTTTTCAATTCTTTGTTCCCTTAACGACAAAAGAGAAAGTAATTTCCGTCACTATCAACAAGCTGCTGTTTGTGTCCAATTTTTAAAGGTCATTTAATGAAATGGAATCAATTAGAATGAGCGTTACGATAAGCATCAAAAGAGCTTTTTTGGGACCGAATGTGGAAGTCGTGATATAAAAATAACCCGTCATCCGTGTATTGTGCGCGACATAAACGGTCCGTATTAGGTTGGTCACGATAAAATCGAATTGAATGTATCTCGTCGGAGGCGGTCGGTCCAGTGCTCGTCACGATCCGTGCGCCGGAGTGTAGGCAGCTACTTTCTCCTAACGGGATTTACCTCACCGCCCTCCCCCTCAAGTAGCTGTCGGCTGCGCAGACGCCGATTACGATTACGACATCCATTTTGAATTTTATTAACTGCGGAATCACGATGATGATAATGTTATACGTTGTGAAATAATCTGCGCACTTCGAATGTGTGTTTGTTAAATATTATTTAATCTGATGTTGGTTAGTTTCTATAACCATAATACATAACAGCATCCTTTATAAATAAATAATTGGAGTGCCTGACTACTGTTTACACCTAGAAAGTCGAATGAACTCTTAGCTTATTTGGAAATGGTCTGCTCGCCAACATAATGAAGCAAGATTTCTAAATGGCAGAAACCTGTTGGTGAAATACCTTTAAAGACAATTTTGTACATTGTCTGATTCCAATACGATACAGCTGGAAGGTGGTTTTACGAGACCGGTCGTGAGCAGACAAGTTCTTCGCGCCCTCGTCGCCCCGGGGGACTTGCAGTCAAAGGCCAGGAGTCACGAACTTTGCTTCTATGGCTTTAGCTTTAGCAATACCTGCTGGCATTCTTGGTTCATTGTATTCAACCAAACAAACTGCCATTCCTATGAAGAAATTAACTTGTACAATTTCTTTTTTGCTGCCACTTTTTGTTATTAAGTCACAGTCACCGAACACAGCTACGTCAACAAAATTAAGGTCATTTTTTTATTCAATTCAGTCCACTTACGGACCTATCTTATTATAATTTAGCATTAATTTTACCGGAGATTTAAATTTTATATTGCAATGTTTCTCACGAAAGCATTTTATTATTAGTATTCTTAGAACATTTGTTTCTATATCGATAGCTATATTAATCTTAATATGATTCATCTTCTTAGCTGCTGTAATTCAATCTGTGTAGATTCAAGTGCCGCTTTTCTCCCCTGGTTCACGACGATTCTGGCGTCGATCCAATACATGTCGCATGTCGAACTTCTAAGAAATGCATCGGACCACGAGCGTGGTGTCCAGCGCCAACTTGCTAATTACGCACATCAACTACGATGTTTTCTGTTACGTCACCTAAACGATGCATGTTTTAATGTAATATTGTAAATGTAACTCATTAGCACAACATGTGGTCGCTAATTTTGGAACTATTTGAAAACAGTGACCGAATGTTACTACGTATACAACTGCAGAGCGCATACATTCAATTTCACATCACTAACGTATTGATTTCCTTTCGAATAAAAAAAAGCTTTGTCCGTTTGAAAGCTCGCGAGCACAAAGCGTGAAGACTACAAAAAGCTACTGCACAAAAAGGCTCGACCGTATCGGTGCACGGTGGTTGCGCGCACCACTTGCATTATTCCACTATGAAATGGAACGCACATGTGTGGCAGATGTTTGGGGTTATTTTTTCAAATGTATTATTATGAGTCCTCCGCCCCCGACCCGGCCTTCGCCCCTCAACACCCCAGCGTACAGTCACTGACCCCTTTTTGTCGTTGCGAACGGTATTACATCTGTTTTTGACCTGCTTCTTGGTATTTCGAAATTCACTTGTTGCTGTTGTTCTTGAGTTAAGAATAGCTATTTGAGTTTTTAAGGCTACTGGTTTCTCCATTGTTTTTGTTTTCAAAACTTGGAATATTTCTTGAAAAAGTTTAATATTTTTATGTTTTCATCATTAACATGACTTGCGTAATAAATTATGCCGCTGTTCTATGAAGAGACGTAAGTAAAAATAAAGCAGATATTAATGTTCAGTGACTTGCTATAAATAAACTCCGCGTTGATCGACCACATGTTACACGCCATGGTTCCTGGAGGGTGATCACTCGATGAAAGTAGACAGGTCCCAAGGTTGTTACAGACAAACAAACAGCTGTCTGTTATTATGTTAAGTGACATACTAATATTTAAATTAGGTTACATTTATTTTTCTAACGAAATATTTTAGAGCATGGCCCTAATTTGAGAAATATTTTTGTTTAACAAACAAATAACAAGTCCCATGTGAACGTATATTCTCGTTTGTATAAAAAACTATATTGGGCTTTGCTTGTTTGGTCGGTGATCTGATGCCTGACAAAATAACACTTTTATTGCTTTATTATGACTTTGTAAATAAGTAACAATCATAGATAAAAAGTTAAATTTTAATATTAAACGAGTATCATTCGCTATAAATAATGTATGGAATCATAAAAAGAATCTAAACTACCAAGTTCAATGCTCCAGTAATCGTTTAGCGGAGCAATCAAGAGCCGACTCAATAAACGCAAAATAACTTCTCGCTCGAGGCAAAAATGTCGAAATATTTACGAGATTTGAGACTTTTTGTTTCTCTGCTATATTTAGATAATGTGCGAAACTTGTCCAAACGAAATCCAACTCTACAGTAGTTGTGTACATTGCATTTTAAATTCTCACCGTGGGCGGTTACTCTCAATTATAGCCGGTGAAGTCGCGCGACCGACGGACCAAATCGTGCGTTCCCCGTGAAACGTGTTTGCCGAAGCTATAAAGGAACCAGTAAAACTTGTATTGTGGTCTCGGACTGTTTTTTGCTCGTTTCAAGCATTCTTTTTTTTCTCAGCTATGATTTCGGCAGGTATATGAATAAACATGGCCACTGGAACCATTAAATCTATAAGGTTTTTGCCATTATGCTGCGATTTTAATCGAACACAATTAATACTCGTGCCGTAAGTTTAGAATTTGGACAAAAAGCACTTATTTCAAGTTGCTTGTTCGAAATACCGACTGCGAATTTATCAATCAAAAATACCTAATTGAAATTCGTAAACCAATACTCTGAATTGAATCCGTGGAATGAAATGTCTGCCTTGGAATTTCGTTCCGAGAACCTGTTAAGGACTTTTTGATTTGACTTAGAGCAGGTAGAAGGGAATCTTCCATGTTTTTGCCGTCTCATTGTCGAATATGATACGATACTGTATTTATTTCTCCTTTATTCTACGTGCACAAATAAATCAGTTTTATGTCAGAGAACTTGGCTTCTTTGTGTCGTTTTATTTAGCACTTCTCTCCCACGAATATACATAGTGATGTGCTTGTAACCGGTCGGTTTATCGATACCGGGGCACTCGTTTCGCTCGATTTCTTCTTCCGCGACAGCGAACCGGACGGCCGGCTCATTCATCAATTATTTATACTTCGCTTGATTTTTAAAAGGAGTATTTACGATGACAGATGACTTGGTTTTACATCATAACAATAATGCAAGCTGACGATGGGACATTAAATAATAATATTTGAAGCAGTAAATTAAGCGATTAATTTTATACAGTAAATAGGGTATTATTTGTTCCTCTGACCAAATAAGGCTGGTTATTTAAAGTGGGTCACATGTATGCCACCGCAGTACCGCACCACACGCAGTGTTGAGGAAGGAAAACAAATATTTGTATATTGTGTTATGTATTGATGAGCCTTATTTTATTATTTATTGTAACAAACATCAGTGGGCAATTGTTTAACAGTATGCTAAGAATGTTTACTTAATGCAAACGACTCAACAGAGAACAGCAGGGAAATATTACTGCGGGGTATATACTAAACAAACGCGCCAGCCAATCTCTTTTGGCACAATGTTTACAAAATCTCGTGGAATTGAATCGAGTCTGCGCTAGTATTTGTAAACAGGCCGGCGGCGCACCGTGAACGGCGTGCGTGGCTCCTAAAATACTTCAAACAGGAATTGAACCCACGCCAACTGGTGTGCGTAGACGGCGGCTCGCGCTCCCCTCGTAAACTTTTCGCTATACGACATCTCATTTTATTCCTGTTCTTCTGTCTTTTATGTTTTTATAATTTATTATTAACTGCCAACGAACACGTCTCGTGGTCATCTAAATTCTATATTGTGAATAATTCATGACAGGTATCACTTCATCATTTCTATAATCTTATAACTGACATACTTACATACCAAACGTTTAAAAATATGTATCGGAAATTCTTAAATTCTTGGCACATAAAATGCCAATATAATTACCATTTATGTTACCCTAGACGTTTATTCTAAACGAAACATATTTTCCATTGTGTATAATAAATATGTATACGTCATTTATCAAGATACAAACAGGTAAATTCGTTCGCTATTTGCATAGAGTTGAGAGGTATTTATAGTCACGCGGAGCACGTTGAATTTACAACGTCTGTAATCTATTAACCTTGCTTGAATTCCCTGGCGACTATCGACAATGCGATGATGCATTGCGCAACACTGTTTGAACAATTGTCAACTATATAACTTGTTACCACTCGACGCTCTAGCAACTTTTGTTTTCATGGGAACTATATTAAGGCATTTTATACAACTTTTGCAAAATATTAAATGAATTTTGCCCGTCTTGTTACAAGACTAATTTTTCTATTTGTCATGCCCCCGTCTAGACAGCATTCTGCAACAACAAAGATGTTTTATATTTTCAATTATGCTCGCTTGCTCACCTTCAAATACTCTTCAGGGTGTCTTAGGTCACGTTACCTGTTTACACACAGCAGATGGCCATATAATGAGATTATAGATCAGTAACTTTATAATTAAGAACGTTAATAAAATATGTAAATGATTTGTGTGATTAAGCGGCGTGGACTGAATACATTTCAGGCCATATTTAACGTGATATTTGCTGTTTGAATTAACAGCCAATGAAATATATGCGGATGTAGCGTGTTCGCACCGCACTTGCTCAATAACTCTCGTTTTATTTGCCTCCCGGGTGACCTATTTTAATCCTGCGATTATACGATACGGTGCAGCAGATTTAAATATTAGTTGAGCACCGCATGGATTTTGTTACATTACAAATTTAAACAATACTTGCACGTATGTAGGTCGTGTATGTTCGCATAGTTTTCACAGTTTACGTGTAGATCAAGTTTGATTGCTTTCTCAGTATCGAACCCGTTTGTGAGGGGAATGATCTACAGCCGCAGGATGCACCTTTTGAAAGTGTACTCACACAAGGTGCGATGATATTGCAACACGCTCTGAACTAGTTTCGTAGCTATTAATAAGACTCGTTTAACTTACGTGTAAACTTTCGTTCTACTCGTCAATATTCATGCTTACGCTTACCGTACACGTATAATGTCGCAATTCTCAGTATTTTCTGCAAGTTTTTATAAATAAAATGGCGAGCGGGTCTAAAATTAATGAAAAGCATTGCTAATGCATTGTTTCTGCGCGGTGTCGTGTAACCGGTTCTCGGTTCGTCACGCGTGTCGGCTTCGAGGAAACCAACAGTAAAGTTGTTTCCATTGGCATTCTTCGCACGCCCGCTATCGCCACAATGTCAGCGAGAACCACGTAACTATACAACGAGAGCCCATCTCCATTCTCTATTGTTCTGGCTTAGAGGACCGCCTTAACGTGTTGTTGCCATGCGAGTGAAAATCGCGCGCTATTTGGCACCAATATCCGACGTCGATGCGCGCAGCTATCTTACATCGGTAACATCGGCCACTTTCCATTATTGCTTCATCCACTAATTCTGGTCCAATATTCATACGGATACGTCTTCAAGGTTTCAAACGGAGCGCGTCTGTGCCGGATCAATGCGTATAATTTATTTATTTGTATGGCGGATGCGAGCCTATTTACGTCTGAGCAACCCGAAAGAAGGTTATCCACGTTTACACAACCCATGAACGTATACAAAGAAGAGTTAAACGAACGCTGCGGGCATTAATCAACGTTGTCGGTAACCGTAACCGTCTCCGGGGGATTAGCCGGCGAGATATTCTGTTCTTCGGTCGTAATTAATAGCTTTTGGCAAGTGAGCGTTCGCGGCCGGCGCAAATAGATATTCGTGACGAGACGTTGCACTTGCGTAATTAGATAATTAAAACATACGATACGAAAACAATGTGGGGCTATAGGAAACGTTAGTTAGACGTAACTGTATCCTCTGTGATGTGGCATGCACATAACACGCGACCCACGCCGCCCGTGTAAAGCGGGCCAACGGCCTTTTGACGGGCTAGGTGTCGAGTCTAGATGTAGATAGGCGTCGGCGGTGCGCGGAGATGAACGACTGATGCCGACCATTACGGGATGTCGACATAGCAATATGAATAATGGTAGCGCAGCCATGCGCGTGGGTCGTCCGTCGAACACATCCGAAGTCTGTCAATACGAGTTATTTTATACAGTACACTTTGACTCTAGTGGCTCTCGCTTGTATGGTATTATTGCCTATCAAGTCAAGAACCTCGACATTTAATTAGGCATGAGTTATGAAACGCCTACGGTTGTAAGCCAATGACTTCTGGCTTTTGATTCATTAGCATGCAATCAAACTTCAAGTCATAGTCATACCTATGAGTATTATACTAAATGTTTGTGGTGTGGGTAAATACGAATAGTTTCCTGTGGAAACGAACTGCCATGGATTAAATGATAGGGTGACCATTTTCCTCGATTATATTAATTTAAAACGGTATATGTTGCGTTTAGTTCGCAATCTTGATCCCGCTTGACCGGATATGCCGTAATGTATATGAAAGGTGTTCATTAGACCGGTTACATTGGTTTTCCATAGTATTACTATATAAATTGATTACTATTAAATGCGATATCAATAACAGTCGTAACTGTCAACCTGATTTAAATAACTAAGTTAATTTATTTTCTAATTGTTTCGTCATATTAATTAATTTGTCAACCAATTTGGTGATGTCATGGGCAGACTTTTGTTTGTCTATTTCGGGTTTATTTGTAGTCGTTGTTCGCTAAAAGCTTTTGAGTGGAGCGTCTAAAGGACATTGTACGCTACGTTATGTGCGCAGTAAAATAGCGTTTGATGTGTTTGACATTGAATAAAAGACGAAAGACGAAATGGTACTACAATAATGTGATGAAACTTTCGTGAATGCCGTACCGATTGTACCGAATCAGGTTTTCCTTTGCGATCGTAATACAAATTATTGAATATTTAGCGGTTGTTTCTCAAGACACCTTGTTTCACCTCGATTTCTTTTCCTGTTATTGATATGACCCCTCAATTTACATGTTAAAGCGAATATTAACGAAACCGGTTTCGTCGAATGTTGATATTTTTCCCTCACATTTATTATAATTGAATTAATAATGTTAATTACGTGTTTATAAATAAAACCGGCTTATGTAAGATTTATGGTATCAAAATACGTGCGTGTTGTTTGTTATTTGAGTATAGTATAGGTATACCTACATTTCTGCTCACATCGTTATTATTCTATTAACAGTGTTATTTCTATTAAGTTTCCTCAAAATTATTTATACGATGTGGTTTATAAATAGCGTTTATTTTGTATAGGACCTAAACTTATGTAATGTTCCTAAGTTTAGAATATTTAATTAAACTTATTCAACACTTTTGGTTAAATATTTCTACAATCTCATTAGGGGAAAATCCTGTAATACTATTTTTAATATGTTGTTAGGTATATTATGTAGAATACACACAGACATATGATGTACCCATTCATATCTATAAATAAAACGAGGAACATAAAAATCTGAATAAAAGTTATTGATGATATTTCCGAGGACACCAAATAGAACTCAATAATAATAATTATTATACGGCTGTTCGTACAATTTGTAACAATAATTTTATTCATATAAAGAAAATAAATAACTTATAGTTAATAGGTAGATGTCATTTAAATATGGCGAAACTTGTTCTAGAATTGGAACACACATGTTTCGAATTTCAAAATTTAAAACACGATTTTTGAATAAATAAATGTCATTTTATTATTTTTTTATTATGGTTGAGAATAAGGATTAAGGATTTATTATCTCTCTGTATGGAGGTCGTTTAGTATTTACAATGTTAAAATTTTAGTCATTTGTTTTTTTTTGTCTGTCTGTAGCTAAAGTAAGTTGCTTTTGACATTTACAATAAACTTGGTATTCTTAATTGAATGAAAATACTTACGAAAGTTTTGAAATTAAATATAAAAATGTAAAGGCAGACGGTGAATAAAGTTTTAAATATTTTCAGTTTCAAGTTAGGTAAACGGTTAAAACACTGTTGTTTTTAGAATTCCAGTGAATTATAATGTTGTAATTTAATTACTTATGCTTGTACCAGGAAGGAAACTTATATATTCACACAAGTACCTACCTACCATAAACATCGAATTACCAACTGTTTCTGGGTAAGTACTACATATGTAATATATTTATGTAAATTAAGTACATACGTAAGTACGAAACTGTTATAATTATCCGTGTTAGCAAGGTGTAGGTACCTACCTAACCTACACGTTCACTTTAAACTGGCAACATTTAATTTTAAATTGCAAATGACTACTAATAGGTACTTAGATAGTAAATACATGAGATATCCAAAAATAACTACCAATGTTTGGTCATGAATACGTAATCAACAATCATTAATGATTGACAATAACAATAAATAATTAATTAATGACTTGTTATGTTATTGTACCTATAAAAATTTTTAGTTTTGTAAATTAAATGACTGATAAGTTGTCTTTTGTACTCATTATAATCTCATAAATCAAAAAGTTAAGCAAATCTGAGTAAAAATAAATATGTAACTTAACTAATGTAGATATAGTAGAAACTTCTATTAAATTCTTTTATTATTCGAGGCCAAATACGATAGACGTCAACGGCCTGAATATGCAAATGCGGCCAGTACCTTACCTACTAGGCATTTATTTGCTCGTATTAAAAAAACAGACAATCGAATCAATAAAGCTATGAACAAGCAAAAAATGTTCCATACTATTCGTTTTTGTCAATATTATGCCCGTATACTGGGTACTAGGTACTTTACCTCATTAAACAGCTGTTTTTATATCGCTTTAAATATGTTTTGACTCTTTTGACAAACATACTGTATTGTTAAGTCAACATATTGTAGATAAGATCTACATACGTTTTGAAGTCACACTTGTTTTTCATGGTAAAAATGACATAACAATTTTAATTTTATTAATCTTATTAACAAAAAAATACGATATAAGTAATGACGGTGACGTAAGCATGTAATTAGCTGATTCTTTAAAATAAATAAATACGGTATTATAAATCGATTGTCAAAAAACCCGAAGAAGAAATTATCAGTTCGAATTTATATTTGTTTACAATTACAATGTGATTGTGACGCTTTAAAGTAAAGGGAAATCGTAAAACAAAGGCTTACATAACCATCCTATACATAGAAAGTGTCACGAATCAATTCGTTTACATATGTGTACACTACACTACACATAGTAGATAGGTATGCGTCGATTGTCAATAGAAATTCAGAAGCGGCCATGCGACCAAATGCCACGAGGTCGCACCGAGCCATCCTTCAATACAAATTGTTAGCCATGCAACACACGGACAATCCTATTGGTTAACTGCTGTATTGAACTCTTAATACAAACCAATTTACATTGCGTCAAGGTTGATTACTTCATAAACCTCTCGCTATTTCTGTCATGTTTTGAACACTATAATTTTTTGTGAGATATATCTGTATCTCAGGCCTGTTTTCACACTTGTTGAAATATAAATGTGTAATATGTTCGGTTAATGTCTTACAGCAACCCGCTTTTGTTTAGACTAACGTAGATTTAAAGCATACAACGATAAGAGCTGAGCAAATAAGTTACTTGCCGTAAGCGTAGTGTAATTACGACGAGTCTATGTAGCGCTCGTAGCAGACTAATTAATGTTTTAGTCAACGCCAACGGGCCATTTGGCGACTTTTTTATATGGAATTCGAGAAAGTAAAGGCCAAACGGCGACGAATGAATAACAAACTGCTTGGGCTTGTCGCGTAGCTTCGGTTGCGCAACAAATTGTCTACGATTATGGAGAGCGGACGTCACGCATCACGGCTCCCTGCTAAAAAAACAATGACAATCTTAACACGGCCTACTACGTCCGTCCAGAAGTCACTGTCACCAAGCGAAACGAGGCGACCTATTGAACTATCAAAGGTCTCCAGTAAGTGGTCGCAGACGCCATTTAAATTCGACAAATAAAAGCGCAAACAACGAGTCGTCGGAACGTGAAAACGAAACTATCACGCTCGTAATTGGCTACTGCACGGTTAAAGGAATGCTATTATGCTACTCACTTATCGCCACCGAGTCTGGCCTACATAAAACGTGTCGATTTTCGACTTGATAACGCTGGCCTTGCGTTTTAACCGCACTGGCATTTAAATTGCATAAATCGAATTGAAACCATGCAATTTACTCGATGCAACCGGTTCTCATGTAATTTAATTCACGAGGCGATTATCGCCATCGTTAGTAGCGGAGAATGAGTCATTGTAAGTACAACACATGCTCTAGATATTAAATATCATAACGCATGTTGTGAATGTATCAAATTAAGTTGGAGTATCAAATGAAGAATGATGTCATACTGACATACCGACATTGATCCGATTATTTTTTACCGAGAAATGTTAACAAGATTAGTAATAATAACAAAAAGAAACAGACGTTTGAATGATTTGATTTCGCATCAAGGTCTGCATTGTCGACGGCAAAAAGTTCGTAAAACTTCATCTTTGTTACGAGTCTGTGACGTGGCGTGGGTCGATTTGTCTATTGGTGAAATAGAAATCCAATATGGATGTAGGTCGTCGTGAGTTGATAATGGAATGTCCAAACGTGATGCGGACACGAAAACGTGAACGTAATTCAGATATTTGTGCGAATTGAAGTGTTTTTGTTTGCTTTTTAGAGAAGTTTGATTAATTTGCGAAATTAGATCATTTTGTTATTCAGCTTAAACAAGACGCTAGCTTTGTTTATTATAATAACCCCGTTATTTAACTCCATTTTTAAATCACAAAAGAAACTGAGAGGAGGCAAATCGCTCACTTATAAGAATAATAATTTTGAGTTCACCCTCGGAAATGTCTATCTCATATCTTACATCAATGTTTTCTTTTATACGTGAATATTGGGAGGGTGAGGTGGAGTCCCTTTGTTCCCTGGGGCCCTCCACGAGAAGGGTTGACGTGGCTTTTCTATTTCATACTATATTTAGCGCAATTATGTACCTAGCTTCGCGTTCATTCCATTTTAATTGAACTTTTGATTCGTAAAACGCTAACATTAAGGTTTATTTTCCTTGATACTTGGGTATAGGGCAGTGTCAACAAAACTGCGTAATTGTTAAATTATTCTCTAGCTAGAGACATAAACATAATTCCTATCTATCTATTGAAGATATTTTTAGAATGCTTTTCGAATTAGAACAAATAGTGCTTTGTGTATTTCTATGATTCGTGGAAAACCCCGTTGGAGTACTAAGAATTATTCATTGTTTCGTAAAATACTACGTATCGGCACAGAATACTAGGTATCGGGCGCAAAGGGACTACTTGAACGCTTTATAATCCCAAACATTACAAACAAACTTCAATGATTAGCTACCAATTACGTTACAAAAACAGACGAAGCGCTGCTGTCGACTTTATAACTGCTGTAAAAGCTGAAATTACGTTGTATAGGTGTACTTAGTAGGTAATAATTACACTAATCTAAACCAATTATTTTAATGTGTGTTGAATAACACATAAGCTAATAGTATTCGTGTGGGTACATTAGAACTTTTCAATTAATATCTTTTACTACATGACCCTTACCTTATGTCATCATTCAAGAGGTACCTCTAGATACAAAAGAATACGGAATCCTCCACTATTTATGAATGGAATCAGCTGCTCGGGGTGCAATGAGAGAATAAATAAGCAAGGGGAATTCTGAGAGACGGCATATAGGTATTTGTTGCCTAGCAACCAGGGTCGGATACAGACACCCGCTGTTGTAAAAGGGCCAATAACACTGAGCAAATATACAATCCTTTGTTAGACGATAAACTGTTCTGGGTTATTGTTTTAGGGAAATAATACGAGGCCTGTTAATTAATGTAGGCATAAATTCCCAGAAAACTGTATTGTTATTGTATAACAGTTTATTTTTAGATCTTTAGCCAAATTCGAACACGGCCCAAATGAGGTCACTGCGTAGTCTCAATCTCTCAACCTTTATAACATACGCCCTAATTTATTTGTGGTATTTTTATTTTTAAATCGGCTCGTAAAAGGTGTGACATTTAGGTAAATACGTTAAACAATCAGCCAAACAACAGTAGATCTGATATAAAAGTAATCAATTAAGCTGGTGATATCTGAAACCTATTTATATCAATGCGATGATTTCATGCCACAATCCATGCCTTATCACCACCCACATCCATTAGATAAGTAGAACAAAATACCTCTTATCACGAGTTTCAAAGTACAGAGATCAAGCTGTACAATAAATGGCCTCTTGTCGTCATAAATAAAAGAATAACTAATCAAACTTTGCCCCTGGATTTACTTCGATTCATGGGTGACAACGTAAACAAGCTGCGAGCGGTCTGTGGAGGCCACCCCTCCACCCCTCCGCCCCGTGGAACCCTCATTCGCCCCTTCGGCGCCTCAATTGTGACATTTTCCTCTTGTCGCCCCCTCACAGTTCAATAATCTTTCAACGACATGAAATTTGAAAATTAAACGCGCTCCCCTTCTTAATGTAGGTCCTTCATCTTTGTATTTCCATTTTATTTTTCAAGTATTAGGTTATTATTATATACTTCTTAAGATTTTTAAAGGATCTGTTCATTGAGCCGTTTTAATAGTATCAAATAGCTGTGTTTCCCAACTTTTTATAGAAATAGATTGAATGACGTAATGTCGGCTCTTGGGAAGCAGGTTTGCTTACCGAAATAAGCGTTTTTGCGTAACCACGGGTTCACGTAAGCATCTGTGGAAATAATTGGGTAATTTGAATAAATTTTGCCTAAGTTTCTTTAAAACTCGTTATATTTATGCGCCTACGTAAACAATTTAGTGATGACAAACAAATTCTAATACGAATATTTTCCTCGTAAACAGTAAATTATGACAAAATGAGGTAGACGCACGGGGCTGTGGGAGACTTAATTACAGTATTACACACGGAGATACATAGTTATTTTCCTATCTTAATAAAATGAAACATTTAACGGAAACATTGTGAATACTAGCCTAACATTTACCAAGTACATCAAATACGCTATTAAATTGAGCACACTGCTCGTGCTCTATAGATTTTCTCAGGAACGTTTAAACCGGCTGAGTACGTGCGCTGCCAGCCAGGTAGCCGATAACGGTCAATGTAACTCGTTGAAACATTTCTTGGCGCAGTTCCAACACTGAATGTGCTTCTAAGAGAAAGCCCTTGATAACCTGCACCAGTTAACCATTAATGGTAGGCTTAATGTTGCTATGAATAAAGTAGGGGCCCCTTGCGGCTGTAACCCTCCCCAGTGAGGGGGTTCAGACAGTCCGCCACCGAGGACCATGATGTACGACCGAACACCACACGCCACACCTAACGCCATTATGTTGTATTTGCTATTGATATATCATTCTGTCCTCACGTACGTATATTAAACAACGATTTATCGTCATGCCTCTAGTCTACGATAATTACTGCTTAATGACGTGGCTGAAACAAGAATAGACACCATTATGTAATGTAGACACACATTATTACCTCTTTGTCATAGTAATAGGTTGCTCCATCATTATTGACTTTTCATTCAATCGTTAAAACAAACAAAGCGTTCGCGATTATATTTATCAATGGTATTTTCCACAGCCATTATTATAATAGTAAACTATGTGCTAGATGTTTTGATATCTTGCATTGCCGTTTTGAGCTCAAGGAAGCGATTGTTATGTGTAGCGAAAAGTATAAAGCATCTCGGTAACAATGGAGTCATTGTGGGGTTTGATTAGTGAATTGAGGTACAGGGGCGTCGCGTCGTGGCGGACGATCACGACTTTCTGATCTCACGCCAGCCAGGTTCCCAGCGCTTCGCTACAAATTGTTTGGACATCACTACTCACTCGTATGTGCAAAAAAGAAAGACGCATCCTCCCTATTACCGGTTTGCACGATACGCGTATACCGAGATGAAACTACCAATGATGGTTTTGATTCATATAGTTACGTGAAAGAAATTGAAATTACACATTAACATTCTTGAGATAATGTGCATTAAATTGGCGAGGCGCGGTTTGTTTATTCTTTTGTACAGTCTGAGAACGAAGATAGCAAGATGTTTGAAGTGAAATGTTTTATCTGCATAGATAACATTTTGCAGGCAAGACATGAATGTGGTATGAAGAAAGGAGATTGTTGAAAACATTGTTTGTCACGCAGATAATGT
Organism: Spodoptera frugiperda; assembly: GCF_023101765.2. NCBI lineage: Eukaryota > Metazoa > Arthropoda > Insecta > Lepidoptera > Noctuidae > Spodoptera > Spodoptera frugiperda. The sequence continues at coordinate 4,355,440 of NC_064242.1, read as the reverse complement.
ACAATGTCATATGATCGTAAGGTTGGATTGTTGTGTCGCTATTCTTAGATAATGCGTCATAAAAAGTATGAAGGTAGTATGTATGGTGAGTTGTAACTTGTAACAATGGGTCGTTGGATTTACAGGAAGTGGGGCTGTAGCCCGCAGCTGTCTGGGTACCCCACACTATTGCTCGACTTCAAACACGACATACGAGGCGGGAACATAGATATGTTTTATCGTATTTTACACACCTTTTCGAAGGCATTGTCGCTAAAAGTAACGGAAATCTAGGAGACAACACTGTTTTTGTAACAGCGTATTCCAGTATCTTTGTCAATAATATAACATCCAATATATGTATGTAGTTACTCCGTTATTATTAATTGTTATTTAGGTATAGGTGCAACTACATATATTTTTCCTGTTGTCTGTTTGTTAGGGTTGGGTATTGGACATATTTAATATACATACATTTTACATGTAATTAAGTTATCTATTCCTATATGTATATACGTCAAGAAAAGCGTACCTATTGTTATTATTTTTTTCCTACTGCAGTTTTTCTTATACTTACATAATACGCTCGTTATGAATGTTCAAATTGTGGTCAAATTTCAGTAAATAATCACAAATCACAAAGCTTGAATTTGCATTTTGCTTGATGGACGTGATAAAAATGCATAGTGTATTTTGTATGCTGACGCTCGTCAAAAGTAAAATATGAGCATATTTCTATTCGGAGCCGGGCTTTGTATTTTTCAGTATGAACTGCGATGCAATAATTCGTAGTTCACGGTTACGCATTCGTTTTATTCAACGTTTGCGTATGTTTGTTAGCCTACACTTGCGGTCACCGCACAGACGGACGAGCGCGGTATTTCATTTCACATTATTACGAGTCGGCGGCGGTAGACTTTCATCAGTAATGAGTGCTCCGCCGAAGGGTAGGCCTCGACCGCAAATGTATTCAACGTAAATTCAAGAGCTCCGCGAAAGGAAACATACCTTCACAGATAGTGTTTACAACCTTAGAACAATTGAATGTTATTAGTACCTATGCCTAATTGTTTAAACTTCAAACAGAATAACTCGTCGTCATCTCCGCGCAACTATTAGTTGTGTAAGAACCCATCACAAAGGGTATCGCTCATCAATCAGAAGGTCTCGAGTTCTATTCTTTAGTTCCAATGGTTACCCGCTAATTGTTGTGAAACGTCTCTATTAATGACGAGTCTTTCGTTCCGAGAGAAAATACTTTTGATTACGATTACACGGTACAATGGCCGTGCGTGAGAGTTGGACGCGTTGTATTGTGCCATTAAAATTATGTATTACACTGGCGCATGCTCTATTTAGCCGGGCGGTAACAATAGAAACTAATAATGATCATTCTGTATTAATTGCACGTTGCGTGCCACAGTAAAGACTGTTTGCAATACTTATCGTGTCATGATCGTTACGTGCGATCGATGGAGCGCAGCGGAAGCGAAACGGACTAGAAATAAATGAGTTCTTTTTAAATTGGGGGTATTATCCGAGCAGTACGGAGTGTTCATCATAAGGTCGTATTAATATTCACGATGCGGCGCACCCGGGGCGGGCAGGCTTCACAAAATGGCTGCCGGAGGCGCGCGGGCCGACCGAGTCGTGACCGCCAGGAATCCACGCGCTCGTTCCGAACCCTCATCAATTATGCATGAATGCGGCCGAACGCCGATGTTTACTCTCCATGAGACAACAATTTATTGCGTCGTGCGGTTTTTGACATCCGATCGGAGACCGGTCCGGTGATCTCGACAATGATGACGAAATACTTACGATTTACGTCCGCACTGATTGAATGCTTAAATGCATCAGTCAACATGATTGTCGTACAGGTAGGTACGGGTGTGATAATATGTAGTGTGTGTAGGTGTCTTTTAACTTGTGTACGATCTGTTTTGTAATGGCCGATGACCAAAATAGGTACTTACATCCTAATATTTCAAGCATCACTAACGTAAGTCTATTGTTTTCTTTGATCTATGCTTTGACTTAGTTTGACACTCCCTCGTGGCGTGGCTAATAATACAATCAATTCACACAGTTCACGAACAATACTATAATAAAAATACGTCCATGAATGCCAAGTACGAGTCGTGTGTCGTTCATGTTCATAAAATAAAGGCTTGAGTCACATTTTATTATTGCATCAGGCAATCGTCGAATTAATTTAATCGTAATAATAGCTACAGCTCGTCCGCAGCTGAGTAACTATTGATAAGAGCTAAATACTTACTTAGCTTTATTATTGTCAAAGTTGTCGGTAGTGTTCCTATCCTATACTTAGGTATAGAAAAATATTTACCTAACTTGCATTTGATTATTTTATACATCATCATCTGGTGTGTAGGTTATTTATGACGTGTTACATTGTCTTAGAGGAAATTGTAAAAACCAGCCAAATGCTTTTACAAATTCTGACGCAAGAACTATTTTCCCCTCGTGTAATCTGAGTCAGACTTGTAGTCATTTGAGTAGATACCCAGTCATTCGCACACACCCAAGAATTATAGATACATTTTATTTCTGAAGAAGCTGTGTTGTGTAAATACTACCGATTAAATACAGAGAATATCGTAACCTCGAAGTACTCATAACATAACAAACAACCGCAAATTCACAAGATAACGTTATCTATGTCACTTAAAGGTGTTATTAATAAAATATGTTTCTCTAAAATACTTCATAATTTTTATGTAAACATGTTTATTTAATATTCCGCTATATCAGACCGTGTTCACCGACTAAAAACCTTCAACGTCTAATTAACCTGTAATGTTTCACACAAGTTAACAAGCATAGCTTGAGATAACTCGTAAACCGTACAAACACACGTGGAAAACATTTTTATAACTTGTTTGAGTTTCTCAAGCGTAAATGAAATGAAACGAAGCATACATACACCTATTGAAATTCTGAGAAGTTCACAAACGCTCTCAGGTTTATTTATACAGGTCTTTGTACAAACAGGCGGCTGGTAACGGGCCCGTTATCAGCCTGCAACCAGGCTATCGACTGCCGTGTTTGTATTCTCTTATCTACACATTCCCGCCTCTCACTATCAAAGCTTTATCTCTATATGCAAACTATTGTATGATAAAACACCTATTTTTAGGAGATTATCTCGAACAGTGATGTAGTGTTCCTTATAAAACATATCACATACGTGATTCTGTATAGACACGCAGTTATCTCAATGACATTAACTACTTATCATTGTTATTTGGAACGCGAGACATTAGACTCACAAGTAGGTGGATACGAGTCACTTAACATGAAACATGAACGCGTTCCACTTGAAATATCGCCGTTTTTTCATCGTATTGTATGTGCAAATTACAGAGCATTAGTTATTCGCATGTAACCGCTAACTCGATTAGCACAAGGCCAAAACAAGGTATGCGACCTCTTTGCTTGTTTTTACAAAAACTTCGAACGGGTTTTGCCTAGCAATTTAGCTATGTATCCTCACGTATCCGCCTGCCCGCATGCAGGCAGACTGATAAAAACAACTAGGTACTTACTAATAATGACTCTATACAAATTGTTAATGCATGATCTACTTAACTAAAAAAGTAATTAGATTTTTTAACTGAGTTCGCAGTAAATCGTATGGTAAACAAAAAACAATCCAACTTCGTAGAACTTTATTGGGTTTTTGTTATCGTCGTACGTAATTAGAGTAAATGTTTTTGTCTGCGAAGAGCAAAAATAGCTTGTTTAACATTATTTTTTAATGCGAATACCTTTGGTTAAACATCAATTTTATTTATGTGACCTGTGAGCTGAACTCTTTGTGTTATTTATAAAGCAAACGTAGAACGTATAGCTTGTCACGGAATAGTTGGAAACGTGCCAAATCGTTACCTCGTTGTAAAATGTTTTCGGTATGTTGGTCAACGATCGCTATTTGTTTATACCTATTATACGAGTAACAATGCTTGTTTCTATATACCTACTACGTCGATTGATTTATTGTCGTGCTAATAAGTTTAATCAGACGTTAAAATACTCAATTAAAATTTAATTAATTGATAATCTAACCTTAGAACGGAGTTTCTAGTAGGATATTGAATCAGCTCACGAAATATTTTATTGCCAATAACCCAATTAATTATCGAGCAGCTGAATTCAATGTAATTAACTAATGATTAAGTATTTGGAAGTATGTATCATCCAATGTTATGTTTACTATGACTTAGTAATTATTTACAGTAGTGTTCAAATGTTCGCCTGACGAATGCAAATGAACATGCAACAGAAATGCTAAGCAAATATTCTGTTTGTATCAATAAGCTTACGTAATGACATGAAACTCCATTGTTCATCATGAACAAGTGTGTTTTTCTTGGAATTAATTTCGTTTCCGCCTTATTGTCATTCAATTTCGTTAAATGTTTATTAGCAGATAACAATAATATTTTTAAGTCATGATCCGTATGTTTCTTAGTCATTGTATTGCGTTTTGACACGATTGATTAACCTGGCTCCATTTTTAATTAAAAGTAAATAGAACTTTTCATACGCCTCCACAGAGCACCTAAAACTAAATACTAACACGATCTAGTAATAATATTTGTGTAAGTAATTGCTTTATTATCGTATTCTAATTCAAAGAATTTAGCAATTCAAGCCGGGGAAGTCCAAGCCATATGTTTAATTTCAATACGAAAATAAAAATAGAATTAGAACAAGAACTACAAACATTACAATCTTGATTCTAACGGGGTAATATTTACTTGTGAGCTGTGACTACTTAAACATTGTTATCGTTCAGCTGTTTGATTATGTAAATCGAGCGCTGTGATTAGCGACATCTGCCCTTCCTGTCGTATAATGTGGGGACACGGAGTCCCTTAGATAGAGGTGGAAGACAGGACGGGTGCACATGAGCGTCAGGTGCTCTTTGTGCGTGAGGGGGACTCCGGGCGACGGCTCCCCATCTGCCTACCCCGCGTCGTACACCCGCGCCGTTCACTTGTTGCTACGTAGTGCTACGTCGTCGCCGCTAGACTGCCGCACACGTCCCCCCCGCCCCCTTTCCTCCGTACACCACTTCCCTTCCCCGCGCATTTCAGTTCTTTGTGCGCCACTGAGGCTTTTGCACGTCTGTGCTGTGCCACATTACGTTCGCAACGAATCATTTTGTCATAGTCGTGAATTGTACATAATAAATAGCGTAGCCTACTGGAATTTGTGAGTGTGTGCTGGTGAATACCTAAGTTCTACAATATTTTAAACGCGACCTGCTGCATATAACTTGGAAGGATTTCAAGCTTTGGAAGATTCACTCGGATTTTGGTGAAAAATCTGTGATAGTGACTTAGGTCATTTGTGGTGTTTTCCTGGTATTGAAGAGTTGTGTTTGAAAGATTTTAAAGAAGTTAAAGTGGTTTATTATAAATTGACGAAGCTGTTTAAAAATTAAAACTAATTGAAGAAAGATATACTGAGTGATTAATTAATTGAGCGCTGTAAGTATTTTTGATACTTAATATTATTTTACTGAAAATTAAAAATTTGTTAGCCAATGGTCAATAGTTAACGACGGTTATTTCAAAAAATTTAAACAGCCATTGTTAGGTCGTGAACTTTGTGACGTACTAAATAGTGTTATTTTAACGATATCCGGTAACTAGAAATTGTTCTTAATTCGGTAATAATTCATAAAGCGTCATGGACTAAATAATAACTACGACGTGATATATCGTAATCGTAAATGTGTAATGTTTATTATTACATTTTGTGAGAATAAACTTGTGCTTATTCATCATGATTGGTGTCGTCAACATGTTTAACAAACGAGTCTCTAATTTTATTTGGCCTTGTAAGCATTTATGGTATAAATTGCCTATTTACATTAAGCTGAGTAGGTATTTTATGTTATATGTGTTCAAAGGTTAATACTCATCAAATACTTAGGTATACACACTGTCTAAAATGCGATTAGATTAATTAACACATTAAACGCCATGGGGGGCAAAAGTGACCGACAGTAACCAAAGATTTGCCTTAAACAGCTTTTTGTTGGCAGTCAAAATCTTAAGCCAAAATGCATTAGAATGCAATCATTATTAAACTCAAATTAAACGTTATCTCGGTTTACCAACGTCATTAGGTACATACAGTTACCATTAATTAACCACATGAGATAATGCTGTAAAACTGTGTTAATTACCTTGTATACGTTACTAACATTACCTGTTAGATAATCGCATACCTAACGAGCAGGCAATCAGATCATCGTGTTGTGCTCGCACGATAAATAACTAGTTATTTATTACGTTACGTTATAACGGCTAGTCGTGCACTGAATGACCTTTCATATCGTCGATGTTATCGAGAATGCTTTCCGAGTGTGCATTGTTACCATAAACAGCGATTCGTTATCGATTCGCGTGTTTTATCACACTATTGTTTATTGTATAGTGACCCGTAGTGTTTGTTCTAATTCCTTGATAGCGATAATCGATTAGGTATTCATAGGCTTTCCGTATTTCAATTGAACCGTGTGTTAATACAGAATAGGTACTTACAGAAGGTAATAAAGAACCTAGTCGTAACAGTTCGTTTCAACCAAAATATGGCGAGTAAAGTGATAACTTGAGTAAAATATAGACACGTAATGTTACACACGATAAAATCAGGCAGGAAATCGCAAAATATTTAATAGGTACGTGCCTAATTAACTATTTAATTTGTTCAATGAAATAGTTTTGAACATAACTATTTTGACGATAAACCTAGATTGTTACGTTTAAAAATATGCCATGATTGTGTATTGTCTATGCTGAAAATCAAGAATTCCGGTCACGAACAATCGGGACATGTCGTGAGATGCGAGGGAGATTGCAACTCGCTCGCCTCCGCGCGCTTTCAATAGCACATTGCGCAATTTACTGCACGAGCTCCGGCACTCGTGATATCTGGCTACACTACATCGTATCTTCAAGGTGGTATTGCATTCTGTAGTCACGATAACTGATGCGCTACTATACTCCGCTACATTGTCTGCTGTCTTACATTTCATAGAAGCTATAAAATAAATAACGTAAAAGGAAATCGTCCATTTCAACTCTATATGGACGAGACCGCCTTCCGTAAGTGTCGGTCGCACGCTTAACGATCTAAATCTAGGTTGATATTTCAAAAGCGAACGTCGACTTAGATCGAATAAGTAATTTGCGAGCTTCGTTTAGAAAGTGAGATTCATTTGTGGTTTGCGGCAGACGTATACTGATTTGAGAAAATAAAATGAACCTTATACGACGACACACGACGACGCCGTTAATTAATCTTAGTAAATTGTTTTAATTGACTACGTTTAGACAATACAGAGAAAGCTTTGTCACAAATTCACGACTAAAATGTCCCAATAACGGTTCTGTTCTCTCTTCTCTCTGAGTGGAAGTGTTTCATTACACGGTCGGCGAGTAGAAACGCTCCAGTGGTTTTAACGAGATGGCTTTGAGTCTGCAAACGCGCTCAGATAACACGGTAACAGGTTATTTGAGATTATTGACGTACAAACGATTTGTCTATTACACACGTGTAGGTATTACTTTGGCGTGATAATTTGCATAAAGTAACTATGAATCGTTACCGTAATTTTCATTATAGCATATCAAATCATAAGAACTTAGTTTTATTATGTAGCTAGCTAGTCTTTGATTACAAAAGCTTAAGATGTTTCAACCAGTTATAAAGTAATTAATTTCTATGTACCCAATTACATATATGAGAACAAAAAACGTTACAATTGTTTTCGTAGTCCCACATAACCTGTATTCAACGATGCGTTTAATGTTCCACGGTCTACATCTAATAGGCTTTTACGTAACTTCCCGTCATTAGTTGCTTACCTGTATAACGCTCAATACCGATTCCGTGGCTCAGGGGATATTGGAACTTTGATTGATCGTTGCTAGTCACGCACTCGATTTCTTCCAAGTAACTAGTCGTAAAGTCGTGAGTACTAAGGTCTACGTGTACACAGAATATCACCCACATCTACATTGTTCAACTACACAATGTCTGATGATTTTGACCTTTTAACCTCATCAAGACTCATCATAATAGAATGGTGAAACTCAATTGACGCGTTCTTGTTTGAACGGCTACTTAAAATACGGTTGACGTAATTGGTAACTGTGGGTTTGCGGATAACTATTCTCGGAAAACCTGCAAACGTGGTTCGCTAATGACACAGTAAACGGTATTGCGCTTTTATATGAATAATTCAAAACCGCGCTAATAATTTATGTAGTTATTTACACGAGCTTGCGTACCTACCTGTGAATGTGTGAAGTAAATAAGTAGGTAGATAATTTATTTAAACAAACTGTGTTGTATGTGCCTATAGCTACTTAGAATTTATTTAAATCGGTTTTGCATTAACCCAATTATTGAAATGCGTAGAAGTAGCTGCTTCTGTAGTTTTTGTACAGGTGCAAATACCTACAAAGTATAGGTAATAGGTATAATATGGAGATAAGTTAGCGAGGTTGCTGCAATAGTCGGTCTGAGTTACGGCTGCCGGGGCCCGCCCTTCATGAATAATTCAAATTGTCGTGGTCAGGATTTACTGCGTCGACCGTCGAGGTAGAGCGGCAAGCGGCCGCGCTTCTCAGAGCCAGAGCCTTCGTGTCAACTTTTTGCCCTTCCTTTCCATCTAATGAAAAGCTCTCTCACCGGTTCCGCCTCGGCGTTTGTCTTGTCAATCAACCGTTGTCGTTCTGCGACGTTGCCGCACTTCCCCATCGAGTTATTTGTTACCCCATTGTCCCCTCCCGCTGATCACTGTCGCATTGTTTCACAACTTTTGTTTACATTCGTTCAATGGTCGTTTGTTTGTAAAGCGGCGGGTTTGTTTTCTCCGCCTCGTGTATTCTTTTAACATTGTAAACAGCTGGGGCTTGTTGAATTTCTTGTTATCGAATATTGTTGACTAAAACAACTATCGTTTCATTTGCAAGCAATAAGTAACGCTATCGTAGCCATTGTGATTTTGCATTTCTTTTTATCTGCACGCCTACTCCGCGTTTACGTTTCGCAGTGAATTACGCCAACTTGCTTGTTCTTCGATTGGATTGAATAGGTACCCAGTTACGTACTTTTATTTGTGTGTTAAATATTACGTGTGATTTATTATAAGGTTTGTTTATCGTCGACTTTGTGCCTTCGTGCGTGTTTTCATATTCTTGTCGGTCTAATAGCTAGTTAATTAGTGCGAACAACCTACCTACTTGTACAGCGATTAGTGTCAAATTACAGTGCACCTATATTTAGAATGACCAATTTATTTAATGTAGATGCGTCATCATAACTGGAAAGGAATGTCGTTTGCGAGGGTCTGTTAGCGAGCATAGTTGACGGATTTCGCCGTAACCGGTTCCCGACGCGGTGCACCGATGAGTAATCTTCGAGTGCATTAAATATGGCGGCACGACCGCAACCGTATCGTGATACATTATCATATCATTATGCTTCGGCTGAGATGAGATCTCCCGGCTCACGCACCCAGTGAATAATGACCAGCTGTAGGCAGCACACCACCGCCGGTTTCTTCTCTGTTTATGTTTGTTATGAATAATTATTTGTGCGATTATGTAGATGAGGATCCTCGTTAACAGCTTTCTCATTAAAATTCCATTGTTCGCTCGACATGCAGACTCGCTCTTTTGTGTAGGTGTCGTGTCGGAGTTGTACCTATTTAGAATATTTAGGTAAGCATTATAGTGAACCCAATCTGCTTTGAAAATTTAATATGAGCAATATTTAGAATTTTATGATAGGTATGAATTAAATTACCTACCCGCCTCTATTTTATCGGTTGTTTTTGTGCATGTATGTATATGGAAATTAAATTGCAATCGCGTGTTAATAATAAGAAAAACCTCGAAAAATTAACGTTTATAAGATCAATAGTAACATTAACTATAAAATAGCCTACTTTATTTAGCATGTGCCATGGTTTGGATATGTAGGTACCTCAATTTGACTTCAGATGCGAAAAGTGTATTTTCGATTAGGACTTCGGTAAAGATATGCAACTAGTCTTCCTTATTATGCTGTGTTAGTAATTTGTATAAATGTGACGCGTCACCCCGGGATTTTATCACATTGCCCTCGTTCTGGTGAAGCGCCAAATGTCCGGGCTGTCGTTGGCGACGTTGCTTGGCGCATCTCCAGACGTCATTCACGTGCGGCTCGCCGGGCCTTACTGCCAACACCCAACATGTTACTTCCACCCACGCCACCATATCTCTTCGTAGCCTATCTTCCTGTTCCGGTTACTAATAAACCATCCATTTGAATAATTTCTTCGCTATCTGTCGTGTAACAAATGGTGGGGATCTGTACAACAGTAGAAATATTGACTTGGTGTTTATCACATCAAACATAAATACCTAATATTATGTAAATCAATATGTTGTAGAATGTGTACTCTGTGAAGCGTTGCGCAATAGTAAATTGATTATATAGTCACGTGTGCTGACAACATTAGCGGCTACGTAACAATGATGTTTACTTACTTCAGCTAAAAATAAAACATACGAGACGTTTATTTTCACGTGTTGCAACATTTTTTCGTGGAAGCTAATGAATTATTTATTATTGTCCATACAATACTTTATTTTTTACGTACCTACTTATTCGCGTGGGTGTAGTGTGAATGGGCTTACATTGGCATCGTCCCAAACGTGCCGACTGACCGACGAACTGAACACTGACGTCAGCCGTTTGAAAATATGCAGCTGGCAACTCGTTGATAACGCGATATTAATCCGTTTTGACAGGGAGACGCGCTTTGATAAATTACATGAAATATAGTGATCATTCCGGATGATTTGTTAATTGATTGAAATGATGATTTGCCTTCGTAATTTACACCTAGCTATAGCACCTACTTATTTGTTGATCATTGTATTAAGTACCTTGTTCTAATAGTTCGTTTCGCTTGTTTCAGGTTCAGTTGTTACCGAAAGTGTCAGTGCAAGTGATGTCGTCGAAGTCAGTGAGGAAACTGACAAGTGCGTGAAACAGGAGGAAGTGAAGACAAGTGAGTGTGAAGTGAAGAGTGAAGTGAGTGCGGGCGCGGATGGTGTTGCCAGCGCCGTGGCCTCCGAGGAGGACGACTGTGTGATAGTGTGCGCGCGAGATGCGGACGATAGGTCCGACTCGGGAGTGAGCGGAGTCCGTTCGGGCGGCTCAGCGAGTTCGGTGGAGGAGCGCGAGTGGCGCGGCATGGCGCACGGCTACGGCGGAGGTCCCCCGCCGCCCCTGCTGCACCTGCCACCCCCACCGCCACCCACGCTCTACTCCAGCGAGCTGCTGTGGAAGCAGCGGTATCAACCGCCATTACATGCGCCGCTGCATCATGCCATCGCCGATGACTACCTCGCGGCGGCGACCTACGATAGAGAGAGACATGAAAGACTGCTACGGTGAGTCTATTTTACAGTATACCCCTGAATCAAGTTAGGTTAGATATAGTTAGTGCCGTGGCGTAGGTTGTGGCATTAGTTAGTGTACAGAAATGAGGTATTGCGGAGATAAAAGATTAATACCAGGAAATGTGTTATAGACTACCTAAATTGCGGATAGTAACAATGTGTAGCCAACAGTGGTATCAGGATAATAACCTACTAGATTTAAGTGGGGTCATACACCCCGAGATTAAGAACTGGGTTCTGTAAACATCTGCGAAACTATAATCTGTAAATCGTGGATTGTTTACCGGCTTTGAAGCCTTGTCTTACTTTCCTTTTTATCGCTATCAGTTTAGTACTCATAGTGAAATGAAAGGACAGTAGATAAACAACACAGACGCAGTATGTTGTTTATAACATAACATTGTCGATAAGATAATATCGAATGATGTTTGGGTAAATAACAAAATTATTGACAAATATTGACCGTTTCAATAGGCACACGATTATCATACCGAGACGTAATAATCACAATTTCTCGGTATTTCAAAGTTAGCATGAAATTCTTACAATATTAAATGCGGAATAAATAATACGTATTACGAATAAACCGGTATTTCAGTTTAGGTATGGTTATAACGCCTTCACAAATAAATCAATTAAATTCATTGGCAAACCAACCACACCCGTGACTAACCGATTTTTTTCTATGAAAACGAGGAATTTGTTAATAGCTAGGCATGTTTATCGTGAGTCAGTTCTTTGAATTAATCTTTACTTTACAAACAAGCTATTTCTTTAGTGAGTCATGACACAAGCACTACGTGTAGTCACCCATTACTTCTAAATACCTAAAGAAACACTTTCAAAAAGTACTTAACCTGATTTCATCCGCTCGTTATCCGAAATTCTTTAAATTGTTGTGATAATAAATATACCTACACTATTTTTGTAAATAAATAACTTGGTAGAGCAATAAATAAAAGTTGTTTTTAATGTGATTACTGTCTGTGCTAAATACTGATTGACGAGCGTAAAAAATGGTTGAATGTCAGGATCAAATTTTTTCTCGTGTTCTAATTTCGAATCACTCCAGGCGTTTCGTTCAAGCTTGTTTGTTTTAAGTTTCATTTATAAATAACGGGAGCACAAATTATCATAGTATTGTGCCATGATTATAAATTAGAAAAAGTTGAAAGCTTATGGTAACGATAAATAATGATGAATTCATACTTATGTAGCCAATAATTTTCGCTTTTAATAGCATTAAGCACATGGTGTACTGTATAGGCTATATGAATAGGCTATATTTTTATTCATTATAAACTCAATTGGGAATGTTAGTCATGTTTAGAATATCTATATTAAACGATGATGTAATCACGTTCCTAATTAAAAACAGATTTTGAACGAAATTGGAACGTGATTAAAGAAACGTGTGTGGTAAATGGAAACAAACTTCTTTATCGCATTTGTCTATTAATATTCTAAATTTAAACGAATGTCAAATAAAACTACCTACTTTTTTTTATTATGAAGGAGGTTTTTCAAACATAATAAATAGGTGGGTAATTTATTGATGATTCTGTGAAATGATACTGTTTTTATATTTTATTTATAGAAACTGATTTATTTACGAAGGCATTCAGAAATAACGATTTATACTACTAGCTATAATCAATATGAATTCGGCAATTTAGTAAATGGTTTTATAATTATACCTTTAAAAACTTTACTGTTAAGACAAATGTATCTCTGATATCTAGTAATTAAGGTTTGAAATGTGTTCTAAATAGTTAAAACTATTAAGTTCAAATTCAAGATTATTAACGTGTTACAATTTCACGTACACAACCACATTCAGAGCCAGAACCCTGTTCTCCTTTGAAAAAAAGAACGTATCTTCTATAAATAATGGGTCAGATTAGAGTAACCCACGTATTGATTTATAGATTTTATAGGCGTCATATAACTCGTAAAAGCCCATCATAACCTTGAGATTGTTAGAATTCTAAGAATATCGTCATAATCTCTTTGGCAGTTTGTATTTTTTGCAAACATTTATCAATGGTCTCCGATCTGTTATTTACGTTACAGCTCTGACCTTGGCTAAAATTAACCTTCGCAGAAATGTAATAACAAGAATTTTCTTACATTATGATACTACCTACACCATCAACGATAATAGCTATTCTATTCTTATTAAAAGTATCCGTCTAGACTGTCTGTAGATATTTTTAAACACAGCATTAAAAGTGTATAATTAGAACAAATAAATACACAAAATAACAATGCTTTTGTTATAAAAACAAAGGTTAAAAAGACTAAAACTATCCGAGTTTTGTATTTAAAACTTGCAAGGCCACAGCTAAAATACATTAGCATTTTCCAGACAGAAATAGGGTTGTCGACATGCAAGAAAATCTTAGCAATGATAAACATTAACATAATTGGTGGCTTGCCAACTCTCGTGTTATTCTCAAACAATGTTTAGGAAATAGGTACTTTATTATTTACATGACGGACTTAAAATAATCGTGGAATGTTTTAATAAATTAACTAAAATTTATTTTCTGTAATTTATTTTAATCTATGTGTTTGTTTATGAATTTTCCTGCCATTACAATAAAATTATAGTTATTTATTGCGAATAATGGAATAATTGGCAGTAATTTTGTGTTTAGGTGTAGGCAAGTCCAACATTTAACTGAGATCGTGAATGTTTAAAATAATTTGAAACATTTGAATTATTACTAAGTCAAGAAATATTGTGTAAATTAGGTAGTAGTACTTATGCACAAATTTAAAAACGTATGCACTTTCAAAGCCTCTTAAAATTTTGTACCATATTATCATTATCGGGGTTTTCCGAACGGTTTGAAGGCGTCTATAAATAATTCAAAAAGTAAGATACAAAAGTTCCTCGTAATAATAAAATACCAAGTATCGACAAAAAACCAGACTACATTTTGCTTTTAAATTAATCATTATAGGAACAGGAAAACTGGATAATACCGTATCTTTAATAAATTAAACGAAACCTGATAATGTATTTTTAACCTTGCCATTTGACCGGTAGAAAAACCCCTGATATTAATGTTTTATTGTACATATCGGGTCGTCTCTCATCGGTTTTTTGCAAACTATAAATTAAAATTGATATTACCTTGAAACACATTATTATCATCGCAATATTATGATATCTTTCATCATCACGCAGAATTCATAGCCAAGGCCATATCATGTTAATTGTGTTTGAGTAAATCATTATGCAAAGGTTATTGAACTACGAATAGACACTCTAAACATGAAGACGTAATTTACATGCATATTTTAATACATTATGTATTCACATCTCTATTATAACACACACATAATAAATCATGAATATTTCCCGTTTTCAATAAATTTATCGTGGCGATAAGTTATTGGCAATATTGAATTGAAATGCTAATTCGTCTGAGACACGTTTCATGAATAATCGTGAGGGAGTTACAGATATGGCAAATAATAATTCACAATCGTCTAAACATGCTGAGGCATACAAATTAACACAATTCATGAGTCTTCTTTACCCTACGTCATAAATCCACTCACTCGTGATTACCCAGGCCACAATAAAATAAATAATTCCTCATTTAACCTCACGTGACTAGAATGTTAACAACTTTAAGTCGATTATGAGGAAATATGTATGCTTGACGTGTCAGTATTTTCCCGTTTTATAACTAAAAGCTGTGTATTAACATTGCTATGCTAAATATTCATCGCTCCCATACCATACAAGGTTATTTTTATTACTTTTTTTTTGCTATTGACTTTCGCAGCTGTTACCTGGGTGATGTTACATTTTATATGACGCTTGTACCCTTTGTAGACAGATTTAGGTACCTGCAGTTGAAACATCGTTCTTTTGAAAAGAAAAGCCTTTTGTAATTTTATTGACGTATCATTCTATTTTATAAAGACTTAGTTATAAACTACTATTATTATTAGAAACTTCGTTATTGTTTACTGCCCTTTTAAAGGTTGCAAGACATGAGTCCTTTTGTGGCAATCGATCGCGTAGATAAAAATACACCTGGTCATTGTACTGTCGTGTTAATATGCCCTATGAATGACTTATTATTATTGCTAGTAACTATAGTTTTTATTCTTCTATAAATATCAATGTAGAAGGTCAGCTAATCAAAATATTATCGCTCAACAAATCGCTGTAAACAAGAAGCAGGTTTTATAACTACTTGTATATGTACGAGGAAAATCTATTTACGTTCGTATTAATGTAACCTTGTAGGTTTTATCCGGTTCTTATTGTTCATAATAATAAAACGAATATCTCGAATGAATAACTTAAAGTTATTAAGATGTTGTTTTTATCCTTGACTTCTTGTGTTGAAAATTTAGCATGTCTGCACGCACGTTATTATTAAAAGTTATATCAGTGGCCTGTGGCAGTTTATTAAGGTCGTTGTCGGTGTAAATAGCAGATTAAACGAGCGGGATATCCTATAATTTTGTTGTTAGTAGGTACTTATTTGATATTCTAGTTTTACTAGCGGTTTACTCAAGCTTCTTAGATACCTTAAGCTGTACATCGTAATTACGTGGTGTTAATACCTTCTGAAAGGAATACTTAACAGTTGTAACGTAAGTTAATTTTCGTAGGTTATTTTAATTCCAAGATCAAGCGACATACACAATATTTTGGTACAATAATACTCTTCTAACACAATCTTGTGGAATTCATATTAAGATTAAACAAGACACTACAAATACGTATCTGTATTTCACGTGATTAAAAAAATATGTAATTCTAATTTATCATGATATTTTAAGGTATGTTCCTAATACCTATTACTCAAGATAAAATCGTAAGAGAGAGATATGATAATAAAAAATGTATATAATTTCTTAGATAACATGAAAAAATTAATAAATTAATTTGATATTACGAGATAATCAGGTTACACCTACATAAGGCCAACATTGAATTAATTATGAATCATTGTATAATCTGTAGCAAAAAAAATATAACGCTCGGAAGTTATACATTTTAAACAGATAATAAATAATTATACCTAGATATAATAAAATCTTCCATGACATAAGAATGTTAGATTATTATTTATGAATGATAACTAATCATATGTATTTTGATATCTATGCCTGCAGTGATATGATATAATTTGGAATGACTTGCGTTTTTTTCGGTGGTAACAGTAAGAATCTACATAGTGCTGTACGATTATCTAGGTATTAAAATAGATTTAAATGTCATTAAGACTTAAGTTTTCGTCCTTTTTGGCTTATTTTTATTAAGAGTGCGTTTTGTTCGTTTTTAGGAAAATCCCATGTAATTTTAAAGAAATGCCACACAACAATGTTTGCATAGCTTTCTCTGTAAGAAAAGAATAAACGTTCACAATACACAACCAACTTAACAAATAATTGTATTATCTATTGAAAAGCAGTAATAAAGTGTTCTATAGCCTATATTGCTCCCATTGTTAAGAAAAATGTGTTGTATTATTATATAAAACCTTGATTTGTTTTAACAATACATAAGTCATTGTTCATTGGAAAACAAGTTCTTCTATTTCGTAATCTTAATAACTGTTTCGAAAGAATAAATTATTCACGTGGATGGCGAATTATGAATACAATTTTGCCACGCATTTGAAGTAGGTATGAATTCCATAAATATCTGGCCATTTGAAGCCGGAAAGCTGTCAACAATGAAGTGCCAGAAGTGCTATGGATGCGTTCAAGGTTCCTAATGACGTCAGCATCCAAAAGTTGCTGTAGGCCAAGGTCATTGAACGGTAATGACAGACGGTGGTAATGTGCAAATCCGATATGCGCTTGTTTTATTGCTTGTTTGTGCTCGATTGCATTTTTATGCACTTGGTTTTGAATTTATCGCAATCATACTCTACTTTTTATGTTTCAAACTAGGTAGTCACCGGATTAATATTGTTATTCACAAATTGATAGGTCGGTTTAATATCTTTATCATTTGCATAAAATCGATTAAGCTTTTTATTCTTGATAATCGATTGCAAATGCAATAAATATTTTAAATATTATCATAATTCATAACATAACTATCACCAAATTGCAAGAAAAAATATTTACGAATTATTAAAATCAGGAAACTGATAAAAGGATTATAATTATTACAACAAAGAGGTTTTAACAAAATTACTGGCTGATTATAACAAAACTGAATGCCATTTGTGTAATGTGTTTAAAAATAAATCTGTTTGACATTGACAGTGACGTATTTATAATTGAAGATTTCAAGCGTTGTGTTATTATTATTAATCTTTATTAGTGATTTTGTACTAAAAACAGTGGTTTTATTACACAGTTCAGTTCTTCATATACGGTTTCGATAGTGATTAAGTTCAAACTGAATTAAAATGAAGAAATCAGAGTATTTACGTCCTATTATTGTTCGAAGAGTAGTGTATCCGTAAGTTTGATATTGTTTATTAAACAGGGACCAAAACATTAAATGCAAATGCATTGTTGCAATCTTTACTGTTTACTTTCCTGTTTTTGTTTTCCTTTTCGTAAAGATCTTTGTGTACTTCCTTCATTCGATTCTTGTTTACAAAATATTGATATTCAAATGTAAATATTTATTATACGAATAAATTCTTGGCAGTAATTTCGTATCATGCGAAGCGTGTGGAATTTAATATAGAACCTTGACCATTAATGACATAATCCAATGTCGTGTGTCCAAATAGTATTTGGCCACGACTACCTCCATCGATTTCTTTTTTACGTAACGTTTTATTTTCATTGGGTTACGAGTTACGGTAGCGAAATATAGGTAAGTAGTGTTGTGCCCCTAAAGGTTGAAAGTCGAAGCCAATAAAACTTTTCCGTATACGTAATTCGATCCGCGTTTCATCCGATTACAATTACCACAACGCGTATTAGTAAACAAGTAACCATTTGGAATTAGGACAATGAGATTATGACACACCAGCCCTGAAATATCTTAGTAATTTTCTAAAGATTTTTTTGTCGTCAATTCGTGAACTAAAAATAAAAATAAAAAGTGCTTTGTTAATGTCTATGCTCTTTAGTTTTCCTTATTTAAGTTAAGAATGTCTGCGAAATTAAACCTTAATGGTTTAATTTATTTACACGAAAATTCACTTAAACTGTTACGTGCCTTTGTTTATCTTGAACTGAATTATAGGCTTTTTGGTATTTTAAAACTTAGATTAGCTCGAAAGTAATGTACTGATTTTATTCTCGAAACCATACATAATGAATGGTTTCTTAAAACATGTAATTTTCATTTGTGAAATAAATGACCTTGACCCACTTAATCTTCACGTATACCTACCTATATTTATCACTTGGAAGGTTGCGCAAACGCATGTTAGCTAACTACTGGCCATAATGCACTGACGGTGATTACATATTGTTATGTAAGCTGATAAGATGAAGTAAACGGCATAATTAAGAAATAATCAATTCCATTTTTGGTTACAGTTAACGTTTTTTTTTTTGTTGTTTTTCATTTCACTTATTCGAATATTTTTTCTTTGTTACAGAGATCGAAGGGAACAGGAGCAACGAGAGATGGAGAAGCAACAAAAAGAAAGAAAGGAGAGAGAACGGATAGAACAGGAACGTGAGAGGGAGAGGGAAAGAGAAAGAGAACGGGAGAGGGAAAAACAAGAGAGGGAAGAAAAGGAACGAAGAGATCATGAGAACGCCGCCTCAAAACTAGTGTCGAGGCATTTCGAAGAATCTCTTAGGCTGGCGAATCAAAAGGTAGTTCCTGTTTATAGATATTTTAATAGTAACCCTTAATCAATATTATCTGTGAGAATAAATTCTTCTGGCAATGTTTCTTTTTATGATATAAGTTATTGTATGAAATATGTTTCACAATGTTAACGAATGTGTTTGTTTGCTCACAGCGGTCATGGTCGTTACTGCACAGCCTGGCGCCGAGCCGAGGTGCCGCGGCGCAGGAACACGAGCGACTACGAGTTCCCCCGACAGACCGCGCGTACTACTCCCCCCCAGGGCACCCAGCGCACCCCGCGCATCCCTCCACTCGCCCTCCCGCCACCTCCCCCGCAGATTACCATGCGCAACACGCTCGCATCTCCATCCCTTCTAAACCAGACAAACAATCACATCCCTCCTTACCCAAAGGTGAACCTAACTTTGCTCCCTACAATTACCCTTATCGATACGATAAAATTAAGGACCAGCATCTACCGGCACCGCCACCGCTGGTCCCAGAGAAAAACTCTGTGATAGTCAAGCACGATCCTAAACAGATCCACCTAGAACAGAAACACCCATATCCGAGCAAACCTCGGAATGAACCTAACCCTCATTACCTGCCATCTCGGACGTATAGAACGGGTCCCTCACCACACGCGCCGCCACATCCGCACGCAACCCTACAGACGTCACCACACGCGGCGCTACCTGCCCAGGATAAGAACGCGCGGCGGCTGTACCAACCTCCGCCGCCTCGCTCTCCTGCCTACTATCAGACTGCACAACCCGTGAAGCCTAAGGTTTCGAGCCCTGCACCTCCACACATTTATGGCAAACCTCCGTGCAATTCACCGGGTCCTGGACCAGGGCCTGCGCACTACGCTGTAGCTGTCGAGCCTCCGATGCCACATAGCAAGGTAGAGCAACCGCCAGTCCCGTACCCTCCACCATACGCGCAACGCTCAAGACCACCTCCCCCTGCGCACTCGCGCACTCCAGAGCCTCGCCCGCCACAACGCGCTGTCGTGGATTCTAATTCCACCTCACCGTGCCAGTTGCAACCTCTAGACTTAGGAGTGTCGCGTGACGACCCTGACCGCCTGTCGCCTAGACGACGTGGTGCGTCAGACCCTCCCGAGGCTGATGCCAAGCGGCGAAGACTTGAGGAATCTGCTGCTCCAGAACCTCTAATAGCAGCAGCGGCCGGTACTGGACGGACACCGCACGGCTCGGAGCCCGCGCCACAAGCTCCGGGCCCACCTTGTGACGTGCGCGTACCGTCTGCAGACGGTAGCGTCGCCACACCCGAGCGAGCTGCCGGAGCATCCCCCGCGCCGCACCTCACCCCCGCGGCCAGCCCGGCGCCCGCGACCCCTGTACCTCCAGTAGCCGCGTCCCCTCCAGTGGCGGCCGCGCCGCCCACAGCTCCGACGCCGCCTGCACCGCCTGCGACGCCACCAGTCACTACTGGAGCTGACGGTGATACTCCTGCGAAAGCAGCACAATCCCCTCGAGATAATGGCGGTGCGCCCGTCCGGCATCTTGGCAAGAAGGCGTGGTTACAGCGGCATGAGACCGCGCCAATCGGAGAAGGTGACTGTTCAGGAGGCGGTGGAACATGTATTACACTGCCGATGACAATCAACCGAGTGTCAGAACCAGACGATTCCAGTTCAAATATTGTCGTGCCCGTAGCTGCCAAGTCAATACAGCGAGGCGCACGAAAGACCACTAAACCAAGGAAGCCGAAAGAGGTTAACGGTCGAGTAGACGATGCAGAGGAGGATAGTTCTAGTTCCGATCGTGAGTCTGCAACACCTCCAAAAAGAAAACCGCCAAAGGCGAAACGGAAAAAAGGTGCCGTACCAAGGAAAGCTGGAGATGAACCGAAGAGAAAGAAGGCTTCCGAAAGTGGGAGCGAAAGTGATAAAGAGAGTGACGATAAAGACTCAGATTCTGGCGGAAGTGGGAGTGGCAGTGGAAGTACGTCTAGTAGACGCGGAGGAGCCGGGCGAGCTCGCGGGCGACGCACGCGCGGCGGCGGCCGCGGCGGCAGGCGGCGGGACGAGCCCCCGCGCCGTGTGGCCCCCGCCACGCCCGCGTCCCGCGCGCAGCCCGACTCCTTCCTACAGAACGGTCCTTGTTTCGAGGTAGCCCCGCGCCTCGCCAAGTGCCGTGAGTGTCGTTGGTCACCTGCCCAACGTGACAAGGACTTGCCAAACATCTTCTGCAGATTTTACGCTTTCCGAAGACTGAAGTACGCCAAAAACAGGCAGCTGGCGATAGCCGGCTTCTCGGATCCTTACAAAGATGCTGAAGAGGTGAGCTTCTTATTTTTTCCACTGAGTTTGATCTTTGTGGTGATATTGCTTGATAATTCAAAATCGCAGTCAATTGATTTTGTTACAAATAATAATAATTTGTTTTATTTGTCTACAGGATGATAAAAAGCTATGGCTATCATCATCCGCGGGTGCAGCTGAGTTAGATATCGAGATGAGTTGCTTCCTACTGAGGGAGATTGGAGACCAGTTCTGTGAACTGCTACAACAGGAGAAAGAGGCGGAATCCCATCATTTGAACGATGGTAAGTTTCTTTAATATGACAAAAAAAATTACAAGCTAACACTTCTAAGTTTTGAACGATTGCTAATGAGGTTTTGTTTATTTCCAGACAAGACGATAGCATGGAAACGAGTGGTGCAAGGAGTCAGGGAAATATGCGATGTGTGTGAGACCACCTTGTTCAACTTCCATTGGACGTGCGGAAAGTGCGGCTTCGTCGTATGTTTGGACTGTTATAAGGTAAATACTATTATAAAACACACTTCCCTAATTGGTGCAATCTATCGTGTTAGTCAGTTTTGAATAACACAAACTGTAATTGCGATTGATTTTCTAAAATGTTTTCGTGTTTGTTACAGTCACGGACATCAGGCGGCGACACTCCCCCAGCCACGACCGAAACAAATAACTCCTCAAACGCCAATGCCAACGGCGAAAGAGATTCCTTTGGGTGAGTTTTGTTACAAAACTATTTTTGTTTTCACATAGCTATAAGTACTTTTATTATGTTATCATTATGACAATCAGAAACGTAAATACTTTAAAGTTCAGGAACATAAATAACGTCTCAAATCTATAGTTATCGGAAACCTTACATATCTTGGCTTAACTATCTCTAAGTTCTAGATTAGTAATCACAAGGTTATTGAACTTCGTTATTATAGTGAATAAGAGATAACAAAATACAATAAACACTATTGCTGTGCTATTGCGATCTCGCAATTCGATTGCGCAAAGTTTACTTTTGCATAGGCTATAGACCATAACAGGTTGAAAGTAGGAAAGGTGAAACAATCAGCTAAATTAGAGATTGCTAGAATACTAAATGATTCTAGAATAATTACGACTTAGAACTAGAATTACTGCTTTAGAATTTAGAAATGTTTCTTTAATTGGAAAGTCCAATAAAACTTACAGACTTGGACCTAATCCCAATTTAGGCCTGGAGACGAAATATAAAACTTCATAAGCAATAGTGCTTATAAGTGACCAGTGAAGCAGTAGTATAACTTTATTTTTGGTCCACAGTTGGCTAACATGCACGAGTGGCGGCGCCCACCCCGCGCGACGCCTGCTGCTGACGCAGATAGCGGCGGGCGGCGCGCTGGACGCGGCGGCGGCGCGCGCGCACGCCATGCGCGACGCCTTCGCGCTGCCGCCCTGCTCCTGCGGCGCCGCGCCCGCGCCCAACAACAACATGCGCACCGCCGCAAGGAGGCTGCTGCAACGCGCGCTGCAGAAGGTTTGTTACACAACACTTATGCTATCACAACCACCACCACCACCTCTTAGAGGAGAGGAGGGTCTTGTCTCCTTAGATGATGCCCATAGTCCAGTAGTGGATTGTCAAATCAATGTTAATAATAAAACTCAGCAAAACTTGTGCAACCGTTAACATTAGTCGATTAAAATGGAAGAAAGCCAATGTTTGAATTTGTCATAACCTGCCGACAAATCTTCAAAATCAATTTAAATTTTCGTATTTTAACCAACTGATGTTTCTTTTTACAGAATGTTAAGAAAGAAGAGATCAAGGAAGAGCCAGCCGCCAACGGCTCGTCGCCAGTCAAGTCGGAGAACGGCAAGACTGGCAGCTCTGTCGTTAGCTGGCTGTCCGACATACCACTCAAGACTGAAGCCGAAGAAGAGAAGTCTGATTCTAGCTCGTCTGACTCTGAGGAGGGAGGCAACTTCTCAACGTTACGGGAACTACTCATCCGACCAGCGCCCGAGGGTGGCGAGACTCAGCCTAAGAAAAAGCAGAAGAAGAGTAAAAGCGATATTCTCGATGACGTCATATCCAGCGTTGTAGACGAAAAGAAAGATGAAGATGAAGAATCGAAACCGTTCGCGCTGTCCAACGTAGTGAAGCGGTACGACAGGAGTGGGCGAGGCCGCGAGGAGCTCCCCATCCGTATCATGACGCTCACTGAGTCCAAGCTGCTCTACCCAGACGTGCCTCACGCCTGGCTCTGCGACGGGAAACTTCTACATCTCACAGACCCCATGCACGCCGGCAATTATAAACCGTTCCAGGTAAATACCTACTTTATTTTTAATTGAAAGAAATATTAGACTCAATTTAAAAATAGGGTTTGCTAAACGTATCTTTACTTCATTTTATTAATGTGTTTTGTTTGTTGTTACAGGACCAGTGGAAACGTGGCCAACCAGTTCTAGTCTCCGACGTATCGACGATTCTCGATAAAAACTTATGGAGTCCTGAGAGTTTCTCCCGGGATTTCGGTGAAGAGAGAGTCGACTTGGTTAATTGTGCGTCCGGTTTAGTGGTACCGTACCAACTGGGCAAGAAATTCTGGGACGGGTTCGATCTAGCCGCCAAGAGGCTGCGAGACGAACGCGGCGCTCCAATGGTGCTCAAATTAAAAGACTGGCCACCGGGCGAAGACTTTGCGGAGCTTCTGCCCGGACGTTTCGACGATCTCATGCGAGCGTTACCACTCAGCGAATACACATCGCGCACCGGCAAACTCAATCTGGCCGCGCGGTTACCTGAATGTTTCGTACGGCCAGACCTCGGGCCCAAGATGTACACCGCGTACGGCGGCGCGGGCGGCACCACCAACCTGCACCTCGACGTCAGCGACGCCGTCAACGTCATGGTGCACGCCAGCGCTCCCGCCGACGCGCCCGAGCGAGCGCGCGAGGCGGCGCGGGCCGCGGAGGAGGCCGGCGTCGACGTCCTGTCGCGGCGCCGCGCGCGGCTCAAGCCCCCCGCGGCGCTGTGGCACATCTACGCTGCGAAGGACGCGGACAAGATCCGCGACTTCCTCGTGCGAGCCGAGCTGGAGCGCGGCGCGCGGCCGCGGCCGCAGCACGACCCGGTGCACGACCAGACCTGGTACCTGGACGCTGCGCTCCGTGAGCGCCTCTACCGCGAGTACGGCGTGGAGGGCTACGCGATCCTGCAGTGCCCCGGAGACGCTGTCTTCATTCCGGCCGGAGCGCCGCATCAAGTCAGGAACTTGCTGGACTGTATCAAAGTGGCCGAGGACTTCGTCTCACCCGAGAACGTCTCGCGGTGTTTCGAGCTCGCGCAGCAGTTCAGGCGGTTGTCTCGCCAGCACTCTAACAAAGAAGATAAGCTACAGATTAAGAATATCGTGTATCACGCGGTAAAGGATTCTCTGTGCTGCCTGGAGGAGGCGCTCGCCGAAGCCAAGTGAAGACGAGCGGGCCTCCCGCATTTGATCTCAACCTCGAACGTAACATTAATTGCTAAGTTCCGCATTTAAACGTAAGATTGGGAGCGAGTATGATACGCGCTGTGCGCCGTTTCGTGTATAAGATGCCATTATTAAGCGTCCGAGTCGATTGTGTACCAGTTATGTGTGTAAGTGTACTCGAAATGTGATTTAGTCCGACGGTCGCGATCGGAGTATGTGCAATGTAAATTAGTCTGATTATGGTGATATCGTTGAGATGTGGATATGTTTTATGTTCCTTAATTGAAATACAAATAAAACTCTTCAGGTTATTTACAGCTTAATTGTAGCTATAGTGATATGTATGTATTGTGTAAATTTTAATTCGAATTCCATCGAGTACATATTAAGAATTGTATACTTTTAAGTTATTGTATTGAAGTAAAACAAACGTATTCGCTCGAAGCATTGTACATTACAACACGGCATGTAGATAAGTTTATCCTATTACTAGATTTCTCAATTTGGTTATGTTACAAAATGATAGATAAAGTATGTGACAATTTCTTTTTGTCCTTATTGCTGTATTAGGAAGTTTTTTTTTGTACTGTGTATATTATGTATGGTTATAAGTTGGAATAAAAAAAAGATGTTTATATGAAAAAGTTGTTTTAATTATTTCGTACCAAAGATCTACCTGTGCTATATTATCAGCTATAAATTGGCCATAAAGTAATTGTATCTGTGTCATCCTAACTAAATCTTATTAGACCTGATTATAATCTGATACTGAGCTTAGTATATGGGAGTAGTATCACAGAATAATAAGTTAATACCTAGAAACCTAGATAGCGCCCTATGCAAAACGTTTCATATGCGCCCCTAATATTTTGACGCCGTTATCACTTTATGGGCAGTAGAAAAAGCACAAAACACGCGCGTCTCGGGGCGACCTTCTGTAACCTGGCGGGCGCCATATGCCTAGTTACCATAAACCTAAGAGAAGGAATTGAGAGGAAGAGAAGAGAAAACCGATACTTGAATAAAATTCTACATCCCAGAACGGTCACCGCTGACCGCTCTCGCTGTTCATTGTAGACTTTATTATGTGATTAAATTCCTTAGTTTTGCTATAAAAAGGTTGTAGTACTTAATTAAAAACTAAAAATATGTGAAAGACTAACTACTTGAACTTTTGCGTGTATTTTATCAGCGCCATCTATGTTACGAAGCCGTATTTAATAATTTTTGTATTGGTTTCGCTACTCCCCGGTAGATGGCGCTATAACAAACTATTTTGCAGTATGTTATAGCGCCATCTACTAGTATGTTCTGTAAAATTATTCGCGATTCTTATAACACTTTATTTAATAATGATTTTGTTTTCAAAATGTTATCTATCCTAAGTTCAAAGAACTTGCACTTTTAGTTGATAGTGTAATTTTTATTTTGTTTACAAGCATTACCTAATACATAAACACCTACTTATTTATACATATTTTTCCTTATAATAAGTAAATAAGTTCTTTTTTAAATGTAGCTAGGAACTGAATAACTCTCAAGTTCACTTCCTTCATTTTATATAACAGGATAATCTACAAAAACTAGCAATTTCGTGGAATTATTTAAATTACTGCTTACCTAGCGGAAGAATGACTCAAGCCTACCGTTTGTAAGTAAAGTAGGAAGAATATCAGATTACAACAAATTAGACTTGAAGGGTTCGTCATCGTGATGAGACAATGAACACATTAGTGTTAGTAATATTTGGTAAGACGACGAGACGGTACAATTACCTATGAGTTTTCAGTGTTTAATTGATTCAAATATACATAGATTAGACTAGATTTGATTCGCTAATATTGCCCTAAAACTTGCTTCTGAAACAACTGGATCGATGTTCTTTTGTATCACCTTAATTATTTTATAAAAGTAAACTAGAAGATGGAGAGAATTTTGGAATTGTCTGTTAATTTGGCCCTTCTTTAATATATTGCCAAACTGGTCGATACAATTTACGTTCGTCTATGGCGCCCTCTATCGACGGTCCAGTTTATAGGTATTAAGTTTAAAGAGCGGATATGTTCATATAGGTGTACTAGCGGACCCGACAGACGTTGTCCCGTCTACACGTTAATTTGAAAATTTAAAAGTTTTTTAATAAGCTAAAACATTCTGGACCTTTTTACCCGACTGCGCCAGAAGGAGGGTTATGTTTTTGATGAAAATTATTATTCAAATGTTATGACAATATCTAACGTCATTAATATTTGACACTGCGATGGTAGCGCCGTCCGTCGGATCCGATGTAAAAATTCCAAAATCAACAACTACTAATTAATTAAAAATTAATTAAAAAAACATTGTCCAGCGGACAAAATTGTGAATCTAAACCATTCTCAGATCCCCTTGAACACACACAAAAAATTTCATCAAAATCAGTCCAGTCGTTTAAGAGAAGTTCAGTGACATACACACTTACAGAAGAATTATATATATAAAGATAAGCTAAACAGGTACCTAAATAAAGAAAATAACAGTATATGGAAGAGATACCTATAGGCAGATAAATATACCAATATTAATACAAGTCTGATCTGTTCATAAAGAGACTATAACGGTGCCTGTAATAAATCTTGCCGCTGTTATCAAATGTATCTCAATAAAGTAACTGAGTCCCGCAACTGGTTTAATAACAAGCCGTTCATTGTCACTGTGTAGTCCACAAGCTTTGATTAAAACGGTTTCTAAGATTACTATTTATTCTTTAAGTCTACCGTTTATAAGAAATTGAATACAAAATGAAGAAGGAATGATAGGTCGTAGACGGCTTGGGACTGGTCTCTTTAGAGGACCTAGTGCTCCCTAAAAGGTGCTAACGCACATTTTTGGCTCAGGCCATTGCCAAGCCAAGTAGGTTTATGTGTGTATCTGAAAATCCTTAATTTTCATCAATACAGTGCCTACGTAAGTACATAAAAGCAGGAGAAGGAACTGGGTGGTTTTTAGTCAGTAAGAGTCTGACACTCCCTCTCGCCTCACCCAAGCCGGGAGAAGTCAATGGATGATTTTCCCCCCGCAAAAAGGCCTATTGTGGATAATCTACTCAAAACTTAAGCAAACCACACCATTGTGTGAGTCTAGATTGATGTCTACAGACATGAAGTTCATTTGAGAATATAAATGTGTTTGACTGCGTAGATAGATTATTGTAACGAACATAAAATATTACTTATCCACTGTGGGTGTAAGTGCCTACAATGTATCACAAACAAGTTTCAAGATTAAATAAAATCATTCAATAAAAAATAACTGTCTCTGAACAATGAACTACTAGCGTTAAAATCAACATATACCTATTACAGACTCGTACATTAAGTGAGTACTCATAAAACGCTGTACATTGCCGGTTTTAACTGGCGAGTGGGCAAAATTATCTAGAATGAGGAGTAATGGACGTGGAGTGTAAGATTTGCATCAATCACGGTCGTTGGGGCTCCCCACTAAGTTGATATAAAGCGGATTGGCTGGCCCTCTCGCCTGTTAGTTATTCGCATCTTGTGGTCAAACGCGGAATCGTGTGAAATAACAATGAAGGCAGCTACTTTGTTTGTTTTTGGTGAGTTTTATTTACCTTTTCTATAGAAAATATAAATTTTAAAACGTAGAAAACATTTCGAAAGTTTCTTAAATAAGTTTACATATATATAGATAGGTGATATGTTAGGTACATTCAATGTTATTATGTAGTTCAATGTTATCATTCATATGAACTTTTTGCTGGAAATTTTTGGACGGAGAGATATCATATTTTTTCCAGTTTAGTAAAAAATTGTGAACTGGTTTCGTATTGTTTGAATATATAAGTAGTGTTGTTATACTAGAGAGGACTTCTAAGAATTGTGTGTGCAAATATTGTTGATGTAGAAGGCTGCATCTAATTAGGGTTGAGGAAAAACCGGCGTTAGCAAGATATTATAAACTTAATACGACAGATAAATAAGGGTTATTTTTGATTAAACGTTAATAAAAAGGGCTAAGAGTCATCCCCTGCATTCAGAAGTAATAATATGGTCCTTTTAGCATAGCAACGCACTAGCAAACGTTAAAAACATATTTTAATTTAAAAAGCGCTTTATAACTGATAATATTTCCTATAATTTTTGACGAAACTTCGGTCAATATGAGTACCTAGATAGATTATATATTTTATTTAAATAACATAAATAATACTCTCCTTTGGTTTAGAAAACATCCTTTGGTTTGTAAAAGCCATGCAATTTTAGCATTATAAGATTTAAAACACTCCTTTTAATTTCATTATCACCATATTACAGAAGATCATCGACAGAAGTAGTACCTAGGTATAAACTGTTTACAACTCATCACACTCTTAGTCCTAATTCAAGTCCTACGTCATTCAAAAACTAGTACTCATTGGTGCAAAGTGGTCCCTCTTCCTGTCATTACCTAGATGACCATTTGACGACCTTAATGGCCTGGTTAAGGTCAGCTGCGTGTGCGCATGATCCTTTAACTAGATTACATGATGAGCTCTAAATACTTCCGTTTTGTTAAGGAGTTGTATAATTTTGAGACTTGTTATATTATACAGAGAGGTGATAATACAACTAATTTCATTTCATGTATTCATCCAGTTTTTTATTTATCGATGTTTTTGTAGACAGTTCGTAATTGTTGAATAAAATGTTAAATATTGCAGTAACTAGCCACTTTCGGACCAGGGACCTCAGGGCAAATTTTGTAGGAAATTAGTTGTATTATCACCTCCCAAGAGGAATACGTCGAAATACAAGTCACTCCGTATTGTTATTGTTTACTTTGTTTCTAGGGTTAACGTTGTTGTTGTTGTTTTGACATTAGCATTTGTGTATTATTGCCTATTGTGTTCCTGCAAGGAATAAACAGAGCTATTCTTAGGTATAGGTAGACCTTTCTCCTTCCTTAGAACTGTTCTTAGGTATACACCTTTCTCTTTCTTAAATTCCATGGAACAAGAATCACCCTTTTTTTTGAGGGGGAAAATCATCCAATGACTTCTCCCGCCTTGGGTAAGGCGAGAGGGAGTGTCAGACTCTTACTGACTAAAAACCACCCCGTTCCTTCTCCTGCTTTTCGACGCGGAGCTCCGGTAAACCCGCTAGGTAGTCCGCAGCTCCGGATCAGAAGAATCACCCTTGAGAGATCAAGCGCAGAGATACTGAAGAACAACATCATTAACCGAATAATCCTTGGAGGAGATGGCTCTAAATAGTTTGCCTAGTAACAATGACAATTTCTAAATATGTATTTATAGTTGTTAAGCTTACACTAATAAACACTATGTAGAATTAACTAAAGAAGAGATTGACCAGGTTCAATGGCAGATGGGTTGTTTTTCATGCTCTGTACACTGCAGTTGCACTTACTACGTACATGACCAACGAGGTCATTGAGGCAGGAAACAAGCAAAATTGTAATGAATCCTAATTCAAGTAATGACTCATCATGTAGGTCCCCATTTTTCTAGAACGTTCATATTGTTCACGTGAAGCGAATACAATGTGTTTGCAACTATTTTTTGTCTGTGATGATGAGGTATGTGGTAATGAAATTATATATTCAGTCTTACATCCTACTCCGAAATGCTAATTAACAACTAGTTTGTGTTTGCTAATATGGGTGTAATAGCAATTATCTTTTCTGTGGTTTCTTATACAATTTATTGAATGTGTTAATGGATTTTTGTATCTTGCATAAAATATTTTATCTTATTTGCAGTAGGTACCAATCCCAAAAAATCTCACATTTTAAACTTGTTTTTCAATTGTTACGTAGATTGTCTAAAACACTCATAAAATACTTCTGTGTGTGGTATGATGCTGTAAAGATTGACATTGAGATAACAAAATATATTTTCAATTAATAGTTCCTTACTTCAATTAAGCATGCAAACAGCAAACATGGTACTTATAACTTGGTAACATGTACATTACTTTTGGTACAATACATATATGTACCTACCTAATTATAAAACGAACGTACCTGACAATAACAAACCAATTTATTGACATTCGAATCAGGTTCAACTTCAAAGTCAAAGCATTTATTTCAATTAAACCAGATACAGGCACTTTTGAAACATCAAAAATAGAATTGTCCATCACTGAATCTGCTGTTCTGTTACTAAAGCTGCTCATATGCTCAAACAAGATCCTAACTACCTGGCTATCGTGTTCCAGCTCTGGTGATAGTGGCGGTGTCCTGTCGTCCAGACAAGCCTGACCTCAAGCAAGTCAAGGCTGAGGCGGCTCGCAAGAAGGCGTGCATGCACGACTGCAGCTCAGTTGCACTGGACCCCATCTGCGCCGGCAAGACTGGCGAGAAACCCAAGTCCTTCGGCAATGAATGCGTCATGAACAACTACAACTGTGAACACCATGATAGTAAGTAGCTTTACCTTTAAAATAAGATTATGAAGATAATTGTCTTCATTAATTTGATCATTAGTCAAAAGTTAGGAATTTATAGTCAAGAAAGTTTTGAAAGTCAAGGAAAGATCTTTAGAAAGATAGCTATTAATTTTAGAAAGTATTTG
Source organism: Spodoptera frugiperda (assembly GCF_023101765.2). Taxonomy (NCBI): domain Eukaryota; kingdom Metazoa; phylum Arthropoda; class Insecta; order Lepidoptera; family Noctuidae; genus Spodoptera; species Spodoptera frugiperda. The sequence continues at coordinate 4,323,887 of NC_064242.1, read as the reverse complement.
AGGTAATAAAATGTATTAAGAAGTCTTCAGATAAAAAGGTTTACCTAATGTTATGCAACAGTACTTGTTCCTCATGTAAATAAAAAACAAAACAACATCAATACAAATTATGCAACCTCGCGTTTATTGTGACAACTGCACAACATCTGCAGCTGTGTAACGTAAACATTGCATAATAAGAAAAGCCTTGCTCACCCTTTTTTGGGTGACAACATAAATATACGATTTGTTTATTTATTTCCAATAAAGGATATGAACATAAGGTATGAAATGATGTAAAAGTAAAACTTAGTGGCTGGCAAAACGATAAGATGGTAGCTAGTTCAGTAGATATGTACAAAACCTTTATCTTATATATAAAATTCTCGTGTCACAAAGTTAGTCTCCAAACTCCTCCGAAACGGCTCGACCGATTCCTCTGAAATTTGGTAAGCATATTGAGTAGGTCTGAGAATCGGCTAACATCTATTTTTCACACCCCTAAATAATAAGGGTGGTCCACCCCTCAATTTTTTTTTTTCATTTTTTCGACAAAATTTTTTTTATTTTTTTTTTATGATACGGTATTCAAAAATACATACAACCCTAAGTTTTTGCCCTTCTATCACCAACCCCTATTTTTTATTAATCATTTTAGTAATTTAATTATCTTATATATAAAATTCTCGTGTCACAAAGTTAGTGTCCAAACTCCTCCGAAACGGCTCGACCGATTCCTCTGAAATTTGGTAAGCATATTGAGTAGGTCTGAGAATCGGCTAACATCTATTTTTCACACCCCTAAATAATAAGGGTGGTCCACCCCTCAAATTTTTTTTTTCATTTTTTCGACAAAATTTTTTTTATTTATTTTTTTATGATACGATATTTAAAAATACATACAACCCTAAGTTTTTGCCCTTCTATCACCAACCCCTATTTTTTATTAATCATTTTAGTAATTTAATTAATTTTTAAAATTTTCCGCGCTTTTACTCTGGATACTCATTGGCCAGACTATATCGGTGTAACTACCCAGTGAACAACGCGGAGTGGGGATGAGACCGAAGCCGGTCTCCTGTTTCTCTCACTCCCTCCACAGTTGTCGGCCATCATTAATGTTTATGTGTGTTTATGCATCAAACTTAGTAGTGACGTTTACTGTCAGTGTATCTCTCATTATTAATTATAAATAATACTAATAATAACTCTCTTAAATTAATTATACAATTAATCCTGACGGAGTGTGCAACATAAAAAAACAATCGTCCATGGCCACCGTGCTGAAACAATGTAAAATTATCATCTGGGATGAATGTACTATGGCGCACAAACATTCACTTGAGGCGTTGAACAGGACGTTAAAAGATATCAAAAACAACGACAAACTATTTGGCGGCACTCTGTTAGTCCTTTCAGGTGATTTCAGGCAAACACTTCCTGTCATTCCACGTTCAACATACGCTGATGAGATTAATGCTTGCTTAAAATCATCTACACTGTGGCGTAATGTTGAAAAAGTACAGCTGAAAGTAAATATGCGCGTTCAAATGCTTCAAGATCCATCCGCTGAAACATTCTCAAAACAACTTCTAGATATCGGTGATGGAAAAGTAACTATAGATGAGACTGGATGCGTAAAATTACCGACAGATTTTTGCACAATCGTTGACTCACAAGACACTCTCATTAATAAAATATTTCCCGATGTACACACACAGTACTTAAATCATGAGTGGCTTGCAGAAAGAGCAATTTTAGCGGCAAAAAATGTAGACGTTGACAATTTGAATCTGAAGATACAACAGTTATTGCCAGGGAACTTGGAATCATATAAATCTATTGACACAGTTTGCGATGCGAGCGAATCTGTAAATTTTCCGACAGAGTTTTTGAACTCACTGGATTTGCCAGGTGTGCCACCGCATAATTTACAATTAAAGGTTGGATCTCCGATTATCTTGCTTCGCAATTTGAACCCGCCACGGCTGTGCAACGGTACGCGATTGGTCATTCGAAAATTAATGAAGAACGTCATCGAAGCTAGCATTTTAAGTGGAAAGTTCCGAGGTGAAAACATATTAATACCACGGATTCCTATAATACCTACGGATGTGCCAATTCAATTAAAACGTGTTCAGTTTCCAGTTCGATTGGCATTTGCCATGACCATCAATAAATCCCAAGGCCAAACGATGTCGGTTTGTGGTTTAGATTTAAGCACGCCATGTTTTTCACACGGACAATTATACGTAGCATGCTCACGAGTGGGTAAACCATCAAGTTTGTTTGTGTTAGCTAAAGATGGGCTAACAAAAAATATTGTTCACGCTGTAGCATTAAGAGACTGATATTTTTTGATAGTGTTACCGTTCTTATCGAATAATGATACGTATATATATATTACAGAAATAAATTATGATGAATTATTAATAAATATAGTGCTTGGCGTTTGTTATTTCTATATTCCCTTATCGTTCACAGCATTACACACCTATTTCGTGCATATACCACATCCTTACACACTTAAAATAGGTTAGTTATTTTCTGTCGGCACTAGAAAGTACATAGAAATTGTTTATATGGCAAAACAACGTTTGCCGGGTCAGCTAGTACATGTATAAAATAAGAAGAAAATAATAGAATACAATATTTTGATTACAACATGAACTTTAACAATGTACTATAGAGCAAAAGGGTCGATAAACTTCAATATACTCATATACATAAAAAAAAACTTGACTATGACATAGTCCCCTATAAGTTTCTTTTAAAGGTCAGTTAAAAAAAGTTCATTGTTGGGTTGTTAACAAATTACATTATCGATTTTGCGTCGTAATCGAAATGTTTCCACATTCAGAGCTTGTTCAATGGAAAAGTACAATAACAGAGACATGGTTATATTCATTTATTATAACAAAGGCGTGTCGGTGGCCCATGATTTTGCGAAACTGTTCTGTAATATGGGTAAATACCCCATACCCATAACTGTTGGTACAGTCACTAATAAAATCAGTTCATACAAAGATCATTGACATGCATTGTTAACAGATTTAAAAGAGAGTTTTTTTAAAACATAACATTTTCGTAGTTTAACCTTTCGTCATTCGTTCGTAGTGCATTTTATGAAACCAATTCTTATGTATGGAGTCATGTTAAATAAATAGTTTAAATAAATTATAATTATCTAATTCTGATGATATTAACGTAGGTAAAGGACAAACAAATCTAAAATATGTGTTCTATAAATATCCTATAATTATCTATTGTTTAATTAACTAAACAAAATTCTTCTTTTTTCGAACTGCACGCCACACGCGTCTATAGCAGTGGTTCTTTTAGTAAACGAACTGTATTTAGGTAGCCTTTGAAACTTTCAAACAAAAATTATACAAGCTTGTTGTATACAATATACATGTACATACCAGTAAATTAAAAACGTAACACTATAAAAATACAATTTACAACAGAGCCTATATAAACCTGTGGCCAGCTAGGTGTGACGCGGCATGTAACCGTGGTAATGGCAACCATTGTGCCTGACCGGAATGTGACTCACAAAGTCACTACATTTTGTTATTTTAATTTTACATAACAAGGTATAAAGTGTACCTATACCTGGTGATTATTGTATGAGGATGTTTTTTTAATAGTCATAGAAAATTGTTCGAATTGCTTATGACATTAACCTCTTGTATGCCACGTGTGTATATAATAGAAAACACATTGTGTCTCGCGTATATCTGCGCTCCCGGGGTATAACATGGATAAATCGATATCGATATCGCGATATATCAGATCAGTCCTATAAAAAAAGGAATCAAAGAAATGGTATCAAAAAAAAGTATTAAGAAAAGGAGTACGTTTTCATAAAACTTTTAGTTACTTTTAGGACTTATATTAACTAACTGAACTTTTTGTGACTGGTATATTACTAGGTCGTCACTTGAATCTGACAATATTTTCTTTATTCAAAATAAGCAACGTGTATATTAATTATTCTTAACAGTTGAGCCAATGCCAAGTGTAAATGTGCTAAAAGTTACACCTATAGATATTTGTACGATGTGGTTCTTAGAAAACACCATCCTATAATACTAGAACTAGGAAATAACAGGGGCAATGAACTTATTGAACAAGTTTTTGAGACAGCAAACATGTCAGACGTCTAGTCGATAAATATGTGGGTGTACTAAAATAACCATGTTCTACTTTTTTATAGATTCTTGTCTAGAAAAGTTTTTAAGCTAGATTGTCTTGATAAACTACTGACATTAATATAACATCTTTACTAAGTTTTTGGTATTCATAATGGATTGTATGTTAAAAAAATGTTAGAAAATTAACATCGTTTCATATAACAGTATTTCTAGATAAGCTAGAAATATACCTGTCTCTTGTTCTCTTGTTATATGGGACAACCTCTTGTTATATGTTTAACCCAAAGGGGTGTATAGAAACTACGATGACTAAAACATTACTGCGTTCCTTTAGAAATAAAAAATATAGTATTGTAACACATTTTTATTTATTTTCCAGCTCTCCACAAGATCAGCAAGGGTCAGTGTGCTGGCTCCGACGGTATCCGCCTCTCTTAAACCAGAGATGAAACCTGAGGAGGATGTCAACCGCTTTCCATGACTGCATTTTATTAAAAATATATATTTGTTTGTAATTGTCTTTGCTTATCGACTAACATCAAAGAAGCTGTGATTAAAATAAGCGTTTAGCTGTGTACTCTCAGATCTAATGTGTGTTTTACTTTTGTAATTGGCGTATTTAGTACGTATTATATTATTAAAACTATGTAAGTTTAATTAATTATTCATTGTTTTATTTGTAAGGGAAACCTCTGACACTGTATATAAAGGGAAGGCTCATATCTGACATATTTTTAAGCCGGCACACGAACAAACGAATCACCTGATGGTAAGCAATAGCCACCGCCTGTCGATCATCCCAGAAACACCAGAAGCGTTACAAGTGCGTTGCCAGCCTTTTGGGGGTTAGACATTAAAATGTTTGTTTACTAACTCACTCACGTACCTAGTAATAACAAATTACTGAAAACCACTACAATTTAAAAAATAATATATGTGTAGTAATGACGAGTTCTTCAAAAAACGCTGTCCTATTTCCTTTCGTCCTCATTTCCTTTTCTTGTGGAACATCTTTGATAACACAAAGGTGTAAAGTACTTTCTTCAGCTTAACGCTACCTCCTTTGTAATATACTCTTGGAACAGCTCTGTCCTGAATTTTCCTTTCTTTAGTTGTTTAAACTGTCTAGTTGGTTGTAAGCTCCTGTTAAATATGTGTTTTCTTTTACAATTAGGTCAGGAAGAGTTTGATTGCTTTGTTAATTTCGGAGTGAATTACAATATTGTGTGTGTTCAATCTTGCAATAAAATACGGAACATAACCCATTTTTATCTCAGAGTTTGGTGACTTTGAGTTTTTTTAAGAGACTCAGTAAGAAATCGTGTTCCAGGTTAGTAAAGATTGCAGAAAACCGTTGAATGCATGAGCCCTCCAACCAACTGATTTTGAAGTCATTGGGGATCTCACAAACGAATTAGATAAAAACCTAAGTGGACGCCTTAGGGTTGATTGCTACTGTCTTATGAAGATGATAGTAAATAATGATTATAGTCTTACTAATGTAATTACTCCACAAAAATGCAAACGTATGCAACTATCAACGCAATACGGTCACATGATACAACGCGTACCAAAGATATAAACAAATGATATCAGCTAGATAGCGCACTATGTTTGTTATCCCGGATTATCGGGTATTTACTTCACTTCTGACATTACCTAGATCTGAGGTCATGAGGGCGGGCGTGGCCTACATGTCGTGACATAGACTGCTTGTCGCCTATACACGTATAGTAGAACGAATCAGTCACGTTTTTATGGTAAAATTCTGTTATTTGATATTTCGAAAATAGTGTCACGTCGAGCTCAACTTTTCATCTGTGATATAGAGGGTGAGCTTATTGCTTTATACTGGACACAAATTCAGACTCTGAGCTATTGAATAATTAAATGAATGAGTTTTTGAATAATTGAAAATATTCCAATAATATTTTATCCGATCCGTGACTTCATTACCACACTATTATGTATGATTCCCGAATGTTGGGTTAGATTAAGCTAGGTTTAAAAAGTTCAGCCCTAACCCAAACCTAAACGACATTAATCTTTTAGTGTTGAGTTTTTTAAAGAAGGCCATTTCACCCGATGTCTCTGCATCCTTCATCAATCAGCATATATGTCTTCACAGGGGTTGTGGACCTCTCTCTTATATACAAGGATTAGAAGATTAGAAAAAAATAAGCATTTTATTGGTTTTTCTCCTAACGGCGTTGTAAGTGCGCCCTCTTACACCCACCCTGCTGTCGGTGCACATGAGAATGGGTTTCATGAAAGCATGTATAGTAAAATATAACAATAAATAAAAATCAAATTCTGTACATTGTAAAATCTTTATTGAAGCTAAATTTTGTCTATGATGACATTGTTGCAACTGGCACTGGCCAGTCTATAAACAGTCATGAAGATCCGTACTTTGTACAAAATAAATAAAAAAAATATTGACTTACACAGTAACCTTACAAATACAAACATTACTAGAGTATTTTATTTTATTTGAACATGACTTTGGCATTAATTTTAAAACTACTTACACACTAATTTTCTTAAGGTATTAAGATTAAAATTTGGAATTTGTAGGAACTTTTCGACCAAAGTCTTAGTGCTAATATTTAAAAGTATCGAACATATATCTCCAAAAATATTTGTTGGTTTGATGTCCTTTCAAATTGTAAATTACAATGCTTTTACAGATCACTCGTATATTTTAGAATATTGCACAATAATCCTTAATATCATCAATTTGAAAGAGTATTTGAAAATATCGTGGTGACCCGGAGGTTTAAGCATGATAGTGCGGGTTCAAAACCTACCAATGGAAATACCAATGTGACTTTTTCCGATTTATCTGTACTTTCTGAGATTTTTTAGAAACCACTGGCAAACGGCGAAGAAACCTGGACTTATGTTTCTAATTATGAGTTTGAAATCACTAACTCGCATTGAGCAAGCACAGTTTTAATGCTTCAATCTTTTCCGAGAAGGCCTTTGGCCAGCAGCAACTTTCTTTCACGTCGCTACGAAGTGTTGTTCTGGTCAGATTTTTTTATAGAGCTGGAGAGAAGTGATATAGGTTACATTTTGTTATTTGACCGTGGTTAAAACATCGAAGCAACGCAACGCTAAGAAAGCTAGTAGGTACATAAAAATAATTCTAATTCTAAATCAAAATATACTGCAGCAGGAAAACTTCACAAGACAACCTCTTGTGAAATTGTGTCCTTGATCTTTTTATCGAATTAGTTTTTCGAAGTGTGCTACTGCCCTTTAAATCTACCACAGAGATTAAACCAAATATAACAAATAATATTATCAATTTTCATCAGCATATACATAAAGCAATGTTCATTATCTTGGTTAAAAATCTAGAAATCCTGCTTTTAAAGCTTTGGCCATCAAAGATATCATACCAACATATGCAGGCAAATTAGACTAAATTATCATACGTTATTACAAGAACAGTATTTTTTAGAGCGTAAGCATTATATTACCTGAATACCTTATATTACCACGTCACATATTGCTATTAATAATGGGTAGTTCATTAAAATCAATCAGATATATGCAATCCACAAATTTGTAAACCAAAAAGGGTTCAGAATATAAACTTCGATACAATATTGTAAGTACATCCTAGCTTAATTAGCGATTTTGAGCTTAAGCGTTTATAATAAGAATATTATAACTTTCGTGAGACATACTAAATTAACTATTATGTTATCGGCTTACTCATTACTCAGTAGCAGCGCGACAATCGCCGCGTCGTATGTCGCGGAATGCTGGTTATGAATATGAGCTTCTAGCATAGCTTGAAACTGGTCGAGTCCTCGTCAAACAGTTATGTGAGTAAACCGATAATATAATAATTAATTAAGCGTTCTTTATACATACATTAGATTTTTAGATCAAAACAGGTACATACTAAATATATCTCTGACTACCATCACAGTTTACCCAACTCAAAACAGTACGATAATGCAAATATTTCGCGCCACGAACAACGGCAGCCATCTTGAAAATGGGACGCATGACAGCTGACATTTGAGTTGTCAATTTCTGGCTTATTCGGATGACACTGTGACATTTAAGACCTTTTCAATTTATTATTGAGGTCAATGTTGACGTCACTTTATTTTGGTAGCAAGCATTTGCCGATATCGATTTAAATGAAGAAATATTTTAAGCGTGATGAGGAAGAAATTGTGACGTCATTTTGACTACTGTTATGAGACAGATGCTGTGCTAATTTGACACTAAATAGTAATACATATAGTTGAACATTAATATAGCGACCGTCCTCAGGCTGTGCGGTACGTAATGCTTACACTTATGTGAGAACCAATGCACTTTGCGTGTTCTGGCGCCGCATCAGCATTCTCCGAGACCCGTGATCGCGTAATCTGGAATGAGAAAAATGGCGGTCATAATTTAGATGTTAAAAGTATTATGTGATGTTAGCGTTGTACAAGGAATACTACGTTGATCTATCAGTTTTATCCGATTCTAGGAGAAGTAATATTTTTACAATTAGCATTGATTTTTAGGAGGTTTCAGCTTGTCTAGTTACAGATCCACTATCTTATATTTACAAAAAATGTGTTACCAAAATTGACCTAACCAGTCTCGTGACACCAGTTGACATTATAGTTGTTTAGGAAAGATAAAGAGAATTCAAAAATTCATTAAACATAATTACTAAGAGTTGTAAAAACGGTAACTTACACGTGCTCTCGCGACATGAGACCTCTTCTAATTCGCACAAGGTTTCAAACGTCCGAGCAGTTCCCGTAGCATCGAAAGCACACACTGGTCCTGCTGGTGGTGACGCACATCTGCCGGCACAGAGAGGAGGAGGGACGCCCTCCCTCACTCGTGCCCTCATCAGCTCAGCCGGCGCCCTCATGTCAGCAGCCTCCCCGATGTCATTGGCGTCACCGATGCGGGATGGCAGGAACGGGACGCTGGCTGGTTGTACTTCGTTCCATGCTGGAAAGATGAGGAATTTCGGATAAGTGTCTGGTATATCATAAGTTGGTAAAAAGAAGTTCAACTCTTATAAGGAGAATGGATTGAAATTGAGTATATCTATTTTTAATTAGAGTTAAATAATTATGTAAATAAAAGTTGATTTGAATCAATATGAATACTGACAGTATTATTGTTTTAATAAAAACAGGATTTGAATTAAAAAGATAAGAAAATAATCAATACATAACGGTAAAAGACAAACGTTAAACAACGGAGACATAAACAATGACTAAATAAAACTATGACATAATTTGACCTGCAACCAAACAAACGCAAATCTCCATCAAAACAAAGCGCGCGCGCCGCTCAACTCATTCGCGATAACTGCTTAACCGATGATAATAAAATTAATGGGGACATAAACGTAGCTTAATTGTTTCTTGTTTTATTCCATTATTGTTTTTCAACAGTTGTTCTTGATTAATGTTTGACATTTCATTTGACCTCTCAATCTAATCAGTGTTATTTATTTTCCTAAACTTTTCCTGTGATCTCATCCTCATATTACGCATTTGTGATGTCCTATCGGCTCCGTACAATATGTAAACATTGTTTGTAATGCATAGTGCACACGCCCCTTCTCATTGACTCGTATTTGATGGACAAACATGCTTAGGAATGTCGCTTATTTGTTAAACAACTGTTTCCTGGACACTTAGTGGAATCACAAGAGTCTTAGAAATAGTTATTATCGTATAATACCCGTCAAACTCCGGCATTATTTTGTCACGATGGAGATGAAGTTCGCACATCGTCTTTTTCTAATTTATTTAACAATCAACACCAACTCCTTCATTCTTAGTCTTATGTCACGTACTTTCTTCTAAATATACATTATTAAAACTAAATGAAGGGCAAATACCGAATGAGAAATAAAAAGAGCGAACTTCCCCTGACCACGACAAAATATTACTATAGTTTGTGCCGGGAACTATACAAAGATTACTTTGTATATGTTTGCACATTGCACTTTAATCATTGTTTAGAGTTACGAGTTATTACGTTCTAAACTTTGGTCTAGTGTATAGGTCAATTGGAAATGACTTAGCATTAGTCTTTATCTTTTAATTGCAATGAAAAGTGCTTTGAACTAATCTATACTTATTAGTACACAGAGATGCATATCAAACTATGCAAAACCAATATAAAATGAACATTGAATGTGCGGAAAGATCATACAGTATGAAGATCACTCATATGACTTAAATGGAACTACAAGTATTACTAGTCCACAGAAGTATAATATTATAATACAACAAAATATTTCAACTTAAGAGATAATTAAATTAATCAAGTATTAAATTCTGTATGAACAGCTCCATGTACTTTGACCATAGAAGAGCTGTAATGTTGTAGGTTGTCTAGGAATGTTACAACTCATAAAGAAAAAATGCTTTGTTTGTTATTGAAAAAAAATACATAGTTATGTGGTTTAAATTAAGTCATATGAGATTTTCCCATACGGTATAAAGCGGGATCATGATAAAATGGTTTTTATTGCTCGACGCATAGGCGTTGTGTAATGTGTTTGATCAAATTGTTGTTTACATTTTTTCTATATTTATTTGTAAAACTGTAATTTATCATTGTATTCACTAGCGGGCATCGTTGACCTTGATAAGAGGTTAAGGTTTCCATTAAATGAAGTGAAGGAAATATTCCATGGCCACTTTTGTTACATTATTATTTATTGTAAGGCAGGTATTACAATGAAAGTTGATCACATGTGCTCACTTTATTGAAATTGATGTAACTTGCCACAATTTTTATTGCACGTATCTAGTTATACATAATTATACTCGATATTGACTGCATTCTGATTTAAAGTCAACGTATAGTTTCATAGTTAAATTATTTTATAAAATCTTATTACATTTGTAACGTCGCGTTCTACGCGCGCCTCAAAGAGCCATCAGACCACTACAGATGGGGTCTAGTAGGGCTGATGCCTGATCCGGAGCTGCGGACTACCTAGCGGATTTACTTTACCGGGGCTCCGCCTTGAAAAGCAAGAGGAGGAACAGGGTGGTTTGTAGACAGTAAGAGTCTGACACTCCTTCCCACCTCGCTCAAGGCGGGAGAAGTCATTGGTGATTTTCCCCCGTCAGAAAGAAGCCGATTAAAATACATACAAAAGGGTATCTTATACTTCGTTCATACTGTGAAATGATACGTAATTTCACTTTATTACCAAAATATCCTTATCTATTCCCTATGACCTTACATTGCCCAATGGCTACATAAACATCGTACGACCTTCCTCCACGCCCAATCCAACAGTCCATTAAAAAGTTATCAGAAATCCGAAGCGATCCGTAGCATTGTAGATAAAACAATTGCATAACATCCAATGATGCTTCACACTGTCAACTGCGCAGTGACCCAGGATGAAGTGTTTAACAAATTATGACTCTCACTGCCGTACTTAGAGAAATTTAATGAATACTTTAATTATTCCTTAGTAACGATATTGATCCGAAAACAATTACTAAGTAACCATTGTATGAATCCCATTTAGTTTGTTTACCTTATAGTTAATGATTGTATGTATGTGTCTTGCAACAGAGTTTTGAAGCAGATATCTTTAATCAATTGAGCTTAAACTTTGTATAGATACCCGCTTAGTTTGCATGATAATAAATGCTTAGCTGAATTCAAATCATCTAAAAGCTTGTTGTGAGATTTAGGTATACTTTAATATCTAGATTTTTTTTACTTGGTGTTACCAATTGGCGCTATCAAGATGAATTCAACGATACCTAACACGTTTAATTCCATCAAGTCGTAGCATACAAATACAGACACTGAAAACACAACCCTCTTTGTGGCAGTCGGGTAAAAATCCAAAGCGATCCATAGCATTGTAGATAAAACAATTGCATAATATCGAATGAAGCTTCACTATTAACTGCGTAGTGACCCAGGATGGAGTAATGACTATGATTTTTTTATCATACTATGTCGGTTTGGTTTCCAGAAAGGGTAATATCAAGATAAGGGTCACTTCCTCAGTGACTCACCGGTTGTACTACGCGTTAAATAATTAGGTATGTGACTAATCTCTGTGTTGATTGTCGTATGTTGAATTTCCCAGGCTATAGTAACTTGTATGTATGTGTTGTTGAGGTTTTTGCTATATGTGTGTGGTTTATTTTATGGATCGTTTAATGATGTAGTTGTAGTCACTAGTAAGTATTAAATATGGGGTTTTACATTAACTATGACGTCAAAGTAGATATTAAGTAGATACTATGTAACTTTGTCCTAAAAACAACGGTATTTTGATCCTATTTTTCATTTACAGTTTTATTTTTAAAATAGCTTCTAGTTCCCGTGTGATAAATAGCATCCTATCACTCAAGTCAGTCCGTCCAATAGTTTCAGCGTGATTGACGGACAAATATCCAAACATTCAAACATCCGAACAAAAAAACTATTTAACTAATTTATAATGTGTATCATTAAGTATAGTATAGTGTGATATTTTTAAGAAGTAAAAGTCATATACCTCTATTTACCCTAGGTAAATAGAATTTACATATTTACCCCATATTTTTAGAAAAAAGGGTTTATGACATCAACAAGTTAATCGATAGTAATGACAAAATCCGGTTAGAACTAGTTTACCTACATTAGAAACGATATATTTGAGTAAATCGCGTCCAAATTAATATTTAATTAGTATATTAATAATGCATTGTGGTGCAATCAACTGGGTTAACGGATGTATTAATACAAATGTTATATACTATGCCATTGATAATGTATATAACACTGTATATAATAATTATGTATTATTTATTGAATTACGAGTTTACGTTAATTTTTATGAGAAATATATCTTAAGTACCTAAACGTTATTTTCCTTTAAAACTATATTAATGTTAAGTTTGAAAATAATTTAATTTTAAAGAATTATAAAAGTATTTTATTTATTTTATATGAAGGAGGTTTTATGTTTAACTAGCATTAACTAACGTGTAACATAAAAATAATTATTCGAATCGGAATAGTAGTTCAGGAGATTAGCGCGATCAAATAAACAAACAAATTCTTTAACTGTATATAAGATTATCTTCATAATGACTACTGAAGCACCCTCCAGACCAGAATTGTATAATTTGGCTTTCCAATATCTGTGGTTAACTAGATTAGACAGAAACTTCACGACATGTATGTTGTATGTATGAATGTATATAATATACGACAAAGTCGTGGGTGGATAGCTAGTAAAAAATCTCAAGCTGCTTTAAGACTTCCTGGTAGACAAATACGTACGAATAGCTATGCATTGCAACTACAGTCGACTATCGTTATATCAAACTATCGATAATTCGAACGTCTCTCTATAATTCCAAGTTATGAAGAGGTCTCTAGAAAATCTCTTCTAATTTTGAAACACTTGGTAATTCGAACGAAGAAAATAATTCTACGTAATCAACTACGTGACTTTTTAAAACAGTTGCGACATTTTGACAGAGATAAATTTAAAATTTCGGATTATTGATATTTCGATCATTCACTAATTCGAAATATTTTAAGAGTCCTTCCAGTGTCGAATTAACAAGAGGCGACTGTATTTGATTTTAACACATCTAATTGAAATATTTATTATTTCTTTCAACGTATAAATGTCAATGGGGGCAAGTCACATTTAAAGAATGTGACTGCATTGAAGTCCTATATAGTACATATAACTTCCTGTAGGCTAGAAAAAATAAGAAATTGTTTGTTGTAATTATTAAAGTTAGAATAGTTATTTTTATTAATCTAACTTAGTAGCACGTGTGTCTGATATCTCAATGTTTTTGACTAATAAACTATATGTATATTTTAAAATCAAACAAATTAATAATAATATTCTTCATTATGTTTAAAATAATGCTTTATTTCCTGGTCTTCAGTTAAAATCTGTCACATGACAGATAGTTTCAAGTTAAGATTCGATCACGTGTGCACTAGTTCATTGACTTAGACTTTACAATTACTATATTGCAGGCTATCTGGTGGCTTGTGCCTTGAGATAAGCCTGATGTCATATTATGCTGACGATTTACAACCGGAGGAATATGACCCGGACATGTGGATACATGATGATGCAGACTTGGTAGTCTACAGTCCACTGCAGGCTATTAACCTCCTTATGTTTGCTTAATATTGTAACTTGTTACATGTGTAATAAGAGTGTTTTTGTAATGGGATTAAGTATAGAGGTGAGAATAAAGCCGTCGCCGCTTGTCTCACATTTTTGAGCTAGTTAATTGTTTGAGTTTTAATGATAAGTTCTAAAATAAGAGACCAAACATAGTCTTGAATAAAGCATATTGTTTCAGATTGTCACGTTAAGAAAAAAAACTTGAATATTTCGTAGTGGGCCCACTTTTAGCTACGCCGTAGCTGCTACGGCGTAGGCGTAGACTACGTTTTTCTTTGGCAACAGATTAAATGAAATAAATAATGATTACGTTAATGCAATGTTAAATATAAACATTAAAAGATTGTTGATAGGCAATGTTTAATACGTGTAGCACATACAGGCACATAAACATATGTACACAGATAAGATCGATAGTATTTTTAATAACGTCACACCTTTTATCCCCAGGTCACGTTAATATATACAACATCAGCTTATTATTTAATGTTATGAATCTCATGTAATAGGAGGTGACCCTATGACATTATACCGGGCACAAAAACCCAATAATACTGTTTCTAATCCGGGAATCGAACTTAAAACTTCTTGTTCTTTTTGTGAGCATTAGACCAACGAGGCAGTATCTATCACACATACATAGATAGATCTTATCACGTCATCACTCATCATTTATCCATATATGTAATCTGTGGTTCCTTTATAAAAACACTGGCCGTAAAAAATTGGCTGTATGACAGAGATAATTTGTCGATGATTAGTGTTTTTGTGTCAATGTAGTAGTTTGGTTTTGATTGGTATGATGATGAGATTTGTTTTGACCAATCTTTACTCATGTTATTCTTCTATGTCATGTGTGGTTGTCATTTGTTTATTTGTTTTTATGTACAACCTTATCTAAAAGCATGTTAAGCTTAGTCAGATTTGATGACAGGTCTTCTCCTGTGGCCACAAGTGAGAAAGAAAGAAAAAATATTTATTTCACACTAAAAAAAAAACAATGGTAAAATGACGATGTGAAATGGGACCAGTTCAGCATGTGCAAGACAGGGCCTTGCGCTGGTATTTCACTGGCCCCAAGTGAAATATACGTAAATAATGTCGACTTAAACCTTTGACTAAGTGATTCAGAATCAACATTGTCAAAACTCAAAGTCCATGTATCACGAAGTCCCGATTTCTGAAACAGTCCCGAAGCAATGACCAACAGCAGGATATTCATTTATTCTCAGAATGGGAAACTAACGTCATATTACTAATCAATGTTCTACGAAGTGTCTATTTATAGACTGTGGGCCTCCTCTACAAAACAAGTGGTACCTATAATCAACACGCTTGGCAGGGTTTTCTTTATACTTAATAGGCTGCCTGGTGATAGGCGATGATTAAAGCGAGTAGGGTGGATTGGAGATCGAGAAACAGCGTTCTCTGATGTTCTTTGTTAATTAATGTAGTCTGGGTTCTTGAGAAGAATAAGGATGGTGACAAGATGTCGTGGTGGCTCGGATGTTTAAGATGCCCGCTTCTCATGCATGCGAGCGCGGTTTTCAAAACTACCATCGACAAGCATCAATGTGACATTTTCCGAATTATATGTACTTTCTAAGGCTATAATAAGATACCGCTGACAAACGGCGAAGGAAAAAATCGTGAGGAAAAATTTCTAAATATACATTGGAAATCATCAACCCGCATTGATTGATCAAGCGTGGTGATAAATGCTTAAACCTTCTCCGTGCGAGGAGTGTGTGGCTTTGTGCCTTTAGTCAGCAATCACCACTTTATATGGGATGTGATGTGATGTGAAAAATGTATTCTAGTCTGAATGAATGAAGTACATAAATGGTTGAAATTGAGATGATTTTCGCAGTAGTGAGTGTAAAGTGATTGCAGTCACCGTCGTCCGTATGTCTGCCCTATGATCGATTACTCACAGCTAATAATAAATGTGCGCTGCCCTCGGTGGGCGTGTTACGATAACCTTAGGCTCAAGCCGCCAAACGGTCTAATGTTTCACTCGATTCTACTTCAAGTAATCGTCTTTGTGTTGCTTCATAGTAAATATGAGATCTTTGTAATGTTTTGGGCTTTTACTAGATCAGGTTATGTTATTTCTTAGAGGCACATGTGTTGATGAGTTGCTTTTGTTACAGATATAGTACCTATGTAAGATATTTTAGTTGTAAACTGTGATCTTTGAAAGCAAGCGACTGAGTACATAGTGTATTGTAGTGGTGACAATAATAAATCCTTTCACAATTCAAACAAAGAAATAATACAATGTTTACGAGTTTTTATGAAATAACATCATTGAATAACAATTAACTAAAATAATATCTGTATTTCTATATCCTTTTATGGCAAATTAAATTAAAAGCTTCAAACAGTTTTCCTTATACACAGTATTATAGGTTAATTTCAAGCATGATCTAAGGTGTAATAATGATGTTTATATAAACCTGATTTTATAAAACATCTTTTTCCTCATTCGTTTGATTAAAAAGCAACAACAAAGAAGTAAAAACATTTAAATGATTCCATTAAAAAGATAAAATATCACTGTATAACTCACCAGCAACTAAAACTAGGCACAATAAAAACTTCCCGTTTAACATTTCCAACTAATTCAGTCCAAATATTGGAGACACCACTGTCGCGACACTACTATTATTAAAACCTCTTTAGATACTTTTATTTTTTATCTGTAGCAAGCAAAATTCGAACGCCTGTCAAAAGTGTTCGAAGATTTGAATTGTTTTTTTTTTTTTTATTGTAAGCGACGTTGTATAGAACTTATCTGTTCACTGGTGCATCAGTGACTGTTCCAGGATGGGCGGAAGGGGGGATGACAGTAGTGGTGGCAGCGATAACCTCTGACTCGGCCGGAGGACGAACCTCTGATAACGGCTTCGACTTTCAAATGAGAGCGAGTATTCTTTCGCTACAGATAAAGGAACGGCTTCGAGGATTGTTTTTTTTTTAATCTTTTAATTTTAATTATTGGTTTTTAGAAGTTAATGGCTGCACCTTTATTAATAGCCATTCTGTGGGTATTTTACTTTTTAGTCTTTATGGATATTTTTAATGTATTTTAAGTTTTATATATTTTATAATTGTTCGTGGAAGGCGGTAATTAATATCGTTATGAAGCGTGTAGGTGTCCGGACATTGTTATTAAATTGTATTGTCGTTTTCTTGGTCGAGCGCTGATAAGCGTCAATAGGTACTGAGTTCGAGGTTTCATTTGATTCCCAGATCTGTGTGATTACAATTCTTTATTTGGGATGATGATTCAGTCAAAGATACATAAAAATGATATTTTATTCAAGTGCTGGATACACTTAATGAAGTGTTCAGTAAGTTACCTCTTAAAAAATAGTACTCAATACTGTTTGTGTCAGTTATTAGTACAGTGCGTTCTTAGTTCTATTTTTTTACTGAAAATGCTACTAAACTCATCTACGTCACGTAATAAAAAAATGACGTATGACGTTAAAAGTCACATTATAGTACAACACAACATGATTTTTGAACATGAATCATATAATTATGACGTCTACGCACCTACGTCAACGACCCGGAGCTGCGGTCTGCCTAGCGGGTTACCGGGTAGCAGTAAGTCTTATACTCCCTCTCGCCTCGCCCAAGACGGGGAAGCCACGGGATGATTTTCCCCCTAAAAGAAATTTATTCCTTAGTTCTATTTTTGAATGTAGCTGCTACTAAAATAATCTACGTCACATAATAAAAACGTATGACGTTTAAAGTCACATTTATAGTACAACATGACATGACGTCTGCGCACACCTACGTCATAAAATATTTTTTGTTTCTTTTTTTCGCAAGCAAGGTAGCGTTATTAGCAAGTGTTAAGCACTTACACTACATAAGAGATGCTCTATAATGACATCATACATACCATTTTCAAAAGCATGGTGGCCTTATAATTTACTAACATATTGACCATAACTATAGATTGAAAAATGAATAGTCATTATATCATTTAGTGTTTCATTTAATGACAATCTAATTCCTAGGAAGTAGGTACCTTGTACGTATGTATCTATATTTTAGGAACAAGCTGTGATAAATGACAAATGGGAATTCCAGTAGGTATTGAGTTTTGTTTGTGAAACGCGTGACGTTAAAGTTTGTACCCGTGATTGGACTTGTATGCGAATAATATTTGATTAAGGAATTTCATAAATAATAAATATTTTGATAGTTTGACAATAGGTTCGTTTTAAGGCTATAGGCATGTTTCATTACGATACATTTTTCTTTTTCAAGGAAAAGGTGTTATTTTGCGTTTTATATTAAGTATACCTAACTTTTATATTTTTGGGAACTCACAAACGTGACGTCTTTAAAATTAATTGTCAATGTTTCCTTCCTCCATATTGATATTTTTCAGAACATTTACCTGTTTTGGTGTCAGATTTTTTTTTCAAAAACCATTCAGAAAAAGATTACACATTAACTTATTAATGTTTAAATAATATTAACTGGTTATTGACTTAACCTCTTAATACACGTCCCAATTTGGTTGTACCCGACCAAATTGGGCTGAACGCAGCAACTACCCCGATCTTACTACACACGTTACAACGGTCGGGCACCCAAACATCAGTTGCCTTTAAGTTGGTCTGTATCGGGGAACCGACCACGGCCGACCAGTATTCATAATAATTATGTCAGGCCAACCGCAATTTGGTCATGGTCGTGTCATGTCGAATTGGGACGTGTATTAAGGGCTTTATTAAAGTCGTCTCTAGCCAAGACAAGTTCTAGGTTCTAAGTTGTCATAAAATATACATGATTGTAATACAGCTTTAAAGGAGAGGTTAATGTTAGGTACAAGTTCCATTATTATAATCTGTGTTCCATGTTAATAATTATTTATAGTATATTTATAGAACTGTACCTGGAACTTGGAGTTAATCCCCTAACAGTTGTATTCCATTATTCCTTATAACGACGTCATCCACACTGTAATTAATTTTATTTCTCCTTCCTTCAATCGGCATTTAATAACAAGATCGAAATATGTAGGTAGACTTTATTTTTAAATAAAACATTACTCCACTATAGGATTTCCTCCTTTGCTGTGGATGCGTTTACAAACATACAAGTTCGCATAAACATGACACCCAGACCCGAAACAAAAAGTTGTTTCATGCGGGATTTGAATCTGCTACACGTTACCAATCCAGCGGACTAAGTACGAGTTTGTTTTATGTTTAAAGTAATCAAAACGAGAGCGCGTTCGGCGCTGTGATTGGTTGGTTTATTCGAGCCGGCCAATCAATGCACCAAACGAGCTCGTTTCGATTACTTTAAACGTAAAGACAACTCGTACTAAGGGTACAGGAGTCTTTTTAATTTTACGTTTTTCTTAAAATTCTAAGTAGACGTTGTGGTGCCTAAATGTTCCATTCTGGGGGCACGGCAGTGCCCCCGCCAAGTCGAGCAAAAAAAAAGCGGCACGGCCGTACCATCCTTTTCTCGAAGCAATTCGGGCCTTTTTCGACCCCCTATAATTCGGCTGTGGATAAAGCAAGAAACCTGAATCTTCAGTAACTAATCCGGCATTGTATAAACACGGAATATTTAAAATTTCAGTCAATTTGAACCAGTAGTTTAAGAATGACAACTTGTTAAAGTTTCTAAATTTTGTCACTCACTGACTCACCGATCATCAAAAGTCCAAGGCACTTCTAGCAGACTTAGAAGCTTCATATTTGGAATACATATAGAGTTTAGTGTCTTAATCATGGGAAAACTTAAATATTTTGTAATTTCGGTCCAGTTTTCCAAATACACCAACTGCATCAATAACTTTGTAATCCCATATAAATGTATGGGATTACAAAGTTATTTATGCAGTTGGTGGTTGGTGGTGGTTATAAATTTAATAGGTGTAGATAGGTACCTACCATATGAGGCAAGGGCCCCCTCCCTTGCCTCATATGGATATAGGGTGGGTAAGGGTGTGTTTAGCCCATGAAACTGAACAACATTATTACTTGTAAAATGGTCGACGTAATGAAAAACACATGATTGGACATGTGAA
This sequence comes from Spodoptera frugiperda, assembly GCF_023101765.2. Classification (NCBI taxonomy): domain Eukaryota; kingdom Metazoa; phylum Arthropoda; class Insecta; order Lepidoptera; family Noctuidae; genus Spodoptera; species Spodoptera frugiperda. Next base: position 4,303,495 of record NC_064242.1, on the reverse strand, counting down.
AAGAAAAAGAGGAAGACTACATATAAAAATAAGAAAATATCATAAGACCTTTAACAAAATTCGTTAGAAGTAGATGGTATCAAAAAGAAAGGCTCTACAAAAAGAAGTGAGATCCCATCAAAAACATCCTGTAAAAAACCCAAGTCTCGCAGCTCAGTCTTTCTACCGTCAAAAGTTGTGAGATCCATGTAATACCAAGTCGGTTAATCTATTTAGTGTCTACTTGAAGGACCTTCTGTCTTAAGTTATTACATAAGTTATTATCATGCCAATATTAAAAATATTTAACGTTTTAAACAAATAGATCGACTTGGACATCGCATGAAAACAAAATGAATATTACAATATTATATTAGATTCTTTAGTCTCTCGCGCCTCACGCGATTGAAACTCTCGTTCCTGTTGGTCGCTGGCCCGTCGTGCTGTGTAGTGTGATACATACTAATAATCAAATCAAGCGATGTCCAAGTCGATCTATTTGTTTAAAACGTTAAATATTTTTAATATTGGCATGATAATAACTTATGTAATAACTTAAGACAGAAGGTCCTTCAAGTAGACACTAAATAGATTAACCGACTTGGTATTACATGGATCTCACAACTTTTGACGGTAGAAAGACTGAGCTGCGAGACTTGGGTTTTTTACAGGATGTTTTTGATGGGATTCTTTTTTTAGATAGAATTTAGAGATGTGTAATGTGTTAAAACTATAAAGATCACAAGCTTATGTGTATAATAGGCATGTGCAAATTATTCTAAACCTGTCTAGTGTTTATATTACCTATGTAAATATATCAGTAACATCACTAAAATATCACTTGTTGACACTATTACGTAAACACAAAGACACTAAGCACTGAACTTGGAATAAAAAACAATATGTACTTTACTGTAAGAATATTAAAAAACAATGAAAATGTGCTAATATATGTGATAATAATTACTTAGGCTAGAGGTCAACAGTTACTGAGACATCGATACTTTGCTAGCGAATCATGTTCATTGACGTCACAAAGATATACAATAATAAAGATACATATGTATGTATGTAACGTATCTAGAAACGGTATTATGATAAAATATTATAAGGTTAACACCTTTAAATAGTTATCCAGCACTATTAGTGTTTAAAGGGCTTTACCTTAGTAATGAGATGTTTACATTGTAATTAAACCTGCTTATTTTCGATACGACAGACCGGCAAACGACGACTTCAGATGAGTTACTAGTGCTAGTCTTTTAGGGGTTCCTAATAAAGATGGAGGTTGAATGAAAAAAAAGGTATGTATGTAAGAGGTTTCTATCCTTTTGGGAGACATGAGTGCTGTAGAGATGACGTGTGTGTATGGACACCTCAACATCAAAGTGTGAAATCAATTATCTTTTCATTTAAATTTAGCTCACGACTCATAATTGTCTGATGGTGGAGTTAGATGGATGAGCAGGATTAAGATAAATGAGGATTTTAATAAGTGTTAATATTATGTTTATTTACTACTTTGTACTTGAAATAAGTTAAGTACATAACATTAATATTATAAATGTGAAAGTTTATTTGGATATTTGTTCGTCAATCACGCTGAAACTACTGAACGGATTTTGATGAAATTTGGTATACAGACAGGGTATGAGCTGACTTGGGTGATAGGATACTATTTATATCACGGGAACGCGGACAAAGCCACTGGCAGAAGCTAGTCAAAAATAAGTGAGAAAATGACTTGATAATACGTTACTCTTTTATTGTTTGGGGCTTTTGTAAGTAGGCACTTATGTATATACGCAGGTATCGATTTATTTAATAAGTAGATAGGTACATATGTAATGTAACTAAGTATTTGTTATTTGATTGACGCCACAAGACGTAATTGTGGTTTGTACATAACGTAAAACAGTTAAGAAGCTATATTCTAAGCCATCGATAATTGAGGAAACTATTAAATGTTTTGTTCAAATAAGTGTTTGTTATATGATTTTATTTTTGCAATTACTATTTAGTATCTATTAATTTAAGTACAGTTTATGTGTTCGAGATCGAAGTATACAATGATTATGTGCGAACAAAATTATAGATTAATGAAAATTGTTTCACGGAGATCCTGTTGTTTAATGGTTCTATAATGGTATCATCACGCTTTACCATATGAGGTAATTATAGTACTCAGGAATTGTAACAGAAACTACTCATAAGCAGTGGCACAGCGTGGCTTAGCTGGGCCCCGTACAAAAAAAAATTTGGGTTCCCTATTTTTAGGGGATGAAAATCATCCGATGACTGATACCGTCCTTCGGTGAGGCGAGATAAAGTGTCAGACTGACGTTTATGAAGAAGTTTTTATTTTTTGCCTAAGCACGTTGTTCCCGTATAATTGATACGGCAGACACGGCGCTAGCTACGTACTCTCCTGTTCACAAGATATACTATGTAGGAATTACATATCCATGAGTGATAATAAGGACGAGTGTATTGTGGGTTGAGTGGTCAAGATATGTTAAATGCATATAAAAAATGCCAGGTATTTCCAGCGTGCAAATATATTTCCATGCCTAAAAAGACAGCATCCAAATAACTTAGTTAATAAAAAAATCCCTGATACATTTTTTTTTGTATTTTCCTTGTTTGAGGCATATAGAGGGTATGTTATTTTTATTGGGGTTCCACATCTCTAAATTTTCTAATCACCTACCTGTCTTGATTTTCTCACCTACTTAAGACACCTATTTTACTTTCGAACTAAATTACCATTGTACTTTATAAAAAAAGGTCGAACAAAAGAACAAATTATATTTTTGGTAATAGGTTACATTTCTAAACGACTTCAGAAAAGCGAGCAAGTTACCATTACGGGTAATCTGTTTTTTTATACATACACGAAAATAAAAAGGTGTGTACTTCTATTGATACCCTACAATACTGTGGATATGAGTTTTATTAAAACACTATTTATAGCAGTTAGACCAGTTGAAGATCTGGTCTGATGCTTATAGCAATGCAAAGGTTCATCCCCCTTTAGAGGAAAAAGGTTCTCAGGAATTCTTGAACATAGGTGACGAAGTCATTAATTTATACTTTAGTGTTGAGAATATATCGATAATTTGATTTATTGATCCTGTATATTGACAATAATAATATTATACATAGAATACAATGTAAGACCCACATGTCATAAGTATGTTAAGAGTCCCATATAATATACGAAAATATTATAAGTAGGTGGTGAGTCTATTTCCATACCGGGCACCATCCCAGACTCCGTGATATTACTGAGAAATTTTGAATAATCAAATAAGCCCCAATAATAAATTCTTTACCCAAGTGAATTGAACCCGAGACTCTTTGCTTAGTCACAATAGTTTTCAGTTTAAATAATTAATTGAACAAGATTACGATTTCAAACTGAGTTAATTCGAAGATGTTTTTGAGACGGGATACCAGGATTTCCAGTCAGTAAAAGTTTCAAAGCACCCTTTTCTTTTTCAAAAAAAAGTCAAAACAGCCGATATATAAGTATATGTTAAGATATTAGGTACATCAATTTTAAACTATTATCGTTTCTAAATCATATAAATGCTAATAATGAAATTCCATCACTTAAAGCTTGACACGTTAGAAATTAGAATATCTGTAGCATTAAGTCAGCCTCTGTACAATTATAAATGCATAAATTTAAAAAATAAAAGAAAATGATAACTAAACTCAAGGAACCCATTCTTATAACAGTTGATAACTATAAAATATATCAATTAACACATTGTGACAGGATTGTACATTGTTTCGAGACATTAATCGATTTACCAAGAAAAATTACTCATTTAAAGATACAAATTAACTTTTCCTCATTTACATCTTTCAATAATTATAAGGAAAAACGTCACAGGGATTGGGAAATTCACATCGAATAACTGTACCCCAACACTAATTCTCGGACGCATACTCGTTGGTCGTATGCGCGTGAGTTTATAAACAAAACCGGTGTCTCCTAGTGGACAGTCAGTGGCCGACAAGCGTCTCGAACGTTGTACTTATTCGACAAAAACTTTAACACAACTACCATCAAAGTAACATAATTATTCTTTTTTTAAAATGGAGAAGCTGTGCCTTTTTTTCGTAATTGGTAAGTTTTTTTTAATCATTTTATTTCTAACCTCTTTTGTTTTATAGTTTGGTAGTAGATAATTGAGGTAGCGATAACTCTTTGAATTAGATAATAGCAGAATACCCATTTTTATCGTATTTGTATAAATATTTATTAGAAGAAGCCATTTTTGGTAACAATCATCCGATTGTACCCTCTTTATAAAATCTGCATACTTACTCGTGATCCATTAACACTAAAACGTGTTATTTGGCCAATATTTATGCTAATCTATGTTTTGGACTAAATAAGTAATGAAAACTAGATTTTGCGAAACTGGTTTTTATTTAAATTAAAGCTAAAGCACGTTTTTGAATGTTAATATAATTTATTAATCCGCAGACGCAGGTAGCACACAAACGTCAGTTTTGTAGTATAACGAGTTTTTGTTGTTTCTTTTTGTGAATAATATTCAATGTAATCTATTAGAAGTAGAAACCGCAATATTTGTTTACAAACGAACATGTCTGCTTTTGTTAGGAACATAATAAATTGCTTAACAGAAGGTTCACAAAATCGTTGAATACATACAGTTAAGAAAAATGGAGATGAAATATTTAGCAGAAAAGTTAACAAATATGTTATAATTAAATGAATTCTGATTTTATGAGAGAAGAGATACTAGTCGGTATCTATTTTATCATAGCTTGAGCGTGTAAAGGCAATCGCTACAAGACGGTTGCTTTTCAAATCTAGACGTGACGTAAGAACTAGGACCAAAAGCAAATTGACCACAACTAAAACGTTTATTAAAGTATGAATTCTAAAGAAAAATGAGCTCATTCAGTAAAACATTAAATACAAATTTGGGGATTCCCATACAACCTCTGCTTATGACGTTAAGTGTAACGGTCGTGTTAATTAATTTAGATGACTCGTAATGTCCATTTATCTTACCTTCCTACTTCTTGACAATGTTATTATTCATTTCTTATGTTAGTACTTATGAAAATAAATGATATGTATGTGATGTAAAACCTATTTTATACAATTTATTCATAATTATTGGTACATTAACAATGTAACCTGAACTTAATATACACAAAGCTAAATTTAACAAGATTTAAAGCTGTCGCACATACACATGTTTTTCTTAGGAATTTCTAATTAATTTGTCTTAGTAATTAGGTAAAATATTTTTAACCCATCTCCAAAAACATGAAGCCTTTTTACCCGACTGTTGGAAGGTTATTATTTTTTGTATTGTAATTTCCTCGACGGTTGTTGAGGGTATACCAAAAGTTTAAAGAGTTTAACTATGCTTATTAGTCAGATCATGGTCACGCGATTGAAACGAGACTGCGTTCGGCGTTCTGATTGGCCCGCTCCACTAAACCAACCAATCAGCGCCGAAAGCACTCTCGTTTCGATCTCGTTCAACGTAAAGCTAACTCGTACTCAGGGCATTTTGTCGTATGAAAAATATTAATATTATTGTTTTGTTCTTTACAGCTCTTTTCGCCAGCGCTCTGGGACAAGATGCACAAAATCCCGATGACTTAGAAGACAGGTATAACCAAAATTGGTTTGGGAACCAAGGCCAACAGAGGCCAAACGGATTCCCAGGGCAATTCCCTGGCCAGAACCAATTCCCAGGGCAATTCCCCGGTCAGAATCAATTCCCCGGTCAGAACCAATTCCCAGGGCAATTCCCCGGTCAGAATCAGTTCCCCGGTCAGAATCAGTTCCCCGGTCAGAATCAGTTCCCCGGTCAGAATCAGTTCCCCGGTCAGAATCAGTTCCCCGGTCAGAATCAGTTCCCCGGTCAGAATCAGTTCCCTGGATGGACTACCCAGAGACCACAAACAACTACATCTGCCAGTGGGTGAGTAGGAATAAACACATTTTTTAAAATACCCACTTAGTTGTTCTCAATTGTTGTTGTGGTTTCATTTGAAATGTTATCATTGCTTTAAGTTTGACTTGACATATTTTTATTGAACTGAACTATTACTGAATGGCATTGGGAATGACGCACATCAATCGATATTATCTATTTAGGTCGAACATCGATGAAATAAAAAGCCAACTAATTGTTATTAAGTAATGTTAGGATCATGTACTTGTATTATAGTTGTTTTAAATATACAAAAGTTTATAGTTAAGTTATGTGATATTTTATCAGGAAAATTGTGCATAAAATGTCGAAAATACGTTTTATAAAAAAAAACATGTTATTCGATTATAATGCATGTCGTGATTGTTATTGATTATGCAATAAATCTGGTATCAATGACATGATTTTAAGTAGTTATACCACTTTTGGGTTTATACTAGGAAAGGAATTAGCGAATAAATTTATTTAAAATTACCCTCAATCTCTCCAATGCGCAAATTTCTAACCCTCTAAAAGGCCGGCAACGCACATGTAACTTCTCTAAAGTTTCGATTGTCGACAGGTAGCGTCGTTCGCTTATCATCTGCTCGTTCCAGCTTATCTCATAAAAAATGTTTTACCATTCCAGTACCACAACCACAACCATGTCGCCAGCTCAGCAACAGTGCATCAGGTCTTGCCCTGTGACTGCTGAATACAACCCTGTTTGCGGTTCTAACGGTGTCACTTACACTAACCCTGGAAGACTGTCCTGTGCTCAAATGTGTGGTGTCTGTAAGTATCTGAAACATTTTAACAAAAAAATACAATATACTTTTAAATATACATAGATTAATTCTGCATCGGTAATTTAGTGGTCGTTTCACTGTTTAAAATCAGATCCACAGTCAGAATGAGAACCCCGTTAAAATGAGAAAATCAAATCTCCAGTTCGAATCAGATTCTCAGTCAGAATCCTAAGTCAAAAGTGTCCCAAATGCGATTTCAGATTTGATCGCCTATTAAAAGGTTGTTGTCTTGTCTAGACTGAGCTTATTATTATACATGCAACAACTAAAATGATCATTTTAAATAATAAGAAATTGAAGCAACAGGTAAACTGGTAATAAACCCCGAATTTAAATATCATCACATTCAACGTCTCAAAATCCGGTATTCTTGACATTCGACGTTGAAACTTTTTCCTTGAAAATACAGGTACAATATTGGAATTGTGTTGTGTAATTGATTCTTGCTTATTTAAAGACCTTGTGTGTGTCATTGGTGACAAAGAATTACTTTATTTTTAATGAATTAAATTGTTTAAACGTCATGATCTGACCTTAGAGAGATCTGACGTGGGTTTGTGAGTAGTCTGGGATTTACTAAGTGATCTCATTGTGTATAGCGACCTAGAATATCGATCAATGTAAATATGTACTTATATTAGTCAACTATTTTGATCAGGTTGAGTGATTGATTTAAGGATGTCAAGTTTAAGACTGCCTCATTGTTCTAGTAGACAAAGTATTATTTGGATTTGTTGTTTCTGAAATTCTAAGGGATTTTTAACATTACTATAGCACTTTATGGCTATAATCAACAGTCAGTTGGACAGTATACTGATTTGATTTTTGGTAACCTCCACAAAAATGCATAAAAAATTTACCTTTCGTAAACAATCACTAAAAACAACGGTGTACTCGTAAATATATTGAGAAAAAGCATTATTAGCTTTCAGTCACACGTCGCCGCGTCTGCGCATGCTGCTCATAATGAAGAGTCCTTCTGTACCTCGAAACTAGTAGAGCTTAATATATTTCCCTGAGAAAGCCGTTGGTTTTAGTTAATTTAGTATGTTTTTTTTAAATCTATCATCTGATTAAGTATCCCGTTAGATTATACACATGTGTATAATCAGGAAATTATAGACTCTGTACAGAAAGCACATCAGACTTATAAAGGCAAACTAATATGTTATGTTATAAGCAATTTGTGTACGGTTTATGTATACAATTATGAGCTCAACTCATCTTCATGTCAATCAATAGTTATAACCACAAACATATAACTTTAATTACATATGACTACTAGTCATAGTAAAACGACCAATTGTTGCCTAGCAGATAATAATAAGGAAAATAGGAATATGTAATGGTACGGTATTTATTTAGTAAAATAATGGTATAATATGTAGGTACTACATGACATAGACGAAACGCTTACAACTAATTGCTTCTACGCAGTGGCGTAACTACAGGGTGGCAAGTCGGAAAAATGCCATGCCCTTTCGCAAACCGTTAATTTTACTTGAATCGTATGCATTTATCCCATAGTCTTTAGTTTATACTATGATTACCCGATTTTCTAGAAATATTCATTACAGCAAAATATATAATATGCTCCTAAAGACTATTGGTATTCAATATATCTTTGTTTAAAAGATTACACATAATCAACATTAATGAATCTTGTCGTCCACATAGATCTGAGGCTATATCAATTGATTGTAGTGATTGCCAGCTTTTCTTCACTTATATAACAATTTCTAACATATATTTTTCTTTTAATTTCAGCTGTGAACCTACAAAGATCATCGCCTTGCCCCACCCCGCCACCGACCGTTGACGGCGTCCCCCAAACCAACTAATTTATTATTTTAATATTTAATAATAGGACTGAATAAATTATAATTTGAATATTTTTGACAGTATAATAATATGTCGTTTCATTTTTGTACTCTATTGAACATTTGAAAGCTCAGGTGGAAATGAATTTTCCTGACAATCGTTTTTAACCAACTTAAAAAAGGAGGTTTACTCTGTATGTATGTATTTTTGTGCGCTATTATCTCGTGTTTGGCTGAACCGATTCTGGTTTTCAGCATAGTATTTTTCAGAATAACTTTACCTTTTATCCAAAATGACAACAAGTCCTCTATGCTTATATTATACTAGCTTCCGCCCGCGACTCCGTCCGCGTGGATGTCGGTCTTCGCGTGGATGTTTTATTTCTCCATTTTGAGTAACTCTAACAATGACATCTTATAAATATCTATTGGACCCAAATACGGCGAGGCCCATAATAATTAAAGATATCCCTCTACTGCTGTTAAGCTTGCGTTCTGTAGTATAAAAGTGAATTAAGATTTTTTTTTTCTACATATTTTTCCAGGGTAAAATGTATCTTATTTTATGCCCAGGATAATAAGGTATAATTATACCAAGTTTCATCGAAATCGAACCGTTAGTTTTCACGTGATGCCTGAACATAGAGATAGACAGACAGACGGACAGACAAAAATTGGTATCGATCCAGTAACATTCCCATATTGCTATTAATTTTTTCAATATTTTAAATGTACAGAATTGACCCTTCTACAGATTTATTATATTTTTAGATAAAACTAAATACCTATAACTACTATAATTAAGAATACCTATACCTATAATTAATAAAAGTACTACGGCTTTACCTACTTAATATAAACTAAGCGTAATTCATGTATATCTTTGGTGTTTCTGTACCGTTTTCTATGATTCTTTTTTTATTAAATAGATAATAATGTGAAAATTTTTAATTAGGGCTGACTGAGAGTGTTATAAACGTAAGAGTAGACAAATATAATCTGAAAGCTCCGAACTGCTAAGCTATCGGGAGTTATACGTGTTATTGTGAATCAACCATAAAAGATACACATTTGCTGTCGTGGAATATTTATTAAAAAAAATTAAGGAGAATATATCCGTCATACATGATTTCTGTGTAGCTTTAACCATTAAGGCTGCACACGCGACGGAAGCTTCAAAAATGGAGTAAGTTCTCCTGTTTTACTATAACCTGCCCAGGAGTATGAAGAACAATTGTACCAAGTTTCATTGAAATCTGTCGAGTGGTTTTTATTTCTATAAAGAACATACAGACAGACAGACAGACAGACAGACAAAAAATTTTCTGATTGCATTTTTGGCGTCAGTATCGATCACTAATCACCCGCTGATAGTTATTTTGGAAATATATTTCATGTACAGAATTGACCTCTCTACAGATTTATTATAAGTATAGATATAGATGTAGAAAGATTTCCTTTCTAAATTCATTTTTAGTAAATCATTAATATATTCTGTAGTTATCTTATATTCTAATGAAACTACAAGTAGTACTCGTCCACAGAAGCATAATACAACTAAATATTTCAACGAAAACCGAAAATAAAAAATGAAATTTTCAAACAAAATAAATAATGAAATTAATCAAGTATTAAATTCTGTGGGATCAGCTTCATGTTTCTTGACCATAGAAGAGCTGTAATGTTGTAGGTTGCCTAGAAATGTTACGGACATGCGGCGTGGTTGTTATAATGCCGTATTTGTAAAAAGTGTTCAAATTAGATCAAAGAGAATAATGCACTTTTTGGATAAACTACTGGACCTATTTCGCACGATGAGATATCAAGATGATAACAAATATGTATTTTAAATAAGTCGGAAAAGGTTTACCCATACGGTATAAAATACGAACCCAATGAAAAATATAAAGGGTCATATTGATCAATATCTATTTAATGGTATCACATAATTACGTCTTGAAACAATTGTTTATGAACATAATAAAAATCAATAATGTAATATGGTTATATAAATAGAATTAACATTTTGCTAAGAATAGGTGTTTAATACAGTTTTTATGTACGTATGAAAAATACATTATTTTGAAAACCCTTTTCAGCAAAGATCCAGAAGGCTGACAGCTCGACTGACATGTTATTTGTATACGATTTATTTTCGGGTCGTGGGTTCGAATCCCAGACTAAATAAGTAATTGCGTAGCTTGAGTACATAGATAATTCAATATTTCTAAATGTGACGACGTGGCTATGGTCGTGTTTATGATTGCTATGTAATTAAGTTCATCATCGTCGTACTTACAAGTTATACCAGATGTATTTTTAAGCCTAGTATGGGCTATGCATTGCTTTTGTTCAACTAATGCAAGCGTAGCAATAAAACACAGCTTACAATTGGGTAGAATTTAAGGTAGAACAAATTTTCTAAAAAAATAACCATATAACGAAGTCAAAGTCAAAGCATTTAATTCAATTAATCCTAAATTAGGCTCTTTTGTCTTCTTCATCTTTACGATACTGCAGGTAAAAGAATTTAAATTTTTACCTCAAACTTTTAAACGTTTGTGTTTGTGTTTAATGATGCCAAACAACATTAAATTTTTGTGTTTTTCCCCAAAGTGAAGTACCTAAATGATTATCCCAAAGCTCAAAGAGAAAGAACCTTAAATGTATGGCTACTTAGAGACATTTAAGTATGACTTTTATGACTACCTCTTCCTTTGCAAGATTTTGTTCCGACAAGAAATGCACTGGGTTAAGTCGCCATATTCTGAATAAGTACTACTGCGGTTACTCACATGGCCTGTATACTTACTTGTACATGAGAACAATTTTACAGGTTTCACGTTACAGGACGCAGAATACAGAATACAGATATTAAAAATCCAAAGCGTTTTGTATTGTTGTTTCAATTATTTGAAAGTTTTAGTGATTATTTTTCCATGACACATCTGACCTTATTAAGTAGATTCTCTAATAGGAGAACGTAAGAATCCAAGAGAAATTAGTAAATGGATATATTTAATTTCGTAAATATATGTTTGAGCATGTTATATCAAACATTTTGTTTATGGAATAAGAAGCAAACGAGTTGACGGATCACCTGTTGGTAAGCGATCAGTGCCGTCCAGGGACACCTGCAACACCAGAGGAATCACAGGAATAATAATAATAAAGAAGTAATCACGAATTAGTTTAGCTAATTAGCTTTTTATCGTATCTTTGAGACCTTAAAACAAAAGGCTATCTATTCAGTCAGTTGAAAAAAATGTTACAATCTCTGTTACATGCGATGATTCATACCATTTAAATTACGAACACACATTAAAAGATTTAAAAATGGCTGCGTTTTAAACGTTGCATTTTGTTTTATTTCGTGCGAATATAAAGTAATTTTACTTTGACTTAATGGTCACTAAGAGTTTCGAGTGACTAATAAATGTTGAAATTAAGTTAACTTGTTGGTACCGGATACCGGTATGGGAAACCCGATTGGTTGTATACAGAAGACATACAGAAGGTTATGCACTTGGGTTCACCGGCACCCATTTATAGGTTTTGATGAAATTCCCATTGTGTTAGTGAGTAATCAATATTTATAGTTAAAAGGTCGAAACAATCAACCTTTTAAGAGACTAGTTTGTAATTGTGTTATTATGTGATATTCATTGATTAGAAATGTTATGTATGTATATGAAATACATACATAAAAACTGTTCCGTTAAAAAACCATCAAACAGACTAATATTATCTCCAGCGTTTAAACACATAATACTGTAAAGAAAGTACCTTGTAAAGTAAGTACCTTGCTTTTTCAGGTACGTAACCATAAGATGGATATGAAATTTGAAAACGTGTGAAGAGTACTTCTACCCTGTTTAATAGGGTATACAATGTTTCGTTGAAGGTACTTTAACTTTGTAAGAAAAGAAAAATATGTGTCGAATGTTTTAAAATAATCTAACAGACAGACTAGAAAATTAGGATACTAACATATTATAAAAATGTCTCCTTACAATGATTTACCTGTTAACCCTTTAAAGCGTGCGGCTACAAATCGAAAAAAATAATAAATATAGATACTAAATAAACAGAAGCGATCGTGTGAATTTAAGGAAAAAATCATGCATGTTCTCTGTCGCAGCAATACGACACGAGCGGCAGGGACACGGAATTAATGATACAACTAAAAGAATTTGGTTTTATTTTAAGTAAAGGAAAATCCCTGTGTCCCATAACGGTATATTACAAAAACCTCAAATAATATTTAAGCATCAAAGATATGCAATGTTTGAGGTTCCAAAATGTAGTGATACTAAACCAACTACCTCCATTGTTTTTATATTATGCTAACAATACAAATATACAATTACCAAATTAAAAATGACTAGCTGCCAGGATCGGAATCAGCCTTTTGTGCTAAGCTACTGCTTACGAGACTGCTGCTGCTTCGAGAGCGCATTCGGCGCTCTGATTGGCCGGTGCGAATGAACCAACCAATCAAAGCGCCGAACGCGGTCTCATTTCGATTTCGTTAAACGTAAAACAAACTCGTACTAAGGGTACAGATGCGCTTACGAGCCTCGAAAAAGGAAAAAAATGGGTTCTGTCTGATTTTAGATAACCCGTTGTCGTTTAGTCTTATGGACAGAAGGTATCAAGTGTGGAACAGCGGTCACCACAATGTTAACACCAGCTTAACTTATTGGCCCAAAGGTTGGCAGTAAATGCCTTTTCTCCAATCCACAACGTTTGTGATTATTTTCCTACAAAGATTGGATGAGTGGTGTTTGCTCCAACGTTTGAGCCAATATTGCAAAAAGTTGACATTACCTTAATTTGTGGGTATATTTGTTAATTTTTATTCCTAAAATTACAAAACATATTTAGTTGCAGTTTGACACATCTACTTATGTAGGTACTACGATTGATTTATTATCACTTCTTGATTGGACAAATGTTATACATGAAGTAAAATGGTAATCAGTTCGGTACAAGTATTATTTGTTGGTACTTACATTTTTTGTGAAGAATCCAGGTCCATTTGCTGACTCTTTGGTTAACCTAATGATTTACACATACATGGCTACCCTTGACAAATAGTTTACGTGTGTTTATAATACTTACAGTTAAATTCAATGGCCGTTAAAATGCGTTATAATCATCAATTGATCTTAATGATGCGAATCTAATCAACTAAGTTTAATTTTATTCGTATAAGGTTTAAAATCCAGATCTAATTTTTTTTTTAGGGTGTCAGTGCTTTCTGACATACTATCTATTATTAATATTTATACTTATTGAATGTGTATCTTCTGACCAGATTGGCAATATATTAAAGAAGGGCCAAATTAAAAGTACCCGACGAGCATATGTATATGAAAATATTAATGACTGATGATGAAGCAAAATTAGCGTTCCGTATTATCTGTCTACCCCATGGGAAACAGGGGTGAGATTGCTATAGATTTTGTAATATAAACCTCTTCTACATAAGAGCGTCAGCGTCTTCTATAAGCCATGGCAAGTGGGATGGAGGCCGCATTTCTACTACCTTCTATCATATTTATTAATACGATGCAATTTCGATACTAAAGTTAGTTACAACCTAAAAATATCCAGTTATCTATATATTTGGAAAGGTAAATTAACTGATACGGATTCGACGAGTTTTCGAAGAAATATTTTTATTTAAAGAAAATGTTAAGTTAATTGGGTAATTAAATGCATCTATCTATATGTATGTATTGAGGTGCCCATTTAATGTTTTTATGAAACAATTAACCCGTTGTTTGCCGGAACGTAGACCTAAGCGAGGATTAAACATTTATTTTACCTTTAGAACTTTTGTACCTCTAAATTATTTTTTCATGGATGAAATGTTAAATATAAATTTTCTACCTATGAATGAATATTTAAAATATTACTTCCGTCCACCAAAATGGTTTTTGTGAAAGAACCATTTTGGGTTTTTTGTCGGTGGACGAATAAAAATATTTAAAAGTAGTTTTGTAAATGAAGACAAATAGCCTTTAATTTTTTTATAAGACAGTTCAGTCCTTTATTTCATTCCTTTTTTTAACCCATGGTGTGATGGAATGATATACTCAAGACAATGTGTTTTCTATTGTGGCTCATACTAACAGACAAGAGGTTAAGGAAACCCGTAAGATTCTTAATTATAAAAAAGTAAAAGCGACCAATCAGCATTATTTCTAATGGGGATATGCAGTAACTACTCCTTTTTAAGGTGTCGTCAGTGTTAGTTAGTTTTCAATGAAAACCATGAAGTTCTTTAGAACAAGGAACTGGGAAGGTATATTTAAATAGGATGATTTCACATATAAATAATTTTTCGTCAGTGTTTTATTTAATTGTCCTTGCTAATACAATTAAATAAAACAAATAATAATTGACTGCTGTCACGTACATGGGAGAATGCAAAAAGTAAACCTAATATACACTCGGCGTCACAAAAATCGCACCTCTTGGAAAATTGTAAGTTTAAAACATGTCCCGCCAGTAACGAATACATTACACCTTATTAATATTGGTATCAATTAAAAGTACGTTTAACGACCTTTAAATTAACAACAGTTAGAATTCCTAAACATAACAGATCTCATCAGCACGTAACGTTAAAAAAATGTTGTCAAAATATTCAGAATGGGATAACATTCCTCAAGAGACTGTTGTCACATTAATTCGTCCATGAGAGAAAGCATGGAAGCAGTCATCAGGGCTAGGGAGGGTAACACTAGGTTTTAAGTTGTTTTAAGAACTTATTTGCTGATAAAATAAAATGTAACTTTTTAATCATTTGCATTTGCTTGCTTTTTTATTCCCTGGTAAACAAAAAACCAAATCCATTGATTTATTCTTAAACTTAAATGAATTACCTTTCCAATGATACCTTACAGTCATATGTCTGCCATTGATTAATAGGGTTAAAATGACTATGAAGGGAACTTTTAAAGAGGTGCGATTTTTGTGACGCCGAGTGTAGATTCATATTCAGAATAGTTTTAATCTTAGTAACAGAAGTCATGCGTAAAGGGTAGTAGTAAAAATATAATACCTTGTTTAGTCAAACTGTGAATGCAGCTATTTAAAAAGCTGCAATAGAACTGGTCGATGTCATTAGTGCGTTGAAAACTCGCGAGTTGAGTCCTACACTTTGTTTTTTTTTAAACCTGTTGAAACATCACATTATCTCAGTTTTTTACATTGTGTCTCCTTCGAGTTTACGACTTTATGTGGCGAGTGACGGACGGACTTCATAAATCCGCGGAACAATTTATCGAATACTCCATATTTTCAAACGCATCAGTAGGATTTAAGTAGTGATAAATTAAATTGACATTTATTACAATGAGACAAGTATAATTTTCGTTTGACGTAAACTTAGAATTGGTGGATGAAATTGTTACATAGACAAATAAATTAATTCGTATTAAATATTTTGATTGGTTATTAATATTTAACGAAAATGATACAAGATGGAAACGGGTTGTAAGAGGAAAATGGAGAGGGGATTTGTTTAAAGAACAAAGTATGATCGCACGTGTTTTGAAGACACAGCTCATTTTGTGAATCGACCTCGAATTGGGTGACTGTGTTTAGCATTTAGTATAATAGGACTTATTTACAATAACTACACAGTGCCACAGTGGAAAAAATGAAGACGTTTTTGTATATAGGTAAGTAATTTCTTGTTATTATTTTCGTACTCATCTTGAAATGATAAGTCGTATCTGTGCTTAGAAACCGGAACCTAATTAAAAGTAAGATAGACATTCAAGGATGGTCAAGTTTTTAGATACATATTTTGTGATTTACCTGCTATGATTTCTTATAAATCAAACGTGCATAGTAATTTCAATCGTACGTTTTATACTTTAGAATTGATAATCATGTAATTAGTTATTCGATATGGGTATACTATTCTTCAGAACGAAGGTACCTAGTTTATATAAGTTTATATAATGTTTTATAATACTTACTAGCGAGATAATGTAATTTCAAAACCTGATTGTATAGTACGGGTAATTACAGATGAGCACTGAGGGTAACTGACCTACCTCCATATTATTTTCTTGCAGTTTAAAACTAGTTGGTACGTTAGTTCTCACATGCTTGCACTAATACACGTTATTAGCTTCGTTATATTTTTATGGTAGTAACTCTAGTTGGTTTTTCTAAGTTTTATAACGTGATGTGTTGTGATTTCAAGAAATATTTTAGTACTCGCTATTAGGTACGATCTCGTCACTTAATCGTTCAGCTTAATATATGGTGTTATACAGGATTAAAGGTTTTTTTTAAAGATTGGGACATGAAATAAAATAAAAAGTAACAATAAAATAGTAACTTAATTTTTTACTTTTAATTAACTTTAAATGGCAATGGGCTCACCCTTTATTACATGAAAATTGTAACACGAAATGAAATATGGGTGTACACTGTTTAGCGGCATTACGTGCCGTAATGTGCAGCTCTACCTACCCCTTCAGGGATAAAAGGCGTAACGTTGCATATATATATACAATAAAATATAAAATCTTCCGATTGAAGATACAATATTTGTGCAGTTTTGCTTTACCGGCAAATGTCATAATTTGCGGTCAATGTCACCTATAAATTGTATAACTATTGATGCACACTTCATCGTGAGCTGAGATTGTGGGAAAACCTATGTTAATCAATTAAAGAGAATATACAAATATCATGATATTTATGACAGTACTATATATAATTTAAATCCTAACAGTTTTTAATATATTTTGGCAGATGTAGGTAATACGAAATGTTCTAGATGAGGGTAAACTGAAAGTAACTCTTGTCTACTTAAGTAGGTTACCGTAATGGTTTTTGATAAGCCCTAAGCGGTAGACAGAAGTGTTTATATAAAATGTGAGCCCATTATGTATCCATACGCTGGTAACAATTTGAGATATCGTTCTATTACTGAGATAAGTTTTGATCGGTGGGTCCCCTGAATTTTGGTTTTGAATAACCATAAACCCCAATCATACTTTGCTTATCTTGAGTATCGTACCTGTGTCCACCTGTAAGGTAATGAACCTTGTGGCTAATTGACTAACGAGTCAGTTTGTTGTTAAAGATTCTCTTTCAGAGAAGGCGTGATGTTGCGTGTTAAAGTAGATACAATTATGTAATGAATAGTCCACCCAATCTAGACCATCTGATTTTAAAATAGATAACTTTATAGTTCCGCCTTTCTTACTAATAATAACATACATACACACATAACCTCACGCCTGTCTCCCATAGAGGTAGGTAGAGACTATGGAACACCAGTTGCTACGAATCTTACATACTTCTTTAGCTTCATCAACAATAATTATTAAATGTGTTTTTACCTTCTTAATTGTTTAGTATTTTTCATTAATGGGGGTAGTCGCTAATGTGATTGTACCTCCATATACATTATGTTATATGCAATATAGGATATTTAGCTTCAAGGAACAAATAGTACCTGCATCATTACTTTAACTGTATTTATATAAAATAGAATCAGGCGTTATTTTGCGGAAATCCATGCTACACTAACAATACAATAGATTTTTAGTTTTAATTCCACTTATACTAAAACTAAAAATCTATTGTATTGTTAGTGTAGCATGTATTTAGCTTAAGCTGTAAAAATATACATGTTTAGTAAATCTGTACTTGCCTATAAGTACGCAAATACTTCTCAATATTTACCTGATATTTAATACGTGTATATTATACGGCGTGCTTTAAATCGAAGTGCGGTTATATTATTGTAATGATTTTCTTCACTTAGAACCTCTGGTCAATGCCTTGCTCTTATAGCCAAAATAGCTCCTATGTTGGTATTTAACCTTATTTTGATTGATTGTAAACCAAGTCTTTAACTAATCTTAATTTAAGATCTCTGATCGATCTTGGTGTTTTACAAAAACTTTATACTAACTACTACTACTAACTATTGTGAAAAGTCGATCTTGATCTAAAAAAATGAATTTAGGTCGGTTTTTAACTTCGGCTGCAAGTGATTTTAAAACATACATTTACAGCCGCTTTTCAAAACCGATCTTATTCCAATACCTCTGGATCGGTCTTGACTTTTGACAAAACTCCATACAACTAATGTCAATTTATGTTATTTGTCAATTCTTAAGCACATATCACACATTAACGGCATCGCCATGTGGAAGTACAGCAATAAACTTTTCATTTAAATTTGAACATTAATGTTTTAATGTTCAAATTTAAATGACAAGTTTAAGATACAAAAAGGCTGTAAGCGTGCGGTCCGCCCGCTGACAACGCGCTTACAGTATTTTCGTATTGTTTCTAAAACCAAAGACGCTGTGCTGCAACCGTGACGTGGCCGTGCCGTTTATGTGTGCGATGATTACTCTTCGATTTCGTTACAGATACCAGTAGATTTAACTGTCTTTATAATCGATTTTCTACCTTATTACTTTGCAATAAAGTAGCTTCTACTGGCATCTGTACTACCTACTTTTTAAACTTTATAGTTGTATTTTGTTTTATCACTAGCATGTAACAATAACACAAGTTGTCTTCGAATTATATGTCGCACGATGCATCGATCGTGTTGCATTTGTTGACTTATTGCCAAACTGAAGCACAATCCTGCATCATGTGATATATAAATGTCTTCGTTACATCATCATCATCCTCATCGCCATAATTATCATCACGATCACCAGCATCATCGTCATCATTAGCCAGAAACCTTTTGCTACTTATAAACGAAGATTTTCTTTGAACTCTATATTCAGAATACAAGACAATAAACACTACTGAGTGTTTATTAAACTTTTGGTGTATAGTTAAATTTCATGAATTTAAGATAAAGATACGCTTTAACAGGTGTACCGCCCACATCTCTTCATGGTATTTTTTATTTCAAATGTAGGTAGTAAATATCTATTGATTTATTTTATGTTACACCTACTTTCCTAATATTTATTATTTTAACTAAGATGCCTAATACCCTCAAAATGATGTACATTTTTCTAAACTGTCAAATAATCAAAAGTTGTAAAATTTTGCATGTTGACAATTCAATGTGAAATGTATCTCTTTAATATTTATAAAAGGCACCTAACTAGGTTCAATTATGATTTTCAGCGTTTGCAGTATTAGGGATGGTGGTCGTAGAAAGTTACGGTCCAGGAGGCGGTGGTGGTGGTCCTGGGCGAGGTTGGGGCCATGGTGGACCTGGCGGCCCTTGGGGCCACGGAGGTCGTGGTGGTCCGTGGGGACACGGTGGTCCTCACGGAGGTCCTCACGGTGGTCCTCCCGGTCCCCACGGCCATCCGTGGGGTCACGGACCTGGAGGACCACACGGACACATGTGGGGAGATTCCGGTGAAAATGACAGTGGACCTGATGACTCTGACGAAGATAGCTTCGAAAAATATGATCCAGACGATGATTGGCACCGCAAACCTTGTAAAGGATCTATGTAAGTGTCTGTTAACTGACAACATTGTACATATGACAATTGCACGGACCAACAGTCCGTGGAGAACTAATCAATATTATTAAAAAAAACTGACAACATTTTTAGAATAACAGGAGTCCACGCACATTTTATCAACGACGATCAAAACATCGTTATCTTGTTCGTAGTATACGATAATTTTGAAACGAATATCCCCATGCTTTGTCCTTACCAGTAACAGGAATCCCTCGGTACTTTACAAATGACTCATTTACTGCACGAGCTATTAAAATAATGATATGTTCATTAATTGATTGGATCATTATTAGCATTAATAATTCCGGTGCATGTTATTATACCAAAAAACGTGACGTCATAGACACATTTCGAAAATTATCAAAAAAAGTGACTATCTTCTTAACATCCCTGTCTCAATTTAAAGAATTTAAATGTCAGTATAACAACAACACGATATTTATGCCTATGAATTTCCAATATATCCGCACTGTTGCAAGCGCCATGATCACAGATGAATTAGAACATGATATTTCTTTGTACAGTTGCGGGAGACCAGATAAAACAACACAACCAACAACTGCACCAACAAAACCGCCGACGGTACCAACAAAACCGCCGACGGAACCAACAAAGCCTCCAACAAAAGAACCGCCGATAACCACCTACCATCCTCCATACACTTCACCAACAGAGCCACCAACCATTCCTCCTGTGACCACAGAAAAACCCCGTCCTACAAGAACTGTACCTTCAGAACCATCATGGCCAACTATGCATCCTGAACCTCATCCAGCACCCACCAAAAACACATGGCCCACAGGACCCATCTGGCCAACAAGGCCTACACGGGAACCCACAACTGAAGTGGTACCTGAAACAACAACGGATGCAGAAGAAATATTTACTACCTTATCACCAGAGATTGAAAGTTGCATAGAATCCTGTCCCTCAACGCCTGAGTTTAATCCTGTCTGTGGTACTGATGGAGAAACTTATCCTAATGAAGGGAAACTGTTCTGTGCTAAAAGCTGTGGAGTCAGTAAGTTAAAATAATAACTTTTTACATATGTAAGCTTTTCTTTAGATATCTCCAGTGAAAAGTGAGATTTTTACAATATGTTAGCAATAAATAAAACATATTTTTATAATAACTATAGTGAACATACTAAATTAACAAAAAACAACGGTTTACTCACATAAATATACTAGCCGACCCGACAGACGTTGTCCTGTCTACACGTCTTTAATTTGAAAATTTGTCGGATCCAATGTAAAACATTTCGAAATCAACAACTACTAATAAATTAAAAATTAATTAAAAAAAACATTGTCCAGTGGCTAAAATTGTGAATCTAAACCATTCTCAGATCCCCTTGAACACACACAAAAAATTTCATCAAAATCGGTCCAGTCGTTTAAGAGAAGTTCAGTGACATACACACTTACAGAAGAATTATATATATAAAGATTGTGAAAAGCTCTACTAGTTTCGAGTTACACAGGAACTCTTCATTATGAGCAGAGCTTTTCTCAATATATTTACGTCTATTAGAGATTTTCTCAATATATTGACGTGAGTAAATCGTTGTTAATAACTTAAAAAAAACGGGTTCACGGTTTGTCCTGTATGTATGTATGTATGTATGTTCGTGCGCGATTATCGCGTGTTTTGCTGAACAGGTTTTGATGCGGTTTTCGGCATAGTATTTTTCAGCCTCGGGAAAAGGGTATAGGGATATTACCTGACATAAAAAACCAATTAAGGTAGTCGTTCATGTAGTTTTAATTCTTAATTCGGACTACCCAGTTATCAGTTTAAAATCTCGCAATAGCTACTGTTGAGACAGTTTGATGTTCACTAAACTCAAAATAATTTGCACTTAGATATGATCTGGCATTATTTGTATGAGGAAAAAAATATTTAAAAATGTTTTAGCGTGAATTGAAAACTTGAATTTTAGTTTTTTGTGCAACGGTCAGGTTTATGAAACATGCTAGTTCAGAGAAATTCTTTGAATCAGAAAAAGGGAACAGTTTAACTCGCAAAATAATATAATCAGTAGTTTTTTTAATAATACAATAATAATTTTTAATTTCAGATGTGGAGATAAGACGGAGATCTGTTTGCCCACCGCCCGTCGATAATGGTGGTGATCCGCCTCCTACTCAGAGGACCACGGCTCGTCCCTCACCAACACCTCCCATGGGCCGAACCACACCTTTCTCCGAATTCCAACATTGCATGAAGAGTTGTCGCATAACTTCAACATTCCAACCTGTTTGCGGTTCAGACCTAATAACTTACATGAACATAGATCGATTGATGTGCGCTCGAAGTTGCGGTCAAGGTGAGACTTATCCTTGATGAATTTCTCATTTAGTTTCTTTTATCTGAGAGATTACCTATCAGTTTCCCTAAGTTGTTCTATTCAGTAGCGCATAATAATTTAGTTTACTTAGTTACACGTATGACCTTGATGTTAATTTAATGTCGATTGTTTATCCGCAGATGTTCAAGTTGTGTGTGACAAAGCGTGTATTGCTTGTGGTATCGTGCCTAAGACGACGCCCCCACCGACAGTTAAGCCACCAACAATTCCACCACCAACAGTTCCACCACCAACAATTCCACCACCAACAGTTCCACCACCAACAATTCCACCATCAACCCATCCACCACCTACAGTGTCACCACCAACAACTCAAAACCCATGTGGTAGAGTCATTCCAGATCCAGATGTGCACAGATGTATTAAAAATTGTCCTTTAACACAAGAATTTAACCCTGTTTGCGGAACAAATGGCGTTACATTCAAGAATCCTGGATACTTGTTGTGTGCTCAAATGTGTGGAATTGGTAAGTAATTTTGGTACTTCGCCATAACATATGGTTCATATAGCTATTGTACCTATACATTACTTGATATACACAATTTTTATTTCAGATGTGTGGGCAGCTAAATTTGCTCCATGTAACTCTGAGCCAACACCTCAGCCACCAACACGTCAGCCACCTACACCTCAGCCACCTACACCTCAGCCACCAACACCTCGGCCACCAACAACAATTGAACCTCCTCCAGTCACTTTGCCTCCTAGTATCGCGACTTGTATACGGAATTGCCCCGTGACATCTGAATATGACCCAGTCTGCGGGACAGACGGTCTTACCTACACTAATATGGGAAATCTGGTGTGTTCTAAATTTTGTGGTGTTGGTAAGTAAAGAAGTTTCTATTAACAAAAAAAATACTCTTTATCGATTATATTTTACATCAATGTCGAAGTCAAAGCATTCAATTTAAATTCGACTAAGACAGTAGGTTTATCGAAAGTCATAAATAAAATAAACATTTTGGTTTACTAATTTGTATATTTTTCGTTTCAGACGTGAGATTCAGATATAAATCAAGATGTTCCGACGAATTTGATCTCCGACCTACTACTCCAGAGGTTGATGGCAATAAGGAGGTGACCCAAACTTGGAAAACTGAACCGACCACCTATAATCCCCCTGTCACTCCTAAATGGTCTACAACGCTAGGTTTCACCATTCCACCTGACGTACTAGATGACATTTTTGGAACAAAGAAACCACATACAACAAAAAAACCAATTAATCCTGACGATGAAGATGAAGATCTCGATTTAGATTCTAGATTTGGTCCAGGTCATACAATTGATGTAGATAAAGATAAATCTGAAAAAGATAAATCTGAAAAAGATAAATCTGAAAAAGATAAATCTGAAAAAGATAAATCTGAAAAAGATAAATCTGAAAAAGATAAATCTGAAAAAGATAAATCTGAAAAAGATAAGTCTGAAACAGATAAGTCTGAAACAGATAAATCTGGCAAAGTTGAATCTAACAAAGATGAGACTGATAAAGATAAACTTGACAAAGATAAATCAGAAACAAAAAAGCCTGACCAAGATAAGTCTGACAAAGAAACAAAACAAGGTAGAAGCAGTAGTAATATAACATTCCCCGAATAAAGACTAATTAGACTTAAAACGCAATTTTATTTAACCCATTAAGCAAATTGCAATACCCCCATTAATCATACCTGCATTAAATTTTAATTAACTTATGGTGTCATTTATGTAATTAACGCAAATTATGCCTAATTGCATTTCATTTGTATCTATATAAATTGAAAGGGCAGTGTTAGGATTATCAGTTCAAAACTTACTCTCCTAGAGAACTTATCTTAAGTTATTTTATAAAATTAAGGTTTACAAAAAATGGTTGTTGACGCGTTATTTTACAGTGTTGCATTAGCATCGGTTATTGGATTAACATCAGCTTATTCCGGTAAGTATCTTTTTTTTTCTGTACCTTTTTATTGATTTGAGCAGTTGGAAGCTGGACATTGTTTGTTTAGTTCCTTTATGAATTTTTATCTAAAGACCTTTCTCGCATTTCAGTATCATTTAGAAGACCATGCAGAGACCTATCACCAGAATGTTTAAGGAAAACAGTGCAAGCAGCCCTACCAACAATTGCTGATGGCATTCCCGACCTAGGCATTGAATCTTTGGATCCTTACGAACTGAAGAAACTTCAATTGAAATTACCTGGAATCGATATAGCCTTTAGCAATGGTTACGCTAAAGGTTTAAAAACATGCAACGTCGATTATGCTAGGTAAGCATTTCTGTACAATTTAATTTGAGTTCAAAGCTTCCTGCTTCTTAGAGGATATACAAATATGGTGTAAAATTTATAATATTTAGTCATATTTAAAATTATAAATTTTTAGACTGCACCACAATTAGTTGGCGATGACTCCCTAAAAACTCTGTGTCATCAGACGACTCCAATGCTTAATCTATAGCTTATTTTTTGCTATTATATCCGTATAAGACATTTCACAAAGGTCAACAATATTCTGATGGCTTATTTATTTTTACTTTTACTGTATTTACAGTTTTGGAGGAGGTTTATTTGAGTCTCAGATGCATTGCAATCTGACTATCAAAGGAAAGTACAGGTCTTCTGGAAGGCTTCTGTTGTTCCCCATTAATGGAGACGGAGAATCCATTATTAAGTGCAGTAAGTATCGCTTAACCTATCTTTCCAAAATTTAATTAATTTAATGTGTATGTCTGCTTCAATTTCCCAATTGAAAATACTAACCATAATTATTTTGATCGATTTTCCCTTTAATCAAATGCTATATCTGTTATTTTCCAAGAATTTATAAACGGTTAATCGTTCTGCTTTTTGTTCATTCGTTACAGAGATTATCATATAAAATGATACTAAAATTAGCCTTTATCCTTTATGCATGAAGTTTTTTCCTCAATTAGCAACCTTTGTTAATTTTATACCTATACTTTTTAGGAAATCTCAAGCTTCATAGTCAACTTCAACTGGGGTCAGTTGTAAGGTCAGACGGCCGTCGGTATATCGATATCAAGGATTCCAGAATCGAACACGGCTATGATGGCAGAGTTATGTATAGCATGACGAACCTGTTTAAGGGAAACCCCGCCATGAGTGAGTATTGTTAAAAATGTTTGAATCTTATTTATACTCATATAGGTTTAATGTTTATTTCATGTTCATTTTAGTCTAGTAGTGAGATATCCTGTTGTTATTTTTTGTTGAACTTTTAAAAGTTTCCATACTATATAATCTATTAATGTTTATTGCCCATTAAGTAACTACGAGTTAACTCCATTTAGGTTATGGTCTCATTAACTAATTACTTTATAGAAGGTAATATACGTTTCAACTCATTAATGATGGTAAATCTCTTTTTCCCAGGCAACGCTGTCCTCGACTTCATGAATAGCAACTGGAAGATGGTAGCAGAAGAATTCGGAACTCCTATGGTAGAATTCGGCGTTAAATCGATAATGAAAAACGTAAAACAACTTTTTGACGTACTACCCATTGATGAACTTGAAAAATTGTAATAAGATATAGTATTTAAATAGTTTTAATTAATTTTGTACAGACCTATGATAAAATAAGTGTAAAATAAAAACAAAACTCCAAACACAATGCTTTTATTTGAAAATTCATACACTCACACATATTGCATATACTAAAGTGCGAGGGTAATGCAAATTCAAGCTTAAAAGAAGTTGAATATTTGAATAACAACAATCAAATAAGTGGTCGCAACACTGATAAACTTTAACATCAGTGTAATGTCAACGGAAAACATGTCGTAAATGTAGATACGTAGAGTCCAAGCTTCGACAAGCTCCATGAATGCTTTAGCCTGCACTCTCATCGTCTTCGGCAGATCATAGTTCATGATCACCTTATTCACAAGAATCTTCGTTTCGTTGCGGACAAGAAGCAGTCGTTCACAGGCAATCGACATGATAGCAACATAGCAAATCCAAAAGAATGATGAAACTATAACATTCATCAATAGGGGCAATTCGCTAATGGCCGATCGGTAGTAGTAGAGGGAGGTCCACATGATAATAATGATGAAGGCAAAAGTACTCATGAGGATTGTCAGTATTTGAAAGTTGAACACTTCATTAACCATGGTACAGATTTGACCGATGACATCGTACATCTTTGCTGCATCTCTTATTTTAGTGTTACTATCTGATGCTCGTCCAATAAAGTTGAACTTGTCTGTAGTTTCCACCGTCCTGGATCGTATTGTAAAAACCGTAGCAGTCTCTTGATCTTGTTCATCGACAAATGTCTTCAAATAGCTGTTGATCATCAATAGTCTACGTCTTAAGAAGTCCACGTATTTGCAAAAAGTTATTATTTCCAGTTTTTGGATGAAGTTCAAGGGTGTAGCTGCTATTGCCCAAGCAACATCTCCGATAGCAACAAAATCTAAAATGCTGGTAGCCAGTTGACTTATGACGACAAGAACCATGTACTTATAAGTTTCCCAACGCGACTTGCTGTAGAAGTTACTGGACTTTCCCACTTGCAACATGTTATCTAAGTTAGCAAGGGTAGTGATGATGCGGATGTTGTTGGAGTTGACGAGGAAAGATGCAGTGAAGGTGCAAACTGCATATTGGATGAACAATATGATGATGCGCACCTTGTCAGCAGTCTGAACGTAATTCTCACTGTTATAATGCGTGATATCAGTTGGCAGTAAGAAGTAAGTAGTGAATAATACAATAAAAGCTGCTATAATAAAAACGGTGAACGCCTTCATTTTCCAATCTGGTGTACGTAGTTTCTCATTTACTAGAGAGAATCTAAAAATGCCATGAATGTATTCGATGAATATGATAATGTTTATTGATTCTACAATTTGCTTCTCACTTTCATCTGCAACTTTCTTTTTTTCTCCTGGAGATTTCTTTTTATCTTCTTTTTCAGCTTCCATGATGATAGTCGCCTCAATTTTTATGGCTTTAAAAGAACCGAAACGTTTGTTCGTAGTTGAGTACTTGAATATGACTAATGTTATGTTCTTGTCAGGGTCTTATTTATGGTATATTCCATTATTTTAATGAAGTCTCGCTTGTACATAAAATATTCATGCTACCTAAACCTCATATGTTCCATAGCTTTCTCTAATATCACTAATGAGTTTGTCTTTAACACGTGTTATTTTCCTGGAAATATGTATAATTAGACTTGTTTATTATCACTTCTAGCGGAGACAAAGTTTTCGGTATCCAGTACCCTTAGTACGAGTTTTCTTTACGCTTAAAGTAATCGAAACAAGAGCACGTTAGGCGCTCTGATTGGCCGGCTCGAATAAACCAACCAATCAGAGCGTATAACGCGCTCACGTTTTAAGGATACTATTAATATTATTAAATACATGCACAAAGATAAAATGTTTTGATAGTTAAGACTAACAAAACAGTGGTGCTTTTCTCAACAACTTATACAATGTACATATACAATGTTGTTGATAAAAGCACCACTTGTGATACTGTATAAATCTGTCATTAAACGAAACTAATCATATGCCTATCTGTTCCACTCCTTCGTCAATTGTTATAATATTAATTTACAAAGCCATTACCAGAGTCAAAGTCAAAACTAAACCAAATAACTTTGACTATGATACATATTCGGTTTTTAAACTCATTTTAGTCTTTGCCGACTCCTAACCATCTACATGTACTAATTAATCGTCAAGAGACGTTTTCAGGCTATTAAAGGTAAGGAGCCCCGTACTAAAAATGTTGATATAAAAATCAATAAAATTCCATTGTTCAACTTCAGATTGCTTACAATTTTATGTATGCATGCATGTAAAATTCTAAGTAATAGATTAATAGAAAAAATGATAGGCTGTCTGCGTTTTTGAATTTATTTGAAAAGAGTAGAAATTTGATTGAAAAATGAATAAACATCTATCAATGTAAAATAATTTTTATTATTTCCTACAATAACTTACAAATTACAAGCACAACAAATCTTAAAAAGACTGAAAATTACGGTGATACTAGGTACACATACAGCATTTAAACCCCAATTTCAAATTGTGCAAATTATTTTATTAACACACTTAGGTATCATTCACAGAAAACATAGTATTAATAAGTGACTACAAGACCAATTAAATACACAGATCATCTCAAAAACATTTTAAACGAAGTGAGAAATCTGTATAATAACAATTAAATAAGTGGTTGCTACGCTTATAAACTTCAACATGAGTTTGATATCAATTGAAAACATGTCATATACGTAAATCCTCAGCGGCCAAGCCTCAACCAGCTCCATGAACGCTTTAGCCTGCACCCTCATCGTCTTCGGTAAATCATAATTCATTATTATCTTGTTTACTAGAATTCTGGTCTCATTACGGGAAATAAGAAGTCGTTCACAAGTAAAAGACATAGTAGCAACGTTGCAAATAGTGTTAAAACACCAAATTGCATTATTAATCAACGTATTTGCGCTATAAGCTGTTGCCCGATAGAAACTTAGAGACGTCCAAATAGTTATGACAATGTACACGAATGCAGACACTAGGGTCAGAAAGATCTGGAAGTTAAAAACGTCGTTCATCATGAAACAAATCTCCCCAATATTATCGTACGTGGTTGCCAAGTCACGGATTTTCATATTCCTTACTGATGGGCGTCCGATATAGTTGAAAGACTTCTCAGTTTTAATTTTCGTGTCTTTAACTGTAAAAACTGTAACGTTCTTCTTGTCCTGTTCTTGATTAAATTCCCTCAAATAGTTATTGATAACTGCCAACCTCCCGTTCACCACAATTACGTACGCACAGAAAATGAATACTTCGAATCTTTGTAGAAAGTATAGTGGAAAAACTGTTATCGCCCAAGCCCTATCTGCTACAGTGATGAGGTCCATCAAGCCATTGGCTACGTGTGAGATGGTTATAAAAATTAAGAATTTGTTGAGACGGGAACTCATTTTTTTGTAGAAATCAGTACAGATCTCTAATTGTAATGTCTTGTCTACTTCTGCAAGCAATGTGATCATTCGAATGTTCATTGAGCTGAAGAAATTGGTGGCTACTATCAAGGATGCGTATTGAAAAAGTACGACGAAGGAAGGGATGTTGTCCAGATTAGTCATGATGTCACTCTGTTCTGATGAAGCTTCTGCGTCTGGAGTAAAGTACATGAACCAGCAAAACGCAATGGTGTATATGAAGAAAATAAAAATTCCGTAAACTTTCATTTTCCAATTTGGGGGTCGTAGTTCTCCGTCGATGTTTTGAAACCTGTAGATACCGAAGCAGTATTCTATTAAAATTTCTGTTTTAAAATTATTAAATATCGCTATGATTTTCTTCTTCTCGCTATTGCTAGCGTTTTTCTTCTCTCCATTCGATTCATTGTCTCCTTCTTTTACTTCTTCCATGTCAGATTCTAAGTAGATAACTTCAAAAGTTTTTTAAAAGACGTCCGATAGTTGGTATATATTTTTCAGCATTGAATTCCCTCGCAATATAAAACTCGAAGTGACAAGTTTCCATTACGATAATGAAGTAAGTGTTCACTCATCATAGTCGTGATCAAATGAATGAGAATAAAATTTATTGACTTTGTGACTTGTTGAAATTTGTTTTTTGTTTCAGTCTATACATCAACTAGGTTATGATAGACAATTTAAGTAGTCTTAATTTTATTGTGGTGTCATTATTTTGAATTGACTGAATATCAGCTGTTGTTAATAATGCTAGCTAGCCTGTTGGTCAGCAACACCCATGTTACTCCTCTGGGGCCTTAGTCTGGACGGGAGAGGGACGGAGCTATGTAGGTTGTATAGCTCCGTCCCTCTCGCACTGCTCAATGATCGACCATTCTGACACAATTGTAATAGCAGACTAAGGCCCCTGGTCAGGCGATGCGCTTGCTCACACACCTCCTACCCCATCAAAAAGAGAATAATCTCTAAAAATATATATATTTTGTCACATAGTTTTACATAATGGGTTTATAGCGTTAAATGGTTATCACCCTCAATACTTCCAAATCCTAAAATGATGGTTAATATTGCAATCAAAAGCGTTATATGTATAGACATACGGTGGTAGACCACAGAGTCTACCCGAGAGCACTAACAGAGGCTGTAGATCCTCAACGGTTAGGTAGAAGGCACATGTTAAAAGTATGTCCTTATGTAGGTACTATGTAATTGACCTGTCATGTTATAAGTACTTGTACTATTTATTCTGTAGCATATACTCTCATTTCCAGAATATTTTTTCATTACTATTTGGTTCCATATTATTATAGAATAGAGAAATTATTATCTGAAGACTATTTCCATTTTAGAATTTGTGTGACTTTCGATGATTCGATGTTCCATTTATCAGAACCAGATATCTTCATTGAGGTGATTTACATAAAATGAAACACAGTTTTGTTAAGTAGTAATATAATTTATTTGCATTTTAATTAAGATTTTGAGAACAATATTTTTTAATACGAGTCATGTTGTACGCCATTCCCGAGCTGTTCGCGAGTGATACCAGATGGACCATTATACTATAAATATATTTAAACCAAATGAAATAATTGAATAATAATGATCAAATATGTCGTCCCAACACTTATAAACTTTAATATCATTGTTATATCTACAGAAAACATATCATAAACATAAATGCGTAACGGCCAAGCTTCGATTAGCTCCATGAATACTTTAGCCTGCACCCTCATGGTCCTCGGCAGATCATAGTTCATTATTATTTTGTTTACAAAAACCTTTGTCTCATTACGCACTCGAAGTAGGTTCTCGCAAACCAAAGCAAATATTGCAGGGTTGATAAACGCGCCGATGCACCAAAAAGTAAGATTGACAATATCTTTCGCAGAAAATTCAAGGCTTCGATAAATGTAAAGCGCCGTCCAAATCGTTACTATTATGTACGCAAAGGCAGCTATCAGAATCAAGAACATATGAAAGTTGTAAACTTCGTTAATTAGAAAACCAATCTTTCCCAGAATGTTATACATTCGGGCCAAGTCTCGGACTTTCATATTGTCCTCCGATGGCCGTCCAATAAAATGCATTTTGTCTTTCATTTCCTTCTTTCTACTCCTCATAATGAAAATTGTGGTCTTTCTAACATCTTGTTCAAAAACAAACGTTTTCAAACTTCTATTAATCACCTCCAGCCTACAAGTTATCATATCGATATGTTTGGAAAACGATAAAACTACTAACTTTTGAAACAAATATACGTGGAATATCATGAACGCCCATGTATAGTTAGTTTCGCTGAACATATCTAAAAGGAAATTGAAAACATTATAGATAAAGAGTATGAATAAGTATAAGTAAGTTCGACCGCGTGATTGTTTATAAAACACGTCCAGAGTTTCTCCATGCAGCATCTTGTCCAGTTCCGTAAATAATGTATAAATGCGAATATACGGCACCGAATAGACGGGAAAACCAGCCAAGACTGATGTGATTACATATTGACTTAACACCACCAAGGCAGAAAACTCTTGCCAACCTCTCATCTGATTTATCATAACTAGATCGCAATAAGTTTTCAAAAACAGTGAGCCGTACGTTGCCATGTACAGGATTGCAAATATTCTCATTTTCCAGCTTGGCGGCAGTAATTGTCCCTTCACTAGACGACATTTAAAGATTCCGAAAAAATATTCCGTTATTATTACAGGTTTTATTGTGTGCATAACTTTTCCTATTCCATTTTCTTCATTACTGACTTCAGTCTCTTCGATGGTTGTCTTATTTGATTGTCTTTTTGTCTTTGTCATGTTTATCTGAATAAATACAAATATACTTTCAATAAATTTTCTATGAGACGTCTACTTCAGAATATACGACAGTAAGAAATGAAGAGTAATATCACTTAATAAACATAGAATTGTTTGTTAAACTATTAAAGTTATTACGTTTTTCATATTATCTAACCTTCTAGCTAGGCCGACTGACAACCTAAATTCGTTTTAAGAAAGATATGATATTGTAGATAACTCACACACAATCTTAGAAATCCAAAATTAACGTGTACTTAATCATAATGTTGAAGGGAAGAAACCGATTTTGATATCTGTGATGAAGAAAATATGGCTCCATTTAAGTTAGATGAGATACCCTAAGTAAACTCCAGAAATATTGTCAGGTACTTGCTTTAAATTATGTATTATGTACTTAGCGTATTTGAAAACATTAATATGAAGGTACTTATAAAACAAATGTTATGCATCTAGTTACTATAGAAACAGACTACTACTGAATTCATTTCTCATTGTTTGTAGTTCATTGAAATGATTGCACGAGTTAAAAAAATTTGGAATTTCATCTATTTAATTGATTCATTGATTGATTTAATAGCTTTAAAGGACAAGTAAATTCAGTACACGATATTGGATATCAACCGTAGTATGTATATATCTAATACGTAATAAACGTGGTTAATTAAAATATAATGTCAATGTTAATTAAAATAGGGCAACAAACATAATCGATCTCCACCCTTTATTAAAGAAGCTATCATTATAAATACGATTGCTAAATCCCATAACTAAAGTGCAGAAATAACAGTAGATTATTTAAACAAAATGTGAGATTTGAATAATAACAATCAAGTATGTGGTAGCAACGCTAATGAACTTCAACATCAAAGTTATGTCGACTGAAAATAAGTCGTAAATGTAAATGCGTAGCGACCAAGCCTCAACCAGCTCCATGAACGCTTTAGCCTGCACCCTCATTGAGTTCGGCAGATCGTAGTTCATTATTATCTTGTTTACTAGTACTCTAGTCTGATTACGTACTAAGAGCAATCGTTCACAAGCCAACGACATGACACCAACAGTGTAGATCGCGCTGAAACACCAAATCGCTGTGTTTATCAACTCCCCTGAATTACTTGCTGGCGTACGATAGTAGTACAACGATGACCATATCGTTATTACCACGTAAGTAAAGGTTGAAACAAGCGTCATAAATATTTGGAAGTTAAACACTTCATTGATCACGGAACAAATCCTCCCAATTACGTCGTACATCGATGCTAGATCCCGTATTTTGGTATTGCCATCTACAGCTCGACCAATAAAGTTAATTTCAATATTCTCTTTAGAATCAGGTTTATTTTTCGATACACTAAATATTGTCTTATTCTTCTTTTGCTCCTGCTCTTGGACAAATACTTTCAAATGGTCATTTATCAATGCCAATCTGCGTTTCACCATAGAAATGTACTTGCAAAAAGCCACTATTTCGAGTTTCTGTATGAAGTATAATGGCAGGACAATCAATGCGTGTACTGTTATTTCTTCTGCTGTCACTAATTCTATTATGATATTGATTAAGTGAGATAAAACTAGAACAAATAGAAATCCATACGTTTCCATGCGGGACCTTTTGTAGTAGTCACTGATTGATTCTGCTTCCAACACCGCATCTATTTTAGCGAGCTTATTGAAAATGCCGATGTTGGCTGAGTTGACTAGGAAAGAAGCTGTTATTGTTGATGTGGTGTACTGGACAAGGACCACGAACACGGGAACCTCTTCCATTACGACCACGGACTTGGCCGTGCCAGACACTAGCGTCGGGAAGTCTATGGAAGCGAAGACAGTAATGAGAAAGCTAAGGATCGTTAAAACGCTGTAGGTTTTCATTTTCCGATTACATAGCCGTAGTTCTCCACGGGTGAAGTAAAATCTGTATATCCCATAGAGATATTCGATAAATAATAACGGTTTTATTGAGTAAATCACGTTACACAACGCCTTCTTGTACACTCGCGCGTTTTCTAACTTTGGATCGATGAACTTTTCTTTAGCCATTTCGCTTAGCGAAAGCGCATGAAGAGCGTACGTTTTTGAATATGCCAAGGCTGATATTGTACTGAAGTTTTTGCTAGCACCAAGTTACATTGTTTAATAAAATAAAAATTCCATTACTATAATTAAAAGTTTGATGGAACTCTCGATGAATGGATTAATACAATTTGTTGCCACTGTTTTAATACATAGTACTAAGGTACATGCCTAGCACCTTATCAAATTAAAAATTGGTATGAGTTGATTCAATAACACTAATATTTGTGTATGCAATTAGGCGAAGTACCTATATTTTTGTACATTATGTACACAAGTGACTAACTAAAATTTATGTGTTTTGATGATTGATGGGTAAATACGTCGATATCTATCAGTTTATTACTGTTTTCATAATGACTCAATACCTAGGTTTATGTTTTACATAGGCTATTACTTATTTTAGATACCTACTTATTAAATAGATTTATTGTAGCAATTACTTAACTACTTAACTGCCAGATTATATATTTATTGTCCTGTGATTTCTAAAAAAATACGCAAATAGTGATAATATAGGTAATTAGGCATGCACTTAGGCAAAATGAATACTTAACTATTTATGTTATTTTTTTAAATATTTCTTTGAGTTTCTGCCTACCCTAATAAGTACTGTTTAATAATAATAATAAAACCTACATTTTAGCTAAAAAGGAAAGCCATCAGAGCCATCTATAATCATTTACTTGCATTAATTACGTTAGTTGTAGATGGCGGTACTGCTATAGTTCCGCTATTGAATACAAGATGTCGCTAGATGTTATAAACAGTAAAAATAATTAAATTATTTATGAATATTTGTTAAATGAATAAAGATGCTTAAATATACTTTTTTTTTGTTAATTTTGTAGAAAATTCTAACAATTTTCTAGCATAAAACGTATAATTAACAAATAACTAGTGAAAGTGTGCATTTCTACCACACTGGATTTCTTTTCAGAAAATAAATACACTGTACTGTACATTTATAACATAATAAAATCATACAAAAGATCCATACCTAATACTAATATTTTATTCCGTGCAGGGAGTGAACTTGTGACTTGCGATACATTTTGCAGTTTGTGCAGTCAGTCGAAGAGAATGGGACACTGCGTTGGTCTAACAGTTCTTAGATTGACTATATTAGTCCATTGCCTGTTAATATTGGAAGAACTTTTGCAAATATAGGTCATTCGATTTTTTTTTAAATAATAACTACTTTTTACAAATGTCGAAACGAGAATGAGAACCACTTTCTCAGCAACAATAATAAAGAATAAACCAATAAGCTGAGATTTACCTACTATGCAATAACTTATTGACTTAGTTTTAATTAAGTCGCTTCAATTAAAAGTTCTAAAGTCAAGCCGTTTTGATGGGGAAGCTGATTAAATTACGTAGGTACGAAGAAGTTTGTTCTCCCATAATGACTTTTATCCATCCACTGGAAAATCACCCTTTACATATACCCATAGACTATCTCTACCTGTAAAAGCATTTTTTTTAAATTTAAATAATCAGTTTCTTTTTTAAACATTTTTTTTCTGTTTTAAGAGTTCTGCATGTTCTATTCTTTTTTCAAACGTTTAAAACACATAAGTGGTTAAGTTGGCATGTTCGAACTGTCAGAGGTCCCAGCTGTATGTTGCGGACCTGCGCTCGCTGTATCGACCGCGCCAACCTCTAGGGATGGGCCGGTATCGATAAACAGTAATTAGGGATAACGGCTTATACATGTTTGGTTGTTGTTGGTTGGTGATTCTTGGTTAGAGTTAAGTTTAACTTACTGTTGTATGTAAAAGTGTAGGCAGAATGGTGTTATGAAAATTATATGCTTTTTAGAAACTTACATTAAGAGTAAGTTTCTTAAAATAATTACAAGTGTATTATTTTCATTCTAAGTGTATTATTTTACAGAAGTTTCTTTGTAAGACCAATAGGTACTCACTGTTGTATAATATGTTATTATGTACCCCAGTTTAGAATTAGTATAGTACTAAAGCACTTACATGAGTATACAAACTGCACAAAGTACCTAAATACAACTTCCTTACAATCTATAAACACTAACTAAAATGTCGTGACAGCGAAAGATTTCCATTAACTTTTTTTCTAACATCGATAGTTTTCCCCGCCATACGTGTGAATTGTGAGGAGCCAAGGCGGCGCGGCAGTGGACGCGCGACAGACGCGCGGGCTGCTCTACGCGGCCCCGCTTCGGCCCACACCACACGCCCAGAAACCGTCACCATGGGCCAAACAGCCGGCGCCGAATGCACGCCTGAAGACGAAGACTCGGAGCCACGCATCCGTGTCAACCCTACGGAAAAATCATTGGTAAGTCATACAAAGGGAACTTTCTTTTTCCACACACAAAATGAGCCGCATTCACGCATCGCAAAACTTTTAAGCAGACGTTCAATGTTAATGAGGCTGTTAACTTTAAAACTGAACTAATTGCTGAAATAATTTAACATTCATGTGTTCATAAAACCATTTACGTAATAGGCACGTTTAAGGGTACACATTCTGTAGCTTTTATAGGTGTAGGTACTAAGGTTCTTGAAATTTCATCGAGTAAGTTAACTTTTTAATAAGTAAGTATTGGGTTTACTTTTGCTTGTAGCTTCATATTTATTTAAATATATTTATCTCAGTAAATTTTCTTGTTGACTGTAATTACAAAGGCTTTGTATAGGTCTTAACTTTTCATTCATTACAAAATCGTTACTAAGCCCGCGGCTGTTTTATTTTCTTCTTTCTGCAGATACTTATAGAAAATCAATAATAATGTCACGTGTGGATACGTTTATTATGTACTTACCTAGGTAAGACGTCGTTTTATTGCGCACAAAAACAATCAAATGGTTTTAAGGCCTAAAAAACAAAGGCTGAATAAATAAAAAGAAAAACTCGACCAAAATTTAATCGGCCACATTAAAAAAGTGCGTACTTAGGGACCTATACGTAATACTATTATGCTCTCGGAGGCTTTAAAATGTTTATGCCAGGTTTTAAAATAGGTTATTGAAAATTCCTACGCAATATTTTAATAGGTAGATACCTATCCAAGGGGTCGAAGGCTGAACGGTTTGAGTTTCTTATTCTAAAGCTCTCTAGGCATTCAAAAGGACTTTTGGAGGTCTTCTTAGGATAAAAATAGTGAACAAAGAATTGTAGGCGATACAAGAAAATGCCAAGTATAGATGAGTACGTTTGAAATGAACTAACTTGTCACGTACCCAAGTAGGTACATACTTTCGGTCTTATTTTGTCAGGAGCCTTACCTAGTAGATAAGTACATAGTTACATACCTATTCTATAGCCTGCAGTTAACTATAAAGACTATAGATATATTTATAGGCCAACCATAATTTACATGTATCTATCCAATTGTTCTTGTACCACAACAACAAGGAAATAAAACAAAAGTAGGATTTTACGACCTGCGCCTAAAAGCGAGCAATCGAAAATTGCCCTTCGTCATGAATCCGTATAATTCAATGAGAGGCCGGATTATAAATAGAATATCCTGCTTACGCAAAACCTCGGGTTATCTTTAGAGACTTGTGGATGTCTAGGTAAAACTCAGTATTTTAATATAATTCTTCAATAGGTAAACCATTTTTAAATCATATGATCATGTCGTTTGGGAATACCTAGTGATTATTTACTTACTCATTTTATTTATTTATAATTCCTTTATTTCAGGCTTATATGGTCCATATTAAATACTAGCCACAAGTAAAAAACATTAATACATAAAATAACCTAATAGACACAACATTACATAAAACGAAATATAATTTATAATTATTGTAGACGAAAGAGTATAGTTTGACTGAAAACTGAAGTTAATTGCTATTAATAAATATGCCATTAAATCTATGGTCAGCAATATATTGTTGACGGAATTTTTAATGTGCTTAACGAGGTATTTAATCGCCAAGTATAATGAATGTGGAAATATTTTATACGACATGCGCTCGAAAACAATTTTCGCGCCGTACATACGCACTTCGCGCGTTTTTGTTTGACGTTTAGCAGTTGTCGGCCTGGCGGCAGGAAGAACGGTCTAACCGCGTGCGTACCTACTGTGAAACGAAACGTCACAGACTCGTAAGCACATCTGTCAAATTGAATTTATTTTATTTTTCAATGTTTTGTTAATGAATTAAAAAAGTTATCTCTATTTGTAAAATTCAGAGCACAATTAATTTCGATCAGTGTATATATTAGAACAGTATATAAAAGACTAAACCGTTAAATATGGGATTGTGCAACTCGTTTTTGTGCTGTCAAAATTAAACTTTTGTTATTGTAAAGTAAGGTGTTAATATTCATCTGTTTTCCCTTGAACTTGGTGTAATTTCAAACCAGCCAGTGCCAGCTGGAAAGTGACTAAACGTTCTATTTTCTGTTGTTGTGTGAAGAAGTAAGAAAATACCTAAAGAAATATGTCGAAGGTCTCCCTGAATAATGTGCCATCGAATCCTCGTATCAATCGTTTGAGAACATTTTCCAGGGTAAGTGTTCAGCATAATAAGTACTATAAATTCTCTTTGCATGAAAACAGACAAGAGATTGAGCTAATATTAGATTAATTTTGAGGTTACGTTCGTATAGTAATCACAAGCTATAACAGTTTTCGTGTTAGGGTTATCTAAACCGTGACATCAAAACAGACGTTTATATCTTCAGTCATTTCATTTATTCACTGTGTTTTTATCTTAGAAATTCTTTTCAGAACATCTTTTTACTCAACTAACCATCTGTCAAAGTCTCAATCAAAACTATTTTTGTCTCTGAATTCTATTTGTGATTTTTTTGCATATCTTTTGTTTTTTTGTACCACCAAAAAGTCTCAATACTCACTGACCCTAATAACTACAAAGGTGCCAGTATTATGTTTTAAAACAGAGCAATGTTAATTTTTTTTATAGGAAATAATTCACATAATTTGGTTTTTATTCATGTTAACTACATATTAGTTAATTATACCATTGTTTACTATACACACATTTCCATTAAAAACCCTTTAGGAATGATTAGTCTTAATATTCTTAATATTTACATTTATTTAGTAATTGATTGATAATTAGATAGCACTCCATTAAATTACAAAGAAATCGTTTGGGGATGTTACTAACGATTTATTTATCACTTGTAGATAAATAGGTATTTTCAAATTGAAATAACTCAGTATTTCTTTAACTGTTGCTTAGTACACATCTTACTTGTGTTCTTCATAAATAATAAAATAAGTGCTGTGTTTGTGGTGAAGAGTGGAATAACTAAAGATGACCAAGGTTAGTTTAGCGTAATAATATACATAGTTTTAATATTTATCTGGTATCCCGAATTTAATTCTCACAATAACAAATAGGTACTAGGTACATTGTTTTGTGAGTTTATTGTTACAGGAAAAGTGGATTATTTAACTTTATGTTAAATCTTAACTTGTCTATACTAGGTAGATATTTACCTAGTTAAATTTAAAAATATTTTTGTATTCAAATGTTACTTATTAACATTTAAACTAAATAAATCAGATTTTATAATTTATATTTAATACAAATAATATAGGTATGCATCTCCAGTTATAATTGCTTATATCACGCCGTGTATGATATTGGTCATATCCACTTTGTTCTAAAAACATTGTCCACGCAACACTTCATATCATGATCAGGTCTAATCACCATAACGGCATTCTGCAACGGAACTGATAATAGTACAGGTATTATGCTAATAGCCTTTTCATTTGTAAATCAGACTTGTGTTGCACGCGTTCCGTTAATTCGTTAGAGTGAATTCTAAAACATGGAAATGGTCATAGTACCACCGCCACCACCGCCAACACTTGAAAAGGTAATAAGGTAGTAAATTATTGTTATGTTTGTAAACTATAAATTATGATTTATTTAAATTAATTATAATTTATCACTAATTTATTTTTATATTAGTATAGTTTATTAAAATCTTTTGTTCTTTGTTCATAAGTGAGGCAATTAATTTATGAACACATTTTAAATAAACAAGTAAATTCAATATTTTATTATCAATTTGAATAATTCTAAAAAGGGATGTAAGTACCTACCTTATAAAAATAGAGATCATTTCTGGTGAAGTAGGTATAGAATTGAATCTTCCAATATAGCACAGTAGCACTTCACATGAAAATGATGAGTGATAAGGCATGAATAAGATGAATAAGTGTCATTAGATTGAAAGGAATGAAGTACATCTGAAGTAAATGAAATAAAAGGAATGGAAATATTCATTTGACTAGGTATTATATGGTTTCCTGCAATTGTCTGTTGGTACATATTTCCTTAGATTATATTTCTTTATTAGTTTCATGTGAAATTATGCCTCTTAAACTTTTTATTGCATCAATAGTTACAGCTTGATTTATATTTTTTTTATGAAGTTTTTAAGAATTTATTATATTTTTTTGTTGTTATTTTTTATATTTAAACCATTAAATTATACCTAAGGTAGTTACAGATTAAAATCTAATACCGTGCACATGCATTAGTTACAACAACTTATGGTAGTGTAATGTATAGAATAGATGTGCATAGATAGTGATGAGTACATAGAATGGCACTGATACATAAACTAGTTTCTATATATTATAACATACCTTACATACATCAATGTCATGTTAATACTTAGATGTGATGAATGTATCCATTTTCACATTTCAATCTATTTCCATTAGTACTCTGTCAAATGGATTCTTTAAATCGAAATAACTAACCAGATACACCAATTTTAGATTGAATTGTGTTAATTTTAATAGAAGCACACAGGGAAAATTTAGCGGGGTTTTTATTAGGTGGATTAGTTAGTTAAAAGATACAGGAGAAAATCTAAAAGGCAAATAGTGAAGTTATTCTCATATTTTTTCCAAAGTCAAATTTTGTACTACTAGGTACTACTAACTACGTAAACTACCGTGAAAAAATATTGCTATGGTCCATTAAAGATTTGACAGCAGACACCTGTTGATGGCAAATCATCCACTATCATGACCTATTTGTTACTGTTAGTTACATCGATATCTTCTAATGATTTCTGTGGGAC
Source organism: Spodoptera frugiperda (assembly GCF_023101765.2). Classification (NCBI taxonomy): domain Eukaryota; kingdom Metazoa; phylum Arthropoda; class Insecta; order Lepidoptera; family Noctuidae; genus Spodoptera; species Spodoptera frugiperda. Next base: position 4,262,097 of record NC_064242.1, on the reverse strand, counting down.
AACACCTACTAACTATACAATGCTTTCTGAGTCAGAAGGAATACTCGACTAGACATTCCATCCTTCCTGTGAGTGTCCCCGAAACTCTATTAACTCCATTATTTTGTTTGCCGCGGTTTACTCTGACCGGTGTCGTAATAATCAGCTCTAGTGGCATGCGGGTGCCGGCAATTGGCACAAACTGTTATGCGGTCACCGTTTTATCAATGACTGAGTAATAGTCCGGCGCTAGTTGCCAATTTTCGGTATTTCGAATTGTGTAGTAAAAAATATTCTTAGACGTTTCCCTTTACTCATAAATAGTTAGAAGGAATTTTAATGTTGCGGTTTTTAATGGTGAGTTTAGACAGTCGTGTTCTGGGTTATACGGATTCATGGCGACCCGGTTCGCTGTTTTTGTTTTAAAAACTTACGGTCTCACTGAACCAACAGTTTCAATTTAAAAGTAAAGAAAAAAGGAGGATATGAGATTTTTTTTTTCAAGAAGTACCTAGCTTCAATATTTTCAGGTGTTCTTTATAAAACCGTGTGTACAAATGAAAATCGCGTCGTAAATTGCTTCCAGTAGATATTCGCATATAGCCGTATACCCACGCAAATGAGATTTTCTCTCGAATCGGCATTTGTGGCGCGCACAAATTTTGTACTGTTTGCTGGGAAAATATTCTCCTGAATTCCAAATTCAGCAAGCACTATACGTCTATCAAAATCGTGTTGGCAAATATGGATGAGGTTGCTGTCTAGCTAAAATTTTACTCTTAGAATAGAAACCCTAATGTATCCACGTTCCCCCGGATTAGAGACTCGAGACTTTGCTTTATTCGGGCTCTTAATTTGCTGTCTAGACAGGTCTTTATGCGAAGTGTTTCTATGATAATATTTTGCTCTTGGAGAAACTAGCTACCTAAAGTACCAGTGTCGAATTTGCTGGTACGAAAACACTGCGAATACAATTTCTAGAAAGGGAGTTCCTACCAAGTCCCATATAATCCCAATGGTTGTCTTACAGTGAAGCGATCTACAGTCTGCAATATGTACCAATCATTGGTGTAGAAGTATCAAGTGGCAATAGTTGATTTCGTAAAAATATTTCTTATCACAAACAAAACAAGTGCTCAGGCTTCTTATCTTAATTATCAAGGATAATACAATACGCAAAGAAAGATAAACTTGTTTGCGAGAAAGTACAATAAAAATGTGTACTTAAGTCCCTATCATTCTTGTATAATGCCTTATTTTAATTCATATAATACGTAATAATAATGTATACTTGCACTTAAATGAATTTCAGAATATTTTGTTACGTAGAGACTCCGCTGCAGATAAAAATAATCGTTAGTCATCCGTATATGACAAACACAGATTATAAAATTTAAAAATATGGTTATTCACCAATAAACACTTTATATGGCGCGGATGATACATAACCAGTGTTACGAAACGAAACCAATGTGCATTGTAGGTAGACGTCGTTGCAAATTTTCTCTTACAATAAGGTAGGTGCCCAAAACAGCAAAAAATATTCAAGGGATCTTAAATTTTACTGCAAGACTGTAAGGTTGAAAGTCCAAGTCTATACTTTATTGCATCTATAAAAGAAAAATACATTTTCTACTGAGTAACTACTAGTATTTATGAGTTTCGTAAAAGTATCCTATAAATGACTATCAAACCGCGCTCGTGTCTTTGACAATGACAGTCCCACAAGGCTATAGGAAAACCTTCGTGAAGACTGAGGACTGTTCAAGGTTCTATACATCGATCACAAGGCAAACTAGACTCTATCGCTATCGAAGAAAGATTTATAATTAAACTTATCATAGTTACCTAACAAAGTTCACGGAGATTCCTCACAGGGATAACATAGCTACGTTGTATTGAATTATTAAAGGAGAATAATCGATAGTAACGTCCGTGTTCCGATCAGAATAAAAATAGATTAGGTACTTTTAAATCGACAAGTTAAAGACAGAATAGTTTTAACTAACAAAGATCTAGGTAACTATTAAGTCATTATCTGCTGTAAAAATAAAGTAATTAAAATAAGTGTCATACGTACTTATACAACAGTGACGGAATCAGTACCATGGGATTTACCAATTTTCACATTATTACATCAGTCTATTAATGTGTTATTATAACTAATTATTAGGTATCTGTTGTAGAACCGCAATATTTATTGTTCTTGGTATTCCTAGAATAGCACGTTACTTTAGGTAAGACAATGATTTAGTACCAAGTAATAAAACCTTACTACACTGGTATCACTCTTAGCAGTTAATATCGAAATAGAGAAAACTAAGAACTTCTTTTTTGAAGTCTGTCAAAAAGGTTGTATGTACTATTTATTCAACTATTGTTCTCTGGAATCCTGTACTTAATTGAGCGATTATGCTATCTCTTGTCTAGCTAGTAACTATTATGTTTGAGCGTTCAGAAAAATTGTACTAACTACATCAATTTTTGTTTCATCGACAAAACGATTATGGCTTCGTAATTCTATGTTCAGGGTTTGGTTAACAAAATCGCATCGTTGCTGTCTACGTAGCTAGGTAGAGGTAACTAGGTCATATTTGTTAAAAAAATACTAATTCTTCTGCCACAATCACAGGCTAGTTACACCAAAATGAAAGTTGCTGTAGAACTTATAAAATTAAAAAAATACGCATTATACTTATTACAATCTTGTCTCTTGTATTTATCCCACCAATAGTAATAAAATTCTTATCACTAATTTAATTTCAATTACTGTAGATTATCAACTTCAATCTTTGTACCGGACTGGACACAAAAATGTTCTGTTGATCGAATGCAGGAGTACTTGCTCAACTGGCATCACGTGTGCCACAAAATCACTTATACATTTCACCTATTATTTCTATTTATAAACTTGAATTAACCCATTTTGATAAAGTTCATTAAAGACAACGTATTAGCTCTATTTCCTAAAAAATAAAACAGATTAATAGTTACACAATATCGACGCACGAATTGACAATCTTGATCCCTAAAAACCGAACGATTGCTTATAATTTTCGATTAGGTAAATGTTAACACGTTTTGCAGACGGTGAAAAAGATTTAATACCCCGATACTGTTGATAATACATATAATGTATTATCTTCATTATTATTTTAAGCCTTATATCGATATGCTTTGTCGCTAAGGACGCAATTATAAAAATAGTTAATCAGTTATACTTATATCTTGATTTCTGTTACAATGTCACTTGTATCGGAATTTTAATTGTTATGTACCTATGTTACATTTTTTTAATAGAGTGATGAATTAATAACTATATTGTAACAATGTCTATCTGCGAAGCGCTCGGGTAAACAATCACAGTGATTAATTTGGGTCACTGCACTTCGACGGGATTGGTTTGTGTAAAATATCTATCACTATTCAGTCAGTTCACCAGAAGATCATATCAAATAACTAGTACGATAATAGAAATGTCTATTTACTAATTAATATTATTGGTTTTCTGTGGTTTAGTCAATTATTCAATGCATAGGACAATTTTATTCCCCTAATACTCGGTACTCGGATCATAACTGACAAAAAGTGGGTGTACCCATATCTGCACTTCCTTCCATTTTTTAGGGTGACTAATTCGACCGATATATGTCCAAACTACTCCTAACTGTTGCAAACATACCCTAATCTTTTTGCAAAATTTTTCATGAAAACTTATAGGTACAATGTAGTTGTCTCTGTTCTACATTTTACTTCTACTTGGAAGCGTTGTTAAAGGAAACAGCGTTGTTTATGAATCAGTCACGTTTTTGTCCTTTGGATACTTGGATAAGCAACCAACAATATATGGGTTAATAGTAACTGATTGCTAGGTCAACATCTGTATCAATTCTTTATTCGTTGGTCTATGGCGTTGCTTTGGTCTAATGTTAGTTTGCATTATAGTTATTGACTTCTCTTGTTCAAATTTTAGTTTCGTAGGTAATTGTTTTAAGAGCGGCAAACTTATCTTCAAATAGTACATTCTTCAAATATTAGCTCCGATTCATGATTCCAGATGAAAATTCTGGAGGTTCCTTAAAATCCAGTCGGAAATTCTTTGGTATAGAAACGCTACAAGCGTTTCAAATTGTTTTAAGTAATATAAGATATTATTTAACATTTAACACGGATCACGAATAGGCACCTGCTGTAATAAAACTGTGTTTAAAGTTTCAGTTGATATGTCACGTCTTATTTTTATAACCTTCGTGTTCATCCGGCCGCCTCCTTGTTTGGAGCACATGTCTATTATCACTCGCTCCGATTTTGTATTGTTTGCAAATTATTTAGATACTGAAAGTTCTTTGGGAATCATTGATCAGTTCAGTTTGGGCATTGCTGACGGTTGGTGTCCATTTTTGTGTGGTGTAAATCTTCTTGTGCGTACGTAGCTAAAGCATAGTGGAGTAGTGTGGAAATATTGTCTCTTCGTCCGACTTACCTCAAATTGAGTTGTGAAAACCAACGGGCACAGAGCCAGTGAGCCACCGGCATGCAGCAGTTCAATTCGTTATAAATATCATGCATGCAATTTCGTGTTTAAACGTTAACTGCGATCTATTTCTGTATTTGTAAACTTCCCATAAATTGTGCAGTAGTAATAAAAACTGGACATTTCAGAGACACATTTGTAAGTCTAGACAATTGTGGATAACTAAAGACTTTTCACGTAATTATTAAATTAAATGAATTTGAAACAATCCATAGAAATTCACTCGTATCGTATTTCAGATTAATTGTAAGCATTCGAATACTGCGCCAGACAATGGAAACATGGCGTGATTCTAACATAAACTTAATAATTTAATAGTAGACGATGCACAGTGTTTTAGAAACCCTTGGGGAGGACATTTTTAGCTAATAGCGTATATCGATGTAGTTAGTCTTAATAACACAAATTGCAAAAGAAACCCCATGTCAATTATTTTTAGTTTTCGAGAAAAAAATTACTAAAGTTGCTAATTCGGAGTGTGGTTTAAATAGGTTTTTCTTTTATTTTTCTTTTATCTTTAAAATAAAGATCAAAATTTGATATCCGGATTTTATCACATATATTTATGTGTTATTCAAGCTTTACAACACGTATGAATTGTAACTAGGTACAAAGATATTTGCAAAAAATCCAATTTTAGTTTCTATTTTTTATTTTTGTATTGACATAGTTTCCGCACGAAATCTTCATGGTAAATGATAGTTAGCCTTTTGTACTATGTACTTAAATAAAATCAGCCACATAATCCGTGGTATTACAAAATTATGTACAATTGAAAAAAAAACTAAGCGCCTTTATTATTACAAATAGCAAAGTCAACAATCAGCACTTTGCTTTTTAAATGATACAATAATTTTATCTAGAGAAGTCGACATTTTAGAAGATGATGCTTAAAATAAATTCTTATATAGATACCTATGTTTAATATGTTCATGTTTTATTGTGTATTTCTTTCAATTACGTAGGTCCTAGTAATAGTCACCACACGATTTTTAATTGCAAACTATCATGACATGACTTTTGCTATATGGTAGATTAAATAAGAATTTATTTTAATCATCATCTTCTAAAATGTCGACTTCTCTAGATAAAATTATTGTATCATTTAAAAAGCAAAGTGCTGATTGTTGACTTTGCTATTTGTAATAATAAAGGCGCTTAGTTTTTTTTTCAATTGTACATAATTTTGTAATACCACGGATTATGTGGCTGATTTTTAAAATACATAGTACAAAAGGCTAACTATCATTTGCCATGAAGATTTCGTGCGGAAACTATGTCAATACAAAAATAAAAAATAGAAACTAAAATTGGATTTTTTATAAATATCTTTGTACCTAGTTACAATTCATACCTGTTGTAAAGCTTGAATAACACATAAATACATGTCATAAAATCAGGATATCAAATTTTGCTCTTTATTTTAAAGATAAAAGAAAAATAAAAGAAAAACCTATTTAAACCACACTCCGAATTAGCAACTTTAGTATTTTTTTCTCGAAAACTAAAAATAATTGACATGGGGGTTCTTTTGCAATTTGTGTTATTAAGACTAACTACATCGATATACGCTATTAGCTAAAAATGTCCTCCCCCAAGGGTTTCTAAAACACTGTGCGATGCCAAGACACTGCTGACTTAAACCATAAACCGACAAGCGAGTACGTCTATATTATTTACTTATACTTTACATTCATAGGTGTTCAAGGTGCATTTAAATCTGTAGTGCACGTGTAACATGATGCATTTATTATTAATGACGGTTTAATTGTCCACTGTGCTGTATGACTACATTATTCAATGGCTCCACTAAGATTATATTCCTCAAATACAGTCAGTCCTTTATAATGGCTTTTATAGGTAGTCGGCCGGATCTTTTAGATATCGAAATAATTAATGTTTTGTTACTATCAAGACGTGTTGATTAAGATATCGAATTATCTAGTATAAAGACTCGAGGCTTATCACTGGCATTGTCGGTTGGTATTGCAACTGAAGTGGGTGCTGTGTAATTGAACTGTGCTATTTATTAAGTGCTTCTTGAAATATGAGTGCAAAAAAGAGGGTGAGTGCGTTTAATTTGTTGAATGATTTATCCTCTATAGCGATGTTTAAAAAGAACATGGAGTTGTAAATCGTTGGCCGGCTTATTTACATGATGATGAATAAACTGTAGCTATAATCAGTTAACTACTCAACGATTAGCGATTGTTCATTACATTCTTCTATACTAGGTTACAGAACTGTGACATGTAATTGGATTGCATTAGCATTCATTAGCCTATATATTCTAATTGGCATAATTTCTGTTTTAACTACTTCAGTGAAAATTGTCGACCGCTTTTCGTTCTCACATAGATCGTTTCGCATAATTACGTGTATTAAATGTACGCAGTTAAAAGTGTGAACATTTCAAATCTTCTGCTTTATGTTTTTCGTCGTCTAATTAACCGAGGTTTTTGCAAACGAAGTTTCTAATGAGAAATAAACCCCAGAGTCACACGTTCTTTCAGAATGAGGTTTGACGAAAGAGCTCACTTAATTAAACTGAGCACGGGTGACATATTCCTTTCAAAGACCATCATTTTGACCCACATCATTAGCTAGATATTAGATGTGTGGCTGTATAAAATCTTCACTGCGTATTTTTTCATATCTCACATTAGGTTGGCATCTAGAAAAAAATACAAAAGGGATGTTTCCGACTAATCAAATTAAATAGTTACATCGACGAAAATCGATAATTTATAATTACGAGATCACACGAACACATACACGATTCATTGCTTAATTCTTCATTTTAAATCTTTAAAAAACAACTAACATACTTTGAGAATATACCTAGTAACAGTGCACGTCTATGCTCGGAAAGGGTCAATTATTTCATTTTCTACACATAATTGAGTCCCGAGTAAGTCTTCATATAGTTATAATAGGTTGAAAGAAGCAGCCTGCGACAGGCGTGCGGTACTAATCAATTAATGGCAATCGAGATCACGTGCGCCGGCGCCGCGACCACGTTGCCTTCTATTGTACGCAGTGGCCCAGTTTAATACTATTATCAAGATATAATTAACTAAAATAAATAATTTACTAAACGACATACACTTTAAATCTCCATTTCTGAAGAAATTCAAATAATTTGCTTAGTTTGGAACTGGAAATGAAATAGCTATTGTTATGACTCTACGATATTTCAGCACTGTTACATTACCATTGTTCGTGTGTTAGGAAAAGAGTTTTTTCTATTCAAAGTTATTTTCATTTTTAAACCGATTCATGCTGCCCTTAACTGGTTTCAGTCTGAAAAAGTGCGATATTAGTTCTATTTATTAAACTTTACGAGCATTATAGTAGCCTTTTATACTTTAAACGATTCTGTGAATTCAATTAGAGCTTAGTCGTAGTTGGCGTAGTAACGACTCCTTATAAAACTTCTAAGTATGTTTCATCTCCCTTATGATTATTTTAATGTAGTTGCATTTCAGAGTGTAATACGAGCTGTTGCAGTGAAATTTTATTTAAGACTTCGTACCTATATGTAAATGTTGGGTCAATAACCCCCACTACCGACCGAGGTTGTAAATTTTAAAGTGAAATTACGTGTAACATCTGTTGAATGAATACTTGTAAGTCAATATTCTCCAAAATCCTTGTATAAACGTTCTTTGTTAATATTTTGCTTAGGTTTAGATAAATCTTTTAATACTCATCTTGTTGGCTCACGCACTTGTATGATTAAACTTCTTGGTCTATGTTCTACTTATTTGTTGCGCACAAATTTTGGAATATTCCCATTGTTGCGCATTTCTGAGTAGTGTATTGACCCTTTTTGTTTAAGCCAAGTTTTTGTACATTCCAAATAATAAATTGTGTCGTCGTTTATTCAAGCGACAACCCTAACAAAGAAATTATTTTTCCATCTGGTATGTTACCATTCTTATTCAAATATTCAGTCTGCATGTGTTAAAAACGAGAGTGATAAATTATCGGGGGCCGAGTGTAGACTACACGGTTCTATCGAAGGGCACCAGGAATTATTGTTAAATTGTATCAATTTTATAGCAACGCGGAATGTTTCCCATAATGAATTCTAATCGAACCTTACAGATTCTTTGTCTTGGTATGTTGAAGTACAAAGTGCTAAGGCCATTTGGGCTTCCTCGTTCGATTTGATCGAATTTTCCGCCTTCACATACTGCTATGAGGCAATGAGTTATTTTAATTTCAACTGTCAGTGTTCCTCATGTCATGCTCGTTTTAATTGTTCATAATGGATAGAAATAATTATGCTTCATACTTATGTACCTATTACTCGTTATGCGACCTAGGGAAATCATGCAATTATTGGATGTTAAACTATAGTTTCAACGATTCTATTCGATTCTTATAAGATTTCCACGTTCTTTCAAATCGGTTTATCACCTAAGTGAAAACTAGGAAGTGTGTAGTGTACATATTCCATAATCTATGTTAACAAAATAAATCACTATGCCGGAGCGGTTTGTGGAGTAAACACGGACAAGGTCGAGCACCCGTCTGCTGCAAATAAAGTGATGGACTGTTACAATGGTAGCCATATTCATATTGTTCAAAACAAACCTGTTCTGTTCTGGACACCATGAGAAACCCGTGGACATGTCAACGTATGAATAGACGTTAATTTCAGTTAAAAAAATAAAAGGAAAGAAGCACAATAAAATACATTCATCATTTCTTTTCATAAGCTTTATTTAACTTCTAGAGCTGTATTATCGTAATGTACTGTTAGAGTTATATCAAATTATTATTGAGGCCGTGGCCTAATTTGCAGCTCGTTTTCTTAAAAGTGATCAACTAAATGTTATCATATAAACAAATGTCTTTTGGCTCTTCTTTTATCAGTAGCAATAAACGTTGCATTGTTTAACACTTTCAATTCATTATTGTTTATTATCTGTTAACTGTTTTCACTGATAATATCTAATATAATATGCCGTTGACAAACACCAAAGTTCACACTAATCCGCGCTTAGTAAACACTTCGCGGTTCGGACTAGAGTAATTTTCCTCTGGCGTCGTGAGTCACCGCTGCCGCATTGTTTATATTATTTTAAATTGGTATCATTTGAGATACGCTGTGTAGAAACAGCAGGTTGGCAGCACGTGTTCGAACTTCAATGTAAACAACCGCGCCAAACTAATAAGCTTCTAGTAGCGAACTACTCGTATTTCAGTAGGTAACGTTACCTTCGACAGGTAAACGGTATTCTACGTAATGTAGTAAAAGATGAATTTTGTACAAACATTTCAAACATATTCCTTTCTAAATGGTACTTTAGCACATTTATTGTATGGCTATCCTGTAACAGCTATTCATATTTGATAACGTGTATAGAACACTCCTCTTTATACGTGTCCAAGTGTCAGATAGTTGTAGTTTCCAACATGACAACTGTTATTGCCACGGCCGCAAACAAAGAAATGATAAAACGATAATGAAACGCCGCTCATGCTGCCAACAAAGGGATGTCCACATTAGTATTTTCAACTGTGACATGAGTGACTAAACGACACATGTGCTTCTAGATTGTTTTATCTAGTGTTTATTGTAAACATGCCTCTTTGTACAGTTATTGCAGTTAGAACTAGGTTGGAAACAGATAATACGTAAGAATGTTTACAATTCTAACATTATTAATACACTGTGCTTCGAAACTTCCTGTAGTTGCATATATTGTATTTATGTATCTATCTTTATTCATTTAATGTTGTTTTCAATTTCTTACAAAGCTTATTCCACACTTTTCCATCCACAACGCGTTGTTTTTTAACACGAACAAAGAACTGATTGCCAGTACGTATAATGTGGTCTCATTGTTTTCAAGTTATCTATAATAGACGCATGCAGTTGCTCGCATTTAACATTCAGCATGCATGTTAATCACAATAAAGCCTTTGGCAATGATAGTGACAATGGCCGTGAAATTAACGAACAACCTTATTAACATACGCTGATAGTCCTTTTTTGTATGTATATTGAAACTTGGTAGCATATTGATCGTGAAGTCCCACGTAGGCGTTAGCGACGCAGTTCAAAATAAAAGTTTGCCAGGCTAAGGAAATTAAGTTACCGACAGGCTACGGTAAAATTCCGGAGGCTCGTTAAGAGCAAACGTTTTATTACTGACGTTTATAAAATTTACGACAGACGACAATAATAAAGCAAGCTAAATACAAACAATAATAATGAAATCGTACATTACGTCATAGATTTGAATTTACGACGCGTTAATTTTAATGACAAAGTAAAACTAATGTGTAATTGTTTGGAAACAGCTATGCTATGACATATTATTGTACTTGTCAGCCACAAATGTTTGTAAACCCTGTCGAAACTAATATTTTATCATTTTAATGGAAAAGGAGTGAAACTATTCGGATGATTGATATGGTACCCTAAACATAACGTCTCAGCGGTTTATTTTTAGATGATTTTGTTTGCCGTTATGATATGACTCGTCCATGAAGTGACTGGAATGTTTGCGCAAATTAATTTTGATCGTTGAAACTGGCGCTTTGGGTGGGCATGATAACTCATAGCTATGAAATATTAATTTCTATTAATAATGTTTGCATCTTCCGTGAATTTGAAATCAATGACTATCGTCAATACATTCAGAAAAGTAAATGGCCATTTAGTCACTCACATAGCAGCTGTGACTTCCCTATAGTATTATACAGAATACTGCAACGTAACTGCATTGTGGTTCAGGGTGCGCGCGTCGCCATTATCGAGAGCCGCAGTGGTGATTAAAAAAATATACGTTTTTAAACTATAATGTCTTTGTTACAGACGGAAAGTGAGACGTCATGCGAAGAAGCAGCAAGACTGACGGCGGAAGGCGCAGCCGCAGACGCCGACGACGATGAGGCCTACGACTATGGAGCCCTGCCCCCTCCCCCCGACGGGGGCTACGGCTGGGTCGTGGTCTTCGCATCCTTCATGTGTAACATGATTGTTGACGGCATAGCCTACACATTCGGCATATTCCTACCAGAACTAGTAACTTACTTCGGCGAGGGTAAAGGCACTGTCGCGTGGGTCGGCAGTCTTCTATCAGGATTTTATCTAGCGGCTGGTAAGATTTATTATGATTGATAATAATTTATTGCTTACTCTTTGTGTTGTAATTGCCGATACTAAGTGCGTTCGTGTATCACGAACATCTGTATCTAGGTATATTAGAGTAGTGTAGATGACCATTAGATACTTCTGTTCTACTCATTCATGGGAAGTAATTAATACATTATATGAAATGAAGGATGTACCTTCATCTGACGGATGGATCTAAATTGACAAACGGTAATTGGCTTTACCTTTAAATTCCTCCTTTTTGGACGACATTGCAATCGAATCGTTCGTTCATTTCCTTTCAATTCGGGTCACGTTGTCACATGCATCTATCCATTATTCATGTGGGGCTTGTTTATACCTACGTATTTAACTAGAAATGTAAGCATCTAGTGTTCATGAGGACACCAGTCCATTAATATTGTAATAAATTGCGGTATTAGCATATTCTAGAAGTAGTAAATTAACCGCTCTACAATCGTGGCTTATTGCCTGTTAGGGGTTTTAATTTGTGATAGTGTTTAACGTTCGTACTTAGTTCTTTTTATCTATTAACCTCCAAAAACATCATATCTATAAAATCTAGAAAACCCAGTAGCCCACAACAAATATTTATAAAACATGTCACTCCTTTGATTACTCGTGTTTGCGTTTTTACACAAGATTATCTGGCAAGATATATACTTAAATCTGTTCCACTGATATCGTATACGTATAGTAATTTACATTTGAAGCGTATGCAGTAAAATGAAATAACCGTGTCGATGTTAAACGTAGTTCATTATGAGTGGTACCTCGATGCCGTTGTGATAACTAAGTGAGTACACAGCATTAGTGGCAGATACGTAAATCCGTCCGGATTAGTTGGAAAAGGCCCACACTAACAAGTTTTATGTAACACTTAACATAGAAATATTAATTATATTTCGTTGCGGTTTATAAACCACACAATCAAACCAATCTGAGACTAAAACCCATGACTCAAAGATTGATAATTTTATTTGTTTCTATGCGAAACTGGTAGAAATTGCTTATCAACTTAATTGCTGACTGTCATCGTTTTGTTGGCTTACCCATCAGTATTTTATCTGTGGAACGCTATCATATTTTATCTATTTTAAATTGCCATTGACCTGATTGAAAGTACTCGATTACGATCATAGATACGGCGGTGATCCGATAAAAAATGTGTCCTAGAAAACAATTTTGCTATGTAGATAGAAGTGTGTTATATAATTTTGTGTTCGCAACAAAAGTGTCTGAAACAGGATGACCTAGCATACTGACCCAACATTTCGATGAACCCTTATCTTCGCGCGAACTTTGATTTAGGATACGACACACGACATATAGTTAAATGTATGTTTATGACGTATGTAAATAATGTACAGTAACAATCTGCCTACGTTTTTGTTGAAAAAAGTTTTCACTTTTTGTCGGGAATTCTTATGCTGGTCCCTAAGTTCGGACATCCTGGTTAAATAAAAAAAAAAACAGGTTACATTTTCGTCAGTAAGACCCAGCGTTTTCGTTAATCAGTAATTTAGATCTTGTCTTTACGTAGTTTCATGCGTTTATCTACTCGGTAACACATGATTAGTATAAATTATCTTTACTAATATCAAAAATAATGCTTGTCACATATTTAACATGACGTAATCAAATCCCTCGTGATTATAGCTTCATTTGTAGCTACTGATGTTTACGATAAGGTTACAACTAAAAATAATCATGGGTTTTTTTTAGCCCAGAGCTAAAAAAATCCTAAAAAATAGGAAACTTATAGTTTAGAAAATGCTGATGATCTGGATCAAGTATTGGAGTCTAAATTCTACATCTGCATTCCACTGCAGGAGTAGATTGTTACACCAATTCCGACACTCGTTTCACTTTAAAACAAAGTTCGACTGTCACGCACAGTAAATAAAAGTCTTTACAAGAATAAAAACTCGTGTTTACAATGAAGTTACATCCTTTGCGACGATTCATCGATTCCTTGGACTCATTTCTAAGAATGTATTTAAATAATACGAGTAGCTCAGATCAAGTTTGTAATGTAGGTTTCAGTACCAAGGTGGTCACCTGACTGTCATTGATAATGATCCTACTTTAATATCTTCATACCATAGCTTGCGTGAGAAACCGATATTACATTTGACATGTTAATTGTATATTTAAGATAATATCTAAGTACTAAGTATCATTGATTCTGTTGGCACAATATCAATGACCTACTAAGAGAATCCTTAACAAGAAAATGTACAAGTTTACATTGCAACAATTTTATTAGGTTTCTATAATTTAACTTCGAATCTTGAAGTTGTTTACATAAACACTTTAGCTCCATTAGGTAGGGTAGATTTCTAACGATTCTGAAATATAGTTTTCTTAATTAGTTTCACTGTTAGCAAAATTAATTTGGTCGTAATTAATTGCGATTTGATTAAAGCTCGAGCGTTAATCAAAATGGTATATTCAGCTGTTTATTTAAATGGAACCCCTCGAGATTGGAATTATGTAAATAGTTACGTAGAGTTTCGTTTTCTTGGGGCTGTTTTTGAAGTAAATTAATTTGTTCGCAGGTCCTGTAGTTTCGGCGTTATGCAACAAGTTTGGGTGCCGAGCAGTTTGCGTGGCTGGGTCGTTTGTAGCAGCTGCTGCTTTCGTCCTATCCACGTTCAGTAAAAGTGTCACCATGATGATGATCACTTACGGGTTGATCGGAGGTGAGTCTTTATTTTCTTTGTTCTTCAGGATGATTTTGCACTTTTTTAGTTACAATGAACACAAATCTGAAAATAGACCGGTGTGGGAAGTAAGATAAATCTGTATCTCTTTCTTCTTCAATCTGCCAATGACTAACAAATAATACGATGGGCTTTGTCGTTTGGGATATTATATGTAGTTACTGCAATTATGAATTCTGATGTATTGATCAAAAGTTTTAAAGTAATAGCTCACAGTAAACTATAGAGACAAATTAATTCATATTTATAGAAGTGAGCTTTTACTTTACCTGGCAAGCGATTCTTAGAACTATAAACTGCGGAAGCGTTTGATTTTATTGATATTTCTTGATAAATCAACCATGTGGGAAGTAAACTATAAGGACGAGGAATAATCTCATGTATTGCCATCAATCAATGTCGGGGTTACATTGACGTAATTCGTTACCTAGCAGGTGTCGTCACTCATAGGAAAGGAAATCTTTTGGCAATTTTATATTTTCCTCTACTAAACACCAAAAAAATATTTTGCCTATTGAGTGTAATTCTTGGTGCAGATTTAAGGCCGTCATATTGTCTTGTAATTTTTACAAGATAAATATTAAACACATAATTTTACCACCCAATTTGTATCTACATCAGTATGTTTTATATGTACAAATTGGGTGGTAAAATCACTTCGGCAGTCCGAAGTGTTTACCAACGACGCTTACGGGGATGAATTCTGAGATCCTGTGATCAAAATATTGTTTTCCCTAAAATTAGATATTGATAGAAAATTCCTGGAATGCTCATATACCTTACATGTTTACCCACGTCAGGTTTAAGTATGTACTCTGATATCCACATAAAAATTAACGAGATTTTTATTTTTATGCCCTCTTTTACTGGAATTTCCAGCATAAAATGGCTGAAATATTTCACCCGAGCGGAAACACGTCATTCAGTTTACGTCGGAGAGACAAACAGATTAGCATTGTGAAATGTATGGCCAAACCGAACCATTTTTCTAGTACATTTTCCCTCAGAAAGTGCTACAGTGATTTGCTGTTTTAGGTTGTGCACTAAAATTCTTGTCTCAGTTAATTAAGTTTGAGCTGTAAACACACTATATGTATCGACTTCAAGTATATTTAGAATGGCTTGGCAATAAAATGGCTGTGCAGGACTCATGTGGAACGTGTGAGTTATGTAAATGCCCGCCGGCCTTGGCACGTTAGCACAGTTATGGGGTGGCGTCACCAAGTCGCGGCCACCCGTCCTTCGAACCACACAGACTTAAAGGATATACCCGTTTGTACATCTGACTGACATTACCCGCAAATGGCCATAATAACAGATGTAAAATAAGGTCACAACCAACCGGTACCATTCTGTGACTGTTAGATAATAATTATACAACTGGTAATGTCGGTATTGAGATACATAGGTACAATATGGCGACATGAACATGAATAATTAACGCTTCAGGTTTCAAATTCGACGTAGCAACAACTACTTATCATATTTATGCGAATATATGTGCAGATTAATTATTATAACAGCTAACTCATAGTCATGACTCAAATTATTTCCGTCATCAACACATGAGTCAAATAAACAATGAATTTATGGGAGTAAAATTGCAATAATATGTGCATACAATTTTATTTTTGTATTTAGTATTTGACTGACTCATTGCCTTGGGTCCCGAGTGTAACTATCATTACCTTTTTCCAAAGTCCAGTTGCCTTATAATATCACTGGCATGTAGAAGCGGGTCATGAACTGCAAATGGTGGCTACAGCATAATACATTTTCCTATGTGACTCTATCTCTTTTTCATACAATTCGTCACAATTATTTCATTTCAAGACAAAGTATTTGTGCATTAGATACAGAAATAATTTGTTTTTGAAAATGCATTGTCGTGATGCCATTCAACATGTTCTTTGTTACTTCTATGTACAGCTTCATCGTTGAGAATACAATTCGTATTTCGAGTGCAAGATCTTGTACTTGAAAACTTTTATTGTTCATACACGAGAAAGTTTTCTTCAGTGCTCTTATATCCACGTGAATACGGTTTATTGTGATTTGATTGAAGTTTGTTCTTATTGTCCAAGTTAGATTACTTTTTATAAAAAGAAAATGTCTATTGATAAATGTCTAAAGATAATGTCTATTATTATTATTTTTTTGGCAATCTTATTTGCTCTCGGCTCTAAGGCCGGTTTTAATGTCCTTTACGGGCGCGCGCCAAGTAAAGGACATATTATGAAGAATATTATTCGGTTTCTGTAGCTGCTTGTGGTCTGTGGTTATCTATTGGTTCTGTAGTTTGGGGTAGTGGTGGTGGTGGTGGTGGTGCTGCTGAGATTTCATTTTCATCTATCTGCATAAATTTCCTAACTATACGACACGTATTTAGTATAGCTGCTTTTTGTAATTTGATGTATGTAGTGTCTTTGATATTTAATAATTTTAAACTGTGGAAAAGGTGTTTTGGGATTACTCCAGTAGTAGACAGGACAATTGGCACAATGTACACTTTATCCTGTCTCCATATTCTGGTTACTTCATCCTTAAGGTCTGCATATTTGTGTACTTTTTCAGTTATTGTTTTTGTTAGATTGTGCGTGTTGGGGACGGCGATATCAATCAGGTAAGTGGTTTTATTTATTTTATCTTGTAGAGTGATGTCAGGTCTGTTGTAGTGGATGGTTCTGTCTGTAAGTATTGCGCGGTCGTAGTACATTTTGTGAGTGGAGTTTTCGAGGATGGTGCTAGGAGTGTATTTGTAGTATGGAGTGTGTGTGTCTGCTATGAGGTTGTGTTGAATGGCGAGTGACTGGTGAATGATGTTAGCGACTTGGTTGTGACGATGAGTGTAATCCGTTTGTGTGAGATGAGGACAAGCTCCAGTGATGTGCTGGATTGTCTCGGAGTGAATGTGACATTTTCTGCATTTGTCATTTGTAAGTGTAGGGTCTTTAATTATGAATTTTCTATAATTTCTAGTGTTGATTATTTGATCCTGGATAGCTATTATGAAACCTTCTGTTTCCGGAAAGAGAGTACCTAATTTGAGCCATTTATTTGATGCTTCTTTATCTATGGGTGTTTGTTCGAGGTCATTATAATGTCGCCCGTGTAGGGCTTTTTTCTGCCATGCTTCTTTCAGAACTGTTTCTTGTTCGCTGGGTGTTAGAATATTTTCTTCATAAGTTTGCTGTAAGTTAAGAGGTGTGTAGCTATTGTCATTCGTTGTTATTGCTTTATGGATATTACTGATGAGAGATTTCTGCTTAAAGAATTTATGCAACGAGTTAATTTGCTTTTTCCATAGGTTAGTTATATATATAAGACCTCTACCTCCATTTTGTCGCTTAATATTAAGTCTTTCTATTGCTGATTTTGGATGATGATGATTGTATTTTGTGAGAGTTGTACGAGTAGTCCTTTCTATACTATTTATATTACTTTGACTCCACTTGATGATCCCAAACGAATATGTCAGCACTGGGATAGCATATGTATTAATTGCTTTTATTAGATTTTTCCCTGTTAATCGGCTCTTACAAATTCTATTTAATCTTCTTTTGTATTCTAAAGTTAGTTTATTTTTAATATCTTTGTGATCTAATCCTTTTGCTTGCTCATATCCCAGGTACTTATTATTATTATGTCTGTTCTTTACATAATCTCGGGACCACAGGGTCCCGGACCTTTGGAAGGCGTACGAGGGGCCGAAGCCAACTCGCAGAGGCCCGTTGAACAATTTTGATCTAAATGTAATGGGACATCAGCCGGCGATTATCCCTGTATGCACTATAGGAAGTACACCAAAGGACAATCCCCGGTTGATGCAGGACTATTGCGAGATATGGTAAAAGGAAATGATAGGGATATGGGTGTGGGTGGCTGTGGAATAGTTAACCGGTTTACTATGGGGACTATGGCCCCTGCCCCTGACCAATATTGAAAAATACGGATAAACAGGCAGGGGGTGACTCGCAAACTCAATAGTGGGCCCCCGGAAACGGCCGCTAGCATGTAGCGACAAGGGAAGCAACATCCGTTGAGCTGCTTGAGGAAGGGGGGGCATCCCACGGCTATCAGAGCAATCCCGGAAGTACGGTCAAGACCCCTACCAGCATCTTACTGGGATACGTCCTTCCCCCAAGTGGAGCTGAAGGCAACTCCACTCTTGCGAATCTCCACTCAAACCAGCCGATTAAGGCAAGAGTGAGGTAGGAGAGGCCACTCCGGATAGTCACAAGTACTAACCGGAGTTAAAAAGTAGGGCCTCTCCCGGGAGTCAGGTCCGTGGGGTCGCCACTGCCCAACAGCTCGCCACAAGCTGCCTTGCGGACTTATTATTATTATTATGTTTGTTCATTACATAATCACGGGACCACAGGGTCCCGGACCTTTGGAAGGCGTACGAGGGGCCGAAGCCAACTCGCAGAGGCCCGTTGAACAATTTTAATCTAAATGTAAGGGGACATCAGCCGGCGATTATCCCTGTATGCACTATGGAAGTACACCAAAGGACAATCCCCGGTTGATGCAGGACTATTGCGAGATATGGTAAAAGGAAATGATAGGGATATGGGTGTGGGTGGCTGTGGAATAGTTAACCGGTTAACTATGGGGACTATGGCCCCTGCCCCTGACCAATATTGAAAAATACGGATAAACAGGCAGGGGGTGACTCGCAAACTCAATAGTGGGCCCCCGGAAACGGCCGCTAGCATGTAGCGACAAGGGAAGCAACATCCGTTGAGCTGCTTGAGGAAGGGGGGGCATCCCACGGCTATCAGAGCAATCCCGGAAGTACGGTCAAGACCCCTACCAGCATCTTACTGGGATACGTCCTTCCCCCAAGTGGAGCTGAAGGCAACTCCACTCTTGCGAATCTCCACTCAAACCAGCCGATTAAGGCAAGAGTGAGGTAGGAGAGGCCACTCCGGATAGTCACGAGTACCAACCGGAGTTAAAAAGTAGGGCCTCTCCCGGGAGTCAGGTCCGTGGGGTCGCCACTGCCCAACAGCTCGCCACAAGCTGCCTTGCGGACTTATTATTATTTCTTTAAAACATTTATGTTTTCTCCCATCTTGTGGGGTTGTAAAAAGCACGGGCCAAAGCCAAGTGCTGTAAATGAAATATATTTTTCTAAGTATTGAGGAATTTTCTGGTTAAACGGCAAGTATTTAAAATTACTGCTTTTTGAAGAAGAAGGTAGGTTGATGGACTGATATTTAACTGGTTTAGACTGTTATGGAGGGTTTTAGGGATTACTCCCGTGGTGGATAAAATAATTGGGACAGTTTTGGTGTGGGTAACGTTCCACTGAGTTTTTATCTCTATTGATAAGTCTGTGTATTTTGCTATTTTTTCGGAATGTGTGTTGGTGAGATTGTGGGTGTTGCATATTGCTATATCTATGATGTAAACTAATTTCTTTTGTTTATCTAACATAGTTATATCTGGTCTATTGTTATATATTGTTTTATCCGTGATGATGGTTCTGTCCCAATATAGTTTAAAATTATTATTTTCTAATACGGTCTGTGGTTTATATTTATAGTACGGTACTTTATCGGTGACTAACTTTGTTTGTATAGCTAGGGATTGATGGATAATTGCGGCAACTTGGTCATGACGGTGTTTATAATCTGTCTGGGCTATGGCTCTGCAGGCACCTGTGATGTGTTGGATAGTCTCTGAGGCACTGTGACATCGTCTACAAGTGTCATTATAGTTGGGTCTACGGATGATAAATTTTTGATAGTTTGCTGTGTCAATAACCTGATCTTGTATGGCAATCATAAATCCCTCCGTTTCAGGGAAGAGTTCGCCTCGCCGCAGCCACGCGTTCGATGCTTTCATATCGACATGAGGTTGCTGCAGGTCGAGGCGATGTCTTCCATGAAGGGATTTACGTTCCCAGGCTACAATTTTGTCAGATTTGGTGGAAATACGCTCATTACGTTGTGGGTCAGAAGATTGCAAATTCAGTGGGGTGAAATTTTTATCAAGGCATGAAATGAGTTTGTGAAGGGGGATTGTTGGGCTTTATGGAAGAAAAACTTTCTCAAGTTGGCAATCTGCTGGTTATGTAGGTTTTCAATGTCTATAAGACCCCGCCCTCCATCTTCTCTCGGTAGCGTAAGTCTTTGCACACAGGATCGTGGGTGGTGCTTTCTGTTTATGGTCAAAGATGTATTGATGGACCGCTGTAATTTGATTAGGTCGGTTTTTGACCAGCTTACAATTCCAAAAGAGTATGTGAGTATTGGGATGGCAAATGAATTTATGGCTTTGAATAGATTACGGGATGTTAATTGGGATCTTATTAGCATATTAAGTCTGTGTTTATATTTGGTGGTTATCTTATTTTTGGTGAGTTTTTTGTCTATTTGGTGTGTTTGTTCAAATCCTAAGTATTTATAGTTACAATTTTGTGTCATTGATTCTATTATTTCACCAGATTCCAGAGTGTACGGATTGTTTTCGATGTGTTGTCCTTTTAGGAGAGTGAATGTCTTGCATTTATCAATGCCAAAAGTCATTTTTATGTCATCTGAAAAGGTTTGGGTGAGGTCTGCAAGTGAAGAAAGTCCTGATATATTATTACTGTAGAGTTTTATGTCATCCATGAACATCAAGTGCGTTAAATTAAAGTTTTGCCCGGTGGTGGTATCTTTAAGGGTGAGACCGTAGTCAGAAGAGTTTAGGAGATTGGAAAGAGGGTTCAAAGCGAGGCAGAACCAAAGAGGGCTCAGAGCATCGCCTTGGAAAATACCCCGTCTAATGGGTATGTGATCTGTTTGCACTACTTTACCTAATTTTATTTTAGTGGACCAATGTTTCATAGTTTCGGTTAAAAAAAATATTAAATCTGGGTGTATTTTATAATGGTCTAATATATATAGTAACCAGCTATGGGGGACTGAGTCAAAGGCCTTTTGGTAGTCAATATACATTGTGAAAATGTCGTTTTTTTGTTTAACATTATGTTTTAGGGCTATGAGGTCTATCGTCAACTGTTCTTTGCACCCCTGACTGTATTTACGGCATCCTTTCTGTTCCTCGGCTAGAATGTTGTTTTGTGATACATGTTTGTAAATTATTTCTGAAATGCATCCCGTGGTTAATTTATAGAAAGTTTGTAGGCAAGTTATGGGTCTGTATTTGGCTGGGTTCATGTGGTCAGAGTCTTTGGGAATCATATATGTTAGGCCTTGTGTAATAAAGTCTGGGATGTTGTAGGGGTTTTTTATGAAGTCGTTAATATGCTTATAGATAGAGGGGTGTAGGGAAGTGAGTTTCTTGTAGTAGTAATTATGAATATGATCTGTGCCCGGAGACTTCCAATTGTGTGCTTTTTGGATGACATTAACAAACACCTCAAGTGGAATAGCATCAAATGACATTTGTGGTAACTGCTCTAATTTCTCTTTGTCGTCTTGTATCCATCTGGCAGTTTGATTGTGATTAGATGTCTTTGACCAAATATTCGACCAGTAACTGTGTAGCTGTTCAGAGTTGGGATGTGGTATTTCTGTTGCTTGTTGTCTGTCTTGTGTATGTGCAGTGTCGGTAGTTAATGTTCTATAAAAGTGTCTTTCGTTGTTTGTGAACTGAGTGTTTTGGTCTTTTCGTTTAGTGCAGTAAAAGTACCTACGTCGCCTACTTGTTATAGCTGTAAGTTTCTGCTTTAGACTGTCCATGAACTGCTCATTCGTTGTGTTTGGTTCTTCATAGCTGGAATGTGTTCTATATTTATGTTTAATTTTTTCGATGTGTGTAATTAGTCTTAAATGTCTGTTGCCGTTGATATATTGAGTCATTCTACCTATTTCTTTACGGATTATAAGTATTTTTTGGTCTAGTCGTCTCAACCAGTTTGGTCTCTTATCTCTTATGTTGTCAGTATATTGTGTAGAAGATGATGTTTGGTTGTGTTGTGCAGTAGATGATGTTTGGTTGTGTTGTGTAGTAGATGATGTTTGGTTGTGTTGTGTAGTAGATGATGTTTGGGTGTGTTGAGTATCAGATGAAGTTTCGTTACATTGTGTTTGTGTAGGCGATGATGTTTGATTGTTACGTTCTTTGAATTTAGTGCCATTACATAGGGCGGCAGTATGAGCCGCACAGTATACGAGTGTGTGAGTTTTAAGAAAGTCGTCTTCTGTAGAGCTATACTTTGGTAAAACTGTGCTGTTTAAATATGAGATTATGTGCGCGAATCTTTTTGACGTTTTTTGTTTGGGTATAAATGGTCTATGGGTAGGATCTGTAGATAAATATTTTTGGTAAATTTCTTCGAAGGTCTTTTCTATTTTCGTATCTAGTGTTTCATCAACTAGCATAGTAGTAGTTTCATCCTGCAATGTTGTTGTATCTATATTTGTATTATCTGCTGTGCTATTTTGGATGCCAATTTGATCATATTCACTAATAGGGTTTGAGGCGTTTACATTTGTACTGTTTGCTGATATGTTGTCATGTTGAGTATTTTGTGTTATCTGTATGCTAAGACTAAGGCTATTTCTTACTTCTCTTTTTATTTCCTCTAATCTGTCGTCTGATATAAGTCTATTATTAATGATTACTCTGCGCTGGTCAGCAATACGCTGTTCGGAAACATGCGCTATGACAGGGAATTGTTGCGTTATGGTAGTATGTAGTTGTTTTCTGTAAGCGGTTCTGTTAGCGGTTTATTATTATGTATGTTCATTACATAATCACGGGACCACAGGGTCCCGGACCTTTGGAAGGCGTACGAGGGGCCGAAGCCAACTCGCAGAGGCCCGTTGAACAATTTTAATCTAAATGTAATGGGACATCATCCGGCGATTATCCCTGTATGCACTATGAAAGTACACCAAAGGACAATCCCCGGTTGATGCAGGACTATTGTGAGATATGGTAAAAGGAAATGATAGGGATATGGGTGTGGGTGGCTGTGGAATAGTTAACCGGTTAACTATGGGGACTATGGCCCCTGCCCCTGACCAATATTGAAAAATACGGATAAACAGGCAGGGGGTGACTCGCAAACTCAATAGTGGGCCCCCGGAAACGGCCGCTAGCATGTAGCGACAAGGGAAGCAACATCCGTTGAGCTGCTTGAGGAAGGGGAGGCATCCCACGGCTATCAGAGCAATCCCGGAAGTACGGTCAAGACCCCTACCAGCATCTTACTGGGATACGTCCTTCCCCCAAGTGGAGCTGAAGGCAACTCCACTCTTGCGAATCTCCACTCAAACCAGCCGATTAAGGCAAGAGTGAGGTAGGAGAGGCCACTCCGGATAGTCACGAGTACCAACCGGAGTTAAAAAGTAGGGCCTCTCCCGGGAGTCAGGTCCGTGGGGTCGCCACTGCCCAACAGCTCGCCACAAGCTGCCTTGCGGACTTATTATTATTATTATTACAATACTATTTTGTTAACTTAAACCTCGCTTATATGTATAGAAGATATTTCGACTACTCCGACGATCTACTGCATATTCTGCTGTTCAATTGAGCGCGAAATCTTTATTGCGAATTATTTGTCGGTTCATTTGAATGCAGGAAATTTTAACACCAATTGCAATTCTATTTAAATATTTAAATTACACACTCTTAGTAACTGTACGTTTGTAATTCTTTCAATCGATTTCTGTGACTTACGCATAAACCTCTCAAAGTGATGTTATAACAATATTGTCTGATAACCTTCGAGATCCCAGAGGAAATTACTATATAGGGATCGATATAGGAGTGTTGCAACTTGTTAATTACGCAAACGTATGGCTTTCCACTACCGTAATTACTTGTATGTCACTGTCATGGCCGTGGCCACTATAAACTATAAGGGGTTGAAGTGCCAAGGACACAATATGAATGGGAAACTCTATATCCCTTTCTAGTTGGCTGATCAATTTAATCTGTTGTCGCATCGAACGACAACCAGTATGATTGTTAGACCAAAAAATCACAGTATTAGATATGAGATTTGACAGCTCGTTACCTTAGCATTCGAAAATTGGGGCAGCCTTTGCGTGAGCTTTTTGTCACCACACATTTTGCGAAACTTGTAAAAGAAGATTTAGGTATGTTTGTATGTAATCCGTACCGTCGACCCTCAGAAGAGACAATATTTGTCCTTTATTCAAACAAACTTGTACCTCGAGAAATATTCATTCGGTTTTTATCCTGTCTTTTGTTCGATAAACCGAGATGCTTCCAATATTAAAGAGTTTCGACACGTTCTTTGTTCTCTCAAACCCTTGAAAACAGAGGCAACAGCCCGAGTGTGAAATTGGACATTTGCCAACTGACACTTATGTAAACGAAAAGGTTTAAATGTCGCTTTAGTTCGAAGTGTTAAGCCCTTCTGGCAATTAACTGAATTCGAGGAAAAGCGGGGTTTTCCATTCGCCGAATGCACTGCTGTCGCCCGACGTTTTAATAACTAATACTGACTCGCTAGACTACAGCTATGGTTGTCGCTTTGTAGTTACAAGTCCCTGTTTTATGAAAGGGAAAAGTTTCTTGAAAATGGAATCTACATTCGCAGAACTTTATAAGATACTTTTACTCGATTGTCTCGTTGGTACAGAGGATGCAAGTGAGTGTTATTAATGAAAAGAACTTGTATTTGAAGAGCCCTTTTCAGCCAGTGCTCATACAAAAATAAACATTTCTCTAATTGGTAGTAAATTGATCTTCGTTCGCCCGATTGGCTTAATTACATGACAAATGAAGAGTCTGTGGTGTACATTGAAACTAACTTCAAGGTCATTAAGAACATAGGACGCTTGGCAAACTGCCAACTGTTGCAGACAACATGGCGCCTTACTAGGCTAGAATATTATATTGTCTTTAATTGTACACACATTACAACTTACACACTTCATCTATTTTAAGATTTAATAGCTGGCAAATGATTATTTTCAATCCCGTATGGGATCGTTAATAGAATATCCAATGTGACCTAATTCTTATACCGTACGGCCGGCCATTCAAGGTTTTAACGATGGAAAAATACGTCGTCTTGGTTCCCCGTTCAAATATTCTCGTCTAAAATATTATTCATGTTACGGTTATGTCACTGTCGCATAAAGCGTAAGATTCATGATCCATTTTCCGAGTTGTAAGGAAAATCGTGAATATGAAATCAGTGGTTAGTATATCAAAATCCGAAGAAATACACAGAGACATCATCTTGTTAGTATTTCCGAAATCATAAAGGTTTCGATGATTAGCACGTCTATTTAACACAAATTTTAGTGATCCCAGTTCGCAACTAAACGATGAGGTCATCAAGTTTCAATGTCGATAGAAATAATATAGTCTGACTATTCAAAATTGGACGTAAGGGAATTTGTTGAATGAATTTACCAATTAGAGATGAAAAAAAAATATCCATAACTGTTTGATGTGCGAGGTATTGAACAAACCTATTTTATTTGCCCATTATATTCCTCAAGTCGCACTAAGTAAACATTGACAAGTTGACGCGCTGTATATAATTCGATAGGAAAATACCTTATCGTTAGTTGCTAACAAAAACATAATACCTCGTTTGCTTGCACCCAATCTTAAAGAATATTAGAAAAAGTATTTTTAAAATACTCGAAGTAGCAACGTGAACAAAGATTGTAGACTGCAAAAAAAGAGTGTAGTCTTTAAGTCTTGAAAAAAGAAAACACGAGATGCCAAGGAAACATTTTCTTCACAAAGACTTTTGACCTCGATGTCGATTGCTTCTGTTGTCCGAAGTTTCCAAGAAGCAGTTCAAAAAATTCGTACAACTTTTCAATTTTGCTGCCAATTATTTGTTTACAAACAAGTCTATAGGAAATTTACTTTGAAACACTTGGAGTTTTTCATTATTTCCTCAGCAGAATGGTTGAACTTTAAATTAAAGTTTGTTTTTATTTCGCATTCGTATCACGCTGACTAACGTACGGAAATAGGTCAGTGTGTTTGTGGCTGTTTTGAAGAAGATTTTCTTATCTCTTTGTGACTTAAAACATTTTATGTAGGTATATATAAAAGTACTAAGTGCCCACTTAAATCAACTATTTGCATTGGTTAGATAATTACATAGTATTACTTTGTTGAGTAATTACACCTAACCTATAAACATAGTGGTTTACATAGTTTTCTTCGTTTGAAAAGAATCTGGGTGAAATGTCGATTCATTGTACCGTTTCCAGCTGAACACAACATTGT
Organism: Spodoptera frugiperda; assembly: GCF_023101765.2. Classification (NCBI taxonomy): domain Eukaryota; kingdom Metazoa; phylum Arthropoda; class Insecta; order Lepidoptera; family Noctuidae; genus Spodoptera; species Spodoptera frugiperda. The sequence goes on along the minus strand of NC_064242.1, from coordinate 4,235,531 downwards.
GTGTAAATTGATGATTAATTTATTTGATGAGAAATGTGGAATATTGTACTGGGAAGTGACGCATGCGTTTATAAAGTGGCGACGACCTCTTTGTAGCAGGCAACAACCCATATGCTCCTTTGTGTGGTTTCAAATACTGATTTGTGGGCCGACAACAAACACTGACTCACTCCATATCATATTCTGAATTATTTTCACGTATTATGAAACTAATACTGTACTAAAATGTTATCATAAAATTAAACGTTAATGGGATAATGTTTTTCCTATTCACTTATGTCGTTAACGGCTTTTAACGACTACATTAAGATGTTGCTCGGTAACTAGCCAAGGCCGTCTACAGGGACGAAGTTAAAAGGGGGTGTTACTTGTTTGAGAATCAATGAGGATAAACGTGGGGACGGCTACAACGATTTTAGTAATAAAACTAACTAATAAAAATTATGCGACTGGTACAGTTCTGAGGATGTGCGATAATTGCATAATTGTGACAAGTGAATAACTCTTATATCTTATCTGACCCATTTTGCTCTAATTATTAAACGAAATATTATATTATAGGCATATTTGAATAATCGATAAGGAGTTCATTAGCATATTGTCTGTACCGACTTATATACCATAATGTATTCTTTCGAAAGCGTTTATCGTTCGAGTGGGGTGTAAAAGTATTTTTTATTCATGAAATGTAAGATTTCTTTGTTTATTAAGGCATCGATGGCTTGGTCCTAACGATACGAATCTGATGTCAATGCCCACGAGTCAGGCAGTGGAATACCGGCGACTGGATGACGGTCTGTGTTTTTTATCGCACGCCAAATTATGTGACGTAGGCATCTCAGGCAAATTGGTCAAAGTTCTCTGTAATTTGGGAGGGTGCCAAATTGAGCAACTGCCACTAATCATAGTGTTTCACCTCTTTGAAGATTTTGTTTTGCATAGCGGCGTGAGTTCCAAACATATGCAAATGCCGGTTGTGGACTTGTGATGATGGTTCCTACTTAGTCTGCGAAAATGTACTGGACGTTTCGTGAGTCACGGATGAATGAACTCCTGGTTTAATTGGGAACAAAGTCTAATTTACTGAAGGTTTTTGTCACATCCGACCTTATAACTATAGTCTATAACATAGTTATTGTCATTGATGCCTTTATTATTATTCACGATGAGGATATACACTAAGAAAGTACTACCGATAATGCAAAAAACCTAGTAACACAATTTGCATGACCCGTCACACATATTTTTACACAAACACATGGTAACAGCCGCACTTTTTGAAAACAACGAACGCTTCAGTATGTCAATTCAAATTACGCAGTAGGAATATACGAACTGCAAAGTAGGTTATAACATTTATTATTTGTTATGAATTAGGTTCATTACGAGTTGATATCATTAAAATAAATAAATATGTTATTTTCCTCCTCGATTAAATATGATCTTTGTTTCAGGTCTCGGCTTCGGTATGATCTACCTTCCGTCTGTGGTTGCCGTGGGTTACTACTTCGAGTCCCGGCGATCCCTCGCTACGGGTATCGCTGTATGTGGCTCAGGAGTGGGAACCTTCAGTTTTGCACCCTTAGCTGCCCTACTGCTCAATGAATTTGGGTCCTGGCAAAATGCTAACTTGTTGTTGGCTGGCCTGATCCTTAACTGTGCTGTTTTCGGTGCCCTGATGAGACCTTTGGTCTACCCTAAGGTTTGTGTCTTGCTTTTTTATAGTATTGGTACATTTTTATGTTTAAATAGGTACACGTCAATAGTTTGACTACTTTGACAACCCTTCCCAGTTATTAGCAATGTAGGATCAACCTAATATAGGATGGTATTCTAAACGTAATTAGTGAAAAATTGAGTGATACATTTAATTTGATCACCTCTGCACTCTCTCATCTCCTTTATAAATGAAAAGGCACAATGTTACGTTACATGTGAGTAGGATACACTGGCTTACTCATTAAGCTGGGTGTTCGTGTCAATTAATAAGGATTTCTTGGTCTTACTATACAAATGTATACAGTCGGTCTCTGTCCTATTTTAGTTAAGCTCCTAGGATCACCTAGTTGGTAAATGCTCTATGTAACTACTGTGTATTTAAATAAAATAGACTCGTATATACATAGAACAGACTTAAGGAAATACCTATTCGATCTATAGTTTATAGGTATACAGCTATACCTACATCATTAATAACTCATACAAGCTGTATTCTTATAATTTTATATATTTATACTTATTAAAGCTGAAGAGTTTGTTTCTTGGTTTGAACGCGCTACTCTCCGAAACAACTGATACGATTTGAAATATTCGTGTTAGATAGTTCATTTATGAAGGGAGGAAGGTAAAAAACATCACGCTACCATCAAAAGAAGCTGAGCGGTGTGGGCAAAACCGCCCAGAAGTAGCTGACTTTCTGCCTACAGTTTCTCTAACGTAGAATTTAGATGATTTCTCTCTTATCTCGAACAAATAATAAAATCTTTCCCTTCTATAATATTGGTATAGTATAAATTATTTAATTCCTCTATGTAGTTACTTGTAGTAATTAAATCAATTGCTGTGTACCACCTAGATACAGTAAATACTTATTCTTCAAAGTACTTAAGACTGTTAGTTAATAGTTTGTGTTTTACCACAAACCTCAATGCAAAAATACAAGGAAACCATTGCTCATCTATAATTTTATATACCTACGTTATTTACTAGGAATTTGTCCATTGCATTGTTTACATAGTGTAGTGATTAGAAAAAATCTAGGTATGTATAATACCTATATGTATTTATACCTATAGTAGTTAAATAGTAAGCACTAAGTAGGTATGTAGGTATAATAATTTTAATGTAATTGAATGATAAACAGATTGATTTGCTGATCATCATTATTTGACTTAATTAATTAATTTGTTTACATAGAAATACTGACATTTACACAGTAATAAATAATAATGGCAATTTATTGATGATTGCATCGATAGTTTAGTTTAATCGACTTCAACACGTCAACCTCCTATTCAAACTAACAATTTCAACCTATCTAAGATTTAGGAACTTCAACCCAAGATTACTGCGATGAACATCTTAAATTATTCTTACACTTTTCTTTTACACATTTTTAGTTCTTTATTATAATTTCTTTACCCATTATAAACATTACCTCAAACTTACAGACATCAGGCGAAAAGCCGCTACTACAGCGTATGGCTGAAGAAAAGAGGTTACAAATGGAACGAGGGTCCATAGGAGGTTCATACTTCGTAGTCCAGCTCCCAGACGGTACTATGGAGAAGCGGTTGAAGGTGAACGTTGTAGACGATACTGTATGTAGATGCTTTTCACTAATATTACTATTCTAAGTACTCTTTTTAAAGTGATGCGTTTCGTCTTGCGAAAGGAATATGAGGTGAAATGAGTTTCGTTGTTTTAAAAGTATTGAAACTCTTTGCTGTCACTAAAATAGAGATGTTAGTTTTAGATGTTTTTTTTTTAAATTCTATTTAATAATTGAAATTGTTTTTGAGTTACGAACTTGACGAAATTAGTAAATGAGTTAAGTAAATGCTCCGATTTTGATGTTTGATTGTTTTTGGAATTAATCTAATTTAAGTATTATCACAATCTAATTCTAATTACCTACATATATGAATTGGCCATTTTATTCAAAGCAGATACAAACTGGAATGTTAATTGTTTAGACTATCAATATCACATTTATACACATTGAAAACTCACGCTTAAATATTAATCAGTCCTAAATATTGAAAAGAGAACATTTATAAAAATGTTAATCTTAATTTGGCCTAAAATGAACTTTATCACAATGCAGACGAAACGCATCGTTCCCTTGAGGTGGTGGTATACTATATCTAGCAGACTGCTAGGTACTTTAAGTCCTGTCTCTCGGCTTGATGTGCTAACAAAATTATTAGGAAGCATGTTTTGGCAACGTACGTACTTTGTGCATGAAAATTTTAGCTGATTTTGCACTGGGTGAAGAATATGGACGTAACTAGATATATTTATTTTTGTTAAATTAAGAATCTTCTATGATTTTAGAATAGAATTAGATTTTTTATTTTGTTTTTTTTTATAACTAAGTTTTATAAAAACGTTTCTTTTATTGAGATTATGAAATAAGTAGTTCTTAAGAGTGTACAAACATTACAAATTTCACTCACACACTTTCATATTTCGAATATTTTTTTGTGGATCATGTAGAGCCTATAAGATTATTTTACACATGGTATTATCATGCGGTCCATTTTGGGTATAAATTGAAATTGAAATAAAATTGCATGAAAATATATAAATTGGACAAATCTTTTACGCCTTTATCCTTCCAAAGTGCGAATCATTAGAAAAATTGGCTTTTGATGGTCTTAGCACATTTCAACCCTAATATTTTTAGTTTTGATCGATGTTAGATTAGCTAGAACTAATAGCAAAATTTTATTTATGCTGGAGCCTTATAATGCTGCATAATAGATGACAATCACAAATTGACAAAAGATATTAATATTTTATAATGAAATTGATTTAACAAGTCGCCTCCTTTTGTGGACAATGTTCATATATTATGCAGCATTTGTATGCCATATTGAGGGCAATGGCTTCGTACGATTGGCAAGCTTTATTCCCCTTTCTTTGTCGCTGTTATTATCGCTAAGTGAGTAGTCTGGTATTGATTGTAATTCCACAAACTTTCCTACCTGTACGGGAAGCACGCGAACATTTTCTGTGAATGCTATCTTTCAAATTCTACTATCGCATTGGATATTGTGGTGCATGAAGTCTACCGATTGGTAGTTGGAATCATGGAGCGAATGAAAAGATTTGCTCCGTGGTTGTGTTACAGTCATACCTCGAAATTTAATCCGTCCGCGTTATACAAAATTCAATTTAATTCAGTAGTAAATTAGAATGAAATTTTAATGATACAATATAACTAAAAGGGTTATAAACAGGAGAGACAATAATAAAGAAAATAAGTTACTCCGAGATTTAAGGTCGAAATAAGTAAACGTTACTAAAAGTGTGCTTTAGTCAAACTTAAACATTTCTATCATCGCTACGGTGTCCATTAATTCAAAACACAGATGCAAATACATGGCAATTGCATGAAAGTGCAATTTAAGTAACGTTTACCTATCTCTTCCAAAAGGACTTAACTCCACAATTCGAAGTATGACTTCCCAAACTAAAATCGACCTTGATTACTGAACATAAAGTTGTTATTACCAGGCGCCGCTAAACATTGATCCTGGAGTGCACTCTTCGCTAAACTTGGAAGCGTTGGCGCGAGTACCGACTGTTCCTAATATGCCTGGAGTACCGACTGTGCCTACTTTACCCACAATCACTGAGGCTAAAGTTGCTGATGATGGCGAGGAGAAAAAGAAGGTATGTATTTTTTTATACATTATCATCATTAATAGCCTGTAATGTGACAATTAAAAGTACCCTTAACTGACGAATATGCATAAAAAAGACTCATGATTGTTGCTGTTGATGAAGCGAAAGAAGTGTGTAAGATTCGTAGCAATTGGCGTTGCATATTCTCTGCCCATACCCATGGGAGACAGAGGTAAGGTTATGTATGTATGTATGATGTCACAGTCTTGAGATATAAAAACTAACATCATCATCATGTCAACCCTAAGATAGACCTCCCCCTATGAGTTTCATAATATATCACTCAGAATACGAGTAAAATCAAACATCATTACTCTGAAGTTTGTTGGACATACCCTTACATGCTCACAAATGATCAAATCATATAACATAGTAGCACACCATTTGCCAGCAAATATTTACACTTGCGAGAATGCAAGTAACGTATGTTATGTACTTCTCTACACGTGTTTCACAGTTCCACGGGTCAAAGATATTTATGTGGGCGGTGCACTGGTATTACACGACCAGGCTAATTTGATCCATGTGTGACATACACAGTCCCTGTATCAAAATTATTCAACAGGACTTTAAATATAAATCTTTAAATCTACCCTTATAGATATGCAGGTAATAATAAGGTACTAAAGGCCATTGACCCAGAACGAAATTTTTACATTAACTTACTTTAAATTACCTGTAATACATACCTGTGCTCATAACAAAGCGTAGGTACGTTGGACGATTTGTGGAACATTACGCACGAAACAAATATTTTCTTAGTTTCTCTGAGTCGACCTCTTTGTTCATTACATGCAAGATTTGTTTTAGGAAAACCCAGTGTAAAGGAGGAGAAATAAAGTTTAAAAATAAATATTATTGAGGCAGGTCTGGGACGTTGTCTGCGGACGTTGGCTGCGTAGAAAATGCCTTTGAAAGTCCTTCAGTAAGATCGCACGATTCTAGCTAGGACAGACATGAGTCGGCAAGAAACGTGCGAATATATTAATGTGATGACACTCGTTCTTAGCATTTAATAACAGTGCACGAGTCTGCGTACAATTAACTAACATCTATACGTTTAAAATATATAAAACGCACATAAACATAAATGTATTTTACTTCTTCCTGTTTTAAGCACATATTTTGTTTTTGAAAATATTTCTATTCTGTAATTAAAAGTCTTATGTAACTGTTTACACCAAGTTGTAATGTAAAGAAAATACAGCATTAAGTTACGGTAGACGCATTCCTTACCCTTTAGAGAATATTAATCAACGTTGGGTGTAAGTTTTCTTATTTAAATGTTAATTAGCAATCTAAGTTTCAGTTTGTAGCTCTAATTGATTAGTCTGCTTTATGAGGCTAGGATGTATATTGTTAATTTTCTCCCGGCGGTTGGAATCTCCAAGAAAATGGCGTTCTCCTTTTTAAAGGCCGGCAACGTACCTACTTGAATATTCTCTGGGTGTCTATACCTCCATGTCTCATAACTCTAATTTAATTCTGAAGAATGAGATCAAACTGATTCTAGTTCAATACAAGTTATATCATTTGATGATAATGGTGTTATAATAACAAGAAACTTTATGTCTAGCCTAACAGTATGTAGATATATTTTGGACTTGGAGTCAAACCTAATATGGAATCGACCATATTATACTTTGCCGGAAACGGTGAAGTGACATTTTTATTAATGATGCTGTGCTGCTTCGTTTTTTAGTTAAAAGATACAGAATAAAATATAGTCATAATTATGGGATTGATTTCTTTATTAATTCAATATCAAATTGTAACTTTCTGGCTAATGTGGAAAGTAAATGAATAATAATATGTAATAAAAATAAGATTCTAACTTTTTTCACAACATTAAACAAATAAAACTGCATTATTTAGTCATAATACCAAGTCAACACAACATTATACATTGTAATGTAAATAAAAATTCATATTATACATATAAATAACATAAATAAAACGATATAACTAGACAGTGAGTCAAATTACAAACAATCACATTGTCCAGTAATATGTAGGTGTTATTCTGATTAAAATAAATTCAATACGCACGTGACTCAAATTCTCCAACCGAGTGATAAATGTTTATATGATAAGTGCTATTGGGGAATTTTTGTCAAACATACCTACCAATATAGCAATATATCATTTAAAAAATATGTGATAAATTACTTAGTTCTTTATTTATAACTTTAATCTGTTTTATATTAAGATTCTAGATAGAGGAAACTATTTTATGAATTAACTGATAGTATTGTTGTTTTGCATCAAAATACAAAGGGGAAACCGAAAATTATCAAATGAAAACCCAATAAAACTATTCACACTTGATCATAAAATCTACATTCACTAAAAATCGAACAGTAGAGTGGTAGCTCATTCTTCTCTTTACGCATATAATATAGGAGGTGCAACGACCTGAAAGCTTCATTAACAGACATTTCCTACTTTTTTGAGGGTGGAAAATAATCCAATGAAATCCCCCATCCACCCACCTGGAGTGAGGCGAGAGGGAGTGTCAGACTCTTACTGACTAAAACCCACCCTGTTTCTATTACTGCTCCTCGAGCCGGAGCCCGGTCAGATCTTCCACCTGGAGTGAGGCGAGAGGGAGTGTCAGACTCTTACTGACTAAAACCCACCCTGTTTCTATTACTGCTCCTCGAGCCGGAGCCCGGTCAGATCTTCTGCGGCTCAAGTGTCAGTATAGTCGACACAAATGCTTTCATTTTTAAATAACCCGTTATTAATCCTTTCTTTTCCATAACCATTATTAATACATACTTTGTTTTTCAGTTTATAAACGACTATTATAAAAATGTAACTTAACCTTACTCTTTCTGTTCCAGGGCGAAAACGGCAACGTAACAGTAAACCCGCAACAGCAGTTGATGTCCCGCAACGTATCATCCCCCGCGTTCAGTGCGCATGCGCCGGGTCTGCCCAAGAACGGCTCCGTACCATTCTTCGACAGGCAGCGCAAACAGAGCACTGGCGACAGGTCCGGTGATAGGTAGTAGATAGTTTTTTTTTTATAGGGTACGCTGGTCAAGGGTCTGGTCTTCGTGGGATGTTCGGTGGTGGAAGTAACTAGTACTATGTTCTAGAACTGTGGTGGGCTAACTTTTCTTTGTAAGACTTTCTTTGCACTCGTAACATTTGCACTCTTCGAGGCAACTCGACTAGTTTCACACTTTGGGGCTCATACTCGAGCCCTCGAGAGAAACTGATGAGCAACATTGTCTAGCCAACAATCGAGCCAAAGTTTACTTTAGACAGAGACCTATATTGTGTGTTACACAGTATTCATTTACATTTTTATGTTTGGGTGTTGAGCCAAGAGAAGTTAGTTTACCACTGTTCTAGAAAGTCCTGAATGTTAACTGAGTTGTATCAAGTGCACTATAACGAAATCAAGATATTTTGAGATGGGGTTATACTATCGGTTTTAAGTTTTATTTTCGCACTTTATACCGCTCAGTTGACAGTCCAAACTTAATGTTATGTGTTGTGTGGTTCAATTTGTTTGTTTGTAGATGCACAGTTTATTAGTAAACCGTAGTTAGCTTTTCAAATATTTCCATGAAAGTAGATCGATTTATTAACGCACTACACTCCTATCAATTCTCCTACTATTGTCTAAACGTTGCCTTAAAAATTGCGCATTAGCAATCCATGTTTTTATTTTCATTTCTCAAGATCAATTGTCAGTGTATAACGACAGACGGTCAATAGTAGAATTGATTGGAGAACACAAGCATGAATGGCGCCGTAACGATTTGATTTAATTCTACAAATGTTTTGATTGAACACGCCGCGTAGTGCCGCATAACATAGAAATCAATGGAGACGCTTTATATGTAAATATTTTATGTTAGATTTTGTGTTTATAGGTGATCGGTTATGTTTAATTTTGCATGTTTATTGTAATGAGTCATTCTGTTAGTTGATTTGTCACATATGTATGTTTTGAATATGTAGGAAAGTACTAGAAGCGGGTAACAACTAATTGTATGTTAGTGCAATGCATGTGGGTGTGTGTGTGTCGATGACTAATTCATTTATTTTGTTGTCAACAATGAGTTTTAATAAAGTATACCGTCTTCTTCCTCCTTTACTATATAATCAAACCCAGGTGATTTGATTCCCTGATGCCTAATAAGAACAAAGTTATTTTAAATATCACTCAGTCCAGTCCAGAATGCATTTCGGTTTTCCCCACGTGCTGCGTGACAAAACTCACAAGTCACCTCCGTGTGTATTAATTATAATTTATTTGTAATTTCAGATTCAAACCGTCCCTGGCTGCAATCAAAGCTACGTCCAAAACTTCAATGAACAGTCAATACAGGAATGCTGATGTAAGTTATTAGTATAAAGTAAATTACTTTATAAAAGTAATACTAGACAACGACTCTACTGATTCTTTGCGGGAAAACATACTACATAATAATGAACAAGATTTTCCAGCTTTTATAGTGTAATTTAATCACTATACAGACGGATATTCCATCAATGTTAGCTAGATATGGTCCTAGAACCAATAAGTAGATAATAATTAGAAATTGACATGAGTCAGTACCTTCTGTAAGACTTGGATGAAAAAATCCGAAATGTAATTCCCACTAGACAACGAAAGTACTTTGTTTACACAGACACTAAATACAACTAATTTATGTAAACACTTAACCAATTCCAACTAAATATGTCAGTGTTGAAATTGTATTTAGTTCAAACCAATTGACCTGGTTCAGATATGACAACTGAATTGTTGTCAAGGGCGTACATATGGTCATAATACTGACATGTGATAATAATGTGTTCCTCAATACGCGTGACCTTGAACTTTTGTAATTGTCTGCCAAATAGTCGACTGGCAACCATCCAAGAAAACTGTTCCTGTGTACAAATACCGCAAAACAAGCTACACCTTTCTGCCAATTTTCTTTAGAACATTTTCAATCTTAAACTTCTGTAATAAAGTCCAAAATATGTGTCAGACTTTGTGTATATCGCGAAAACTTTTAAAATAGATGTCATTAGTTTACTCGAATATACACGTCGTCAATCATTCTAGACTTTTTTAGAACATTTTAACTTTGAATTTGAGCTAGTGACTGATATTTGGAGGAAAACACGACTTGTGTTATGAAACTAAGTACCAGATTATGTCATGGCTTTTCCCTTGAAGAAATTGTAGAAGTAACTAGACAATTCGACGTCTTATAGTTTGTATTATCTTAGTCTAGTCTAGCCATTCTATATTGGACACAAACTCTAATTTTTAATTTATGAAATAAGCCGGTTAACTAGCTGATGTATCACCTGATGGTAAGCAATCGACGCCGCCCATAGACATCCGAAAAACCAGAGGCATTACAAGTGCGTTGTCGGTCTTTGAGGAGATTTGTTTTCGAAATAAAGGTTAATAATGGTTTGATTAATAAAGATTACTATACATCAAGATAGAATATCGCAATCAAAATTATGTACTAGCTCACATCGCTACAAAAATATGTATTGCTGTACTTTTGTACGAGAAGACTAAACTACGAGGCCAACAAGGCCACAACATCTATAAACAATGTACCATTAATCATGACACGGTCAGCACAAGTGTCTTCCAAAACCATATCTTCTCTGTAACAATTTGCATCCAAATGCATTAAAATGAATATTTATGACCCAAAGCAATAATAATGAAAACTAAACCATGGCTTAAGTGTGACATTAGTTGGCTGGTATTACGATATGGCTCTTTTATAACTCTCTAAAAAGGTAAAAATTGTTACATCTAAGTCTCGTAGACTTTAAAGTGCTACTTATCATCTAGAAACTCAAAATTTTCGCTTACCTGTTGGGCAACAAAATGTTAACCAAATGGAACATAACGCATTATCTTCAATACAGCAACATTCATAATTATATCTACAATAAACCATTTTTTCTTTTTCCAGGGTGACACAGAAAGCATGATGTACAATTCTAAACTCTCGGTGTCTGGTCCTAAAGAGCCTTCTCGCATGGTTCGCCCAATGTCCAGGAAAGATATCTTCTATTCAGGATCTGTGCTCAATCTACCTCAGTATCAGAGCCAGAAGTCCCTGCAAGGATATAGGAACTCTGTACTGAGTCTGCCACAGAGTAGACAAACTGGGGACTTGGAGAGACAAGAACGTAAGTATAATTTCAATTAATTTTTAGGCTGTGGTTTCTGACAAGAGATTAGATATAGATATTGCGTATTACAAAGTTTGTAGGTGTTATTAAATTTTTTATTCTACTATTTTGATGGTACAGAATATTTTATCAGAATAACTACATAATTTGTAATAATAATGTTGTAAATATGATAACTAAGGCAGTAGGTTGAGTTCATCGCTGACACACTTGGACTTGTGTCAAGACACCATAGAATATTTGCATAGAATAGGTCATGTGCTTGCATATTCAATCTTTATATGGCATGAAAATGTTGTGTGCATTTGCATTGGCAGATAAATATACGTATTTTTATGTATACGTATATACGTGAATATTTACGTAATCAAAAGTTAGTTACTACCTGCCTGATCTTTTGAAATAGATCCTATGAATGAAACAGAATTAGATTAAGTTGTGGTGTAGTTTAGGACCAAAAATCTTACTACTACTATTCGAAATTCGTCCTTTGCTAAGCTCACTTAGTTAAATAGCCATTGGCCCAAAAATACCCTAACATTTTAACAAAAAAATATTTTAATATTTTCAGAATACGACCTATGCCCCTGTCTGTCGCTTCCTGACTCATTCAAATCAGCCCTATCATCGATGTTGGATGTAAGCTTACTACGCGACCCAGCCTTCATGTTGATCGGAGTTTCCAATATATTCGGCATGGCGGGACTCTACGTACCTTTTGTATACATCGTCGATGCTGCTCGGCTTAGTGTAAGTATATTTTTCAAAGTTTCACATTTTAAAATTAAAGGGTTATGTTTCCAGTAAACAAACCACAAAGGACTATATATTGCGTGTAGTCATATTTTTGGTGTCAATCAGAACTTCCCTTTCTCTCTCATTCTAATTATTGACTAAAATAAATGAGAGCGAGAGTATGACTGCAAGTTTTTTTCTTTGTTGTATGTGTATTTACAAACACATAACACCTAACAAATTATTGGGATAGGTAGTGGTTGGGTTTTACTTCTGGCATACGATACGTGCAATGTCTATTGGTCACGTTCGTCCATCACAATTGAGATCATTCAATCAACGAAATTTTAGGCAATTGGTTTTCCCGATTTGTCGTCGTGTCGATATGATCTAAACTTGTTAATAAGTACCATCATATAGCTAAAAGCATACGAATAAGAATTCGTATGCTTTTATTTATTAAGGCATTTCTTCTTTCTAAAAATCCATCACCTACAAATGATTTAATAAGTGTTTGTATACATTTTCCAGGGTGTAGAACCGTCTCAAGCTTCGTTCCTGTTGTCAATCATCGGTATAACCAATACGATCGGTCGTATCGCCTGTGGCTGGGTGGCTGACTTCCCTTGGATGGACTCGCTGTTGCTCAATAACGTCTGCCTTGTTATCGCTACGGTAAGTTACTTGTAATATTTTGTACATTTTAAAAATATACGTATTGTCTTGCTAATTTGCGTATTTCTGTGAATAAGTAATGTTACAAATGCAAAAATAAGTGTGTTAGTCATGCTTTATGTATTCAATCAGTATTCTTGAAATTTTCGCGTACGCATAGTAGATCTGAAGAAGGAAGCAGGCTTCCCTTCGCGTCACTCGCGCGTCTCATAAATAATAGTTGGTTTCATAATTTTACGCAAGTTTTCTTTTTTATCTATTATATAAAAATAAGTCGGGTTTTCCTTCCTGACGCTATAACTCCAGAACATACGAACTGATTTACACGGTTTTGCATTCGTTGGAAAGATCTCGGGCTCCGTGAGGTTTATAGCAAAAAGAATAATCTATAGAAAAATAAATTTATAGAAAAATCAGGAAAAAAAAATTGTGGCGAAACGGAGTTCGCCGAGTTTGCTAGTTACTTATAAAATCAATGATATAAAAATCTTATTTTTTGCGCATTACTTATAATGTTTGTAATTATGTTCCAGATATCAGTTGGACTGACTCCTTTCTGCACTACATACGCTACGTACGTCGCTATTGCAATCGCTTTTGGTATCGCCATATGTAAGTACTTTAGATACTTTTCTAACTTTATGAAATTTCAAAACTCTGATCAATGAAAACCAATTCCTTATAGAACTAATTTGGTGCATATAACTCAGGTACCTTATCATTATGCATCTCTGCATTGGTCATTTGAGGAGTACATACCTTTGGTTATTTTGAAGCTATTTTTCATGCTAACAAACATGTAAGAAAATAATCTAATTGAATTGTATTTTCCAGTCGATCTTTAAGAAAAGTTTATGTCAATAATTTTGCAACCATGACATGATTTTGTTCCGAAATGTGAAAAATTACCTTTTTTCCGGCTGATGATGATGACATGATATTTAATTAACATTTCTCTTTTCCAGCTGGCTACATCTCCCTGACATCGATCATTCTAGTAGACTTACTAGGTCTGGACAAGTTAACGAATGCCTTCGGTCTTCTGATCTTGTTCCGTGGCGCGGCCGCCATGATAGGTTCCCCCCTCGCCGGCGCCGTGTACGACGCTACTAAGAATTATGATGCTTCCTTCTACATGGCTGCCGCATTCTTCTTAGCTAGTACTCTCACGTCTTTTGCTGCGCCTCTGTTCCGCAGGTAAGATATTATTATTAGTTTGCTTACTAAAAGTATATTATAGGGATATCACTATTTATTTAATTTAAATTATGTTATAAACTCATGTAGTGTGAACTTGAGCTTTCAAATGTTTAAAGGCTTTAATAAGAAGTAGTAAACTATTATAAATACACCATCGATCAACGAGAAAATTAAACTAAAAATGTTGTAATAATCGTGTTATTTGAACAGTGGATATTACACTGTCGCTAATGGTTTTCTTATGGAGAGTAGGATCGTAATTAATGATTGGTTAGGCGTGTAATATTCGATTATTGAACTGAATATGCAAGAAAAAGAAATTACAGACTACAAAAAGAAACACATTATGTAATGAAACACTATAAATTTCAGAAAACAAGAAGAAGTGCAGCAACCTATGGACGTCTTAACCCCTATTGACGAGGACTTGGAAGAAGGTGAGGAGGAGGACGAGGACGACACCCCCATCACGATGGGTGCCGCGCTAGCACAGCGCCCCCCCGCCATCGTGCGCACCGCTGCCTCCCCCTCCGACCCCCCCTCGCCCGACCAACCAACCCCACAAAGAGAAAGCGTACTCTAAACCCACAAACCACTTACAATCTTAATTAATATCCGATCTCAATCCAAAATCTTTAGATTAAGTTCGATTTTTGACATTACTAGTTAGAAGTTTCTGTCTATAATGAAATTTTGGATTATGATCGAGTATTAATTTTCAAGGTAAATCACGCAGTTCCACCGTTAGATTATGTAATGTTAATTTTATCCTCTGATCATTAAGGAAGTCCACTGCTGAACACCTCCCCCTCAAAGGGGGAAGGGGGCATAATCCTCACGTTTGATAGATTGTAAAATATTACACTATTATTCAAAGACTATAAATTTCCTACTAGCAGATAATAATAGAGTACAAAATATTATTGATCGTTTTGTATTTCTGATTTATAGAAGTCACAAAAGCCAATTTAGGTAGTGGAAATGCATTTTTGTAACAGTATCACTTTTGAATATAGTGCAATATTTTATTTTTATTTATCAGAACTCTAAACAAAGTTATCAAGCTAACAATCAACGGTTTTCTTAATAACTTTTTTAGTGTTTATCAGAGGGTAATCAAAATTGACATCTACGGCGGTGGTTATAAAATTTAATATGACCTGTAGATCAGGAAACAACTAATCTTATGAGATAAACTGTTATGAAGAGTAGTCGGCTGATTAGGTGAGATAGAACCTTTATTTTTTCGTCAACGATCTCTGATGTATTTTAAATGAGGAAACGTAGTACTTACTTTACTTTTCATAAAATTAAACTTTTCGTCTTCCTATCGAACCAGTACGTTTGAGTACTAGTTAGTAATTATTCGAAATTATTACTTTGTACGTCGATTTGATATCGCCAAATTGATGCTACGTTAATGCCGATTAGCCGACGGTATTCTACCTCCAAATATTGGGCGTCTTAACGAAAATATAGGTGATTTGATATACAATTAGATTTCACGAACCCTTTTTATTCTCCAATAACTAAAATAATACGATCTCACTATATTGGAGACGCTGTGATAAGGTTTCTTGAAATCCATTAGGTATTTATTATTATGTCGTATATGTACGACACGAAAAGGAGCCAACGAAATGAATTATTTTCTAACAGTAATGTACAGTGCTATTAAATATTAAGTTAATATTAGAAAATAACTCATTTTGTTGAAGAAAATATTATGAAACATAAATGCGAAGATTTATACGAAGTTACCATAAGTTAATGACATAAATAATAACTGGAATTGACTGCAAGCAATAAAGCGTCTATGTATATTCGCTTTGCATTTCGAAAATAGAAGGGATATGTGAGGTTCTGTATTCCAACGTGCCATATATGTGTCGTGGTGCTACGTCAACAAGCGATGTTTAAACAATCATGTGTAACTAATACTCAAACTGCAGTTTTTGTGATCAGAAACTAAAAATGTCCATAATTGTCATTAGCAATAATGTTAGTACTTATAGGCTATTAAGTACTTAGAAGATATAGAATGATACATAGATATGTAGGCACTATTCTCACCTTCTATACAATCATATCATACTGGATTGATTTCTTTCGAAACGGACAATAAGATTATATAAAGAGGTCTAAATTTATTCATGTTTTCATTGACAAGAGTTTTAAATCGATTTATACAAATATAACAATGTAAATAGATGCACAGTTGTAAATATAAGTTGCGGATAGGCGTCGGGTACTTAGTGAAACAAATTTTATGTCCCGTTGGTTATGAAGCGGCTTAATGTTAGGACTCTTTCGTCGACACTTGATGAATGTACTGACAGTTAGTAGGACGTGCAATAGAAGTGTGTCATATTTTAAGGGTCATACTTCTAGTTGCTCCAAATATTTTAATAGAGTAGCTATGAGTAGTCGTCTTGGACCTAAAGTTATATAAAATGTTTGTGTATCTATTTGGAAAATGGTACCTTAAAGTATGAACACACTTTTCTATTACACTTAGGTAGCGCCAGTTTTCAATATGACTCCTTCTTGGTATGAATTTTGAAACGAGGCAAGGGACTATCAATTTATACGATTAAACCCTATTAACATATTTTATAGTGTGTGTACATCGTGTTAATGTAGCATTTTGCCTTTAAACTTGCTAGAATATGATAACTTTTCGAGCTTGGCTTTTTTCTATACGACTCAACGACGAGAGAAATGTATGAAGCAGATCTTAAGCGTCATTTGCGTACAGTTATTTTTGAAAGTACAATGCGCATAGTGACCGCTCCCACTAAATCTTTGACATTGTATAGAACTCCTGTAGTGCCATTGTGACGAACAAGTACTTGTGTAAATCCGCTAATATTAAGTGAGTTTACATAGAAGTGAGGGAATGTAACGCAGTCAATTTGTACGAGCATCTAACACAATACCAAACACTCGTTAGGTGTCGTCATAGGCTTATGTACTTGCCACATTAGTATGTATATATCTGAACTATAGGATATATATTTTTGTCATAGATATTTTTTCTGTCAATAAACTGCATAATTTAGCTTTAAGCATTAGGTGTACTCTATCATTAGGACGTGAAAGGAAATTAGATGTTAGGAGATGGTATATTATGTGATAAAAGTGAAAAAATATTGAGAATATTATATTTCTTTTTTTAACAACCTGTATTGTATGCCTATAAGTAAATGATAATTTTAATGAAGTTTCTTTTATAAGATAATGTAATCTGATATGACGTTACAAAGTGTATAGAACGTATTAAGAAATATTCAGAAAAAATATGAATTAATGTTACTGTTGTTATATAGCTTTATGTAAAAACCAAAAGTGTTATTATGTTTTTAAGATTAAAAATTATTTAGGTGTCGAATGAAGGTAACCGAAGTATCGATGCAACCGAAGAGTTTATAGTTGGTCGTAATGTGACAAAGTAAAACCAACTCTGTTGACTACATATTTTGGTCTAATTTCTACGACCGTGAATACAATCATGAATTTGTAATATCTCATGATTATTTTTAGAGGCGATTTTTATGTATTAACTTTGAACGGAGAAGCACATAATTATATGGTGTCATTCTAAGTGAATGTCTTTATATTATTTAATTACATTTTGATTCAGTATTGGCTCAAAGTATTGTTTATTCACATGATGTGTTATTGAGCTGTTTACCTTTTAGTTAAACATGTGATTATGTATTTGTTAGATATGTTTTGATGAGCGCATGCATTAAATTATGAATTATTAAATAATAAAATCGATATAATAGTTTTATTTTGACTCGTGTGTGTAAACAGCTCAGTCAATGTATTTTGTAGTTAGCATTTTAACTGTGTGTAGCATTAAATCGTGTTTTTAGTAGAACTTTTGCCTTAGGCATGGTTTATAATCGTGTAATGTAAAATTAACATGGTAATAGTAACTTCATATTATGTCTGAATTGCTGTATTTTCTTTTGTTTTGAATTATTTATTAACGTTCTCATCAGCTCAATTTGTATGGAGAGAACAGATTAAGTCACAAACTTGTTCTTTTAGCTATTAACATGGCTTTACTTCACAATACATTTGCCTCAAACAATGCTTTTCTTCTTACTGTCCTTATCAACTTAATTGTGGTCGGTAAAATGTAATTTTTTCTCTGATTGGTTTATCCTACCACAACTCGTTTCTTCAATTTTTATATTGATATAGAATCAAAAGTTTGTAATATTAGATACAAAAATATATAACTTGAAAGTTGAAACAAAATCAACTACATTCAGTTAAAATGTTAATGAATAAAAACGATGTTAATTCAATGGAGCCTAGCGCACGCTGGCTTGCGCTAATGGTACATGATGCAAAGAAGCTTATTGTTGACAAAGTCCACCGAAATCTTTTGTAAATAACAGATTCATTAAATGATAATGATGACTGATATTCGCAGTTTTATTTTTACTACCTTTGCAAACACTATTGTAAGATTCGTAGCAATTTGCGTTCCATTGTCTCTGCCTAACCCCATGGGAGACAGGCGTGAGGTTATATTGTATGTATGCAAGCACTCAGTATCTCGGATCTATTGCTTGTCATCTCTGAACTGAATCAATCTTTATTTTCCACACATAAATAATTTAAGATGTAAGTATAGAATTAATTTTCCAAGTAAGTTGCAATATTTTTGAAGATGTTTTTAAACACTTCTAGAATTTTCGCTTGTATCGTGAGTTTATTTAGACTATTTCACAGACACTATACTCGGACCCAGAACAAGAATTGATTATTAATAATAATAACCAAATTATTACCGTCAATTTCCAAAAAAAATCTCTAGAATTTTTTTTTATGATTTTGTAGTCATAGTGTGAACTATTCAATGTCAACCTTTAGTACCTCTACCTACAGAAAAACGTAGCCACATGAAGGCCATGATGTTCATCATATTCATGTTCATGACTATCATAATGACCATAATTATTATTATTGTTGTTATATAACAGACGATAAGTACTTACATAATATAAGCTTATGAGCTTTGTTTTATGGATGTATCTATGACATAATGTTATTTGATACGTACATATTTGTGTGATATGAAACTGAGCGTGTAAAAAATAAACATAAATCGGAATACACAAGGCACATTTTTATTAATTATTATATGCAAACATCAAATCCACAGATGTAGTTACTAGAGAATTGATCCTGATACATCTAGAGTAGGTACCTACTATCTATCGTACTAGAATCTAGTACGACAAACTTAGTATGAGAATATGCAATCAAAGATGTGTAGTACCAACCACTTAAGCAAAAAAAAAACAACTATGTCACCATTCACGAATCACTACGTGTAAATATTCATTTAGGTACAAATTACCCTCAGGTCATCGGAACAGCCTTCACGTCTGTCGTAGAGCATATCTATCAATAATGTCTAACGGAGCAATGGTACATTTGACCCCCTTGTTACATTGATACATTCAACTGTCTGCTGTAACGGGTTAATTCATTACATCAGCAGTTCAACACTTTCAATTGTTTCCTCCGGCCTCCAAGGGTTAGGAATTTTAATTAAACAACCCATTTAGTCTGTCTGTAAAGCGTATTTGATTTATAATGTATCGTTATTGGCCTTTTTAAGAGAGAATTGAATTAATTTATTAGGGACTGTCTTGTTAGTGAAGGTCGAATCGGAATCTTACTTAGGTTTTTCCGCTGAAATATGCCCTGTGCTTATAGTCTGAACTTCTGAAAATGTTATACTTAGGTAAAATTCATGTTATATTTTTGTTTTCAGTTAAATATGATTTCAGATACCTACAATGTGGAGACTAGATAGGTATGTACGTACGTATCTACGAATAGGTACGAAAGTCCGAGTAGAAAGTAATTTATATGACGATAAAATAGAGCATCTGATCCAATCGATCATCGAGTCGGCTAAATAATCCATGAGTTGCTTCAATTTAAATCAATTCCCCTTTTACGGAAAATCCACGTCACAAAGTAATTACGATACGAACTTGAACTAGATAGGTTTAGAATAAATTAAATAAAGTATAGCTAAGTTTACTATGTCTACGGGATTTCTTGACTGCAATTTATAAGAAGTAAGACTATCAATTACAGCTCACTTCAGTCTACATAAAGCCTTATGTAGAATTTATTAATATGCGTGTTAGAACCTATAAATACATAATAATTTATAGTCTACGTTGTATGTGTGATTGATCGTACCTATTATTTATTTATTTACCTGATACATTTACCTACGTATAGTCCACCTATTTACTATTAATGTCTATTAATATCACCCTTATTACATATGGATTAAGGTTCTATTTAAGTCTGATTAAACGTGTGGTCGACTGACTGTTCGCACTGATGACAAGATGACAATATAAGTTTATTTTTAATGCGTACGCATATAAAGATATCATTAGGTCTTTCCGTATATTGCTTCCTACTTTTAGTTCCGTACTAAGTGGGTTGGGTAGTTATGAGAAGTGTGAACTACAGACTGAGTCCGATCTTGCAGATAAATATTTACTTCCGAAAAAGATTACGATTGTTTCTCAAGGTGACGTAAAAGCGAGTTGCGAATTTAGTTGGTCACAAGTGATTAAAAAGTTCATAGAAAATAACCGACTTTGACCTTAGTTGGTTCCGTCTTTTGTTCCCGGGAAAAATGTTTGTGTTGTGACATTATAGTGATAGTGAATTGTTTTTTCATTACAGATTTAGAATTATTGATTAACTTTTTCAAAAAGCTGCTGTGAGAGACCTGGTACCGAGGTACCATGATGAGAGACAGGGAGGATTTACGACATGCGAGAAAATTAACAGCTCTGATTTTACTAATCTAATCTCCAACGGAATTTGCATGCAGATTAAATATTTCTGAAAGACACAAAAAGGGTAAAATTATCAGCCCTAGAATTTACTTGGGATCGTTTTGTGCACCAGGTTGTATAAAATGATCCTTTTTAACCTTTACGAAAAGCGAAAAATAAAAATATTGTCAAAGTCTAGGAGAAACTGCAAACTTTCGGTCTCACACCAGCAAAGCAGTATAAACTACTAAACCGACTACACTAGATAACTATAGAAAAAAAGTGAAAAAAGCTAATTAATTATGTAAGCGAATTAAGAGTCCTTAACCTCAACCTGACAAGCAAATTCCATGGTCAAAGGCATACCATGTAATCACTAGTCAAGTAGGTAGTCAATTACACGCAAAATGTACAATAAGTATTATCAAGTCAGACTCTCTTACCCATTACATTAACATTCGCGATGTTCACCATAATTTCCATTTACGATAGACCGTGCCGGTCGCAAGGTCATTGACCGGCCCGTCTGGTGCAACGAGCGCGTTTATTACATCAGCCGGCCTTGCCCGACACGGAACAATGACAGCCACTGTAATAGCGCCCCTGGCTTTCAGCGGCCCTAGCTTAGGCCTTGTTAACTTCAGTCTAGAACATTACTAGAACTTATTATTTCAGCTAGAGACTAAAAAAATACAATAACATTCACAATATCGTATCGTAACATTGAATTAAATTAAAATAAATATAGATATTTTTTCCGAGTAAATTATATTTTAAATCGATATTTTTTTATTTATCGCAGTTCCTGTGTAAACGACAATGGTTACACAATCAATTTTTATACAATCAACCAACTTCGTTTTAATTATTTTTAGGGAGAGTCTTTCGAAATTTTCGTGGCGTGGACACCCTATTCAAGGTCACGTTTGTTGAACGTCTCGTCAGAATCAATTGTCGCCACCTCGCACTTGAATTGTGCTTGAATGTTTCGTCTCACACTCACACCCAATCAGAAATACGCAAATCCATTTATATTATCGACACACCTCTTATGTCTTGTACATAACGTCATTTAATCACAGACGTATAAAAAGTTATCTTAAAAAACTATACTTATACATAATGTTGATTTATTGGGACTTTAGGATTTACTTTCTTAAATACTTGAAGGAACAATTAATTTATTTCTATTGCTAGTTCTATTAATAGATAATTTTATTTAAAGAATATTATTTACGAATGCTGCGCTCACCTGTAATCGATTGCAACATTTTACCTAAACATATTGGAAATGTTTATTATTAAACGAAATAATGCATACTATTGTTTGAGGGCCAATAAAGATAAATAAATAAATTTAAATATCTCAAAGACATTCGAAAATTCTTACGGAAAATCTCGTGCAACTACATTTTTGATTCTGATGACACAAGGATATATTATTACTCTATTCATTACAAATGCTAAAACTAAAAATACATCCCAACTAATATTATAAATGCGAAAGTAACTCTGTCTGTCTGTCTGTCTGTTACGCTTTCCCGCTTAAACCTCGCAACCGATTTTGATGAAATTTGGTACAGACAATCTTTAGACCCTGAGACAGAACATAGGCTACTTTTTATTTCGAAAAAAAGGGATGAAGGGGTTGAAATAGAGGTTGAAAGTTTGTATGGGATTTCTTAATTTTAAAAGATAAAACCATGAAACTTTATATTTAAGCACTTGATAAGAAATCATTAAACATTTGTTCTAGCATTTTTGAAATTTCGACCAGCTAAGGGGTGAAATAAGGGTTGAAAGTTAGTATGCAAGTTCGTCAAATATCACGTCATAAGAAACAAAAAATCGTTTGTTCTAGCATTTTGAAATTTTTACCAGTTTGGGGGTGAAATAGGGGTTGAATTGGAGATAAGACCATGAATCTTGGTACGTAGGTCTCAAAGGATGTGCAGAATTTTTCTACAAACGGAATTCCCGAAATTCGAACGGAACGGATTCGGAACTGGAACTACAAAGCCAAACTTTTTGTATACGAAATCTTAATCACTGAACCTAGGAACATGTAATTTAGAAGTTTTGGGTGTATCAAGTTACAAAAAAGTTCGTTTTTGAAGTTTAAATTCCTTTTAACGAATACTCTGCATCGCCGCCGCTGCCGTCGGTCGTCGTCGCGCACATTCGCCGAAGTGTGGCGGCATCTGCGGCAGGCAACGGCGCGGCGCTGTCGTGTGGTGGGGGA